>NC_059339.1:1273333-1910000 GCF_018350155.1 Leopardus geoffroyi | reverse complement strand
AAGCAGGAAGGGGAGGCTGTGGAGAAGCGAAGAGAGGACAGCCGGCCGTCAGTGCAGGGTGACTATGACCACACAGAAGCAGAGATGGTGGTGCGAGATCCTCTGATTTCTTTCAAGAAGACTGCCAGAAAGCTGGAATATTATGGGAAATTTGTGCACTTTTGCTTTTAAACGCTGGTGACGAACTCAAAACCGAAAACACAACATGTCTGCAGACCTTATCAGGGCGTTTAGACCAACACGTTGTGACCTTCACCCTGTTTCTCCCTGCACTCCTACATTCCTCAAGAGCGTCTTCGAGGGACTGTCTGCTTCTCACCTAGGGACGTGTTCCGCCCTCAGGAAAACAAGGAAGTCCCCCAAGGAAAGGACAGCCTGTATTAGAAAAGGAACACGAGATTCCCGAGAGGCACGGCTCCCACTTGGGAATCTGAGAACCAGTGCCTGTTCTGATCTTCACGGGGGGACACGGTTTGGGCCAAACTGCTAGCACATCCACAGAATGACTCCCTGTGCGGGTTCCCAGCAAACGCAGGGACTGTTCTTGGCGGAGGGGCTGGGCACCAGCCTGGCAGGCCATCTGGGTGCCACCCGCCTCCCCGGTCCTGTGTCTGGGGCTGGCCGGCCAGTTCTGCAGAAGGTGCCACCCCCTCAACCTAGAGCAGGCGCCCCTCCTTCTGTCTTAGGCACGAACAGCCCAGAAGCCCACTCGGGGGAGCCCTCAACATGCGATTGGCACCCCAAAACCCAACGCCAAGCAAAGCGAGGATGCGAGCCACCACTCTCACCGCGCTACATTCCCAGGCGGTTCACCTGCCCTCTGACCTGCAGGGGCAAAGCGTGGGGGCCACACGGGGGCGGGGAGGGCAGGGCAACACCCCTGCAGGCCGGGGCACCCCGCTCTAAGCCGCAAGGCCAGGTTAGACAGAATGGGGGTGGTGTCTCCCCCGAGCCACCAGACCCGCCCCCCACGTGTATATAGTGCCATTACTCCAGGGGTCTTTATTTAATTAGGGCAAAACACACACGACGTGGAAGCGACCACCTGAACCATTTCAGTGCGTGTCACGTGGCTCACGCTGCTTGGCGGGCGTCACCGCTGTCCAGTCCCGCGTGCACCGGCCCGACAGACCCCCTCCGCCCGCTCAGCCCCCACAATCACCCATCTGCTTCCTGCCTCTAAGGATTTGCCCCCCTGGGCTCTTCACCCACCACGTGGCCTTTGGCGTCCGGCGTCTCTCACTGAGCGCATTTTCGAGGCTCACCCGCAGAGCTTTGTTGCTCTTTGTGGCTGAGCACGGTCCACACTGCAGGAAGGAACACGCTTCGTGCCCTCGGTCGGGCACGGACGGGCACCTGGTAGGCTTTGCGTTCACACCCCGTCTGGTCCCCTCCGTGGCTCGACCCTGTTACGCGCATTTCATAGATGCCGCAGACACGGAGCAAAGTTCCGAGGGACCAGAACGGCGGTCTGAAGACCGACCACACGGGGCGGAGCCCAGGCGTCCCTGAAACCCCACCCGGTCAGCCCCCAAACAGCAGTCGAAAGGAGACAGCAGGTCCCGCCTCGTTCTCAGCTCCGTGGCGCCCGTTCCGCTGCCGCAGCCTTGGTCAGCTGGGCCTCGGGGCAGAAAGGCCGGGCTGCTCTGGACTCCCCACTCACCTGCCACCAGCCCTGACCGTGTCAGAGGCTCCCTGCCCCCCGTGCCACGCCGCCCGCCACGGCCCTGACCGGGACGTCCCCATGCTCTCTGGGTGTGCCCTCTGCAGTGACAGCCCTGGGGTCCCCACTCCTCTACCTGCCCTGAGCCCTGGACGCCTCCATCGGACGCTCCCGAAGGCCCCCCCGGAGACCTGTGTCTGTTCGGCCGCACGGCACAGACAACCGGGCCTCAGAGAGGCGAGAAGAGCCGCCAGACCCGCTGATCTAGGGGAGCAAACTGCTGCTCGGCCGCCCGTCGGGCCTGCCCCCTCCCCCCCACCCTCCCGCTGGGCCTGCAGACCGCCCCCCCTCCCCCAGGAACAGGCAGGCCTCCGGAGAAAACCCTGTCCGGTGTGCTATCCGGCCTTCCAGCCCACGGCCCCATGCCACGTCCTCCCAGCCTCGTGCACCCCTCCCTGGAAAGCAAACACCGCTCTGCCCTCCTCCGGACACCTGCACCTCGACCCAGCGCCCCCCCCCCCCACTGCCCCCCCGGCAGGAGTCCTGTCCAGCAAAGACCCTCCTTCAAGGCCCAGACTTGTTTCCCACTTGACACGCGTTGCAAACTCGTGCGACCGGGGATCAGGGTGTTAGCAAGCGTCTCGGCCTCCCGTTGTCCTTTGCCGTGGGGACGGCACACGCCCCACCCCTCTCCCACGGCTACGCGGAGCCCAGAACCCCGCGAACACCCTGCCCACAGAACCCGAGAGGCCACCACACCTCCGGGCCACACGAGAAGGAAACGCTAACGAGGAAGGGGGACGTCGGAGCCACGCGGCTCTGCCGGACCTGACGGGTGGCAGTCGGGGCCGCCGACGGTTACACATTTAAATCACTGCCGAGGTTAAATGAGACGGCTGTGCCAAGAGAGGGGCTCCATCTGCCAAAACGAGGATTTGATGATGAAGCAAATCACTGGTGCAGCCGCGCTGGGCCCGGGGCCCACGGGCGCCCGCGGCCAGGCGTTTAGCGGGCCGGCTTGCACGGCAGCGGGGGGCGGAGAGGCGCTGTCGGGGCCCGGCCGCCACTTCCAGAACCACCCGCGGCCCGAGTGCACCTGCCAGCTGGCTGGACGCCACGTGAGGGGCCGGGGACCAGATGGCTGCACGAGCTCTGGGAGCAGAAACGGGAGAGGACGGGGGCACCCAGAGGGACCCTGACCGGCAGAGGGGCGCCGGGGGCCGGCGCCAGCCCCCCGGCGGCACAGAACACGCGCACGCCCGCTCCAAAGCGTCTGCAGCCTGGACACTGTCCCGACTGGAGACCAGTTTCCAGACGAAATCCTCATGCAGAGAGGACACGCTTTCTTCGCGGCGAATCTTCTAACCTTCTGAAAGCGAACACATTGTTGCGGTCTCTTTCAGGTTATTGAATAACACCTGCGTTGTCTCCCACGGTGCAGTCTGCAGTGGTTTCTTCACAAACTAGAGGAACGTTAAGGGGACAGAGTTCCACGTGGCTCCGTGGTGTTCGTTTGACTCGTTTCCTTCCTTCTCGGAAGCTCCCGGGTGACCTGGGCAAACGGGTCAGGCGTCCAGACGCCCTGTACCCACATTCGCTGGTGGACACCGTGCGGGCCTTCGCCAACAGGGTGTGCAAACGGCCTGCTTTGATTCACTGATACAAGCCTTCCTCGAACCTCCAGTTAAGCGTCGGGCCTGGGGGGCTCAGGGGTTGAGGAGTCCAGCAATGAGGCCCTGAATGCGAATCCAAGGGTGAATGAAAACAGCCCTCAAAGTACAATGCGATGCTGGAAAATCATCGCCATGAGACCCAGTGAGAAGAGCCCAAGGACCCAAATGACCCCAGCCGACGGGTCAGGTCAGCTGCCTGACGTGACCCACGCTGAGGGGAGGAGTGACGCCCTGTGGAGTCAGGCATCGGAAGAAACCAGGCCCACCTCCATCAGGCTTTGCTGCTGTTCCAGACGCTGTTCCCAGCTCCCAACTTGGACCACGACATGACTCCCACCAGGTCTCCTACGGCAGACCCCTCCGCCTCCTCCTCCCCCCAGACTTGGCGGGTCCTCCTGGCAGCAGGCTCACGGTCCCTCCAGATCTCACAGCGGCCTTCCACCCACGGCCTCCCCTCCCCCGCCCCCACCTCTCTCCACCACACTTTCCAGCTTCCCTTCCAACACACTGCTTGCTCCAGATACCAGGGGGCAGACGGAACATTCTAGAGCACTCGGGAGCTCTCACAGCACTCCCTCCACTGCCCCACTCTCTGTCCAAACGCTGTTCCCCAGACCTAAGGGACCCCGCCAAGCCCCTGGAGTCACCCCCAGACATCCCTGTGCTCGCAGTGGCCCCCTCGCACAGGGCCTAGTGGCAGGTGCTCAGGACAGACCCAGTGAATGCACAAATGCACGCTTCCCCGACAGTGTCCACATGACTCGGGGAACTCGCTTCCAAATGGGACTCACGCTCGCCTCCTGAGCGACCACCCCTTGGGGTCCCTGACTTGGAGAGGCTGTAAAGGAAGCTGAGAAGGCCTTTCCGGTCACCCAGGAAACGTGACCGGAGGGAGGTGGCCCACAAAGGCAGGGGCAAAGAGCACCCCACATTCTAGAGAAAGACCCCAAAACGGGGCTCAGACAAGCACAGAACCACCTGCTGCCCACAGACACCAGCCTTTCCCCAAACTCCGATTCCAGCTGCTTCCTTGGTCAGTCTCAGCACCTTGAGTCGACTCAAAACGTCAACACACGCGGTACGCAGGCCCGTGAGACCAAGACAGACCAGGGTTCCGTGAGCCAGAGCGTGTGCAGGGCACGTGGCCATTTTCCCGGCTCTCCCACGTTTGGAAGCGTGCTGGTTCCCGACTCGGTGATGGGCTGTGACCTAGTTTGAAAAGCCCTGGGGGCCCTGCTCCTCACTCGGGAACCAAATCCCTCCAGCCACGTCCCTGCAACCTGACACGGCCCCAGCAGACCGAGGGGCTTCCGAGAGGAGCACACGAGGCGACAGACACACCGGGGCCAGAGCAGTGTGGGGCGTGTAGGGGGTGTAACAAAGTCACCCCGACCTCTCACGGCACCCGACGCAGAAGAAGCAGGGGCCGCGGGAGAAGAGGAAGCAGCAGGACCCAGAGGGGCCCACAGGGGCGTGAGCAAAGCAGGTGGACGTGTGGTACCACCGAGGCTGGCTCGGGGCGGGGGGTGGGGTCCACCGTCCAGTAATTCGAGGTTGAAACCCAGGTGCTGATGGATTCAGGGACCACGGGACCCAACAGAGCCCATCAATCAGCCCGTCTCTGTGCCCCAGGGGGGCTCAGCAGAGAGGCCGCGTAAGCTTCCCACGCCTCGTAACGAAGGGCCGTGGACATACCACAGCCAGCGAGCAGTCCTGGAGGCCAGACGTCCGGTCCGGGCGGCTCACCGGGTTCCCGGCCCCAAGTCCTCGGTACAGGTGCACGACGCCTCCCATCAGTGCCTCATCGCCATCAACGTCCGGGTTCCAGGGAGCAGACGTGGGGTCTCACTGGGGCACATTTGGAACCCTGCCGACTGGAAGCCTGACAGACCGGGGCTCCGGGGCTGGTGGCCGTTCTGCCACCAGGGGCGGGAAGGAGACTCTTCCTTCTGGTGCCCCTGGGGGTGCTGGACACCCTCCCCTCCCAGATTTCTCCATGGCTCCAACCCACCCCTCCCCTTTCCGCTCATTCTGGTCTGGGAAGGAAGGGCTCTCCGTCCCCTTGCGGTCACCCACCGTGAGCGAGATGACTGGACCGTTACCGTGTTCCAGGCTGGCGCCGGGGGCTCTGCCATCCGGAAGCCTTGAGGGCTGAGTGTTCCTTTGGCCAGGATGCGGCTCACACATCGGGGCAGAGGCTGGACGCCCCAGCGGGGACTCCCAGAGCCATCAACGGTGCATGGAGCCGTGCAAGCGACCGTGGGCAGGTCTCCCTTGTGGCACAGACCACGTGCAGACAAGTGGGGCGTCAGCACCCTTCCGTCTGTCCCTCCTCCCACCCTTCCTAAGAGGCCGGGGGAGGGGACTTGCCAGCAGGCCTGGTTGGCCTGAGAAGCTGGTCCTCGTTCAGGCCCACGCAGCCCTCAAGGGACAAAAGCAGCTTGGCAAGCACGTGGAGAGCCCGCACGCCCAGCTCGGACGTGGTAGAGAATCACTCTTTGGTAAACACCGGCTGGAAACTGCAGGGTGGCTCCTTCTCCGTGCCCCCCGCCCCCTCGCTGCATCCGGAACGTCGCAGGGAGCCCGGAAAGCTTTCCTGCAGACAGACGTGGAGGTTCGCAGCTACCTGGGAGATGCGGTCAGTGGGGGCCCGGAGGGCTCCGGGCACAAAACGGGGAGGGTCCTGTCGGCAGTGATCAGAACGGACAGAGGCCGCCACGCCTCCCCCCACACGCCCACCCGTGAGCAGGCAGACGGGGAGGCCGCAGCCCCGGGCTCCCTCCTGCCCCTGGAGTGACGCCCTGTGGGCGCGGGCAGAGGAGACCAGCACTAGATGGATGGCCTGGAGGGGCGGGTGGGAAGGTGTACAGTCTGGCCGGGTCGGTCGGGCCCCCGGGGGTCCCCCAGGCCCAGCTCACACCTGCCGCCTAGCCCCCTCCTCACGCGCCCCGTCTCTGAGCCCCTCCTGCCTGCCTCCCTCTCCGCTGGCCGCCTGTCTGTAACCAGGACCTCTCAGCTGCAGCCGAACAGGAAGAAGGATTTGATGAGACCTTTGTTCTCCTTATATGTGTGAAATTGTGACGAAAACCTGCTTTAAAGGCACCTGCCCTGCCGCACCAAGACCCTGGCAGTCTCCCTCGGGGTGAGGGAGGTGCCCGACGCCCGACCCGGCCACCGTCCACGTCGCCCCAGCGCTGCTACGCGTGGGATTCCGGAAAAGAGTCGACCGAACTTCAAAGCCCGGTGCGTGGGATTAGTTCAGGAGTCCACACCCGTTTGTAAATAAAACAGGACCGAATGGAACCGAATGGAACCGAATGGAACGGAATGGAACGGAATGGAAGGGAATGGTGTCCTAGAATGACAAAGACCGCACACTTACAGTAAGCGAGGAACTATCCTCCGTTTCACACGCAGGGTCCCTGAGAGTGAAGGTCACTCCGTGGGCAGGCACCTAAGACCTGATTTGAACCTGGAACCGTGTCCCGGGGCCCCCAGGCTCACCGCCACACGTACACCACAGCGCTTCTCAGAACCCGCCCCCTGCCTGCCCCTCCTGCCCGTCAGCTCCGAGCGACGGGCCGCGCACTCTGGCAGGCAGCAGTCACACCACAATGTGATTAAAGGACTGGTCTAATGAACGTATGAAGAAAATGTGAAGAAAAGTGCAAAGTGATCTCAGTTCAATCTCCACTTTTCTCTGGCAGCTTCAATGCTGAAACAGCGAGCAATCACAGAGCTCGGGTCCTGAGGGGACGCACATAATGATGCCTTTACATCCCCACCCAAGGCAGCAGTTTGCAGATGAAGCCACGTGAGATCAGTTTATTTACTTTAATGTTTATTTATTTTTGCCACAGAGAGAGTGCAAGCAGGGGAGGGGCAGAGAGAGAGAGAGAGGGAGACACAGAATGTGAAGCAGGCTCCAGGCTCTGAGCTGTCAGCAGAGAGCCCGACACGGGGCTCGAACCCACGAACTGTGAGATCATGACCTGAGCCGAAGTCGGACGCTCAACCGACTGAGCCACCCAGGTGCCCCTGAATCACGTTTTTTTTTAAATGCAGATCCTGGAACTTTCTTTGTAAAGATAAACAATTTGGGGGCACCTGGGTGATTCAGTCGGTTAAGCGTCCGACTTCGGCTCAGGGCACGATCTTACAGTTCATGAGTTCGAGCCCCAAGTCGGGTTCTGTGCTGACAGCTCGGAGCCTGGAGCCTGCTTCCGATTCCGTGCCTCCCTCTCTCTCTGCCCCTCCCCTGCTTGCGCTCTGTCTCTCTCTCAAAAATAAAATAAAACATTAAAAAAATTTAAAGGTAGACGATTGGGAAAAGTCTGAGCGTGCACACGTGTGTGTATGTACACAACCATGTGCACGTGGACACACACATACATAATGCGGATGCGCTTTGCACGTGTGTGTGTGTGCACGTGTGTGCATATATGTGCGTGGACACACTTGCACACGTGCACATACACTAATTCTGGGAGAATGACAAGCTGTGACAGGGAGAGTCAACCAGAATACCTACTTATCACAGGTGGCTCCCTTTAGACACACGGGGACCCTCTCCACCTCGGTGCCATAAAAGGCAAGGGGAGGGCTGGTCTGAGGCTCTGGTTACGGCATTTGGCGGCCAAGTCCAGCCCCTTAAAGCAGCAGGACCCAAATCAGTAATTCATTTGTTTTTTCAAGGTCCTTGGGCCAAATAACAGCACATCTTTCAACAACGGATCCTCGAGCCCAGTGGGCAAGACAGGCTACAGCCAACGGCGTGACCTTAAAACAGAAGGGAGACAGAGCTGTCCCCACATGCGCCCTGTCCTGTCGGCTCTCCTTTCCCAGCCACGGAAAGGAGACGTGCCGTGCACATCCCTGGCCCCGTGAGATGCACATTTGACCCTCACCCGTGTCCTTGAAGGGGGTCGGAAGCTCTAGGATACAGCATCTCAGGCAAAGGGCCCCCACAAAACGTCACATGGGCTTCGAGAGGTCTGGAGACAACGCTGCTCTGCCGGGGCTCCAGCCGATAAGCCGGTGCAAGGAAGGTCTATGATCCCAGTGCCCAGAACGACTCTTCCCAAGAGAGGAAGGCGCCGGCAGGACCCGACCTACAGAGAGCTCTCTGCAGTGTGCTTTGGGGTAAAATCCAAAGCCGCCACGAGCACAACCGACAACGAAATAAGCACGCACAGGGTGCAGGAGCGGGAGCAGGAAACGGTAGGAATGGGGCGTGAGAGAGAGAGAGACAGACACAGAGCGCGAGGACCCCCTTCCTTCCACGGAACCCATCTTGGACTGTTCGTCTCCTCCAGGAAGAAGCGCCGCGTGTCGGTCAACGGGGAAGACTGTGCAACCGGATGGCCTAGACTCGAGCTCGGACCCCCGGTTACACACCGTGCGACTGTGGGCCAATTACATAAATTCTCGGCGCCTCGACTTCCTCCGTCCGTTCCATCCACACCGTCAGAATTAACAACGGGACTTTGTGGGACTTCAGTAAAATCAAGAACTCAAAGAGCTTAGGAAGGACAGGCTCCTTCTGGGTCGAGAGCATCGTGACCACACGCTTCCCCTCTTCCCCGGGGCCGGGAGGCTGGCATTGGGTTTCCCGCAGTAAAATGCTGCTGTGCTTCTGGAATCCACTCTAATAGGATCTTCCGTAATGCTTGCGGGTCACTGGGTCACCACGGTGGGTCCCGGCTGCACCGTCTGCCCAGAAGCCTGAAATCACTGCCACGGGTACCAAGGCGTCCAACTCGGTGCCACCCACCGGGAATACAGCGCTCACCCCCCTTCGTCTGCCTTCTGCAACGGCCATTATCACCCGCAGGCGCCCCTCGCTGCCCCGTACGTGTTCGGGTCACCCTCCACTTATAACACAGGCCGCTCGGGAATCCTTAAGTCACTAATGAGAAAATCACGCTTAACACTGGGGCTTGAAAAGTGCCCTGAGGATTGAGGCAGGAAAGGCCTTTCTAAGTGATTGTCGTTTTATACACGGAGCGGACATTCCCTTTGCCGTGTGGCACCCTCTCCTCCAGCCGGCCCCCCCTCGGTCCCTGTGGTCTGGGGAGGGCGGACCCCCGCCCGCTGAGCCGGCCTGGGGTCTGCAGCCAAGCTCCGTGCAGGGCTGAGTCAGATCCCCGTGTAATCGGGATCTGAGGAGCATTAGCCCCCACGTGACCTGCTCCCCTCCCGCCCGGTGCCCACACACAAGCTGCTGCCTGCTGCCTGCTCGGGGCTCAGTGTTTGCCTGCGTCCCGATAAGGCTCGGCCGATCAATGGGTGCTTTTAAGCGGCTTCCCGGGGTGGGGGGAGAAGGAAAGAAAACGGCACCCACGACTGGCAGCCTAGGACTGCAGAGTGGGCGGCAGGGAAAGAGCTCCGGATGCAGGAGGGGAAGCGACCCAAATCCCACGGTGACTCCTCACATGGTGCAGAGGCCTGGGCCCCTCTCGACCTCCCACCCTCGGGAGGAGGACGGAGTCCCTCTGCTACACACTGGGCAGGTCCCCAGCTCCCAGCCCCCCGCAACATCTCCCCTCCATGCCCAAAGTGCTCCTGCTCTGTGCCCTGGCTTCAAGCGGGGGAGGGGGACACAGCTCACGGCCACACGGCCACATGGATGCTTCCCGCAGTGGGACCACAGGAGGGGACCAGAGGGGCCGGGAGGCGGAGGTGGGGTGGAAAGGCCCCTGCAGGCTCCTGATCAGGCCGGCCCCCCTTCCCCCCAGGCTTTCAGAAAGGCTGAGCCCCAGCCTCCTGCTTGAAAATACAAACAAAGGTACCCGCAAATAGCAGTTTTTAAACCCAGAAGAAACCTGCCATGTGGTGCTTTCCATTTTCTGAAGTGCTTCCTGGAAGAATTCCCTGGGTTAAGTCTGAGGATTCCACCCACCTGCCTCCGCCCTCAGCTCCCGACAGGCCTGGGGGTGCAGCCCGGGGGCGGGGGGGGGGGGTGAGGCTAGGATTCCCAAAGTGGGGGTTCAACTACCTGGTTCAAATCCCAGCTTGGTCACCGTCTGGCTGCGTGACTCCAGGATAGTTACTTGGCCGCTCTGTGTCCCAGCCCTTCGTCTACGCAGTAGAGATAACAGAAAAGCCTCCTGTGTGAGTTCCTGGGGCTGCGGCCACGGACTATAGCAGACTCAGTGGCTTAAAACCACAGAGATTCATTCTCTCATTGATCTGGAGGCCAGAGGTCTGAAATCAAGGTCTTGGGGGCTTACGGGAGGATCCTTCCTGCTTCACGTTCTGGCCCTCCAGGCACTCCTTGGCTTGTGGCCACATCACTGCACCTGTCCTCAAGGGCATGTGGTCTCCTCCCCTGGGCGGCTGTGTATCTCAAAGCTCCGTCTGCCCTCTCTTCTAAACGTGTGGCAGCAGCCAGAGCTGCCCGCCCCGAGACGATCCAGGATAACAACCTCTCTTTCTCAAAGATACTTGACTTAACCACATCCACCGCTGCACAGGCGATACCGCTCTTTTCTCGCAGAAGGTAACAGTCCCTGAGCCAGGGATTGGGACCTTGGGGGCCTCATCCAGCCGCTTCCGGCCGCTTTAACGGGGGAGGTGCAGCCAGGAGCCAGAAGCCGGCACAACGCCCTCGGCGCTCGGTGAGAGCTGCAGGCCCCTGTCCTCCGGCAGAGCGTGGGCTGTTACCGTCACTGTGATCGTCGTCTGTTATTAATATTCAGGGTGAATTAAAGAGCATTAACTCAGACAGTGAGAAATGACTGTCATTTCCATTCTCCTCCGAGAGCTCCTCCGGGAGGAAGCTCAGGCAGGTGCCAGGGTGTCCCCACACCTCCCGGGTGCTCGCTCACCACCCCCCCGCCCCCCCGGTTGTGAGAAGAGGCCGGGCCCCAGGACACACCGGCAGGTGCAAGCAGGAGGGAGGCTAGAGATGGTTAGATGCACCGTATCCCTTTTCAGGCGGACGTCACCTAAGATGATAAAGGGGTCCGCTTACGGTCATCTCATAAGCTTTTATTTATTTTTAGCTTTTATTTTAAACTTTTATTTTCTTTTCAGAAAGAAAAGTGAGCCCATTGAGAAAAGATATTAAGTCGGCAATCCTCTCGGCCCGACAACGGGGGCAGAAAGGCCCCCTGAAGGTTACCGGGGAAAAGCGGGAATGTGGGTCCAGCCGGCCCCACAAACCACCAGGGCCCGTCCGCTCAGCACACAAGGTGGGGGGGCTGCCTGCACGGAGTCCGGAAGCGCCGATGAGACAGGAAGTGACCTGCCAGAGCCCCACACTGTTCATTTCAAATGAAGAAGAGAACCTGGGAGTCTGGGGCAGCTGAACAGCACTTCCCAGGGCGCCGGTACTCCTGGGGAGGAGGCAGTCACAGTCTCCTACTGGGGTGTCCAAGATCGGGAGCCACAGAGCCATCCTTGGGGGAGGGGCGGCCGGGCAGGGACACTGCTGGCCGAGAGCAGCCGCCCCATGGGCCAGGCCCACCCGCGAAGCAGTCGGCGCCCTGTTAATCACCGTTCTGACTGCTCCTCGCTGATGAAAATCAACGCAGGCATTTTCTGCACGCTCCACGGTGCCGGTGGCCTCCATGCCTGCCTGCTGCCTGCCTGTCCCCGCCCTGTCCTTCTGGAATGCCACAAGCTTCCAGCCGGCTGGGCACAGAGGGCTGCAGAGCCTGGGGCTCGCCCAGCCTGCAGAAACGTCCTGTCTTCCCTGTGGCTCGAGGCCGACACAAAGGGGGGCCTAAGCCCGGCTGCCCGGGCCTCTCATCCAGCACCAGCTCATTCCCCGCTGAGGTCTCCCCCCACCGCGGCCGCTCTCCCCCTGCACGTTTTAGGCAGTCCTGTGCTAAGAAAGGAAAAACAAATAAATTGCAGAAGCTTCTACAAAAAATCTGGGCCGCCCTGCCCAGGAGAGGAAGGGAAAACCAGCTTCAAAGGGCCATGCTCTGGGCCATTGAGACCCACGGGAATTGGTGAGTCCAGAATACAAAGCCTGATTCGGCCCCGAGCTGAGCCTCACGGAGTCCCCGGCCTTTAAAGGAGCCACCGCTCAGGTTAAGGCAAGGTCTGGCATTTCATAAAGAAGCCACGGGGGAGCCAGCCACAGCGCCCCCAGGCTCCTCCCTCAGGCCGCCGGTCACAAGGACACAGCGTGGGGGCTTGGACACACAGGTCACGCCATGCACATCAAGGGGCAGTGAGACATTCTAACGTGGTCTAGATGAGGGCCCTGGTGACGGGGTGGGGAGCGCACCGCGGGGCCGGCTGAAAGACACGGAGGATACGGAAAATACCCACTCTGGGCGCCGGGCGAACAGAGAAGGTTCCCAAGGGAATGGGATCCCGTCACATTTGGGACTATTGCTATCACCGCCCGAACTCCGTCATCATCTCAATGGCTAGTCCGCATGGAGTCCGATAATAATGGCGGTAATAACAGCTCACGTGTATTGAACACTCACTATATGCCAGGCCCTGTTCTAAACGGTGCATATCATTTAATTCCTTTAACCATCGAAACGCCCATCCGCGGCCTCCGCGTCTGACGGAGAAAAGCGTCAGAGCCGCTAAGTACCGGGTTGGTGAAAACAGCGGCCCCTTGAGGAGGAAACAAGATACCACTGTCGGGTTTTTTTGTTGTTTTTTGGGGTTTTTTTGAGAGAGAGACAGAGCGTGAGCAGGGAAGGGGCAGAGAGAGAGAGGGAGACACAGAATCCGAAGCAGGCTCCAGGCCCTGAGCTGTCAGCACAGAGCCCGATGCGGGGCTCGAACTCACGAGCCGTGAGATCGTGACCCGAGACGAAGCTAGACGCCCAACCGACTGCGCCACCCAGGCGCCCCTGTTTTCCCATTTTATAGATAAGCATATGGAGGCACAGAGAGGTTAAGAAACACATCCGTGGTCACACAGACAGAAATCGCCAAGCCGAGATCAGAATAGCCAGTGTGGCTCTCGACTCTGCCCTCCGACCTGGCCAAAGGCCGCCTACTGAAGGCCGTTTAGAGAGGCCCGCTCCTGGATCTGGTCCCTCCTGCAGATGCTGCAGGGAGAGAAGTGGGTACACGCACCTCCTCACTGACGGGCAGCCCCGTGGCTCTGGCGTGGGTTCTGCCCAAAGCTCCACGGCGAATCCTGGCTGTGACGCTCACCGGCTGTGTGATTAGGGCCCCAGCCTCCGCCCCCTGGGCCTCAGTCCGCCATCTGCAAGACGAGGACAGTGCCTGCCTTGTAGGGGCATTGTGGCGACTAAATGAGGGGACCGCCATGACGCATTTAGAACAGGGGCTGACTTACGGCTACTCTTACTGGACTCCAAGCAGACTGATCATTAGTGCAATTATTAATCAATAGTGAATTATTACCGATCCACAACGCCACTACTCAGAAAACACCACTGGTCCCCAGTGTGGCATTCTGAGATGTTAACGAGGCCTCCTCCCCGCACCCCCGGGGTCCCGGGGAGGCGGACAGAATGTACGGGATCAGCTCATACATGCCCGACCTCGCCTCTGCCGGCAAAGCTGACCCCAGCCACCTGTGCCCACCGCACACCCCACCCTCTGCCCCCCACCCGCGCCCGGGAACAGAAATTAACGGTGCGAAATCCCGAAATGACCAGGGAAACACCAAGTAACTGAATTTGTCCTCAAGTGACAAGATTGACTTTTCTGCTCTTGAGAAAAAGCAGAGAGCGGGAACCGCTGAGCTGCAGACGATAAGGCAGCCACGGGTGGTGTAGACACGGCAGGGATCATGCACCGCCCACGTCAGTGCGCTGACCTTGCTGGCTTCCCAGACCCTGCGCCCGCCGTCCACACACCCGTCAGGGCCTCGCCCCCCGGGGGACGCCGGCCTGGGCAGGAGCTGCGTCTGCCTGGGGGTTCCTGCACCCCCACCAGGGGCCCCCTTGAGGAAGCCACAGAGCACGTGGGGGGCCCACCCCTGCCCTGCAGGTGCAGATAGCATGAGGCGGGCCCTGGGGGCTTTCGAAAAGTCCCTGAGCTCAGGGCTCACTCAAGCCTCTTGGAGGAGGTGCCCTGGGATGGCGTGTGGGTATCCACACGCCTTAAATGAACTTACTGAGATAGAATTCACACATCAGGCTCGGTCGGTTTAGCGTCTGACTCTTGATTTCAGCTCAGGCCATGATCTCCCAGTTCGTGAGTTCGAGCCCCAAGTCGGGCTCTGTGCTGACAGTGCTCAGCCTGCTTGAGATTCTCTCTCTCTCTCCCTTTCTCTGCCCCTCCCCGCCTCTCTCTCCAAATAAATAAATAAGCAAACTTAAAAAGCACAAAGTGAAGTCTACAATGAAATGGTTTTGAGAATATTCCCAGGTACACACCACCACAGCCAAGGTCAGAACATTTTCGCCGCCTCGGAGAGAAACCTGCACCTTTCGCTACGTGCCTGCATCCCCCCAGCTCCCCCCTCCCAGCCCTGGACGGCTGTGAATCCACTTTCTGCCCCTGGACATTTCACATGAACGGAATCACGCAGTACGCGGCCTCTCGTGTCGGGCTCCTTCCATCAAGCGCCGTGCTCAACACGTGGCAGCCGTGACAGCACTTCCTCCTTCCCACGCGTGGACGGACCACGGCTTGCCCACCTGCAGGCATCAGTGGTGTGCAAAAGCCCCGAGAAACACTGCTGCGGACAGAGACGCACGTTAAGTGCACACGCCTCGCCTCCCCTCCCCCCCACTGAGCGCCCCTTCCCGGCTGCACCCCAGCCTCGTGTCCACCAGTGTGCCCCCTCCTTCCCGCCACGTCCCGAATCTGACCTCTCCTCACGATGGCCACTGCCGCCCCCTCGGCCTGGGCTGAGACCCCGCTGTCCCAGCCCCCCCGCCCCGGCCCCCGGGGTCCCCCCACTCTACAGCCCAGCCCCCACCCAGCAGCCAGAGGGACCCTGCTGAACCCAGACAGGCCATGCCGCTCCCCCGGGAGCCTCCTGATTGCCCTCGTTCTTACTGAGACCTGGTCCTGCCCCCCCCCCACTTCACTGCTACCCCGTCCCCTCACCGGCCTCTGCACATGGGGGCCTGCTGGCCCTTCCTCCCGGGGGGTGTATGTGGTTGGAAACCCGGCCCATCTCACCCCAGCTGCATGACCTGGGACGAGCCCCTTCATCTCTTACACGATTGTGTCATCTGAAAAATGGGTCTGAACTAGCGACAATGCCCACGTCTCAAAGCCTCCGTGTCGTGCGCATAAAGAGTGAGGGCCCTCAGTGACGCCGGGCCAACGGCAGACGGTATTGCTACATCCGTGGCTTGAAGATCCGTTTACAAAATTCTCGTTTATTTCTTGCCTGAGAAGTGGCCCAGAAAGGGAAGAGGGACCATACGCAGGGCCGGGGGGGGCTTGGGGACTGTCCCGAGGTGACCAGTGCACTCAGCCATTGCTGGGCCGAGCTGGCTATGCCTGCCCACTTCGCTCATCGTTGTTCAACACCTACTACGTGCCAGCCACTTGCCAGCCGCTGAACAAATCCACGCAGGTTCCAACAGTTCATCTGGATGGGGGTGGGCAAGGAGAAATCCAGAGTGACCCCCAGTTCTCAAGCTGGGATGTGTGGGGTGGGGGGTGGGACTAGGCAATCAATGCCCAGAGAATTCAGGAGGAAGGGGAGAGGTCGGAGGGGAGACAAGGCCGGCTGTCGCTGCGTCATAATTTCCGCCTGCGGCCAGCTCCAGCCTCTCCCCTGCGGCCTCTCTGCGCCCAGGGGACCCTGCTGTGAAATGCAGCCCGAGCCCCTGCCCAGCATCTCGCCCGTGTTTCAGGCAGGAAAACAGCAGACTGGTATGGCGGCCAGACGTTGTTTGTAACCATGGGGAACACGAGAAGGGTCATGGCTGCGGGACGGCCTCGGTCAGGGTGTTTTGTCCCCACAAAGTGCGTGTCTGCAGTTTCACAAGGAGAAATTTTAACACCATTCAGATCCTCACGGAGAAGAATCTGGAATAAAATACCAGCATCAACAATGGGGTCTCCGGGTGACAAGCTTATGAGCATATTGTTTTGTTATTCGTGCTTTTCTCGCACCTCCTGGCCCGCTCACAGCAAAGCGGCAAGGCTGACTCAGGATCAGAGCACAGAAAGGCTGGAGACGCGGGGCCGGGCTGCGAGCGGGGGTGGGGTGGGGGGGCCTGGATGCTTGCTTCTCACCAGAGCAGGCGGCCTCACCAAGGCAGGCATCCGGAGCAGACCCTGGGCCCCAGAAAGCAGCCAAACACGGCTTCCTGGTGCCCGGGGCGGTGGCGGGGGCGGGGGGGGGGGGGGGCCTTCTTGGAGGGAGGTGTCAGAAACCAGGAAGCAAACCTGTTGCCGGGCTTGCTCTCTGCAGCTCTCCCGAGGCAAACAATGCAGGCGTGCAGGGGTGTTTCTCCCGCTCCGAGGCGGGAAGTCAGTAGGAACCATGAATAACAGCACCGTGCACACCCGCTCTGTTGAACCAACTGCAGCCGCCAATTCTAAATATTGTCATCACAGAGTACATGCTGGGTTTTGGCAACAGGAGCGGCTAATCGGAGGGAATCTCACCGAAGTCCCACCGCCAGATCTGCTAGGTTAGCCAACATCTCCAAGATCCGCGCGGAAGGCCTCTGTTCCCAGAGCAGCGGCGGCAGCAGGCGTTGGGCTGGGTGCGGGGTGGCGCGGGGCAGGGGTGGGGCGCGGGGGGGTGGCGGGAGGGAACCTCGGCCCCTCCCCGAAGACAGAGCTGACACAGGGCACCGCTGGATGGTTTGCAGACGCTGACGCTGAGGGTCCATGGGTCCCGGCCGACTCGCCTGTCCCCGTAGCATCCCGCGAGCGCTACGGGGATCCAGAACCACATTCTACGGGAACCGAAGCCTCGGGGGCAACCTCCTGCCTTCGGATATTCAGGACTTTTGCCCTGGTGTCCGCACAGCTGGAAGCTCACCATTCGTGGCTCAGCCTAAACATCACCTCCTCCATGAGGCCTTCCAGGATCACCCGGTCCCAGGCTCTCATCAGGCTGTTGTAATCCTCTGCCTCTACTTCAGTGTGGCCATCTCTTCATCGCGTTATTTATTCACCTGCTTGTGGCCACACACACACAGTCATCTCCATGACAGCAAGGACCTCATGCACCTTGTTCCCTGCTCTATGCTTAGCACCTAAAAGGCTACTTAGTATTTAATAGTTACTCAAATGTTTGTTGAATGAATAAACAAATGCACTGCCTTAGTCACTGGGCACACAGAGATAGAGACTGCCTTCCGGAAGCTTAATTCCACTGGAAGGGCTGTCACAGGAACAGATAAGTGCACGTCTGCTTCCTGAAGGGGACGAGGAGACAAGGTGCAGGCTAGTAGCCAGGACTCATGGGCAGGGAACCCACCCCGGCCTAGACACTGCAAACCATCGCATTTCCTGGGTTTGTTCCTTCGGAAAAAATCTCTACCGACCACCTACTATGTGCAATGTGTCTGTGTGGAAAGACAGACAACAACAGGGTCAGCAAACAAAATTTCAGATCAAAGTCTGCACCTCCCTGATCTCCCACTTCTCCGCAGGCCACACCATCCCCAACGGCCCAGACCCCGCATAGACCCTGGGGGTCACGACACACCCCTGGCCGGTGCGGGTGAGCAAGATGAAGAGAGGACCTGGGCCCTCAGAAGTCCGGGGGAGCCCTGGCTTCTTCCATCTTACGAGGTTCCTGGTCCAGTGGAAACTTAAGAAATGTTGAAATGCAGTGTTGGAATGACATGCTCCTTTTCAGGCATCCAGGTCACGGGTTATTACTCGTAACCCAGCAAACCCTCCTACAAGGCCACTGGTCTGTTCAAAGATAAACACGGATTGTTTTAAAGGAGAGAAGGCCCCACGCAGGCAGGGGGCCCAGGCGTAAAGTCGCACGAGATTCTCGGACGTTCTTGGTGAATGAAAACGTAGGTTCCACAGGTGAGGGTTAGTGTGAGTGTTTGTCACTGTGAGGATGGCCAGACGGACCCCAGACCGTGATGGGGCCCCAGACCATGATAGGGGAGGTGCCCAGACTATGAGGGGGGCCCCCTGTCTGTGAGGGGGGCCCCCAGACTGTGAGGAGGGCCCCCAGACCATGAGGGGGGTGCCCAGACCATCGGGGAGGCCCCCAGACCATGAAGGGGGCCCCCAGTCTGTAAGGGGGATGCCCCAGACCATGAGGGGGCCTCCAGTCCATGAAGGGGTCCCCCAGACCATGAGGGGGACCCCACAACACCTGACGAGTATGTCTAAAGAGTTGCCTGCCCTTCACCTGGAGGCTCCCCCGTCCCCATGCTGCCTCCCACACAGCCGGGCACTTGGAAGTGCCACGTCTCCTAAACCCTGGGGACACTGGAGGGGACAGCGGAGGAGGGTGGGTCTCCGGGGGCTGGAGAATATTGCCGGTGATGGCAGAGCGCTGGACGATGCCGAGCGTTGGCGAGAACGTGGGGAGAGAGTCTGGCACGACGGGAGGAACGTGCCCAAACGGAGCAGACACGTCCCCTCACCCTGCCGTCCGCTTCTGAGACGCATCGGGGACGATTCCCACACAGGACCGCAGGGGACACACGCACCGGGTTCGGCCACAGCCTCGGTCGTGGAGCATGGCTCTGTGGCCACCGCGGGTGCCCTCACTGGGGCTCGGCGGGCAAACGGGGGCCGTGAGCACCATGGGACTCGTGGGGCACCTGGAAGTCACCCACCGGGAATGCGGTGATGCGGATGGAGAAACAGGGACTCAGATCAAGGTCTAGGGCACTTGGATTTGTGAGCCTCAGAACACCTCCAAGTACAACAGCGTTGAGCGGTCCACTGAATGCAAACCCACGGTCTGTGTGAAGCACGAAGGGTCTGTGACAGAGAAGGAAAGGGACAGGATGGGGCGGGGGGTGGTAAACGGGAGGAGAGAGAAAGAAAGAGCCAAGTGGGGGGAGAGAGGGGAGGGCGGGTGGGCGGTCCGCAAGGAGGGACAGAAGGACCAAGGGAGGGAAGGGTAAGGAGCCAGCGGTGACAGCATGCTGGGGACCGAGGAGCGGCCTCTGCACCCCAGGCAGCAGCGACACCAACGAGATCAGTGCTCCCCAGCACGCAGCCCCGGTGAGTTCTGGGGCAGGTGCCAGAACAGGACCAGACAGCTTCCCAAACAGGTGGGAGCACAGAGGGGGGACAGGGAAACACAGGTCGTGGGCCAGGACCATCTAACTCACAAGAAAGCAGAGAAATGAGGAACAGAATTTTCTAGAAACTGGTGTGAGCCACCGGCCTCAGCCAAGACACACCAACCAGTACAGCCAGCGCGGCGGGTCCTTCACGGGGCTCCCAGAGCCACACGGTTTCCGCCTTCCAGCAGACAGACGTGGGAAAGGCCGAGGCAACTCGGCAGTAAAAGCCTCCGTGGCCCACGGAAGTCTGACCACTGATGCGTCTGGACCCACGTGGGAGGCAGGTGCTCTGTGAGGGTCACGCCTCACTCCTAACCCTCAACCCAAGCCCCAGAGAACAGAGGATGCCTCCCGGAACAGGTAAGGCCCCTGTGGCCACACTCGAGCCCCCTGGTTCTCAAAGCAGGTCCCTGGACCACCGCCCTGGCCCCCGGGTAGGCAAGAAATGCACCACGGGCCCTGCCCAGGCCTGCTCGGCAAGAGCCTCTGTTGTCACCGGGGACCCTGATGCTCACAGCATCTGAGAACCACGACTCTCGTTAAACCTCAGCCTTCATTCCGAAATCCCGAAGGAGGGGGGCTCCGGAGCCTGGGAAGAGCCCCCTGCTCACCCCTCCCCCGCCCCGCGCGTCCCTCCCCTTTGACTGCACGCTGTCCTCTCCCACATGCCAGCCACGCTGGGAGCAAAGTGAAGGGACCTGGAGGGCACCGTGGCTCCCTGCCCTTTTCCCCCACTGCGAGGACCTCACAGCCTGGCCTGCGCTCGGCCTCACCGGGGAGGCTTTGCAAACCATCCAGCGCACATGCATCATTCGGATGTGGCTGGCTCCTGGTCCCTGCAGACGCGCTCCAGGGGGAAGCAGACACGGGCGTGGGGGGCAGGGGACCCTGGGGTCTGCACGCCCGACCCTTCCCCGACCCGGTCTGTCACCTTCTCAGAGGGAGGGTGGTAAACAGTAGCTGACGGCCACTCCCCTGGAGTCACCTCAAATTGCCGGGGGACCCAGACTGTGGGGCACAGCCCCGTCACCTCCCCCGACAAGTGGGGCCGGCTGCCGGCCCGTCCCCCACACCACAGCCCGCGCTGGGCCCCGCACAACCATCCCTCCTGGAGGCCCTGAACTCGCAGCTGCCCACACAACACTCTGAGACACAAACCCCAAACGCCAGGGACCGGCACCCCGGCCGGACACAAGCCAGGTCCCGGCGAGTCCAGCAGGGCCGGGAGAAAGCAGAGGGGCCAGGTGTCTGGGGGCGGGGGCTGGCTATTTTGCGAGGACCCCCGCACTGCTCACTTGCCTGCGCGGTGGGTTTGACGTGCGTCCCTCCCCTGGGCGCCTCGTCCACTCCGGGTCAGGACCTGGATGTAGGAGAGTGCCCCGTGCCCCGCGGACACAGGCCACCTGGTCTCCCAGCCTCCCAGCCTCCGAGCCCCTGGCGCTTGGCCCCTCCCACCCACACCTCCCATCCGTCCATCCATCCATCCGTGAGGCGGGGTCTCTCCAGCGAAGGGGCAGATGCTGGAAGAAGGGAGGTCCCAGCCTGCGTGCCCCGCTCCTCAAGAGCCTCCCTCCTCACTCACCCCTAAGCACCCGCATGGATAAGACCCAGCGCAAGACGTGCGGAGCCCCCACCCCCCATCCCTACCGGACCCCCCAGCGGCCCGCCTCCCCCGGGGCCTATAAGTGGTGGCGAGCCCCATGAACCCAGCCCTGGGCCCCACACGGTGGGGACGGTCAGCACGGCCCCCTGGGGACAGGAGCAGACCTGCTTCTACAGAGGCCTGGGCTGCGGGAGAGCAAGCCTCACCCCTGCCCCCAGCCCCCGCTCTCCCAGACCCAACTTCCCTGCTGGCAGCTCTTCCTGCCTCGTAAACACTGCATTTCCAGTGGGGAGCGTGCCCGCCCCAGCCAACAGCCTGCTGTGTGCACACGGGCACACGCTCACGCACACGGGCACACACACACGCACATGCACATTCCACCGGGAACATCTGTTTTGACAAACAAATTATTCAAGTCAGTCTACGGGACGTGGATTGACAAACCCTCCACATGGAGGCTCCTCGCTCAAAGCATCTCGAAACGGAGCCCAGCTGTGAATGATACAAGCAACTCTCCTTTTCTGGGCCCACACCCCCTTCCCCTCCACGGCCCCGGCCCCCGCCAAGACCCCTTCCAAAGCCCCAGAGGCTTAGGTCTGAGCCACATCACACCCCTCCACCTGGGCTGGAAAGCCACTGCCCGGTGTGATGTCAACCTTCGCCCAGAGGGGCTTGTCGAAGACGCTGGGGGGGGTGGGTGGGAAGGGTGAGGCGACCGCACACTGAGAGAGAAAGCGGCCGGTCTTGCCCTTCGGAGACCAAGCAGCGACATCCACCATGGGCAGGCGGAATGGTCTGGAAACATCTCTCCTTTCCCCGCGGCTCCCCGGTGCCGGGAGCCCAGCTACCTGGACCCCACGCTGAAGGGCATCCTCTAACCGCTGGAAAATAAACTTTGTCAGGGCGGAGAGTTTCCGGCTACCACCCTGCCATCACCGCGCTGCGGCTTGGGTGCGGGAAGCTATTTTTAGGAGAAAAAAATAAATCTCAGCCTACCTTAGAAGCGAGCTGTGCCAAGACTGGGGAGGTTCAGGCTCAGACAACTGCAGTCTACTGTATCAGATTACAAACAGGGGGCCAGAGGGAGGGAGGAGCGGAGGGGGGAGGGACGAAGGGAGGGAGGGAGGGAGGGACGGAGAGGGCACCGGTGTCTCAGTGCCGCTTGGATCCGGCCAGAAATGATTCATGAGTTTTCCGCAGGCAGGCAGGTCGGGAGGAAGCCGAGATCGGCCGCCATGAAGCATATATGCCCAGAGCCTACGAAATGTCCGTGTTTCGGTGCGCACTCACGCGCACACACGCATGCACACGCGCACACACACCCCCAAGATGGCTCTCCCTCCCCGTCAGTCAGTTGTCAGTTTCCTTTTCACGGAGCTGCTGCGGTCAAAAGCTGGGACGGGAGAGCCGGGCAGGGCTGGGGGCCGGTGGTGTTCCCTGGATGGGAGCCACAGCGCGTCTCCCCTGCGGGCGCCCCGGGGGCCCCTGCGCAAGGGCCCAAGGCTGGCCAGCCGCGCTCTGTTCGCCCCCGTGAAGCTGAGACCCAAATGCGGCCGGGAATTAAGCGATTATGTGGAACCACCCAAGCTGCTGGGTGTTTACCCTCTGGTCCGGCTCCCCGCCCCTGAGCCTCCAGGATAAAAAGAGAATAAAATGCTGTGTCCCTTCCTCCTCCCAGAACTTGGGGCTGCTGCATGGATGTACCAGCTCCCTAGCAACGCAGGCGTGCAAGAGAGTAAAAGGCGAGGAACGTGCTGGACTTCACACGCGTGTGCACGCACACGTGCACACACACACACTCCCTTCCCAGGATAGAAAGCCCACCGTGTGTTATTTAGAGGCGCTGAGGAATTTATCCCAGCAACAGGAGAGCCCTGGCGTCGGGCCCCACGTGTCCTCGTCCCTGCGTGTCCGGGGACCAGGAGGGCGACAGCACGCCCACTGTGCACAGAGACTTCCCCAGAGGACCTCCCTGTTGCTTCTCCGATTAACACACTCACGTTACGGCTTTCACAAAACAGGCTCGTCCCAAAATGGGCTTCAAATGAGCCACGATGCTCCAAAACTAAATGGCCACGGGGGGACCCCTTCCCAGACGACTTCCCCGGCACGACAGTCCACGGGCTGACCAGAAGCTTCCCTCGGCGGGACTCACCTCTGCTTCCCGAATACGGAGAGCGTCTGGATTTGCCTGCGAGGTGGAGGCTTCTCTCAGAACCGCGCTCTGGAACCCCAGCCCATCTCCGCCGAGCAAGGAGTAGCACTGACACCAGGAGTAGGCACTGGACCACCCAGCACTTCTGTCTCCCTCCCGCGGGCAAGCTGCCACCCGTAATGGTATGCCACCCGTAATGGCGACGCGGAGGGGGACCGCTATGTCCACAGCGCTAGTCACGACGACTGGAGGTGGTCACAGCCCGATGGCCGCTGATGGCCAGACGGATCCACAAAACGTGGTCTGTGCAGGGCAATACCCTTCCGCCATCGAAAGGAACGAAGCCTGACACCTGCTACCACACGGATGGGTCTTGTAAACGTGGCACATGTGGTTCTCCGAGTAGACGTCCTGAACAGCAGCCCTGCAGCGACAGAAAGCAGACGGGTGGTGTGGTTGCCAGGGGCTGGGAGGAGGAGGCAGGAGGGAGGGCAACAGGGTTTCTTGGGGGACGACATTGGGCAGGAGCCAGACAAGGTAGTGTTCACACACACATACCAAACGCCACGGAATTGTTGACTTCAAAACGGTTAATCTGGGGCGCCTGGGTGGCTCCGTCGGTTGAGGGTCCGACTTCGGCTCAGGTCATGATATCGCAGTCCGTGGGTTCGAGCCCCACGTCGGGCTCTGTGCCGACAGCTCGGAGCCTGGAGCCCGCTTCGGATTCTGTGTCTCCCTCTCCCTCTGCCCTTCCCCTGTTCACTCTCTGTCTCAAAAATAAATAAAACATTAAAAAATTTAAAAATATACATATATAATAATAGGGGTGCCTGGGTGGCTCAGTCGGTTGAGCATCCAACTTCGGCTCAGGTCATGATCTCACGGTCCATGGGTTCGAGCCCCGTGTCGGGCTCTGTGCTGACAGCTTGGAGCCCAGAGCCTGTTTCAGATTCTGTGTCTCCCTCTCTCTCTGACCCTCCCCTGTTCATGCTCTGTCTCTCAATAATAAATAAATATTAAAAATTTAAAAAACAAGAGACGAAGAAAGAAAAAAATCCCTTTTAAAATGGCAAGCAAAGGGGCTCCCGGGCGGCTCAGTTAGTTAAGCATCCAACTCAGCTCAGGTCACGATCTCACAGCTCATGAGTTCATGCCCTGCATCAGGCTCTGTGCTGACAGCTCAGAGCCTGGAGCCTGCTTCGGATTCTGTGTCTCCCTCTCTCTCTCTGCCCCTCCCATGCTCATGCTCTGTCTCTCAATAATAAATAAATATTAAAAATTAAAAAAAAAAAGACGAAGAAAGAAAAAAATCCCTTTTAAAATGGCAAACAAAGGGGCGCCCGGGTGGCTCAGTCGGTTGAGCACACAACTTCGGCTCAGCTCATGATCTCACGGTTTGTGAGTTCGAGCCCCGCATCGGGCTCTGTGCTGACAGTTCGGAGCCTGGAGCCTGCTCTGGATTCTGTGTCTCCCTCTCTCTCTGCTCCTCCCCCATTCACACTCTGTGTCTCTCTCAGAAATAAACAAACATTAAAAAAAAAGAGTAATTGGGGCGCCTGGGTGGCGCAGTCGGTTAAGCGTCCGACTTCAGCCAGGTCACGATCTCGCGGTCCGTGAGTTCGAGCCCCGCGTCAGGCTCTGGGCTGATGGCTCAGAGCCTGGAGGCTGTTTCCGATTCTGTGTCTCCCTCTCTCTCTCTGCCCCTCCCCCGTTCATGCTCTGTCTCTCTCTGTCCCAAAAATAAATAAACGTTGAAAAAAAAAATTAAAAAAAAAAAAAAAAAAAGAGTAATGAAGGAGCGCTAGCCTTACCAGACGTTAACATATATTATCAGTATATAAATAATGTGCTTTGTCCTGCTGCATGAACAGATCAATCAACAGGACAGGCTTGGATACGTGGATCCAATTACCGATGAGAATTTAACGTATGATAAAGTGGCACTTTTTTTTTTTTTTTGAGTTTATTTATTTTTGAGAGAGAAAGAGAGAGCGTGCACACTTGCAAGCAGGGGAGGGGTAGAGAGAGGGAGAGAGAAAGTCCCAAGCAGGAATTCCACAAACCTTGAGATCGTGACCTGAACTGAAATCAGGAATCGAACACCCAGCCGCCTGAGCCTCCCGGGTGCTGCGTGGCACTTGTAATCAGTAAGAAAAGACTGGTCCTTCAATAAATGATATTCGTAAACCTGGATAATTTTTGAAAATATTCTTATGCAATTTCAAAGTCAACTTCAGCTGAATCAAGTATTGAAACATAAAAAGGGGGAAAAAATGAGACTTCCAGGAGAAATCACGAAAAGGGAATTTTAAATGCATTTTTTTTCAACGTTTATTTATTTTTGGGACAGAGAGAGACAGAGCATGAATGGGGGAGGGGCAGAGAGAGAGGGAGACACAGAATCGGAAACAGGCTCCAGGCTCTGAGCCATCAGCCCAGAGCCCGACGCGGGGCTCGAACTCACGGACCGCGAGATCGTGACCTGGCTGAAGTCGGACGCTTAACCGACTGCGCCACCCAGGCGCCCCCGAAAAGGGAATTTTAAGCAAAGCAGACACACCAGAGATAAAGGAAGGGAAGCCCCTTTACATCTGATACGTGGAAATTCAAAACTTCTGCACAGTAAAGAAAAGGCCACGAACAAAACCAAAAGGTAACTTACACAGTGGGATAAAATAACTTGCGACACAAGTTGGCAGACTCAGGTGTGGGTCCGGGTTTTGTGGGGCCTGCAGTTCACTCCACGTGGGGAGCCCTGTCTAAGGAAAACAAAAACAAAATGAAAAAGAAAAAATCCGGGGGCGCCTGGGTGGCTCAGTCAGTTAAGCATCCGACTTCGGCTCAGGTCACGATCTCGCGGTCCGTGAATTCAAGCCCCGCGTCGGGCTCTGGGCTGATGGCTCAGAGCCTGGAGCCTGTTTCCGATTCTGTGTCTCCCTCTCTCTCTGCCCCTCCCCTGCTCATGCTCTGTCTCTCTCTCTGTCCCAAAAATAAATAAACGTTAAAAAAAAAATTTTTTTTTTAAAAAAGAAAAAGAAAAAATCCGACGCAGAACGGCACAAACACGATTACTTACAAAGAATGAGAAAATGAACTGCAACAAATTCTACACTTTAAAAAGCTAACAGATCCTGCAAACATCACAAGATCCACAAAAATGGCATTGTGGGTTTTTTTTTAACTTTTTTAACCTTTATTCATTTTTTTTTTACATTTTATTTATTTTTGATAGAGAGACAGAGCACCAGTGGGGGAGGGGCAGAGACAGACAGAGACACAAAATCCGAAGGAGGCTCCAGGCTCCGAGCTGTCAGCACAGAGCCCGACGCGGGGCTCGAGCTCACAAACCGTGAGATCACGACCTGAGCCGAAGTCAGATGCTCAACCGACTGAGCCACCCAGGTCCCCCAACCTTTATTCATTTTTTGAGAGACAGAGAGACAGAGAGACAGAGCGTGAGCAGGGGAGGGGCAGAGAGAGAGGGAGACACAGAATCCGAAGGGGTTCCAGGCTCCAAGCTGTCAGCACAGAGCCCAACGCGGGGCTCGAACTCCCGATCATGACCCAAGTCGAAGTCGGACGCTTAACTGAGCCACACATGCGCTCCTGGCATTGTGTTTTTTTAACTAACTGTCTGACACACCTCCGTAATATATATGTATTTTTTATTTTAGCTGCAGGGCACCTGGACGGCACAGTTGGTTAAACATCCAACTCTTGATCTTGGTTTAGGTCGTGATCTAACAGTTCGTGGGTTCAAGCCCCGCGTTGGGCTCTGTGCTGACAGCTCGGAGCCTGGAGCCTGCTTCAGACTCTGTGTCCCCCTCTCTCTCTGCCCCTAACCCACTTGCATTCTGTCTCTGTCTCTCTCAAAACGAAATAAACATTAAAAAAATTTTAGAATAATCGATAAAATTTTGTTCTTTTAAATATTGGTAGTTTTCTTTAACAAATTTCTTTCACATAAAATTACAATAAACGTACTTGGGTGTGTGAACACAAGTTCCAGGTACTAGAATTCTGAGAGATTCTATTTGATTTGATTACCAGCAAAAAAGTCAATTAGGTTTCTGATGGATCATGTCTGTGTTTGCTAGATTATCAGGGATAATGTTCCTGCAGGACGAATTCCCGGTCGGCCACACGTGGATGAGAACGGCATCGTGGGAAAGTTTTACTTTGGAGGGCTGCCGGGGTTTTTCCACGGACCGGCTTCTGCCTCCACCCACTTCAGACCTCTCTCCTCACCCACTACCACGTGATCCTAGTGCCAAATTCCACGAGATGCGTGGATATGCGTCCATATCGTGGTACGGCCTTTGGCCATGCAGGACTGAGAAGGGGAATTCAGCACAGAGAAGAGTGAAGTCTTACAGGAAGCCATCCCTTTTCAAAATGGCTAGCGATGATCTTTGTACCCACAAGTGACAGAAAGCCCCCTAAACACATCCCACGTCATCCAAGTTCAACGTAACCCGAGCGGAACTGCCTCTTGGCCGGATCTCAAGACTGCCCACCGCCCGCCAGAACAGAAGCAAGGTACAATCCTCTTGGAAGAGTGCAGTGACAATAACTTACTGGGGTGAATCCTTTCCGGGGTCCTGTGAGGGTTTATACAAGTGAGAGTCTCTGAAAACTGAACTTCATCGGTTTCATGATAAATCTGCCTCTTGACAAACTAAAGACGAAACTGCTTAATATATAAAGAGCTCTTACAAATCAATGAGACCAACAATCCAACACAAAGATTGGAAAAGGACATCAATGCACAGCAACCCCAATAAAAAAATGAGGTGCTGTTACAACACAATGTCCAATACATATTAAGTGAAACAAAGAAGAAAAAAAAACCCCAAATACTGTCAGGGGCACCTGGGTGGCTCAGTCAGTTAAGCGTCCGACTTCAGCTCAGGTCATGATCTCACGGTTTGTGAGTTCCAGCCCCGTGTCGGGCTCTGTGCTGACAGTTCAGAGCCTGGAGCTGCTTCGGATGCTGTGTCTCCCTCTCTCTCTGCCCCTGCCCCACTCAGGCTCTGTCTTTCTTTAAAAAAAATAAACATTAAAAAATTTTTTAAAAAAAGACTGTGTGTATGTGTTCCCTTGTTTGCATAAAAAACAGGAATGCTTAATGTTTCAGGAAGTTCATGCACAATGGTAACAGTGGTGGCCTCTTGAGAGAGGGGCAAAGGACCTAAGAGCTTGAGTGTTCGAGATCCCATTTCTTTGGGCACAGTGTGAATTTTTCACACTAGGTTGGTACCTAGGTTTGAGTTGAAACCGGCCCTGGGGGTCTGGAACCTCAGACGGCCCCTCTCCCCCTGCAGCCGGCGTCTGGAAGGTGGGCACCAGCGTGGCAGGTGGGAGGCCCGTGGTCCCTGCAGCCACAGCCCTGGGCCTACCTCACGAGCCGCTCTTAGGGGCAGGCCTCTGGCCCAGCGGCCCCTCCTGCGCTAGGGAAGGCAAGGTCCCCCAGGGCACGGTGGCGGGTCAGGGACTCAGGGCCGGGAGAGCCATCCTGGCTGCGGGGCGGACCCCTGGGCCTGAAACTCTGTCCTGGGCCCTGGTCCCAGCACCTGCTCCAAGCCACGGACTGAACAGGCAGCCAGAGAGGATAGTATCTCGGCACGCTCGGCGTCCACCTGAGGACCACACTGGTCTCTCCACCTCAGTGTGTTCACCGCAGGCATTACACAGTCAGGAGGCCTTTCCCGGTGCTCGCTGCCCTGGCCGTGGGTGGAAAACGGGCCAGTTCCGGCATCTGGTCCAACCTGCCGGAGCCCAGCCGCCTGGCGCGGCATCGGGGCAGCGCCCGGTCCGCAGCCGCTGAGAGTCGTTGACGGCATCTGGAACGTCTCCAGAAGTTTATAGAAAGAGCGACTTGAAGCCCACCAAGCACAGCACTGGCGAGGCCTCCACGGGACGGACCGGGGACATTTCAGGCCGTCTTGGGCAGCACCGAATCATTTCAGCTCCGCCTTGTCTGCTCACGTGAAAACAAAAACCAAAAAGCAAAAACAAACAAGCTTTGAGACTATTTCACCCAACAGCCCACGGGCTGGAGGAGAGACTTCGTGACAGGTGTTTTTAGCTGGTTGGGAAACTTCCACCAGGAATTTCAAATCTGCATGCGTCCTTGCCAAGTGCAGAGACGGCCCCGGACGTGAAAGCAACATCAGCTCACCCAGCAAACCGGGAAACCCAGCAAGCTAAGATCAAACGGGCTAATTGTTCCTAGACGCGGCTTCGGAGAACAGCGTAAGACTTAAATCAGGGTTTGCCAGTCAGATGCCCCCGGGGACCGACCAAGGTAACGAATGAGGGCAACAGCCTGAGGGTGAGAACCTAGGTCCCTCCAGGGGGCTCTTCCCTTATGACTTTTAAGGCTACGTCACTTGCCACGTAATTCTGCCATGATAAAAATGGTGGGAGGACACCAGGTATGGTGTTGATACTTAGATCCCAGGCAGGGGTGTGTGCAGGGGGTGCCGAGGGTATGGGTGTGCGGGGGCCACCAGGACTAAGTACCCCAGGCTGAGGGCTTGGAAAACAGAGCTCTGCTCTCGGTTCTGGAGGCAGGTGGAGAGCAGGGTCTCAGCAGGGCTGCGGTCCTGAGGTCCTGAGGTCCCCTCCCCACATCCTCACTTGGTGGTCTTTCCCCCCCGTGTGTGTCTGTCAGATCTGAGCAGCACACCTGTCACCCTGGATCAGGGTTCTGAGGGACTGAGGGTTAGGACGTCGACACGTGAATGGGGGGGGGGGGGGACACAATTCTAGAAGCCCACCACGGTGGGGCACCAGCAGTCGGCCGGAGCGGGGAGGGGCACAGCCATGCCCCAGATGTGGGGAGCAGGTGGACAGGGCCCCCCGGCAAGGACACGGCTGCTCCCCGAGTTCTGGTGGAGAGGAGTCTTCCCTTCCGGACGCCCCCGGCTCTCCTGAGAAAGCACGTTTCCTTGCGAGAAGAGCCTATGGTTGGGTTTTTAACGGAATCAACTCAGCCTTTTCTGGATTATTCCAATAACTCGAAAATCAAAGCCACAGAACGTGAAAACGAAGCAGCATTTAAAAATGAGCTTCCGAGAGGCTGCATCGCTTGGCACTCTGGACAACAGTGTGCATGGTCCTCAAAAAATCAAAACCAGAACTACCCTGCGACCCAGCAATGGCACTACTAGGCATTTATGCAACGGATACAGAAATGCTGGTTCGAAGGGGCACACGCACCCCAACGTTTTCAGCAGCGCTATCGACAACAGCCCAAGTATGGAAAGAGCCCAGATGTCCATCGGCTGACGAATGGATAAGGAAGATGTGGTTTATAAATACAACGGAGTATGACTCGGCAATGAAAAAGAATGCAACCTCGCCGTTTGCAACAACACGGATGAAACTAGAGGGTATTACGCTAAGCGAAATTAGTCAGCCAGAGAAAGACAAATATCATATGATTTCCCTGGTATGTGGAATTTAAGAAACACAACGCATGAACATAGGGGAAGGGAAGGAAAAATAAGAGAAAAACAGAGCGGGAGGCAAACCCTAAGAGACTCTTAAACACAGAGAACAAACTGAGGGCTGCTGGGGGGGCGGGGAATGGGCTAGATGGGGGATGGGCATTAGGAGAGCACCTGTTGGGATGAGCACTGGGTGTAAGAAGAGAATCACTGGGCTCTGCTCCTGAAGCCAAGACTACACTGTATGTTAACTAACTTGAATTTAAATTTTTTTTAAAAAAGGAGGAGAACCCCGCGCTTAGCACAGCATGGCGGACGTACCTGACGGATGATAACCTCTCGCTAATCCCATGGTGCAAACGTTCCCCAAACCTCCCTCCCTGCGAAATAAACCAACAGACTGTCCCCAGCCAGCACTCAAGCCTCCTGTTCCCAAGACACAGCTCACACGCCTTCCCCTCAGCTGCCTTCTTTCCAGTGCTGGTCCCCAAACAGCTTGCAGTTAGAAGCCTGGGCTCTGGAACGACCCAGAAGCGGCCGCCAGCACAGCACCGTGGTCCAGAGCCGGCCTGCGCTGCAGAACCAAACACTAAACAGATTAAGTTCACGACTACATCCTTCCGAGGCCAGCAGGCTCCCCAGAGTGTGACAAAGCTTCCGTTCCTGGAACGTGGCTAATTGGAGCACCAAATATGAACATCCTGGTTTGGTGAATTTTCCATCTGGGATTTAGCATTCTCGGCCTAAGAGATAGGAGGAATTCTAGAAAGGGGTCCTCTGTCAAGATTTCACTGAAGGGTGGGAAATAAATACGTTTTCAGGGTCAAGCAGAACTCGTCGATGTGGGAAGGAGCGTTCAAGCCCCACCAAAAATAATCCAGATTAATTTCAAACTGTGCAAAGCAAATAAAGCCCACGTTTGAGCTCTTCTTGGGGTCCTTCTTCTTGACAGTCTTGAGGAGAAAACCTCTTCACAGAGCCAGAGGGGACTGGGCCATTGTGACCTCAACACCCTGGAAATTATACACCGGCCTACTGCACCATCCAACTTGTCCTTTGAAAAATCTACGCACTGAGAACTGGGACCCTAAAGTTTCCAGGTCAGACCCTCTAAGAGTAGGAAAATCACCCATAAGAGAAAACTCCTGGCTTTCAGGAGCGGACCAGTTGATGGTATAAGGTGCAGGTCAACCAACCATGCCCCACGGGCTAAATCTGGCCCACCACTTGTTTTTGTAAATAAAGTTTCATTGGAACGCTACCACAACCATTTGTTTACATATGTCCGCGGCGGCCTCCACGCCGTCATGGCAAGGCTGAAGACTTGTGACAGAGACGGTGTGGCCGACACAGCCTCAAACATTTCCTGTTTGACCCTTGACAGAAAAAGTTCTGGGGCAGCTGGTTGGCTCACCAGGTTAATCTCAGGGTCGTGAGGTCAAGCCCCACTGGGGCGTAGAGGCTACTTAAAAGAAGAAAAGAAAAGAAAGAAGAAAAAGTTTGCTATTCCCTGGACGAAGGTTTCCAACTGTTTTGATAGAATATCCCTCCCCACAAAAGAAATTATGGGTGCGAATCACCCTAACGTATGGATGAGACACAAATTACTCCCTACTTGCAAAGGGTAGGATTGTAAGGGTGGAGAGCCTCTGGCAGAAACCACCTTGACCAGGCAGCCAAAGTAACATCCCCAGAAGCAGGACAGACCGAAACCACGTGCCTCTTGGCACGATGGCCTCCGAAGAGCTCGCATCACTTCTGCAGGAGCCACGCCAAAAAAGGCATCACCAAATCCGCTCTGAGGAGACATCGGGCAAAACCCAACCAAGGGACGGTCTACAGGACTGAGCCGTACTCCTCACAAACGTCAAGGTCACAGGAGACGAGGAGGGGCTGGGGTCCGTTCCGGATTGAAGGAGACTGAAGACACATGAGAGCCTGAAGCGTGGGTCCCGCGTCGGGGCTGGGCCGGGAACACAGTAGCATGGCAGGACATTCTCGGGCAATCGATCAAATTAGAACACGGACTGCAGACCGGGTAACATTTTTCACTCGTGTTAAATTTTCAGATTTCAATCACTGTACCGTGATTGTGTAAGTAAACGTCCTCGTTCCTAGAAAAATAAATGTTCAGGAATAAAGGGTCGAAGTAGCTGCAGTCTACGTTCAAGTAGATGGTTCTGGGGGCAAATGTCTCCCTCCCCCGTCTCCCCACGCGTGGATAGACAATAGTCGGGTAGGGAGGCTAAATGATAAGGAAACTGGGGCAAATTACAAACAATTGATGAATCAGGGTAAAGACCATTAAACAAAGAAGTTCTTGCTGTGCATGTCGCCATAACAGGTTTTTATGTGTTTTTAAATGCTAAAATAGAAGAAAAAATACAAAAAAAAACCCCACAAAAATACAAAATACAAAGATCCCCACATCACCCCAAGGACAGAGCTCCTGTCTTAGAATCACTGCTGGTGGTCCCAGCTGTCGGGTTTAAGGACAGGCCAGTAACGCAAAGGGGCTCGGCCCGGAGGCTCTCGTTCCCCACGCCGAGCGCCGATTCCCGGGTGCCCCGGCCCAGCATCCCTGTGCACCTGCTACACGGCTGGGCTTCTCCGCGGAGCTCAGGACCTCGGGTTTGGTGGGAAGTCGTCTGGAGCAGCTGCCTTCTTCCCCAGGTAGCTCTCCCAAAACAAGCAAGGGGAGACGCTCAGGGGTGTGCAAAGTTCGGCTAGTGTGGCACATACTGCGAATCCTTTCTGATATCCATTCACCCTTTTCTCTGCGTAAGCAGGACATTGATTAATTTAGGGTGGCGATATACCCAGACTCTGTTGGAGCTAGAGGAGGCTGAGTTATGTGATTCTGGCCAATGAGCTGTAAGCACAAGTCTGACAGGTGTCAAGAAGGAGGCGTTCTGGGAAGTTCTTTGCTTTCCTGACGAAGGGAGACGGATGAAGTCAGTGTTATCCCTCATTCTCCTATTTCCTGTCCTCAATACGGATACAATGGCTGGAGCTGTGGCAGCCATATTGCAATTATGACAGAAAGGCCAAGAGAACCACGATGATAGCCCCGATATCCTTGACCTGTTAAATCATGGCCAGATGCTACTACATTCAAACGTCTCCTCACGTGAGAAAAATAAAGCCTGATTTGTTTAAGAGACTGTTAGCGGAGCACTGTTTTTGTCAAACCCATTTTGAATTCATATAACAGTATTTTTTTTCCTTTTTTATTATGTGATCGCAATCACTGCATTATATTCTCCTAGGGCTCCTTCCTGCTGTCCCTGCCGCAAGAAGATAACTTTCAGCTAAACTGTGGACTAATTCTTAAGTCTTCGTTCCTACTTTCCTTCCCCAAACTGAACATTTCCCACTTCTGCTTAATTATTGATATGCTGCAGATATATTTAAGATGCGACCCTGGCATAAAGTATATTTAAAACCCTAGCGAGGGTTTCCATGACGCTGATAAATAAAAAATGAGCTATTCGAGCCCGTCTCCCCTGACCGCCCAGCTGCTCTCGCACACGCGTCTCACTTTGCCGGCCGTCCTCCCGTCCGGTCCGTCTGTCCAGCCGGCTGATAGGACTGGAGGAAGGATCACACTCAGAAACGTTAGGAGCCCAAGGCTCTGTGGGGGATAACAAGAGTTCACGTCAACCGAGAAGCTGTCAACACAGACGCAAAGAAGGAAGACTGCCGTTTCCAGAAGCGGATTCTCCGTGGCCTGACTCAACATGGGGCGCGGACGATACTGCGTGACCCAGGAACAAGAGTAACCAAAACACACGAGGCTGGGACGGAGCCCGAGGACTCCTGGGAGCAGAAACCGTGAAGGGCAAAGGGGACGCCAGAGGGGGCCCCACGATGAAACGTCGGCGCAAATGTGTCTCCTGCAACAGCTGGTTTCTCGTGGGTCAAAAATTCTACCCCCGGAGGGTGTTCATCTGGGTTAAGACCTTACGACCCCCGAAAGCCCAAATCATTGGGAATTTGTCTAGACAGATTACAGAAGAGGGATCTCAGGAACTTTCCAGGGCTCTCATCACAGAAGGCACAGAGCTGACCACGGAGGAACGGGGCACAGACCACGGGGCACAGAATGGTACATTCCGGTAAAAGTGGGAAAACAACTGCTGTACCGGGTGGAGGAGGTTTCATCGCACAGACTCCCGTGGCGTCAGCGGGACAGGCGTCACTGGCAGAGGTCTGGGGCCTGGGTGGGGGTTATGGGAACAGACCGCACCTAAGAGACCCTGGGGAGCGCCAGGGGGGGATGCCAGGGGGGGGGCGCCAGAGGAGCGCCAGGGGGGACACCAGGGGGACACCAGGGGAGCACCAGGAGGGCGCCAGGGGGGATACCAGGGGAGCACCAGGAGGGCGCCAGGAGGGACACCAGGGGGATGCCAGGGGGGACACCAGAGGGACACCAGGGGGGTGCCAGGGGGACACCGGGGGGATGCCAGGGGGACACCAGGAGTGCCGGGGGGATCCAGGGAGGACACTAGGGGGGCGCCAGGGGGACACCGGGGGGATGCCAGGGGGACTCCAGGAGTGCCGGGGGGATCCAGGGAGGACACTAGGGGGGCGCCAGGGGGGACGCCAGGGGGGCGCCAGGGGGACACCGGGGGGATGCCAGGGGGACTCCAGGAGTGCCGGGGGGGAACCGGGGGGGCACCAGGGGGGACACCAAGGGGGTGCCAGGGGGATGCCGGGGGGACGCCAGGGGGACACAGGAGTGCCAGGGGGGAGCCAGGGGGGACACCATGGGGGCACCAGGGGGGATGCCAGGGTGGTGCCTGGGGGATGCCAGGGGGAGCTCCAGGGAGGACACTAGGGGGGCGCCAGGGGGGACGCCAGGGGGGACGCCAGGGGGGCGCCAGGGGGACGCCAGGGGGGCGCCAGGGAGATGCCGGGGGGACGCCAGGGGAGCGGAGGCCTCCCTGACGGTGACCTTTGCAGCATCAGGGGCATGACCGGGTCAGATGAGTGAAAGGTGTTCACACACCCGAGCTCCATCCTTTGCATCCTCGGTGCGGTCACAAGAGGACCGTGCCCTTGACAGCAGCTCTGCCTTCGGCCCACGCCCCCGAGCGACACAGGTGGAGAGACCCTCCCTGGACCCCGAGCGTGCAGCAGAGCTCTCCCTGGGCGGCCAGGCCACGCCGCTGACCTGCACTTGGCCTCCACACGCCCACCCCCCATCTGAGAGTCGACGTGGAGCCCCCTCCGCCCCCGGTCTGTGACGGTCGCCGTTGGTGGCCGCTGACCAGCTGCTGTCCCTCGCCAGAGCCGGACCGCCCGCGCCGTGCAGGGGGGCAAAGACGTCCGCGCTCTGTCCTCGGGAACAGCAGCCCTCCTCGGTGCCTCCGAGTCCCGGTGCCTGTGGACCGGCAGAAAGTCGCTCTGTGGGGACGCTGGGGACTTCACGCTTCGCGCGGTGACTTCCCAGGGCGTGCCGTCACACTTTCATAAACTGAACACCCACGTGCCACCCAATGGGAGCTGACGCGGCAGCGAGCTGTTTCCCGGCCGGCCACACACGCGGGGCGCCCACTGCGGCCCCGGGGACCTCGGCCTCCAGGTGGTTGGGTCGTCCTCTTTCCTGAGCTGGGACGGACGCCTCCAGAGCACATCCAGACGCGTGGTCTCAGCTCCTTTATCTGGAGTCGGGGACTCTCAGATTGTTGGGTTTTTCAGCCCCATCAAATGCCCACACCACCGCATAGATGCCGTTTACTCACCGTCTCAACAATCCCTTCCCGGAACAGTCAGAAACTCTGCGCCAAAGTGCCACCAGGACCTATTTCCTATCATTTTACACAGGAAAAGGTATTACAGGTTACACGTCAACCCGGAAGCCCCAACTGGGTTCCCACCACGTCACTCAGAAACAACAGAAATCCTGCCAGGACGTACCAAGCTGTCATGTTAGCAAAACCTCATAAAACATCACTCCCGTCGGACAAGTCGTGTAATTCTTGTAACGGCTGCTTTGAAGGACGTGCCTCCGGGATGTCGGAGATGTTCGGCCCTTTTGCTGACACGGGGCAGCCTTTCCAAAACACCCACTTTGAGGTTCTGCCCACCGACCTTTCAGTGCAATTTGAGGCTGTGTTCACTTATGTTTCTCAAAATGTTGTCTTGAATTTGGGGGGATCCAAAATTTACATTTTCTTGTTAAATACATATCTAAGAAATGATATATTTATGTCGTATACTTAGATACAAAACAAAGTCTGGCAGGACGCCTGGGTGGCTCAGTCGGTTAAGCAGCCGACTTCGGCTCAGGTGATGATCTCGCGGTCCGTGAGTTCGAGCCCCGCGTCGGGCTCTGTGCTGACAGCTCGGAGCCTGGAACCTGCTTCGGATTCTGTGTCTCTCTCTCTCTGTCTCTGCCCCTCCCTCGCTCACACTCTGTCTCTCTCTCTCAAAATACATAAATAGTTGTAAAAGGGGGGCATCTTCTCGCACAAAACGGAAATACTCACAGGACCTAACACAGCACTGTTGTACAAGCTCCGCACAGTATACACCTGCCTTTCTCATAAGAGAAGCACCAGCTAAACACCCTCCATGACGCGGCAGATCACATGCTGTGCTCGGGCCAGCGCTCTGTGCAGATCTGTCCCGTGTGTGTGTGTGTGTGTGTGTGTGTGTGCATGTCGGTTCCGGGTCCACACGTGGTTCCCCACGGAACGTGACTGAGCTAGCGCTCCTCCAGCCGGGCCCCTCCTCCAGGCTGACAGGCCCACAGCACGAGGGAGGAATAATCACGGAGTTAACCGGCGAGGTTTTCAACGTGCTTATTACAGTGGCAAGAGCTGACCTATCCTCACTGATTCCACGTGCAAAAAATTCTAGCTCTGGGGAACCCCCTTCTGCCTCGACAGGATTCCATTCCTCGTCTGTGTGCAGGGGTGACGACACCGTGCCTGCCCGCCGGGAACGGGACGCACTCGCGTGGGAAGCTCGCGGCACGGCCGGCCTTCCGCAAGTGATGGTGCATCATCGCCGTCATTGCAAAGGTATTCAGCGAACGCTTCTAGAATCTAGCTGAACCAGATGTATCTACACTCATTAATGGAGAAGAAATCTGTCCCATTTCTTCCCAGAGGCCGACCCATAGGTCTCGGGGTCCTGCTTCCAGCTCTGACCACACCTGCCGACCGCTATGACTGTTACTATTACCGTTCCTTGGGTGTCCTCTCTGGGTGAGGGCTTAGACCAACAAGGTCTGCTTGTGGTTCTCCCGGGTCCGTCTCCCTTCCCCTTGGAAATAAAAAATCGTGAGCAACACTCACCACTGTTTATGTCCACAAACCACTGCTCTGCCCCACCCTGAGTTCCCTTTTCCGCTGTTTCACACCTGCCTCAGATTATGATTTTTTTAGGTTTACTTATTTACTTGGTGGGGGGGTGGGCAGAGAGAGAGACCGAGATGGGGGGGGGGGAGAGAGAATCCCAAGCAGGCTCCGTGGTCAGCACAGAGCCCGACACGGGGCTCGAACCCACCAACCTCGAGATCATGACCTGAGCTGAAATCAAGAGTCAGACGCTTAACTGACTGAGCCCCCCCCCGCCCGGCGCCCCAAGATTGTCTGATTTTTAAAGGTGAGGGTTTATAAAACCTGAGGCATGCGCAGGTACGCGTGAGGGTAGGAGTTGGCCCTTGCCAGCCGCATTTCCCTGTGTCGGCCCCACCCCCGGCTCTGCCCGCATCACCGGGACCTGGGACTGGTCCTCACCACCGGGCTCCGCACACCATCCCACCATCCACCGGTCACAGCTGGAGACCCTCACGACCCTCTGGTGCCACCTGCCGGTTCCCCTCCCCTCTTGCCGAAGCTTCCTTAACTCTCAAAAAATAAGAGAGAAAAAAAAACAAACGAAGCCTGGGCTGCTTGCCTCTCTCTTACCTCAATTCTGGGAGGGAGGGACAGCATCCGATTCCTAACGTGGCGCGTAAATGTGCACCTGCTGCAGAAAACACGAACAAGCCCAAAGATAAACGGTACTGTGACCTCCTGCCCCAGACAGCCCCATTTTGAAATAATTACTGTTCCTGGTTTGGGCACCTACCGTTCCAATGTGTCACGTGTATTATTATTTTATTACTTTATTACGTGTATTCTCTTAAATGTATTCTCTTATTTTCTACAACCTGTAACATTAGAGGAAGATCCTTGTTACTTTCTTTCTCCTGGATTCTGTTCTGTAACCAGATTTGTCCTACTTAACACTCACCCATTACGTAAGCTTCCCTTTCCAGTCCTGGCGTTTGAACACGGTCCTCATAGAGCCGTCCCGGAACATCGCCGAGCCTGCGGTGGACATTCCTGGATGTAAACTCGGCTGTATATCCTTCCTGATTTCACCTCAATGTGTCCCTAGGAACAAACACCTGGGTCAACCGACACGGGCGTTTCTACGGCTCTTGACTTACTTTGCCAAACTCTTCCCAGGGCGCATCTGTTTGCATCCGCGAGTGACGCCTCTTCCCCAACATCCTCGCCAACGTTTGGCACGACCGTTTTTCAAAAACTGCAGCCAGTCTGGTCAGAAACGGTACTGCTTTGCGTTCATCTGTTGGGTGCCTTGTACACACCAGCCACGGGCAGGCGTGCAGACTTGGTCAAGCCGCCGAAACGATCTGTGCCTCAGTCCCCTCATCTGTAAAATGGGAGGAGGACAGCCTCACAGGTTTGTGTGAGCCTGAGACGGGTCCGTGCGCGGAAAGCCCGAGAGCAGGGCCTCGTATGTGGCACCGGGTGGATGTCCGCCCTGCCCAGCGGCCCTCGGCCAGGAGTGAGGCATGCGCTCTCTGAGCATGCGGCTCAGCTGGGCTCCTTCCGTTACCCTGGCCCACAGCAAAAATCCTGAAACAGCGTCATGTATTTGCGAGCAACACTGGGTCCTAGGACATTTACCGTTAGGGACACTGGATCTAAACTGGACCCAGTGGACTGGAAAAGATCTTAGGATGCTGACACGAGCCAGTAACTTTCAATTGTGTGGCATTTTAGAATCCAAAAAGATGTTTTTGATCAAAAATAATAATAGGGGCGCGTGGGTGACTTGGTCGGTTAAGCGTCTGACTCTTAGTTTTGGCTCAGGGCCTGATCTCATGGTTCATGAGTTTGAGCCCCATGTCTGGCTCTTTGCTGATAGCACGGAGCCTGCCTGGGATTCTCTCTCCCTCTCTCTCCTTGCCCCTCCCCTGCTCTCTCTCAAAATTATTAAAGATTTTTAAATTATTTTTAATGTTTTTATTTATTTTTGAGACAGAGACAGACAGAGCATGAGCAGGGGAGGGGCAGAGAGAGGGAGACACAGAACCCGAGGCAGGATCCAGGCTCCAAGCCATCAGCACAGAGTCCGACGCGGGGCTCGAACCCACGGATCGTGAGATCATGACCTGAGGCGAAGTCGGACGCTTAACCGACTGAGCCACCCAGGCGCCCCAGCTTTTTTTTAAATAATAATAAGATGAATTCACAGATGGACAGTGGCATCCCACTAGGTAGGTAAATTTATGCCAAAGCAAACATAGCAACGTGCTCATTGTATAATCTGGACGGCGGGCACATCTCTGTTCCTGTACAATTCTTTCGCGTGTTTTGCATGTTTGAAAGTTGCCATGAAGAGGGTAGACCCGGAGCCGCTTTGATACACTGTTTCATTTCTTTGCTCTGATTCTGAACGCGGGCATCAGGCCGCCTTGCCCTTTATGAATCTGCTTCCTCCAGCAAGACGACCCTGGGGGCGAGGGAGGGGGTGGGGGCTCCAGCCACACTGCTCCCCTCACAACCGCGTTCTGTCTCTTTGGCAAGGCCACCTTGAATCTGACCGCCAGCCACCGTCTTCAGTGCAGCTGGATCACGTGGCCTTCTAGAACCTGGTTCTCCCTCTGTCCAGGCTCACCTGGGCCTCTCCTGCCAGCTTGGAACTCGTGCCATCTATGCCGCAGCGGCCCTGGATCGGCTTCTCCTCGGTCCCCACGGGGAGATGACCACCGGCACCCGGCCCCATCCCACCGGCGCCACCGAGGAAGGGAGCTCACGATCTTTGCCACCCGGTGGCCCCGTGCTTACGGAGGGAGGATCGTTAACAAGATGGCTGTGGGGGCGTTGAATAAATGTACGTGGCACAAGTGGTTTGTTTTTGTATTTGTAACATTGGGAATTCTAGAGTGGCTCGGGCTCCCACAGGGAGTGGTCTGGACAAGCCGACCACTGACACGTCTGTGCCCGCTACGGTCACCTGTGCGTTCCTTTCCTCCCGGCCCCGCTCTCCCCATCTCCAGCGGGATCACTGGGCACCACCGAGCATTGTGGGAAACTCCCCGAAGCCACCTTCTCAGGAGGCCCGGCTTATTGAAGCACAGACCCAGCCTTTCATTCCACATATCGACCAGAGTCCCCGCTGTCCGGGGACCCTTGAGGGGCCTGAATGGCCTCCGTTCAACAAAAGCGTTGGCAGCAGGGATCCTGCACGCGGGGCCGTCCGCCAGGTAACCATTGTTTGCGAATTATTCATGTACTGCTGGCTCAGCCGCCTTCAGAAGCGGTGATAAACAGCTCTTAAAGGGTCGCACGGGTCAGCGAGAACACGGGATTTGATTGACACAGATTCTATTAACCCCAGGTTTTTAAGAAAACAGTTGCCAAGGACAAAAAGAAGCCACATTCCACAGCTGGGCGGAAAGCCTGGACCCAGGGGCTGTGGTGGGGCGCCCTCTGCTGCCCATCCGGTGCTCTGCAGGCCGCGAGCAAACTCCGGGAACACTCCGGAAGGTGTCCCCAGGACGATGCATACTCCCAGGTCCTGCGTGGGGGCGCGACGTGGCTTCTTGAACTGCACTTCTGTCAAGGTGTAATGTGCACACCGTACAATTCACCTGCTGTAAGGCCCCGTCCCACGTGCTGCCAGTCCCCACCCCCAGCCTCAGGCAAACACCTTGCCTGTTTTAGGACATTTGGGCTCTTTCCAGACTTTGGCTCTTGTCCATAGCGCTGCTGTAAACACGTGGGGCACGCGCCCCTTCGAATCAGCAGCTTTGTATCTTTTGGATAAACACCTCCTGGTGCGATTGCCGGGTCGTAGGGTAGTTCTTTTTGTAACTTTTGGAGGAACCTCCACACTGTTCTCCAGAGCAGCTGCACCAGTTTGCATTCCCACCGGCAGTGCACGAGGGTCCCCTCTCTCTGCATCCTCGCCAGCACCTGTTTCCTGTGTTGTTGCTATTGGCCTCTGACAGGTGCGGGGTCATGTTCCATCGGGGTTTGGGTTCGTATTTCCCTGACGATGAGTCGTGTGTAAGTGACGAATCGCTGAGTTCTACTACGGAAGCCAATGCTGCAGCGTATATTAACTAAAATTTAAATTAAATAATATGGAGAAACTGAAACAAGAAACCTCACGTGCAGGAAATTTGTGACAAGTGGCCTCTGGTGCCCGGCTGCCTTCACTGGGCTGAGCTTCCGAGGCTCCCGTGCTGCTGGGGTCCCGGCGCTCCGTTCCCCTCGCTGCTGGAAGTGTTTCACTGTGTGCAGGGGCCACGTCTTCGTATACCTCCCCCTGTCTGTGGACATTTGGGTTGTTTCCAGTCTGGGGCTCTTATGAATGCTAGTACAAAGGTTTGTATACAAGTCTGTGTTGGGTAAATATCTAGGAGTAAATTCTGGGTCAGATAAACAGCTAAAGCGCTCTCCGAAGTGGCCACTCCATTTCAAGTTCCCACGTCCAGTGTCCCCACCAACACGGCCTGCGCTCCTGCCTACCATGGACTCATCCCTTTGCTGGACTCTCTCCACCCTGGGGGCTAAGGGCACTATCTGAGAGGTAACCCCTAGTAGGGGTGCCTGGGTGGCTCAGTCAGTTAAGCGTCCAACTTCAGCTCAGGTCGTGATCTCACAGTTCACGAGTTCTAGCCCCGTGTCGGGCTCTGTGCTGACAGCTCGGAGCCTGGAGTCTGCTTTGGATCCTGTGTCTCCTTCTTTCTCTGCCCCTCCCCACTCTGTCTCTCTCTCTCAAAAATAAACATTTTTTTAAATGTTATTTAATGTTTTTAAATGTTTTTTATGTTTTTTTATGTTTTTTATGTTTTTGTTTTTATGTTTTAAATGTTTTTAAATGTTAAAAAATTTAACATTTTTTAAATGTTATTTAAAAAAAAATTTTTTAAAGAGGTTACCCCTAGTCTGCCCCACATTTGATCCATATAAGACAGTTTTTCTTTAAAAAACTAACGCAGGGGCGCCTGGGTGGCTCAGTCGGTTAAGCGTCCGACTTCAGCTCAGGTCACGATCTCACGGTCCGTGAGTTTGAGCCCCGCGTCGGGCTCTGGGCTGATGATGGCCTAGAGCCTGGAGCCTGCTTCCGATTCTGTGTCTCCCTCTCTCTCTGACCCTCCCCCGTTCATGCTCTGCCTCTCTCTGTCTCAAAAATAAATAAACGTTAAAAATAAAAAATTAAAAAAAAAAAAGAAAAAAAGAAAAAAAAAAAAAACTAGGGGCGCCTGGGTGGCGCAGTCGGTTAAGCGTCCGACTTCAGCCAGGTCACGATCTCGCGGTCCGTGAGTTCGAGCCCCGCGTCGGGCTCTGGGCTGATGGCTCAGAGCCTGGAGCCTGTTTCCGATTCTGTGTCTCCCTCTCTCTCTGCCCCTCCCCCGTTTATGCTCTGTCTCTCTCTGTCCCAAAAATAAATAAACGTTGAAAAAAAAAAAAATTTAGAAAAAAAAAAAACTAACGCAGTTGCGACATTTACACACAAGGAGGGCTGCCATTAAGATCCCGATGTCCAGCTTCTGGAAACTCGGAGGTGCTGGGACCGATCCCACATTGCTGGCTGGCAGAGGGAGCTGGAGCTTCTGAGGGGGCTTGCATTTGCCATCCCCCCCCCCCTCCGGAACCCACCCCAGTCCCTGCTGCCCCCCCATCGCTGAGGTTGGGCACTGACCATCTGACAGCTGTTTTACTCATCGTCAGGTCAGAATGAGAGGAAACGTTTCCCACACTCACATCTATCAAAATTGGGAGGCGAGACAGCCCCAGAGGACCACGTATTGGAAGCAAAAATGGGAGGAAACACAATCGCCACGTGGAAGTAAAGGCCGTGTCCCAGGAACCCCACGCTGAGGACCGTCGACATAAAGGAAAGCAGGGCCGAGAGGAACGTGGCACAAACCGCCCCCGCCTGGACCGCAGAGCGATAAATCCCTCCCTTCTCTCGACCCCCCACCCCGAGTGGGTGTCAGAGATTCCCGGGCCACAGTCTGCACAGGCTGGTCCCGCTCTTCCTGACTCGTTCCCTGTCCTGGGCAGAACGCAGAAGGTCCAGTCGGGTGGCCCCGGGTACGGTGCTCGTCCGTGCTCACTTCTCAGCCCTCGGGCACCACGTTCTCTCCCCGGGAACGTCCTTCCCTCTCTCTGCGATTCCCGGAGTGTTTATTTATTTATTTTTTTTCAACGTTTATTTATTTTTGGGACAGAGAGAGACAGAGCATGAACGGGGGAGGGGCAGAGAGAGAGGGAGACACAGAATCGGAAACAGGCTCCAGGCTCTGAGCCATCAGCCCAGAGCCCGACGCGGGGCTCGAACTCACGGACCACGAGATCGTGACCTGGCTGAAGTCGGACGCTTAACCGACTGCGCCACCCAGGCGCCCCCCGGAGTGTTTAAAAGTACAGATCAACCAGTGGGATCTCAGAACTACCCATCAGGCCGCAAACCGTACCCCGGCTTTCCCCGCTCCGGCAAAGGTGTCCGGCTTCCCGGCCGCCCGGGGAGGCTGCTTCAGGCCACGGGACGTGAACACACACACGTCACACGTACGTGCACGGGGACGCGACCGAGCAGCCGCTCGGCAGGGCAGGGGTGTGTGGTGGAGAACGCAGGTGTGGAGGCCGAGGGCGTGGGGCCGGGATCCCGGCTCGGCCACCCCCAGACCCAGGAGCACACGGCAAGGGGCCGGGGCCCGCCGTCCCCAAGCCTGCCCGCCTGCACCACAGGGGACGACGACGCACGTGTCTCTCGCGGACGTCAGGAGTGAAGCCACTCGAAAGGCACTCGGCGCGGTCACAGAGAGCTGCGTCAGGCCGTTATCTCAGGTGCCAGGAGCCAAAGACAACAGCACCAAATGGCGGCACCGACGAGCGATCCCTGGCGTTCGAGGAGAAGAAAAGGACGGCGAAACCACCCGAGACGAAGGCCAAGGACACGAATAAACAATTAAGAAAGAAGAAGAGAGACAGAAGTACACACGGGCACCAACGGGACCAGAGCTGCTCAGGAGACGAGGCTGAGTTTACAACTTTCTCGGCAGCGTTTTCACAGCACGTCAAACACCTTCACCGGGTCTCGAAGAAAAGAGGAGAAAAACAACAAAGACACGTGTGAAAATGTATTTTGCAGAGCTGCTTATAGGAAGGGAGGGAGGGAGGAGGGAAGGGAGGGAGGAGGGAAAAGAGGAAGGGAGGGAAGGAAAGGAGAGAAGGGAGGAGGGAAGGGAGGGAGGAGGGAAAGGAGGAAGGGAGGGAGGAGGGAAGGGAGGGAGGGAGAAGGGAAAGGAGGAAGGAAGGGAGGAGGGAAGGGAGGGAGGGAGGAGGGGAGGAAGGAAGGGAAGGGAGGAGGGGGAGGAGGGGAGGGAGGGAAGGAAATGAGGGAAGGAAGGGAGAGAAGGGAGGAGGGAAGGAGAAGGGGAGAGAAGGGAGGAGGGAAGGGAGGGAGGGAAGAGGGAAGGGAAGGAGGAGGGAAGGGAGGGAGGAGGGAAGGGAGGGAGGAAGGGAGGGAGGGAGGAGGGAAGGGAGGAGGGAGAGGAGGGGAAGGAGGGAAGGAAGGGAGGGAAGGAAGGGAGGGAGGAAGGAAGGGAGGAGGGAAGGGAGGAAGGAAGGGAAGGGAGGAGGGGAGGAGGGGAGGGAGGGAAGGAAGGGAGGGAAGGAAGGGAGGGAAGGAAGGGAGGGAGGAAGGAAGGGCGGAGGGAAGGGAGGAAGGAAGGGAAGGGAGGAGGGGGAGGAGGGAGGGAAGGAAGGGAGGGAAGGAAATGAGGGAAGGAAGGGAGAGAAGGGAGGAGGGAAGGGAGAAGGGGAGAGAAGGGAGGAGGGAAGGGAGGGAGGGAGGAGGGAAGGGAGAAGGGGAGAGAAGGGAGGAGGGAAGGGAGGGAGGGAGGAGGGAAGGGAGGGAGGAGGGGAGGGAGGGAGGAGGGAAGGGAGGGAGGGAGGAGGGAACGGAGGAGGGAAGGGAGGGAGGGAGGAGGGAAGGGAGGGAGGGAAGGGAGGGAGGGAAGGGAGGGAGGGAGGAGGGAAGGGAGGGAGGAGGGAAGGGAGGGAGGAGGGAAGGGAGGAAGGAAGGGAGGGAGGGAGGAGAGAAGGGAGGAGGGGAGAGAAGGGAGGAGGGAAGGGAGGGAGGAGGGAAGGGAGGGAGGAGGGAAGGGAAGGAGGGAGGAGGGAAGGAGGAGGGGAGGGAGAGAGGAGGGAGGGGAGGGGGGAGGGGAGGGAGGCAGGAGGGAAGGGAGGAAAGGAGGGAAGGAGGAGGGAAGGGAGGATATGGTCACCCATAGTTCAGGAGGCTGAAAGTGCAAAGTCCAGACGTGGGAGGCACCTCCCACTGGCTGTAGGGGACCCTCCCCCGCCCCCCCCCCCGCCCCTGGGGGCCCCTGGGCTCCTTGGCTCGAGGTGAGTCCCCTCCGCCCCTGCCCTCGCAGGGCCCCTCTCTACCTGTGACTTTCTCTGCAAACCCCCTCTTCCTAGAAGGCCTCCAGCCCCTGGGTCAGGACCTCACGGTGACATGATCACATGTGCAAAGACCCTATTCCCGAATAAGGTCACACTCACGGGTCCCGCAGCTCAGTACGTGGACATATGTTTCCACGGGTAGGGGGTGCCACTTACCCCCCCCCCAGCAAGTGTTCTCCAACGTGGGCCGTGAACACGCTGTTGGGGGCAGCAGGTTGCTGTGGGGGCTCCCGGCCACCAGGCCACCAGAGAGCACACAAGGCAGATCTTGTTTCCCGGGAAGCCCGGCCCTGCCCTCCTGCCCCACAGGGTCTCCTGACAAGGACGTGGCCCCTGCTCCCATTCAGGGGTGGGGTCTCTGCTCCGGCCACTCGAACCCGGGCTGGCCGACGACCACGCAGAAGTGACGCCGTGTGACCTCCAAGCCTAGGTCACAGAGGGGAAGCAGTGGTTGCCCGCCCCCCCCCCCAGGACGCTCACTCTGGGACCCACACAGAAGCCCAGGCCACACAGAGAGGCCACGCGCAGCTGTCCCGACCGGGTCCCAGCGACGGCCACCAGGAACCGCCAGATGGCACGGAAGGGGCCTCCTCGCGGACCCCACCACAGCCGTTCCTGAGAGAGAGCGGTGGGAACCGGTCAGCCCTGGATCACGGGTTACTTGTCACATGGCAGCAAATCCTCAAGGGAGGGGTCGCCACAGACAGCAAAGGGGACACGCGGGGTGTGTATTTCGTCCTAATCCGCTCGGGCTGCTGGGGCCGCGTCCCACAGATTGCGCGGCTCGTGGACAGCAGACAATGACCTCTCGCGGCTCCGGAGGCTGCGAGGACCAGAGGCGGGTCCCTCCTGACTCAGGGGCGGCCCTCTGCTCGCTGTGCTCTCTGGGGCCTCTTTGACAAGGGCGCTAAGCCCTGCCGGGAGGCCCCGCCCTCACGACCTCATCCCTTGCCCCAGGCCCCACCTGATGACCGTCACACTTGGGGCCGGGTCTCAACACACGAATTTGGGGTGCACAAACTTGCACCCAGTACCCACCTCCTTCTCCTCCCTTTGAGAGCCAGCTTCGGCCACGCTCCATCCGTGAACACAGGGCGTGCTGACCCCACTGCCCAGCTCCAGGCCGCGCACACGACCCAGGCTGGCCAAGCCCGCCCCGCCTCCCCGTCACCAAGTCTTCTGATGGGAGTCGCCCCAGAACTTGCTGGTGCCGTCGGGAAAGGAGTGCTCTCTGCAGAGTGTCTGTGCGGATGGGGGCGCCCCAGGGAGGACGCTAAGAAGAGACTGAGGAGAACATGGGGGGCTCAGGGGGGGCGCCGGACGTCCGAACCCTGCGACAGAGCTGGGCCTCAGGGAGGAAGGCTGGGTGTGGACCGTGCCTGGTCGTGTGGACTGGAGTTGGGACCAGCAGTCTCTCCCTTATGAAATGGGGCCTGAGCTCGGCACCGGGCGTGGGGACTCGCGGAGGCCCCGCCATCCCCGGCACGTGACCCCATTTCCAGGGCTCCAGGAGGGCTGCCTCGCTTCTGGCAGGACAGACACGGGAGCTGAGCCCACGCGGCACCTCCTGCGGGCTTCTCGCCGGCCGGGTGCGTCACCTGCCTGACCCCGCCAGCCATCCCAGACAAGCCTGGACGTGGGGAAGGCGACGTCTGCGTGAGGGGCTCCTCTGGGCTCACTGTCCTCCCTGGTCCTGCCGCCCGCAGAGCACCACGGTGATGTAAACGGCTGGTCCCACCCGAGGAAAGGGACTGGGCAGAGGGCTCCCTCCTGCTTGTCATGCTCCACCCCCGCCCCCACCCCCACCTGCCCAGACCCCTGACCCCTGCAGTCTGTGCAGAGAGCAGCCTGTCAGGGGGGCACCTCCACGTGGGGCACCAGTTTGCTTTCTGTACGATGCTTCCCCTGTGTTGTTTCTGACCACTCAGAATACAGTCTCCCTTCTAGAACTCACCCCCAAACTTTCCACCTGCTGCCACCCCAACTCCTCTCATCCACGTGGTCTCAGTGGCGCTGATACCAACCTCACCCCTGGGAATCACGAGTGGGCGGATGGTCTGTCCGGCTCTGAGAGGTCCCCGCACCTCCCTGCTCACCCCCACCCCCAGCAAAACAGGGACGTCGCTGGACAAGCATCCTGAGGCCGCATCCTGCACGACGCTCAGCTTGTGACGGCTCAACGTCCGTCTGCACCTCCAGCGCGCAGGCTGTGGGCATCAGCGTCCCGCCCCATCCGTCCAGGGGGCCCTCCTGCCTGGCAGGGCGCCTCCAGGGGGCAGCTGAACCCCACACCCGCTGCGCTGCCCTAGGAACGGCCGGTCCCAGCGACTGCAGACACAAGCGGGGACCACCAGGTGGCGCTGTGCCCCAGGAGCGCGGGGGACCGGCAGGTGGTTTCACTCCCTGTCCCGCCACCCGCGAGAACCTGCTCCCTCGGGGTGGGGGCGGGGGGAGGCCCGGGACAGAAAGGTGAACAGAGGCCGCGCCTGCCCTTTCCCGGGGGTCCCCGCGCTGCCGGCGGCCCCCACGTGGTGGTGGACGCGTCCCGCGTCCGATGCGCAGCCACAGCCGCCGGGGTCCCGGGCACCTGCGCGGGCCGGGGAACGCTGGGCTCTGCCTCGAGGCCTCCCCACCAGCCGGCAGAGGCCCAGAGGGAGGAAACGGGCCGAAAACTAGACAAACTGGCGAGAAGGCTTAGTGGTGTTTCCTTCCATCTGCCCTGCGTCCATCCATCCGAGCTGTCCAGGAGCACAGCCCTGAACGGGTCCCCTGGCGGGTACTGCACTCGATGCTGGGGGTGTCCCGTGCAGGTGCAGGGGGTGGGGGGGAGGGGGGCGTGTCCCAACTGTGCAGGGGCGGGGGTGGGGGCCCGTGTCCCAGGTGCCCCGCCCCCGTGCAGGTGCAGCGGGTGGGGGTCTGAGGCTAACATGCAGGGGGACAGAGCGTCCCCGTGGGAGCCTGGGACATCCTGGAGATGCCGGGGAACAGCGACACAACATGAGCGCCTAACGCCCCTGAACTGTGCGCTGAGAAATAACCAAAATGCTAAGTTTTACGTCACGTGCGTTTTACCACAATGTTAAGAAAATGTTTGGCTGCCAAACCCTCTCCCCGCTGGAGATGAGGCCTCTCCTTTCTCTGCTTTTCTGGAGGTAAAAGTGGACTCGCAACCCGAGGCTGCTCCCCTGCTGCCGAACTGCCAGACGACGCGTCCATCCTTCTCGGCCCTTCCCGCCTCCCTGGCCTAGGCTGCCTTCCCCCAGACCTAACCAGGGCCCCGCACGTCCCCCCGGTTACCCTTCACCAGGCCCTACCTGCACATCCAGCCCCACCACTCACTGACCCCCACCCCTCCTCCCCTCCCCGACTCGGCCACCACCCACCCGTGAGCCCACCCTGCAGGCAATGGGAAAATTATGTGACTGCCGAGAGGCTCAGACCGCTTCTCGGGGCCTCCCAGGCATCACAAGAGGTGGAGAGATGTCCCCAGAAAGGTGACCAAGGCCAGTGACCCTGGCTGTGTCACCGGTGGTTTGGTCCTAATTCGGTAGGAGCCACTCAAACTTTCCTCTGAAGGCAAATACAGGGTAGAACGTGGGAAGTCATAGAAGGAAGAAACGCCATTAACCGGCCCCTCAGAGCTGGCCACATGGGGACACGCTTTGTCACCACCTCCAGGTTGGCCTCTTAGAACACCTTCGGGGTATCTGACTCATAATCCGTGGCAATGCTTTCAGTCTACTTTAAAAAATTTTTTTTAATGTTTATTTATTTTTGAGAAAGAGAGAAAGAGAGAAGGGGAGAGATAGAGGGACACACAGAATCCGAAGCAGCTCCAGGCTCCGAGCTGTCAGCACAGAGCCTGACACGGGCCTCGAACTCACAGATGGCAACATCATGACCTGAGCCGAAGTCGGACGCTCAACTGACTGAGCCTCCCAGGTGCCCCTCTTTTAGTTTACTTTTTATTTTGGAGCAACTACATTTACAGAGAAGTTGTGGCGATTGCTTCATGGGTCCTTCCCAACATCCCAGATCCTGAGCATCTGGAAACCTCGCTCTCACTAAGGCCCACACAGCCCACGGCCCCAACGACGCCCCTCCTGTCCCTTCCCTGTGCCTCATCTACCTCAGTTCCTCGGTGGGCAGGCCCCTCCCTCCGTTGCCTTCTTTCTGTCCACCTCTCCCCGGACCTTCCTGCAGGTGCAGCGTGGGAACCAGGCTCTCGCCCCCCTATACGTGGGGAGAGTCGGCCTGTTCACAGAGCGGCCCAGCTGCTAACCCCAGGACCGGGGGCCGTCCCATCCTATGCGGCCACCTGCGTCCCCCAGGGCCAGACTGCAGAGGTCCATGGCACAGTGGGCTCCCGCGGGACACCTTCCCCAGCCGGAGACAGCAGGTGCCAGGGCAAAGACGCGTGTCCCACACGCAAGCCGCCCAGCGTGGGCACCGGCCTCCCACGGCAGGGAGGGTCTCAGCAAGTGCCCTGAGCCAGAGCCCTCGGAGCCGCCCCCGGGCCCGTGGCCAGCATGTCTGCGTGTCCAAGGATCTCCTTACACGGCATACGGATCTAGCAGTCCTTCTGCGGAAGTCTGTGAAAGGCACTGCCATCACCTCCTGACTGGCCCTTTAGACAGGTCTCAACACCAGAGTCCGGGCAATGCCTCCAGCACCAGAAAGCCAGACCAACCATCTGCACGTGACTGTCAAGGCTCCCATTTTTGTCAGAGGGCTAAGGTTCCTGCGAAGGCCCGCAGGGCGCTGAGTGACGGGCTCCCCATCCACTCGCCCCTGACACGCACACACACTATTGTCTCTGATCCACCACCTGCCAGGCCTGCAACACCGAAGACAGCCGCTGGTCTCAGGGCCTTTGCACGTGCTGCTTGCTCAGCCTGGAACCCCTGCCCACAGAATCCAAACAGATCACATGCTCCCGTTTCATGCCGCCGCTGGGGTTTCACCTTTCAGTCTGACCTTCCAGAATGTCCTACATTCAAATGCACGGTGTCCCCACCCAGCCCCCCTCACCCCCTTCTGTGGCTTCCGCCACACCCGGCGTGCTACATTTTCTACTTTGTCACTGGTTATTGTCCGTCTGCCTCCGCTAGATGACAGGCCCTGTGAGCACAGGGACTTTACCTGGACGGCTCAGCACTCTGTCCCCATCACACGCCATACCGCCCGGCAGGCCGGCACCCTGCACACACCTGTCGGGCCAAAGAGCGTCATGTTTGAGTGGGGAGCATGTCCGTTTCTTTGTGGGGGAAGAATACCACTGGCCGTCTCCCACGTCAGAAGCCCACAAGCTCAAAAGCACGTGAAACAAACCACATAAGGTTTAGGATGAAGGATCTGAGTCTGTGGTTCCCGCTCAGACGGAAAGACAGAAAACTCCCTCTGCACAGGGAGCAGGCATGAGCTGGGGGGCGGGGGGTTCCCACCTCCCTTGTCTGCCCACCCCTTCCCCTGCAGCCTGCTCACAGCCCACCCTCCCTTCTTCCTAAAGATGATGGTTCGGATGCCCACCGCAGCTGCTCAGAATCACAGGTGTCCCAGAATTTTCTCTCTGGAAAAGTGGCTCCTAAGAATCCACGGAAGCCAGGGCAGGGGAAGGACGGCACCCAAATCTGTCCACGTGGAGTCTGGATCCTGCTGCCCACCCTGAGCCCCCAGTTCCATGCCCCCCCCCGGGACATCGCGGCAATCAGATGGCAGGCTCCCTGGGCCCCAGTCCAGGGACCATGACAACTCCTCTTGGTGGAGACACAGGAAGATCCGTGGCCACATCCTCCCACTGAATGGCCAGGCCGCCACAGACCACGGAAGCGAGCAAGCCCTCGATCTCACCTACAGATGGAAACCACAAAAACCTCCTCCAGCAGAGACGCCACCAGAAGTGGCCATGGAGTGTCCACCAACCCACTGGGACAGGCTGCGGCCAGGAGCCCGGGAAGAGGCTCGTGCCTGAGACCTCCCCTCTGCCTTCAGGACTCATCTCCCAGGTCCTGGGTGTGGCTCCTGGACAGTCCCCTGCAGATGGAGGGGGGGGCCCCCTGCCCCAGAAAGGCAGCGCCCCTACCGTGGCCCCCCGCCCGTCAGCTCCGGACCGCTGCAGGCGGGTCGTGTCCCAGTGCTGCTGTGGTGACAGGACACCCGCCCCTGGCCATAGGGTCCCCAGAACCAGGGATCAACTCTTAGGTTCACCCCCCGGTGATCTTTTCTAGTTTGGGAGAAACCCTTGTAGGAATTCATCCCGGGAGGGACGTCTTCTTCCCAGTCTGGGGGAAATGACTTTAATAGACCTTTTGTTGAAATACAAAGGTAAAACCAAACTCCTGTTACCCGATGAGAAAGTTAAAAGAAAAAAACAGAGTAAAGGCACATCATAATAATAGCACATACACTCGTTACGTGTCAGGCACACACCTAAGCACGGCACCCTTATGGCTCATTTCATCCTCCTAGCGAAGCCATTTAAGAGATAAGAAAGCTGAGGCACAGAGTAGTTAGGTAACTTGCTCAACACCACACAGCAAGTGAGTGGCAGAGTCTGGATTCAAACCCACAAAGCCTGGCTCTAAAGCCTGAGACGCTGATGATGACACTGAATCACCCTTCAGCTCAAGAGGGTAAAAAAGACGCTCTTTCCTGTGGGAGGCGGGACATCACTGGGGTCGTCACGGGCCCGGGACTGGGGGCCTGGATTACCAGGCCACGGTCAAGGGCACTTCCACTGGGAACTGGTAAAGCAGCCCCTACCCGTGGCGGCACAGTGGGAAGCAAAGAGTGGTGGCCACACGGCCCACTGACCACACTGCCCCCCGAAACCACGGCCCGTTCCAGCATCGGCAAAGCGCACCACCCGTGGGGGCCGGGCAGGACACGCCCCCGGGTGAGGTGGGCACCGCGCCAGATGACGCGGAGCGGGGGGACCGCAGCAAGCCACAAGGCCCGAGCCTTGTCCGGGGGGCAGACACTTCCCGGCTGCAGCGGCCGACCCCACACGGCCAGACCCTCAGACGTGCGAGAAATAGGAATCTGGCTACGTGAAAGCCGACCAGTTTGCAAATGTTCGAGATGACTTTTTAAGAAATCTAAACAGTGACTCTGACAAAACCAAACTCACCAAGAATATCTCAACAAATTAAAGAAATCGAATTTTAACTAGGAAAGGTCATCGAGGAAGCCATGAGGTTAGGGCCTATTCCCTGCACGCATATGGTCGCCAACGCAGAGGCCGCCTCGCTCCTCAGAACGTGACCTTGTGCGGGGGCTGGCAGTGGCCCCCACTCCGTCGTGCTTGATCAAAGCCAACCACGGCCACTCCGTTTCCCCTGCTAACCGACGTGGCTGGTGGGTATGTGTCGAATTCTGCCACAGAGACGTTAGGGGAAGTCTGCGGGGCAAGGCTGCGGAGGAGGGACGAGGGGGAAAATCTTATCTGTTCCCGTGGACACTTCGTATCAGTCGGTGCCTGGATCCCTGGCAGCCATCTTGTGACCATGAGGAGAGCCAGCCTGAGATACAGACTCAGGGAATTAAGTCCATCCGGAACTGTCCTGTCTCTAAATCTCTTACTCTGTGGAATCCTAAACTTTCCTTCTTTAAGTCATTTCGACTGGTTTTTTAGTAATTCTAGCTGTGTCAGTGATAGACCCCCTCCACGAGGAGGCTCCGAAGGGGCCTTCCAGAGCATTACATGCAGGAGCCCCCAGGAACTAACTGAGCCGGGGGGGGAGGGGGGGGAGGTCAACCTTTCCAATCCCCACATTTTCAGATAAGGAAACCGGACCCTGAGGTTTGGCCAAACCCATAATCACCCAGTGAGTGAGTGGCAAAGGCCTGGTCTGGGGCCTTCTCCTGGATATCACAGTTTGGGATGCGCAAGGTGTCAGGGTATCGACAAGGTCGTGCGTGTGTGTGTGTGTGTGTGTGTGTGTGTGTGTGTTCATGTTAAGTGTAAGCGTGTGTGTGTGTGTGAGTGTGTAAGTGTAAGTGTGTGTGTAAGTGTGTGATGAAAGGCAAGGGGCGCCTAGGTGTTCACAGGGGAGCCTTCGGGAGGTGACCGCGTCCCGAGGGTGGGGCCTCCGTGCCACGTGAGGCCACAGGACCAAGTGGGCCACCAGGAGGGGGCCCTCCCTGTCTGCTGTCACCCTGTTCCCAAGCTCCGACCTCCAGAGCAGGGAACAGTAAACGTCTACTGTGTTGGTCTGCACTGGCTGCTAACAGAGACGGGGTTCTGAACAAAGGTGGGGACGGGGAAGCCACACCCCACCGTCTCCTCCTCCCTGCGTTTCCCAGTGGCCGAACCAGGCCAGAAATCACAGGGCGGGAGGCCGTGTGAGGTGGCCTGAGGGGGTCACCTCTGGGGCCAGAGGAGGACAGAGGAGAGGGTGGGCAGAGCCCTGCAGGCATGTACACCTGGCCCGCCACAGTACTACCTGGGGGTGGGCGGGGCGGAGAAAGGAAGGGCTGAGGCGACCTGAGAACAGCCTGAGCCTGGCAGTCACTGCCCACGGTGGTCCTGGCTCCGGGCTGCTGAGCCACCTCTGTGCCATCACTGGCTGACCTGGAGCCCATGCGGACAAAGGAACAGCCCTTAGGAAGGCAGGCTTGACAGGAAAACAAGAAGCAAAGAAACAGAACTGCCCAGGGGGGATCAGCAGCGGCACACCCCGGGGCACACGTCACAGATTTAGCGACACAAGTCAGCAGCAAAGAGGCCGAGCCCCCATGGACCTCGGGGTGGGGTCAAAATGCAGTTACCAGATGCCCTGGAAGGGATACAAAATGCAGAGAGAACACACACAGTATCTAAAATCTCTGAGCTTTTTTTTTTAAGTTTACTTATTTATTTTGAAAGAGAGATAGCACAAGCTGGGGAGGGGAAGGAGGGGGAGAGAGAGTGAGAGAGTGAGAGAGAGAGAGAGAGAGAGGGAGGGAGAGGGAGAGACAGAGAGAGTCCCAAGCAGGCTCTGTGCTGCCAGTGTGGAGCCCCACACAGGGTCGATCCCACAAAACCATGAGATCATGGCCTGAGCTGAAATCCAGAGGAGGACGCCTCATCGACTGAGCCGCCCAGGTGCCCGGTCTGGTTTTAAACAACACACTGTAAGACGTGTGAAGCAACATTAAGGTGGGTGCTGATAAAATAAAGATCTTTTCTTTTCTTTTCTTTTCTGACAGTTTAAGTAATCTCTATGCCCATCGTGGGGCTGGAACTCACAACCCTGAGACCAAGACTTGCACCTCCAATGACTGAGCCAGCCAGGTGGCCCCAACGGAAATTTTTTTTCAATATGAAATTTATTGTCAACTTGGTTTCCATACAACACCCAGTGCTCATCCCAGCGGGTGCCCTCCTCAATGCCCATCATCCACCCTCACCTCCCTCCCACCCCCATCAACCCTCAGTTTGTTCTCAGTTTTTAAGAGTCTCTTATGCATTGGCTCTCTCCCACTCTAATCTCTCTTTTTTTTTCCTTCCCCTCCCCCGTGGTCTTCTGTTAAGTTTCTCAGGATCCACGTAAGAGTGAAAACATATGGTATCCGTCTTTCTCTGTGTGACTTACTTCACTCAGCATCACACTCTCCAGTTCCATCCACGTGGCTACAAAAGGCCATATTTCATTCTTTCCCATTGCCAGTAGTATTCCATTGTGTATATAAACCACAATTTTTTAATGCATTCATTAGTTGATGGACATTTAGGCTCTTTCCAGAATTTGGCTACTGTTGAAAGTGCTGTCATAAACATTGGGGTACAAGTGCCCCCCATGCATCAGCATTCCTGTATCCCTTGGGTACATTCCTAGCAGTGCTACTGCTGGGTCATAGGGTAGATCTATTTTTTGAGGAATCTCCACACTGTTTTCCAGAGCGGCTGCACCAGTTTGCATTCCCACCCAAAGGAAATTTTCAAGGAAACTTTCAACTTTATGTTCATGGGCCCTGCCCCTGGGCTCCCAGTGAAGCTATCCTTTAACATCTACCAAGGTCAGACGGACTCATTAACTTCAAAGCAGGGGCTCTGTTTCTGCCCCGGGCACACATTGAACATCTGCTTCATAAGCAAATAACCTTAAAAAAAAAAAAAAAAAAAAAAAAAAAAAGCTCAAGCATAAAGATAAAAGCTTGGTAAGTTCCCATAAGATGCAGCCTAGCACATTCTAAACACATAAGATAGTCTGCAACTCTCTGGAATGTCTTTCATCATGATGATTTGTAACCTTATGTCCTATATACACACATAACCTGGCACCAAATGTTCCCCAGAGCACGTTCTTCTTCATGAAGATTGTGTATCCTGGACAGCTGTCCTAACTGGGGCTTGAATAAAACTCTCTTCCTTTTTCTTTAAATGTTTTGTAAAGGTTTATTCACTTCACATTGATAGGTCCTTGCTCAGGGGGAAAAAAAAAACAGTGGACAGAAACTCTGTGTCCTGGAGCACCTGGGTGGCTCAGTCGGTTAAGCGTCCGACTTCAGCTCAGGTCATGATCTCACAGTTTGTGGGTTCGAGCCCTGCGTCGGGCTCTGTGTTGACGGCTCGAAGCCTGGAGCCTGCTTCGGATCCCTCCCCCGCTCATGCTCGGTCTCTCTCTCTCTCTCAAAAATAAATAAAACATAAAAAGAAATACTAAAGGAAGTCCTTTGAGCTCAGAGTGACTTTGTAGTGATTATCATCTGTAGGAAGAAATACAGAGCACCAGAAATGGTAAATCCAAGTGCTAATATCAAAGGTGCTCTAAGCACATTTTTCTCTTTTGTTCTCTTAATGCCCTTGAAAGACACAAGTTGTATAAAAAAAAAAAAGAAAACCAATTTCACCAGATTACACAAAGAACTCTCACGATTCAAAAATGAGACAGCCCAGTTTTAAAAACGTGCAAGAGGTTTGAACGGGTATCTCACCCAAACAGACCTAGGAATGACTTAATAAGCACATGGAAAGGTGCCTGGCTGCGAGAAACAGTGGAGAAATGCCAATTAAAACCACACTGAGGCAGCACACACACCCTCTCCAGAGACCTGACCCAGCGCGGTGAGGACGCGGAGTCTGGACGCGTGCAGGAGTGGGAAATGGTACAGCGGTCGGGTCTCCTCCCAAAGGAAAGAAAGAAAACCTCCAGCCAACCCGGTTATGCACATACGTGACAACATCCCTCACGACCTTGTAACACGAGACCACTTAATCAGACTGCGTGTTTGTGTGTTACCATATGCGGGAGACACAGAAGTGGAAAATATATAAAAAAACTACGCCACGTGGCACTCGGGGCTCAGTTCTTTGGGTACGAACCCAACTGGGCGGTGCCGACAGGAATAAAGTTCCTTCCTGAAAGAAAAGCCTGGGTGTCACGACTCTCTGTGCGAGAATCCTGCTACATTACTTAGGGGCCCGCGTCCAGGATTCAGGGACGGTGCGTTTCCACCTCCTTCGCCGCCAAGGAGGAGAACCTCTGGGCGCCGGGAGAGGTGGCCTCACCTGGAGCCAGCGGACCCCTTGATCCGCAGGAGACTGGCCCTCCCGGCACCGGGGTGAGGACCCCGTGTGTGCCAATGGAACCTGTGAGGCCCAGGAACCAGCTCGGGGAGCACTACCCATAAGACTGGTAAGAACCCGGTTCGTTTGGGCAGACCCGCCCCACGAGAGGCAGAAGGGGAGCCTGATCACCTCCCGGAGTTGTCCTAGTAGGTCCACTGGGAACTCTCTTTCTCTGCCTTCTGCCTTTCCTTCCCTTCCTCCTGTTTCTGCACCACTTGGGGGCGGCCTGCAGAACTGGTTCCTCGATGCCCAGGCCACCGGCAGCCCCTCCTCCCCCCAGAGGTCGCGTGTGAGACCACACACACTTCAGATTTCCCCACCGGTGCCCCAGGTGAAAAGTAGACAACGGGAACAAATCGTCTCAGTGGACCCAAGTAAAACGTATTCAGTGTTTAAGCTAACTTGAGTTTGTTGGTTTGAGACAGGCAATGTTTACCGATATTAAAAAAAAAAAAAACTTTTATTGTACCTAGATTTGCTGAGGGTCAAATAAGCTCATGTTATCTCCGTCCCAATTTGTCAGCAAAAGGATGGCTTAAAGTGATGGCTGATTTCGTCTGCCTCAAAGTTTTCGTGGGTAATTGTTAAGACAGCTCTCAAAGTCCTTGGTAACCTAAAACGTTTTGCTTGCATGATAAATTGAGATTGAATTCACTGGATATCTAATGAGAGAAGAGGCTAAAGTACTAATTACTAGACGTAGGTTTGTGCTTCTGATTTGTTGCAAAAAACTAAGGATCTTTGGATCTGTTGGAAAAACGTGCTTTGTGCTGAATGGATTCATGAGTTTCCCCTCTAAAAAAAAATTCTGATGTGACACAGAGTTCACAATTGGTTACCAGTTAGTTTTCACCGGAGACTAAGGTTTCGAAGAGTTAAAATTCTGCTAAATGTAGTTAAAACTGATAAAAACAAGAAAACCAACGCTGCATGTAGGAAAGTAGGAGATAGGAAAGAAAGATATAAGAAATGGAAATATATTTTTCTTAAAGGTAAAAAAAAAAAAAAAAGTAATTTAATCCTAAATGAGACTGGTTACTTGGAGAGAAATGGCTTGGGACAAAATCTAAATGCAAAGAAAATGTGTGGAAGTTTCGTGAAGGAAAATCTTTAAAAAGAAATTTTACGTGTGGTCAGGACGGACTAAGTTTAAAATAAATGGATTTTAAAAGTACACGGCGGGGGGGGGGGGGGGTTGGCGCCTGGGTGGCTCAGTCGGTTAAGCAGCCGACTTCGGCTCAGGTCATGATCTCGCGGTCCATGAGTTCGAGCCCCGCGTCGGGCTCTGTGCTGACAGCTCAGAGCCTGGAGCCTGTTTCCGATTCTGTGTCTCCCTCTCTCTCTGACCCTCCCCCATTCATGATCTGTCTCTCTCTGTCTCAAAAATAAATAAACGTTAAAAAAAAATTTTTTTTTTAAAAAGTACACGGGGTTAAGATGAAAACTCCTCGTCCTTTGATCCAAAGGCTGGGAAAGTGACGGCAGTACCCTCGGTGCCGGCCTCCACGTTCGTGTTGTTCCCGTGCAGCAGAGCAGTGGATGCCTCTGCCGTCGGAGGGACGGACTGATACATGAAGGGCTTTCCCTAAGATACATGGGAGCCATCTTACTAAACTTGGCCCACTGTATGCCGAAATTGGATATCCACACGGCTGAGACATATTTATGTGGGCATTGTTGAGAAAGGCAGGGGAATAGACCTTGACTCTGGCCCTTGAACCCCCTCCCTCGACGGCCAATGAGCAGTATGTAAGTTACCGTTGGGCCAAAATCAAATCAGTACCTCCTACGACAACCGGGAAAATCTTGCTTGGTCACACCCCATACCCCCAAGGTGCTACAGGTGGGAAACGGAGGGGTAAGAAAAACCAGGAAAGGCCGGGCCAGGGCCAGCTCTCGGAGGTAGAGTCAAGCCTGGGTAAGAGTGACTACTCACAGCCCCTCGAGAGACTGACAGGGCCTTTGGGAGCCAGTCCCTCAGCCAGCCCAAACGCGGGTCAGGAGATGAGGTTTCTCCTGGCCGGCTATGGGAAATGGAGACAAGGGACAACTTTCTTCCTTTTTCCTATAGATGGGTAATTGCCCAACCAAGGCCACTGATCCTTTGGAATGCATTATGATTCATTTGCTTTTGCCCCAAGGCTTGGCCCCAATACAAACTGGAAGAGGGAACTTGGCCTTCAGAGGGAAATATCAATGACAATACTACCCTACAACTGGACCGGGTTTTGCCAACATGAAGGGAAATGAGAATTCCCCTATGTTTATTGTTTCGGGGCCTTAAGAAAAAATCGAGATATGTGTAAGCAATGTGAGGTGGAGCCTAATTTTTTTTTTTTTTAATTTTTTTTCAACGTTTATTTATTTTTGGGACAGAGAGAGACAGAGCATGAACGGGGGAGGGGCAGAGAGAGAGGGAGACACAGAATCGGAAACAGGCTCCAGGCTCTGGGCCATCAGCCCAGAGCCCGACGCGGGGCTCGAACTCACGGACCGCGAGATCGTGACCTGGCTGAAGTCGGACGCTTAACTGACTGCGCCACCCAGGCGCCCCAGGTGGAGCCTAATTTAATGGCAACCCTTTCTGAAGTCTGGCAATCAGGAGGGGACGCAATTAAGGGCCCTTTACCTGTATCCAAAACAGACCTAGAGAAGGAGGAAGGGAAGCCTCCCACCTCAACCTCCTCCTCAGGTCCTCAATCTCTCTCTCAATCTCTCTCTCTTTGTCTCCCTCTCTCTCTCTCTCTCTCTCTATATATATATATATACACACATATATATATATACACATATATATATACACACATATATATATATACACATATATATATACACACATATATATATATACACATATATATATATACACATATATATATATATGTGTATATATATATATATATATATATATAAATACAATTCTGCTCTCTGCTACCCACCTTATCCAGGCCCTCCCCGTAATGTAACAGGCATGTTTCCCTTACAAGAAGCTAGAAGGCCAGAAGGAAAACCTTGACATTACAGGGTTTAGTACAGATAAAAGGAGATGTAGGTAAATTTTCTGATCAGACAAGTATAGGAAGGCTTTTCAGAATATTACATATGTTTTTGAGCTGACCTGGAAAGATATAATGCTTTTGTTAAATCAGACTCTAAATGAGACAGATGTTTTGGAAAAAAAAAAAAAATCAAGGAAATCTAAGATTTAGCCCTCAAATTATGCTAAATTAGCCACTATTTTACAAACAGAATATGAGAGCCCGATGGCCTTCCTGGAGAGGCAAGGGGGGCTCTCACTAAACATTCGGCTATCTCCCCTGACACCCCTGAGGCTGAGACGATTTTAAAGGACAAATCTGTCATTCACTCAGCCCTAGATATTCAAAGAAAATGCAAAAATTGGCTGTTGGCCTTGAAGGGTCCCTGGAGGTGCTCTTGTGAGCTGCCAGCTGGGTGTATTACAACCAAATCAAGAGAAGAATTTTTTAAAAAAGAAAAGAAAAAAAAAAGAGCCTTAAAAAAAACTGAGGCCTTAGTCGTGACCTTACGTACTATGCCAGACTGGACTTCCCAAGGTCCTGGCACCAGGTGCCATTTATGTGGCGTTCGGAGCAGTGAAATGAGAACCAAAGTGAAAACCCCACAAGCCGTGCCCCTTAAATGGAGACGATCACTGGAGACCTGAATGCCCTCGGGGACCTCTAAATGAGAGAACTTATCTCGTGTCCCTGGGAGGGACTGACCCAGGCCTGGGGCTTTTCACGGTGGCTCCCCTAAACCAAAGGTCCATCAGAAACCCAGAGCCTCGGATAACTTCAAATATAGAAGGAAAACTAGTCGATTTCCTTCTTGAGACCGGAGCCACCTTTTCTGTCCTCCTTTCCACTCCAGGCCACTACCGAACGTGGCATGATGATCAGTCTCCGGAAAACCTGTAACTAAAGCTTTCTCTCAGCCCCTGGAATGTCTATGGGAACCCTTTTTTCTCATTCTTTCCTGATGATGCCAGAGAACCTTACTCCCTTGCTAGAAAGGGACAGTATTACTTAATTAGAGACTAGGGTGCGACTAAATCCAGGGCTGAATCACAATTATGTGAGTTTTTGGAAATTACTAGATGCTGTAGGCTGTAGATAGCGGGGTTCAGGAAAACAGTGTGCTGCTATGTCGATTGTTAAAGGAGATTCAATCCCACCTACTCTGCCCCACAACACATAAACTGGGCCCTCGCTCCTAGACACGGTCTCCAGCCCTTGGAATGGTTACAAACAGAGCAGGGCAATTGCCGTCACCAAGCTCACAGAGCTAAAAGATGATGAAAACACAGCCTCAGGCCTTTCATTCAGGGACAGACAAAACTTAGCAAATGGCCCAAAGGATGTTTACTGGAAAAAAATTCGTCGGGGACAGTTGTGCAAGGAGTATCAGCCCGTGAAGTAGGTCTTAGAAACGCCCAACCACAAACTTGCTCTCCCAGGCAATCAAGGACCTGGAGGCTATCCAGGAAAAACTAACAATGAGGTTTCATTCCTATGCCAAGGTCAAAGGAACCCCAACACCAGTTGGTAGGGACTGACTCTTTTACTAGCTGGGTAGAGGCCTTCCTCTGCAAGACAGAAAAGGCACAAAAAGCAATAAAAGTTCTGCTGTCTAGAATAATACCCAGGCTTGGCTTACCTAAACATTTACAGATTAATAACGGTGCGTGGCTACTTTGACTCTTTCTCTAGTAGAACTCCTGGCCCTTGGAAAAGTTTCACACCTCAAAATGAAGCAGATTGTCTGCCTGCACTCAGCAAAACTCTAAATAACACCTCACAAGCATTAAATGCTTTAAGAAAATTTTTTGTTTTTCCATTACGTTAGGGCCAAACTCTTGGAAACAGAGCCACCGTCACGTGGGTTATGAGAGATCCCCTGACATGTGTTGTTGACAAAGTCAGGGTCTCTCCTAGATGGTCTGACAGGTTTGAACACTGTAGACGTGATCTTAAGAGGCCATCTCGTTGCTCAGTACAATCTTTGTGTTTTTCTGTGTGCGTCTGCTGATGGTCATGCCGCCTCCTGCCCGCCAGCCTTCCTGTGGAACCATGCTGTGGGTCACTCGACCGACCCGTGGGTTGACTCTAACTGCTGTCCCCCAACACTGTCCCTTATCAGCTTGAAGAAGCCAGAGCGGTCATCGTCCCTGTTCCCTAACAGCAGACACAGGCCCTGCTCCAGGGGAGGAATAAACAAGGAAAGGGTGAACATTAGGCAGGGAGAGATCAGGGACCTTCAGGGAGGCCGACTGCAGCCGCAGGTGGGAGGCTGAAGGAGCAGGCGGGGTTCTCCCCTTATGAAATCCTTTAGGCACCCTCCCCCCATTATCAAGGGCATGGGGGGCGGGTTCTAAAGGAGACAGACCATCTCACCGTAAGACAACAGAGGCGGGCCCTTGCCTCTACCCTAACCACCTTACACCACTGGGTCAGGGAGCGATTACCTGTGAGTCTGACCACAGACGCTCACCCCTTTAACCAGGAGATGCCGTGTGGGCGAAGGAGGAAAATGTCCAACCCCTACAACCCCTCTGGAGGGGCCCGTTCACTGTCATTTTGTCCACCCCTACGCAGGGAAGTAGCCAAAGCGGGTCCCTGGGTTCGCTACGGCAGAGTGAAGCCGGCCTCTCGAAACTGGGAGTGCCTTCCTGATCCATCCACGCCGTGCAAGCCGACCACACGGAAGGTTCTGCCACTCCAGAGGCTCTGGGAGACTGCAGCCCTGCCCTAGTCACTCCGGAAGCTGACTGGTCTACGCACGGCAGAAGCTTGAGGAACCCACGGTCCCATGAAACAAAAGACTGTCCTTATTTTCTACATGCTTCCTTGCTGTGAGGCACTGTCACGCCTTCTCGGTATTATTGTGATTCTTGCTCCACTCTTTGCCACAGGATTGGCCGAGGCTGCCCTGGCCGGCTAGAAATGGGGGAGGGGGAGGTTTTCGTTAGCACTCAGCTAGGATACTTCGTGGGTACCAACGTGGGGAAGCGACGGCCATTGATCCCCACAAACCTCATAGTAAAACAAAATACCCCAGTCCCACACCCGGAGTTTGGCCTCTCAAAAGCTCAATTATTGGGAAAAACTGTCCTACCTAATGGGGAAAAAGTTCATGGTCGTCTGTTAAAAACTTAACATGCCTAGGCCAAAGATTTTATAACTCAACTGGTGGGGGACCCCAGATCACCTTGAGCCAGATCCCCACCCTTTGTCTAACTTCTCTCATCTACGAGAGGCCTGGGACAGTGGCAGTGCAGCCGTCAAAGGGCAGGCTCCAGGTGGACTATACTAGGCATGTGGGGGGACAGCCTATGTAAACCTCTAAACCAAGATGATGCTCTTTGACCCCAAATAGAGGGGTCTGAGAATCAAAGGGGGGAATGTGGTAGGGTCCCATCCCTGAGGAAAGGAAAAAAGAAACCTCAAGGCAACCTGGTTATGCACAAAGGTGACAACATCCTTCACGACCTTGAAACATGAGACCGCTTAATCAGACTGCGTGTTGGTGCGTTACCATATACGGGAGGCAGAGAAATAAACAATATATAAGAAGCTACACAGCGTGGCATCGGAGCTCAGTTCCTTGGGTACGAACCCAACTGGGCGGTGCCAACAGGAGTAAAGTCGCTTCCTGGAAAGAAAAGCCTCAGTGCCGCGACTCTTCGAGAAACCTGCTACAGTACCCTTCGAGAAACCTGCTACAGTACCCTTCGAGAAACCTGCTACAGTACCGCGTGTGGACAACAGCTTCGCAGTTTCTTAAAGGGACACTTACGTGTGACGCAGGAATGTCCCCAAGAGGAATGACGCCGAGTGTCCACAGTCGTGTCCGGGCGACGCCGTGGCCGCCACTGCCCATCTTGGCTTGGACCTGGGGTCCGCTCGAATGTCCGTGAAGTGGCCAGCGGATGAATGAAGCCTGGTTTACACTAAAAAACAACAAAAAGGAACAAACTAGGGATTCATGGTACAGAATGGGGGCACCTGGGCAGCGGGAGGCTGGACTGACCGCGTGGGCACGAAGTGTCCAGAAAAGACAGGGAGAGCGTTCTGCACGCTTCCTAGGGCGCGTGCGTGTGAAACGTCCTGCCCCCGCAGGGTGCGGGGTTACACGAGCCTGTACGTTCACTGCAAATCACAGCTACACAGCTGTAACCCGGGCGCTCGCGGGGGTGCGGGGTGGGGGGTGGGGGGTGGAGGGGGGAAGGACACCTGTAAAAGCTCGGAGGCAGGCGGTCCGCTCCGGCTGCAGCCCGCGGAGCCCCAGGCCTGCGGGCGAGCCGCGGGCGTCGGCTCCGGGTCTGGGCCCCAGCTGCCCCGCGCAGGCACAGGACTGGGGTGCGGTGCGGGCTGGAGCTGCCCGGCTGAGTCGCCGCCCCACCAAAGCCACCCCCACGCCTGCGGGCAGGCCCTGCTGGGGGCTCCGAGCCCCGAGACGGCAAACCCCCCAGCGCCTGCATGGCGGGCGGCGCGGACGGCCACCCTCCAACCGCACCGCGAACTCGGGGTCCGGCCCCCAGCTCCGCCCCCGAGGCCACCTGCCTGCCACCGGGGTCGGGGGCCCCAGGCGCCCAGGGGGGGAGCGAGCGGCAGGCGGAGGCGGGCCTGCGGGCGCGCGTGTGTCTGCGTGTCTGTGACTCCAGCCGCCGGCTCCGTCCCCGCCCCCGCCCGAGCCGGCCCCGCGGTGGGCGGCCTGGGAGGTTCCCGGCGCCCCGCCCCCTCCCGTGTCCCGGGACCGAGGTCACGCCCGGGGCAGGCCTCTAGAGCGCTCCAGGCGGCCTTTCCTGGAACTTCCCCCGTGGGGGAGTCCAGGCCTGAGCCTGCCGTGCCCTCCGCGCCCCGCCCCGTGCCCACCGGCCGGCGCGAACACACGGGAGCAGCGGGGCTGGCCAGGTGCCGGGCGCTGTGCCTCCACTCAACTCACCTGCTCCACGTGCCCTGCGAACCGCTGCGGGAGGCATCAGAGGACTGCGGCCCCCCCTGCACCAGCTGGGGCCTCCCCTTGCACCGGCCTGCGGCACCCCCCTCCCCCACACCAGCACCGGCCCGCGCCCCTTTCTCCCCCTACCCCCCCACCCCGCACCGGCCTGGGGCGCCCCGGCCCCCCTGCACCGGTCTTCGGTCCCCTATGCACCAGCCTGCGGCATGGCCGGCACCTGACCGCCACGATCACCGGCTGTGCCACCCTGCTGGTGTGAATTGCACCCCAGGTGTATCCTGTTTTAAGGTCGTGAGAGGGTGTGACTGTAGATGTGCCGGAGTTAATAGAATCTGTTGGGAGAGGTCAGGGGAGAGGACATGACCCCAGCTGACCTCAGGCCCCCTCAGCTCTCCGTTCCCTTGGTGGGAGCTCATTTCCAGGGCATGTGGCACTGAGACCGTGTGGACACTGCAGTGCCCCACCCCCCACCCTGGGCTGAGGCGTCTCCGTGAACCCCAGGATGCTGGCGGCCTGGCCAAAATCTGCTCCGTCTGCCCAAGACAAGCCTGGATAAGAGCGCCCCCGCGTGTCGGACCTACCACCTGCACCTCTGGGGCGCCCTGCCTGCTTCGCCGCCCCTCCCTGCTCCCCCTGCCTGTCTGGGGAGCTCCCGAGGGCTCAAACTAACACAATTCATTTTGCTTTGTCACCTAAACTATATATAAAAAGTATAAACGAAGGGGCTACGTTACTGAATGTGTACATCGAGATTGCAATTTGGAAGGACACTCACTGTGCAAGGGGCCTCAGAAGAGGGAGGTAACGTAGGGGAACCTAGTGCTGTGACCTGCTCTCTCTCCAGGACTGAGTTTTCTTCCCTTTTTGGAACTGTGGTTTTTGATATCACTTTCCAACATGGTTAGAATTTAAGAGTTACGGATTAAGGAAATCCCACTGAAGAAAAATTCTGAAAGGGGATGAAGAGATACAAAGGATAAACAGCTCAGAGCACGGGGGCAGGAGGACCCCCCCCTCCCCCATTACTCAAGGAGATTCTGTCTGGTGGACATAACCACCAAAGCCACTGACTCTGAAATGTAACTCAAGTTCCCTGAATCAGCATTTGCCATCAACAGCAAGGACCCGGATGGGCTCCTGCATAAGACACCAGGCACTGAGCCTTGTAATCGCAACGAAGACGCCCAACATCGTTAAGTCACATTATTATACACAATAACGGCCACAGGTAAGAGTGATTTTCTTAGTAGAACAATTTATTAATGGATATGCAATAAAATATCTCCCCCAAAATCTTTCCAGAAATGACGAGACAGAAGGTCAGTTTGGTTTTGGTTCTCTGGCAGTTTTTTCTTTATGTAAACATAAAATATTTGAAGGAATGATAAAAGTAACAAGGGAACCCGTAAGTATAGCTTTTGTAATCTGATCTCAAACGGGTGCTTGGGGTCCACGCGTACAGCAGCGCTACCCGATGACTGACTTCGATGTTCTCCTAAACAGAAATCAAAAGGCTTTTCCTGGACTCCAACTACAGAAGCACAAGTTTGGTAAATCTCGGAAGAATGACCTGAACAAGGACAGTCGGGAACCGTTGCCGGAGGCGAGGCTGACGAGCCAGAGCTGGAGAACGCGCCCAGCCGCACACAGGCCGCCGCCAGCAGAGAGCGCTGCTCTGCACACGGACGCGAGGACACAAACGAGCGCACAAGAGTTGTGCTAATGCAGGCATGATCGCGAAATATTTAAATGTCCTTCAAGGCGCGTCTCCGACTTGTGCACACATAGCGAGCGGACCCCGTTGACGGGCCATGTAAAGACTTTTTAAAAACATGCGTTGCAGCCAGAGCGCTCCTCTCCTAACTCTGAGCACTCAGCGGTGATCGGCACACACATGAAGCGCATCCATTCAGATCCCAGTCTGAGCTAAGCCATTGCGTGCATAAATCAGGAACGAGTGGAAGTCATAATCGTATTACATAAAGAGCACAGTTTCCGGACTGCTCGACTCGTTCACGCTTACTGTGTGGAAGCAAGCGTGGCTCTATCAGTTTTCAAGCCAATGTCAGGATGCAGGCACACGCTTACACGGTCGATCGCACACACAAGTAATGAGAGCTTGGCGACATTTTGAACATCCTTCACACGTTCACCCACAGTCCTGACCAGCCGCCGTCTCACAGAGGTCCAGTCCCTAGTAAGAGCCCACGCGTGATACACGTCAAAAAATAAACCGTATTATACTAAGAAACGTTACCGCGCGATACAAATGTTTAATTACCATGGATTCCTATGAACTTTGGGAATCTACTTTTGCACTTCAGCAGAACAGTAAGCACTCACCAAGAGCATTTACAAGTAATCTGTACAGCAGTTGACATTTAGAGGAATTAATGTCTGGGAGTAAGCTCCTTGAGTTTAGAAAGTACTCAATCTCGGTCTTCTCACCGTCTTAAGTTCAGACCTTATTGACGTAGACAGGGACACACAAACCTTATTTCTAACGAACAAAGAAGAGGCGGTGGTCTCTCACGGGCAGTAACTAATTTATTATCTCGGGCAGCGGAACAGGTCGGAGTGGGCCCAGTGCAATAATGGAGACGTTCCCGGAGGCTGTCAGGTGCATTTTTTAACCTTGTGAATCAGCATTAACAGAAGGCACTTGAAAGGCTTTTCGGGGGCTTTGCCGCCGACGTGTGCTATGCCAACGGCAAACTTGGTAAACAACTGTGCAAAGAAGGCTCTGGTCATATCATGACGCTTCCTATTTACTTCAAAAGGCAATATTCGATATATAAAAACGGAGTAAATTAAGATGTTAATATATTAAACAATTTATAAACATTTAAAATTATCGATATCTTACAAAACAGTTCTGTGACGATACAAATTTTTGTTACGAACAAAACACGAAAGAAACGGAGTACAAAAACGACTCTTAGCGTGTTAGCTGGGGGGCGGGGAGGGAGGAAGGCTCAGACCTGAAATCTCATAGCTTCATGACATAAAATATTCCTAATTAAACTTCACATGTACTTTTAACACTGAAATACAAAAAAAAAAAAAAAAAAAAAAAAAAAAACGAAATTTTCAATCATTCCTTATTTTAAGGCCACTGAAACAAGTTTCACATTGTTAGTTTTCGGTGATGTGCTCTTCAGAGTCCAAGGACGTCTGGGTTAGCTCGTCAACGGTGCATCCTGTGGCGCCTGCCCCTGGCCCTCAGCAACGAGACCGGCGCCCAGCACCACACGTCACGGTGTCTGGGGCTCAGTCACGGGACGGGAGGGTGCGGGCTCGCCGCTCGCTGCGCCTGTGGTCTGACTCCAAGGACGGTGGCTCTCGGGAAACGGTCGCTACGACAAGGTTGTGGCTAGGACAATTCCAAGGATCACAAGCAAAACAATTACACAAATGATAATGCACATCGTTTTCTGCAAGATAAAGAAAAAAAACATTAATTAATTCGCATAATTTGCCAGGTATCAAAGGAAAGAAATCACTAATGTCATTTCTTCATTCTCCTGGAATTTGAGTTTAAAATGCCCAGGCCCCAGGTCACAGGACAGGGAGGGGCGGGGAAGCAAAGTTCCAGAGGCAAAGCACCGGGTGCACATACCGAGTTAACGGAACTTAATAAATCACAGCAGGTGTTGTTGGAACAACAACTGTGGGCCCCTGGGGGGAAGGCAGCGTCTACCTGGCACCACGTGGGGTCCTCAGCGGACACTTTCTACCGATCACACGAACATTGCGAGCCGCTATTCCTCGGACGCACCGCACGTCTTTTTAGAACTTTAAACGAATCTACTTCCCGTTTGCCGAAGACGGTGTCGCTTACACGCGTCTTTGCGCTGAGGCCCGACGCGCGGTCGCACGAAGGCAGCAAGCTCACTAAGCCCTCCGCTGCGCCTGTGGCCCAAAGCGGGCGGCACGGCACTTCTGTGGTTCCTGTGTCACGAACACGTGTCCTGCACACCTAGAAGCTACGCTACCTTCGGCTTGAGAGCCGGTCTCCTCCGGGGGACCGTCCGCGGGAGAAGGGAAGGAAGGCACAGAGATGACAGGCGGGCCGTCTGGGCGACCCTGCCTGAGCGCACGGCTCCAAGCTGGCGCACCAGCACCTCCATCAGCCACCGCGCGCTCTGACGGTCTGCGTGGCAGGCCCCTCGGGAAACTTCCGCTCGGTTACCCAGGGACCGGGGAGCTGCCGTCGGGACACCCCCTCTCCGTCGGACCCGCACACGCGCCCGGCGTGAGGACCGCGGCCCGGCCGCACGCCGCCCGCCACGCGCTCCCATGGACCGCGCTCGCCACCTTGAAAGGAGACGGCCTCTTCCTCGGGCTTCCCAGCAGCGGCCACCCCTCAGCTCCGGGGCCTGCTCACCGCACCCGGGTCCCCCGGGGAAATGCCACCCTGGACGCGAGCTCTGACTTCCGGGGCCCGGGGTGCCGGCCCTGAGGGCGTCTGGGCCCCCCTCGCGGGTGCACGTCCTCCCCACCGGCCCCCGGTGCCGCTCCCCTGAAGCCCACGCCGGCCGAGCTCCTGCACCCAGATCTCCAGCTTTAACAACCATTCTGTCCAGCGCCCTGCTGCCAGCTGCACCCACACGCGTGCCCCTCTCCTCGGCGGGCGGGGCGTCCTGGGGCGCGGTCCTGTCCGAGTGCAGGTCGCAGTGCCCCCACCTCCACCTCGTAGACACAGGGTGCGGGCCCTGCCTGCCTCCTCGGGCGGGAACGGAGCGCCCCGCCCACGCCGCTGGGCGGCGGGCATTCGGTTACCCACCAAGTGCCTCCGGCGCAGGGCCTGGCCCACCGGGAGGCCCCCCCGCACCACCTGCTGAAAGAATAAATTACGTTTTCTAACGTGTAATCACGGACAGCAACCACGCGTGTGTAAAAGAAATAACTGTCGGTGTAGGCTGTGGCGCGTTCTTACCGAGGATCGTTTTGCGTTCGTATTTAAAGACACTAGGGTAAAAACCAGCCATCCGGGCCCACGGCCCAGAAGCCCACTGCCCCCTGAGGGGCCACCCTGAAAAGGGGCGCCCGGGGGGGCTCAGTCGGCTGAACGACTGACTCTTGATTTCGGCTCAGGTCATGATCCCACAGTTTCACAGACGTGAGCCCTGCGTCAGGCTCTGTGCTGACAGCATGAAGCCTGCTTGAGATTCTCTCTCTCCCCGCCTCTCTCTCTGCACCTCCCCGGCTCGTGCGCTGTCTCTCTCGAGATAAATAAATAAACTTTAAAACCTGTGTTCATTTAACGGCATTACCTAACATCGCTGGGTCGAACCGAAGAACGAATTTTAATCTTTAGTGTAACCAACATGTTATGACCACTAGGAAAAATTAAGAAACCACGTATTTTTAAAATTATATAAAAATAGCTCTTAAGTGCTATTACCCTGGCAAAGAAAATCATACACATCATTTTTCCCAGCACCAGGAAAGCCACACAAACGGGCTGTCCCAGGCCGACAAGCAGTGGCGGGACCTGGCCGCACGCGGGGTCCCTGTCTCCTGTGCTATCTCCCTTTGCAGAAATAAAGGGCCGGCCCGGTGCCGCAGTCGCTTTCGAGAGGAGACAACGAATTCCTCAAGGACTGCCTGTCACCGTCCTGGTACCTGGCACTGCAAAACGACAGTCGAATGACCACGGCAAGACACCCTTCTCAAGGGACACGCACGGACAGCGCTCCACGGTCACGCGAGGAGGGCGCTCCCACATGGGGAGAAAACCAGAGGAAAACGCAAATGTACCGGAGTCTGGAGAAAGGGGACAGTCACACAGTGAACAAAATAAAGTCGCTTTCGTCAACGACGGAGACCTTCTCTCCCCAGAACGTTGTAAACTGACCGGCAGGCTGACAGCACAGGCTCGCGTGACAGTCAGGAGGTTCCGGAGAACGGACGGGACGCCGGCTCGTGGAACCCAGGGAGATGGGAGGATTTTCACCCCCGGGCTTTTCCAGAAAACCCCGGTTCCCTTCCCTCCAAGCCAGTCACACCACAAGTGGGGAGGTCTCACAAAGCAACTGTTGCAAAGCGAAAACGTCAAAGGTGCGTTAACCCGCGAAGTGCCGGCCAACGGAGAAGGCACCACCATACTGTGGCCGCTACATGCAGGGTGACCAGCGGGCCGGGGGCGCGCCTGCCACGCCAGGCGGTGCGAGCGCCCCGGAAGCTGCGTCGGGCCGCAGGAGGAGAAGGCCCCGTGTAAAGATGCCCCCCACCCGCCCGTTCACCCTCCGTGCATGCAGCGGCGGGACCGGGCTCCGCTCCGCTGGCGGATGGTATTACTTTTAGGTCAATGAGGACTGGGCAAGCATCACTGTCAGCTAATTGGCAAAGTTAATAAGCACATTAGTTGATTAGTTACTTACTGCCTCGCTGGCAGGGGGGCACGCACACTGACGTTGTCCACACCATCATTTGCCAACCGATAAGCCAATAATTAGAGCAATTACGGCAACCACAGCCACTGACACAGCCACAATTATCCACTTTTTCTGTCAAAGAAAAGCAGGCTGGTTACATCATGGTAATTTCATATCGCCACGTTAGAAGACCTCATTCAGTGAAAATAAAACGGTCCACGGGAATCTCTTAACATGCAAGTTACAGGACAGCTAATCAATTCTTCAGCAGCTTTTAGTTCTTAAAAAGGGTGGTTTTTCCTTGAATAAGGTCAGACTGTCTGGAGACGGTTCTAGAAGCCTTAGGACCAGCAGTGAGCGAGCCGCAGGGTCATGGCGTGCGGGTAAGTTCCGAGGGGCTGAGACGCACGCGTGCTGTTCTCACCTCCCACACGCACAGCCACGGGCCCAGCTCAGGAAGGAAGCTAAGAAGGCAGCGGCCCACGTGATCAGCCCCCGCCCTCCTTGGTCCCGTTTACTCGAGGTGGCGGTGGACTCCTCCACGGCTCCCGCCAGACCCCAGAAGATCGATCGCCCGCCCAGGGAAGGGGGCGGTCACCGTGTGAGCGGCCGCGGCCGCGGGGCGTCTGAGAGCAGGGTGACAAGTTCAAACAAGCAGTGTGGGTTCACAGGTCAGGTGTTCACGGACAGTGGGGGCAAGTTCGTTTCTGAGCGGCTGACACTCGCCAAGGACGGTGAGGCCTCGCCAGCAGTCAGGGTGGAGACGGGTCACGGCACCGTCTGTTCACAGCGGTCATCTCTTCACTCAAGTTCTCGCTGGCCGGCCCGCTGGTTGGGTCACGGAGAAGCGAAGAGAACCGCCCTCTGCCAACGACTCTGTCACCGAGTCCCCCGCGCCCGGAAGGAGGCTGAGAACTTGCCGCGTGCGCCTCATCACCTCACGTCCTCTGGGAGCGTTTGGAAAAGCGGGAACGCGGTGACATCGGCAGCCCTGCCTCCCGTCTCAGAGAGAATGACCACGTGCAGAGGTGCCCCAGGAGAAGCAGGGCCCGGGCTTGGCCGGCTGAGCCGAGCCCACACGTGCCTCCCGTCCCGCGTCCGCGTTCAGCCTGCACGCTGACTCCTCGCACAAACTGTCGCCCTTCCTCTCTCCCCGGCACCCCGGAACCGCCTCTTGGTAGGGCCTTTGTGGGCGACGGGCAGCGGGCAAGCAGGCTCCCAGGAAGGCAGGTGAGCCCGCACGGCCGGCCCGCAGGATGGGGCAGCACGGCGGGGGGCTTTGTGTCCACCTTCTGCACTTGGGGGGGTGGGGGGTGGAGGAAACCCCGGAACTGCGGGGAGAGTTGTCTTGTCCTGGAGTCAGGACTTAACTTCGTCTCTCTGTTGTGTCCTCACAAGAGCTCTGCCCACGCACAGCACACTCAGGATTCACACACTCCGACTCCCAGAGCCGAGCGGGGCCGCTACAGGTGCCTTAGGCCCGGTGTCGGGAACTCTCTGCCTCCGGACCAGACGCGTAGCCAGCAACCCAAGGAAAGAATCGAGTGTTCGCTGCACAAAATGCACACCCGACGGCTTTGAGAACCTCCAGTCCCGTTAGCTCTGCGTTACCCGCCAGCTGATGGCCCACGACACAGAGGACTCGAGAATGGGAGGCGGCCGGGCTGTGGGTTTCGTTGCTCAGAACACAGTCACGGCACGTTCACCAAAACAAACTCTAAAACCTCTTAGCAAAAGAAGCACCTCAGTTGTAAAATGAAATAAGAATTTAAGCAAGCATTTATTTCTTGGAATAGCTATTAAGTCGGGCTACGTCAATAAAGAGAAATGAAGAGAAAAATGCGCTTTAAGTCTTAAAAGCCAAACTCACCCTTCTAGCTTTGCTGTGATATTTAATCGCCTTTTTCGTTTCTTCTTTAGCGTGTTCTACATAGTCTGTGGCGTTCATAACGTTTTTTTCTATGTTGTTGATCATTTCGCCCTAGAAACAAAAAGTTTCAAGCTTAGAGGATATTCTCCCACGACTTGAGCGCGTACCCCCAAGGCCGCCACAGCACCAACGACATCTTCACGTGAACGCAACGTGCACATGATGGGACGCCGAATGTTTTTCACGTTTACGAGAATATGAGAACATTACAAATGTGCCGACGTGACGATCAAAATGTAACTTACACTCTAAAAAGCGTGAACAGGGATGAGAGGGATGGGCCACAACGGAGCACATTCTGAGACATGCTTTTCCACGTGCGCTCCTTGTGACGGCGGGCGCAGCCAAGGAGAGGCAGCTAACTCGAGGCGAGACCCATCTCTTACTGTCACCACACACACACAAGGGACAATGACGTCCTTTCTAGTGCATAGGAACTTGTGGTGGTTTCTTTAAAACATCGGTCTGTTTGACACTAGGTTCGCCAAGTGAAGGGAACCGTGGCGCGAGGCGGGCGCAGGGAGGTGGCGGGGAGGGGCGACCGTACCTGGCTCTCTGTCCACAGCAGACACAATCTGCAGCAGTGACGGCGCAGCGTTAGGAGAACGACGCATAATTAAGTCACGTGCTCACCAGCTCAAGCTTACTAGCGGTTTTGACTATACACAGAGTTTGAATTAGGCGACTCAATATAACGCATCCCTAACCGACTTCTAAAAGCAAACAACGAAACAGAGCTGAGAATATGGCCATTTTTCTACTGGAGCTTCACGCGACATAGTTGGTGTGGAGCCATAATAATTAACGCCTGAAGCACGCTAAAATCTACCACGATTACAAAAGCAACGCGGTGCCCTTACGGCCTAGCCGCTCCCTTCGGAACACTTCCGGAGAAGCAGCTGGCAGAAACGACACACTGCTTGTGTGGCCTCGGCGAGGGCTCCCCCCCGACCAGAAAGGGGGGGCCTGCCCGTGGTTGCTCGTTTCCCCCAGCAATCGCACGGTATCTGAGGTTTTCACGTACTTGATGATAAACGTCTTCCAAAACAGTGTTCTTCGAAAGGTCGGTGACCCACGTGGAGACTGAGTCCCGCACACGGATGGGTTTCCTGTTGTCCTCGTACAACCCAGAAAACAAGCCGGCCAGGGCTTAAGCTTCTCCCGGGCCGCTCCTGCCAGAGCGCACCCGAAACCAGCCTGCCAGCGAGTGAGGACAGATCTAGCTAAGAGGTCCGACGTGGACGCTCCCAGGGCACAGGCGTCAGCTGAACCTGACCCCTGAATCCGCAAGCGGCCGCGTGCAGGCCTCACTCGCTACTGCGACTGCCACGGAAGGCCTGATGGAGACTCACGGGAGCCAGAACAAACGTATCCACACACCTAACGGGAACACGTCGGCTCGTGGTTTACACCAGATTTCAGGTTTGTTAAGAACTGCCTACACTGCTTCCATTGTCTCTCGGGGGAACCTTCATAGCCCCGGGGTGGCCCGCCCTCCCGGCCTGCGCACGGGACAAAGAACACCACGCAGAGAGCGCAGGCTTCTATCTGTGGCAGGGACTAGGCCCCTCGGGGCCCACTCCTCTAAAGACTTCTAAAACCTCTCTCCCAATTGTTGTTCTAATACACGTTCCTTGTAAAAACGTGAAAGTACACGTGTTTTAGAGAAGAAACCTAAAATCCCCACAGGTGCACTGTTATTGTCCGAGTTGGTACATCTCTTTCCTTCTGTGCACACTGTCCTACGGAGCCGAGTTCATGCACGTACACCTGCGTGCGTGTGTTACGCACGACCGTATCTATACAGATGTGTATAAACACACGTAAGATTGTATAGCTCCCTCTTCACTCAAAACTCCAGCACGATACCCGCACGTCTCACTAAAAATCTCCCTGACGAAAGTCTGCCGCCCGTGGCCACCTGGCAGGTAGCCTGTCGCGTGGACACACATAATGCGAGCGAGTGAGCCACGGCCTCCCCGTCGAAAGTTTGAGCTGTTTCCAGCATCTGTCTCACGAGAATACTGCACTCAGTTTCCAGATGTGGAGAGCGGATCCGGAACGATGGCCTTCTCGGGTACCCGGACCCGACACTTCACCAACACCAGATGTCCGTCCCAGACAAGGGAAGACGTGTGCGTTACCTGGGTCTCAACGAACATGGCCATGTCCGTGAACATCTCGTGTAGCTCCCGGATGCTGGTCTCCAGCTTCATGATGTCTTTGTGACGAGACTCAATTTCATTGAGAGCTTGTCTAGTGATCTGTGAATCTGATATAATCTTGGGGAAACAAAGGCAAGAGAGAAATAGCGATGAACTCAGGGCGGCTCGGAAGAGAAGCACAGGCGCGGGGATGCGGCCGCAGCCCCCCAGGCACTCACGTCTGCGGTGAAGACCGAAGGGCTCCCGCTTTCCAGCATTTCCTCCAGCTCCTCGTCGGTCGTGGTTCTTCCAGCTGTGAGATGAACACAGGCCCCGCTCAGAACGAGCCGACACTTACAGTGACCGTTCGGGGGCGCCCGGGTGGCTCAGTCGGTTAGGCACTCGACTTCGGCTCAGGTCATGATCTCACGGCTGGTGAGTCCGAGCCCCGCGTCGGGCTCTGTGCTGACAGCTGGGAGCCTGGAGCCTGCTTCCGATTCTGTGTCTCCCTCTCTCTCTGCCCACCCCCTGCTCATGCTCTGTCTCTCTCTCTCAAAGGTAAACATTAAAAAAAAATTCAAAATGACTTTTTCAACCAGAAGTTAGCAACTAAACCTGAGTTAACCTTTTTTTAAGTTTATTTATTTGAGGGGGAAGGGACAGAGACAGAGAGAGAGAGAGACAGAGAGAGAAAATCCTAAGCAGGCTCCAAGCTGCTAGCATAGAGTTGGACGCGGGGCTTGATCCCACAAACTGTGAGATCATGACCTGAGCCAAAATTAAGAGTGGGGACGCTTAACCGACTGAGCCACCCAAGTGCCCCAGTTAACATTTTCAAGCAACATTGTTCTAACCTTTCAAATATGCTTTCTTGGGTGAGTGTTAATGATGAGAGAAATTAACATAAGACTAACAAGCAGGAAAAACTGGAAAACTCTCATAAAAAACCTTATAATTGGAATGAATACAAAAATCTCATTTTAGTAGGAATGAGAACTCTAAAAAGGGCGTTGACACGTAATTTTTTGGCACGCTGGCTTTCGTAAAAGTCTAATTCTGGCTTCTGGAAAGAGAATACCAACGCATGTTATCAGCATTTATTAGAAGATCGTAAATAAAGACTGAACATTAGAATCAGACGCTTTAATAGTTGCTATGTTTTGGTTGTTGTGTATGTTTCCTTGAGTTGAACGTATTCGTATTCTCTATGAAATACAGTCACAGGTTTTTGGAAAAACTCAGTTGACAATCGTTACGTTTTACAATTTGTGTCACACATAAAAAAAGTTAAATGCAGAAACGTCACGATTACAGTGTTCACGGCAGCATTATTCACACGGCCACCGCCTGAGCCACAGACACACGGGGTCCACGCACACAGCACAACACAAGTCATCCGGGAAAGAGGGGACATGCCAGCCGCGTCAGTATGGCCGAACCCTGAAAAATCTACGTTAGGTGGAGGCCAGTCCCAAAAGCCCGTATATTGTATGATTCCGTTTACACGAAGCGTACGGAATGGGCAGATTTGTGGAGGCTGGTGGCGCTCGAGGGCTCCGGGGAAGAGGCACGGGGAGGACTGATGACAGGGGCAGTTCCTTCCAGGGAACGAAGATGTTCCAAACTGGACTGTGTGGACGTGACAACCACGGACCTGCCCACTCTGGAAATCGCTCGTGTGGCACGTTAAGTGGATCCCAAGAAGGCTGTGGAGATGCCATTTAATGAGGTTCACGTTCACAGCTGTTCTGGGCTCCCCGACCCCGGGGGACACTGCACCCGTCGTGAGGCCGTGTCGCGGCCGAGGAGCCCCGGTCTTCTCCAACAGGGAGCGGACAGCGAGCACACCGGACTGACCTTCCTGCGGTCAGCAAACTGCCTTCTGCCCGGCGACAGCCAAGCTCCATCGTCCAAGGGGGACGGCTGCACAGACGTCCTTGAAAGACCGTCTGGAGCAAAGGGCAGTCAGCGTGAGGCCCACAGAGAACCGTCTCCCAAGGTGGGGCAGGGCGGCTGGGGGCAATGGAGAGACACCTGAGCAACTGATGGCTGGACGTTTTCCAAATCTGATTAATACCCTAGGAGCAATGCCAGTTAGAACGCAGTGCAAGGCCGCCCGGGGGGCTCCGTTTTTAAGCGTCCGACTCTCGATTTCGGCTCGAGTCATGATCTCACGGTTCGTGAGTTCGAGCCCCGCGTCGGGCTCTGTGCTCACAGCGCGGAGTCTGCTTGGGATCCTCTCCCTCCCTCTCCGGCCCCTCCCTCTCCCTTGCTCGCATGTGCACGCACGCTCTCTCTCAAAAATAAAATAAATAAACATTTTTAAAACCAGAAAGTAATTTAAAGTCCACTCACCAAGGATTTTCTTTTTTCTTTTTTTTTTTTAATTTTTTTTTTTTTAACATTTATTTATTTTTGAGACAGAGAGAGAGACAGCATGAACAGGGGAGGGTCAGAGGAAGAGAAGACACAGAACCTGAAACAGGCTCCAGGCTCTGAGCTGTCAGCACAGAGCCCGACGCGGGGCTCGAACCCACAGACCGCGAGATCATGACCTGAGCCGAAGTCGGCCCCTAAACCGACTGAGCCACCCAGGCGCCCCTCACCAAGGATTTTCTGAGGGACGTAAAGAAAACGTTTCGGTGACTCAATGAACAGGAAGCTCTGGAAAAGCTTTAGGCTTTGCAATATTGGCAAAAACAGAGATGAACTACTGTTTCGAAGCCACAGAACTTTCACATCAGACCTTAAGAAAAGGACCTTTTGTATGAAAACAGCATTGTCGTTCACTCACTGATCTCCAGCTGGCGCTGTATGCGTCCTTTGCTCCGCTCCCGAAACAGAGTCTGGGCCTCGTTGTACTCCGTCATGACCTCCACAAATTTCCGAGACAGTACTGAATGCTATTAACACGGAAACACGAAATTAATACACAACGTTCACTTCTTCTGTAGCAAGTGAGGCACAGAAACCACAACGGTCACACCTGCCCTTCAACTGGACCCGAACGGGTGGCAGCCAGCTCTAGACGGAGTCCATCCCGGGACGTCACGCGCATCACCCAGCTTGACTCTCACAACAGCCCCCGGTTCACAGATGGGACACCTCCCGCTGAGCGGACGTGGCCTGGCACCCACGCAGTCAGGCAGAAGCGAGCAGCCTGGACCCCGGTGTGGGCACCACAGGCCCCTCGCCCCCCAAGCCCGCAGGGTTCGGGAAATTCGGACAACGCGGGCCCGCAGCGTGGCATCTTTTCTTCGTAATAAGGAGGTCACCCAAAGATACCACGACCTTTTACACAGAGATGCTGTACGGATTCATGTGACGTAAAGACAAACTATTCTGAATCTGAAAGGGAGACAAGAGGCCTGTGCTCACTAGGCCGACGACCAAACCTGAGTTCGTCGTATCCGGAGATCCACTGAGGTGCGGTCCCCACTCTCATCCTGATCAAAACTCTGCTCGATAGCTGGAAATGAACAGGAAAAGAGTCACCTTTTAAACTAAACAATGGATGTTTCTCAAGCCAAACCTCAAACTACTTTTCTTTCTTATCTTTTCGATTCCTCATAAATGTATGCATCTTGGCAACAATCATCCATTGTTGATAATCTCACAAAACAAAACCAGGTGTTATATCTTAACATTTCAAAGAAAAACAAAAGACAAAACAAAACGCCCGACTCTCGCTGGGTTTGGAGAAGTCAACTATCAACCGACAGGAAAGAGAGAGGAACCTAGGTGACATCGGCTTTAAAACCCTGAAGCGTAGCAAATTCTGATGCACGAATGCCCTGGTTTCTCCAACCAAAAGAAAACTTCCAGGGGAAGATGCAAAGAGAATCTGAGTTTTAAAAACTTGGGGCGCCTGGGTGGCTCAGTCGGTTGAGCGTCCGACTTCAGCTCAGGTCATGATCTCGTGGCTCGTGGGTTTGGGTCCCGTGTCGGGCTGTGTGCTGACAGCTCAGAGCCTGGAGCCTGCTTCGGATTCTGTGTCTCCCTCTCTCTCTGTCCCTCCCTTGCTTGTCTCTGTCTCTCTCTCTGTCTCTCAAAAATGAATAAATGTAAAAAAAAAAAAAATTTAAAAACTTGAAGTGACACGTCACCAATCACAGGGTAGGGTCCTTATTGGGAACCCAATTCAAACACACTGTGAAAAGAAATTCAAAGATCACTGGGGACGCGTGCATTCCCATGGGGTATTTCGTGACCAATAACCACAATGATCTGACCTGGATATAATCACGTCACTGTGGTTGTACTTTTGGGCCAAAATCCTTCTGTTTTCGAGTACCCTGGAATCCACACTGATGAAACCACCGTCTGGACGGGCTTTGAGCCACCTGGCAGGTGGGAGCCTCTGAGCCCCTGCATGGCGCACCGATGAAGGGTGTGAACGGTGGCAGCTGGCGGTCACCCCCCCCCCCAGCTCCCACCTGTCTGAAATGTCCCCAAAACAGTTCTTTCCCATCCGCAGAGATTTCCTGGATGTGAACGCTCTTTTGTAACAATTAAATACAATGTGTCTTTCCAGCAGGCCCCTCCCAAAAACCACCTGTTAGAGCTGAACCTCCAGCTCCACAGAGGCTTAACCCCGAGCACTTAGCGTTCAACAGAACCTAAACGTAAAGGATTGAAGAAGAACCGTGAGGACTGTTCGACTGTTCGCCTTCTCATGTATCTGCAATTTGGCCACAGGCGTCCTACAGACACGCCTCTGTAAGAGGTCAACCCTTTATCAGCAAATGCTTGACCTTGTTGAATGTTCGTGCTTCTGTCCTCAATATGCCAATTAACAACCATTAGCTTTAGCCCCTGGTCCTCGGTCCTCCCAGCCGGCAGTTAAAGAATTCTCGACTCATGAATAATTTACAGACTTGCTGTTCCAAATACACACAAATAATTTAAAGTGCCCATCGTGTGGACGTTTAGAAATGTGGAAGAACAGAAAGTGATAAAGGAAATAAAGACGAGCCACGTGCTGCCATGAAGGATCAAACGCAGCCAAAGCCTTAAACTCACACTTCAACTTGGCTCGGATTTTACTCGCAGTTTTCTTGATTTCTTTGTTCAGATCCTCAAGGTCTTCCTTTGTTTCTTAAAAAAAAAAAAAAAAAAAAAAAAAAAAAAAAAAAAGTTATCTGAGCTATAATATCCAACAGCAATAATGCCCAATAAACTTACAAATGGAACAACATCCTTGGCAAATACTCAAGTGTTTTTATTTCTTAAGAAAAAGTATTGATCTTGCCAGTGCTTCACCAAGACCAAGGGACCTCAGTGGCAGGGGGAGCTGGGTAGAAATGCACATTCCTGGGCCCCGCCCCACACCTCTGGGTGCCATTCTGCCACCAGCAATGGGACCTGACAAGCCCCAGGTGACTGTCATGTGCACCTATACTTGGCTGGTTTGCAGCCATTAATTTGGTGGAATACGTCACTGGATCCGTCGCTGACACCTAGACCTAAGAAAGAAAAGCAGAAATTAACCAAATCCCAGAAAAAAAAATCCTCCCGTGCGTCCGATTTCTCTTGTGCTCTCCTCTACCCAAGCAAGGCGAGCCCCTCAGGGGAGTGCTGGTGGCCACACTGTGTCCGGGCTGGCAGAGCAAGGGCCCAAGTCTACAGGCAAACGCACACGGGGCAGGATGTATGCAGGGGTGTGGCCCCGCTGGGGACGGGGCACAGCTATGAGCTGGAGGGGGGGGGGCGGGGGGAGGACGGAGCTGCGGTGGATCAGTGCAGGCAGAGCCCCGCTGGCACTCCCCGGAAGCACTCCCCTCGCTGGGTAAGAAAGCCCCTGGGCTGTTCCAGGAGGGGGAGACCCCCGGCTCCCTGCTCACACAGGCAGGCGGGGGCCCAGGCATAAGTGAAAGACGAGAAAGGGGCACTGCCAGCCACAGCAGTGGGCCGCGAGGCTGTCCTTGGCAAAGGTGCCATTTCAAACCACTGAGAAATGACGTGGTGCTCTCAACACTCCTACTGGGAACTGTCCAGAAAGCTGGATGAAACGTGCGTTTAATCTGCTTAAAGACACCATAAAGCTACACGGGCAGGGAAGAAGACCCAGGAGAAGGACACCCAGGGAGGGAGCCAGCTGCCGGAGCTGGTGGCCGTGGAAGAGGGGCCCTCGCAGACCAGATCCAGGACCGCAGCTGCTCCCCCAACCCCTGCCATCTGTCAGCAACGTTTACAAATCATCTTTTAAAAAAGAAAATACTGAGGCGCCTGGGTGGCTCAGTCGGTTGAGTGTCCGATCTTGGTTTCAGCTCAGGTCATGATCTCACGGCTTCCTCGTGGGTTCGAGCCCCGCCTTGGGCTCTGTGCTGACAGCATGGAGCCTGCCTGGGATTCTGTCTCTCCCTCTCTCTTTGCCCCTCCCCCACTTGCTTTGTCCCTGTCTCTCTCGCGATAAGTAAATAGACTTGTTTTTGTTTTGTTTTTAAAGATGAAGGGTGGTAATTTTTTTAATGTTTATTTTTGAAAGAGAGAGAGAGACAGAGAGACAGAGAGAGACAGAGACAGAGCACCAGCAGGGGAGGGGAAGAGAGAGAAGGAGACACAGAATCCAAAGCAGTCTCCAGGCTCCGAGCTGTCAGCACAGAGCCCAACGCGGGATTCGAACCGATGAACCACGAGATCATGACCCGAGCCCAAGTCAGACATCTAACTGACTGAGCCACCCAGGTGCCCCAGTAAATGAACTTTAAAAAATAAGAAGAAAATACTGTCCTACGATTGGAATTACTTCTACTAGCTTTTACGTACAAAGCCCAGGACTCCACCAAAAATAACCAGGCGAACAAAGAACAGCAGATGAGGTGCACAGACCCACAGGGCGCCTGTTAGTGGATCATCAGACACAGACTTTTGACATCGTTATCCTCGAAGGGGTAAAACACAAAATTAAGAACTTTGTCAGAAAACCGGACGGTGCACAAAGGAACCAGGTGACGTTGTGGGACCAAAACTTCTCTCTCGCCCAGAAATAACTCAACGGGCAAAGAGAGGTCCGCAGATGACTCAGAAACACAACTTCCAAGTAAAACGAGGAGACGGTGTCTCTGGGAAATAGAGAGTGGAGGGCAGGAGACGCCGCGAGTACAGTGAAAAGGTTTAACTACACAGACTTCAAGTCTCCCAAAGAGAGAGGACAGGAAATCGGGCAGAGACGGTTCGCGGAGAGAAAAGTGGCTGAAGTGGCCAGAGGCGTGGGCTGAAAGATCCAAGAGGCCTTGGGAAAAGCAGGCAAACAGAAAGAAAACCACATCCAGAAACGTCAGCACAAAATTGCTAAAGCAAAGACCAAAACCGAAGTATCTTAAAAGCTACAATTCGACAGGTGACTTTAAAAAACACAAAAACAAAAAACAAACAAAACGGCACTGCAAAGATAACTTCAAGATCTTCAAGATGGTCAGAGAAAATTACTTCCCAACAGACTCCTACACTCAGTGAAAACATCCTCCAAGAACAAGATTACAGACGGAAAATTTCAGACAAATGCATATTCCCGACTAAAAGCAGTGATAGTGTTTTGATTTTTTTTTTTTTTTAATTTGAGAGAGAGAGAGAAGGAGAGAGGGAGAGAGGGAGAGAGGGAGTGCACAAGCAGGGAAGAGGAGCGGGGGTGGGTGGGAGTGGGGAGAGGGGAGCGGGAGTCTCAAGCAGGCTCCACAGTCAGTGCAGAGCCCGAAGCAGGACTCGGTCCCAAAACCCTGGGATCACGACCTGAGCCAAAATCAAAAGTCAGACGCGTAAACACACTGAGCCACCCAGGCACCCCAACAGCGTTTGTTAGAAAGAAACAGTCTCAGATGGAAGGTGTGAGGCCCAGGGATAAAGAAGGAGCAGCGGTGTGGGTGGATCCAAAACCCAAACCGTAGGTTAGTTGTACAAAACAAGGTAAGATACAAATAGTTATGTTACTTGTATCTATTATATACACACGTCAATATGTGCATCTAAGGAAAGATGGGGTTAAAGTTTCCTAAGGCCCATGTGTTACCGGAAGAAACAAAAGTACAGATTTACATTAGATCTTAAATCAAGAATATACACTATGGGGGCACCTGGGTGGCTCAGTCGGTTAAGCGTCCGACCTAATTTCGGCTCAGGTCGTGATCTCAGGGTCCCTGAGACTGAGCCCTGCATCAGGCTCTGTGCTGACAGTTTGGAGCCTGATTGGATTCTCTGACTCTCTCTCTCTCTCTCTCTCTCTCTCTCTCTGCCCCTACCCCACTCAGACATGCTCTCTGACTCTCTAAATAAATAAACGGTAAAAAAAAAAAAAAAAAAAAATACACACTGTCATCTAGGGGATGACCACAAAGCGACAGGACGTAGTTCATATAAACAGGCTCACGGTGGAGGGGATAAAATTCTTAAAAACCAATCCAAGAGAGAGCATGAAAAGAGAGAAAAGGTACCAAAGAAGCAAGAATGTCCGCCCCAATGTCACATCAAGAATTCTGGCAAACAGACTAAAAGCACTTAGAGACAAAAAACGATCAAACTGGAAAAAAGACAAAGCCCGGCCACGTTTTATTTTACGGATAAGAGCCCAGAGAGAGCTGTCAGCTACTAGGGCGTAGGAGACCGACGGGAAAGCGGTGTGATAGGTCCACCACACACACCGATCAGGGACATGGGGGGGGAGGGGCTGTGAGCTCAGGCAGGGCGGACGGGAGCGCAAAGCCTGTCCGTGGGGACGAAGGCCCAACGCGCCTCGACGCTTCGCGGTTCTGACAGCATCCGTGCCCGTGTCCTCCGCGCGTGAGTCTGGACTGGGCCCTGGAAGGAGGGGACAGGGGGCTATAAAGGGTGTCCCCGGACAGTCCCTGAGATGGGAAGCAGGGACTGCACGTCGGATCCCGGTGCGTTATCAATGTCGACTTTTCTGCCTTAGATGGTTACGGTGTCAGCACACAGAGCATATCCCGCGGAGACACACACAGGAGCACGGCTCTGACACGAGTCGGCAGAACTGACGACAACACACACACCACACGTGTCACACGTGTCGGCAAACACCGTGTGTGCTCATCCAGGCACGGAAAGCACACGCATGGCCACACGCCCGGAGATGCGGACGACGGGCGAATCTAGGGGAAGGGATTGGGGGTGTTCTCTGTACTGTGCTGGCAACTTTCCCACGGACTTGAAGACTTTCTCGCTAAAAAACCCGAAAAGCATGTTGAACAGCACCCGTCCTCCATCCAGCAGCTGCAGGCCCAGGAACCGTCTGCAGTCTGGCGCCACCTGGTGGCCACCGTGCCCAGGCACCGCTCGGCCCAGAGGCTGGGGGGCTGGGCGGCAGCGGCTCGGGGACCCCCACCCCCGACCACCGGGTGGTACCCCGCCCAGGACAAAGGGCTGGGAGGCCGGCAGCCCCCTGCCACCTGCCTCACCCTGGGCTCCTCACCGCAGGGCCCCGTCGTGCAGGAGAAGGGTGACTACGTTTCTCTGTTCAAAGTTGGACCACGAAAGCACTTGCACGAGGTTTCCCACGTCTCGGTTCACACGTTGTCACGAAACGTACAAAAGAAAGAAGCAATCATTTTACTTAGGGCCCAAAAGGGACTACTGTGAGCACTGAGAGTTCTGCATTTACTGCAACGGCAGCTTGCTTACTGCTACTTCTTGGCAGCAAAAGTTTTTCAGAGGTAAATCACTCAAGAGGAAAAAAATACGCGAACATTTATCCAAATTCAGTTCTCCCAAAAGTTAAATAAGAGGTTAACAGGCGTCACACAAAAATTTCTGTGGGCCTCACGCCGGTCAGAGTGGCTAAAATGAACAACTCAGGAAACAACAGATGCTGGTGAGGATGTGGAGAAATGGGAACCCTCTTGCACTGCTGGTGGGAATGCAAATTGGTGCAGCCGCTCTGGAAAACAGTGTGGAGGTTCCTCAAAGAATTAAAAATAGACCTACCCTATGACCCACGATAGCACTGCTAGAAATTTACCCAAGGGATACGGGAGTACTGATGCATAGGGGCACTTGTACCCCAATGTTTATAGCAGCAGTCTCAACAATAGCCAAATTGTGGAAAGAGCCTAAATGTCCATCAACTGATGAATGGATAAAGAAGTTGTGGTTTATATACACAACGGAATACTACACGGCAATAAGAATGAAATACGGCCTTTTGTAGCGACGTGGATGGAACTGGAGGGTATTATGCTAAGTGAAATAAGTCAGCCAGAGAAAGACAGATGCCATATGTTTTCACGCATATGTGGATCTTGAGAAACTGAACAGAAGACCATGGGGGAGGGGAAGGGGAAAAAAAACAGACACAGAGAGGAAAGGAGGCAAACCATAAGAGACTCTTGGATGCTGAGAATAAACTGAGATTGGATGGGGGGATGGGGGAGAGGGGAAAGCGGGTGATGGGCACTGAGGAGAGCACCTGTTGGGATGAGCACTGGGTGTTGAATGTAGGTCAATTTGACAATAAATTATATTCATTCAACAAAAGAATAAAATACAGTAATTACACAAAAAATTGCTGTGGGCAAACAGACTAAGCAAAGTTGACACAGGTTTCCTTATTGCAGGACTGCTCAGGGCCTTTATTGCTCGGAGTACACTGGAACTTTTCTAGAGGGATTATGGCACAATGAGGCTCCCAAAGCACTTAGTGACATAGGCCAGCCGATGAGATTCGTGCCCCACAACACACTTTGGGAAACATTCTTCTAAATCGTAAGATAAGGCATCTACAGAGGGTCAGAGCATCGTTTTATAAGACATGCAAAATCTTAAAATTAAAAACGTGGGTTTTTTTTTTCAATTTAAGATCTTTATTTTTTCAACGTAAGGCTACATCAAGTAATCTAACAAGAAGTTGCTCTCAACTCTCCTCTTTACTTGAGAGTAAGAGCGCCCCCTTACCACTTACACTCAAGCCCACACCGGAGGTCACCGAAAGAAGGCAACAACAGAAGGCACAAGAGGGGGGGAAACATGTCATTATTCACAGAGGACACGACTGGGTGCGGAGACAGTCCAACGCAACCTACACGGAAATTAACAGCATTAGTAAGTGATCAGGCAGGACAATGGGTACCAGGTCAACACGTGGAAACGAACAGAAAACAAAATTTGCAGCAGACGCTACTTACGTGAACACCGATACCCAAAGCACCTGGTAACAAATACAGTGCAGGATGCGCGAAGCGTCTGCAGCAAGCCCTGCGACCACGACCCAGAGAAACTGAGGAAGATCTAAATGGTGGAGGGACCGACCGCTTGCATGGATTGAAGGGTTCCTACTGTAAAGACACCATTTCTGAAATCCCCACGTGATGGGTGGACTCCAATCTGCAGTCTCTGGCTTGTCCAGAGCCATCTCACCCCTAAAGTTTCCAAAACTTATCTCTCCAGGTCGAGGCAACACTCCCTTACAACTACCAAGGCCCCGACTTTGGGCTAATCTAAAACCGTTTCTCACAGGCTGTCCTTAGCAGACACCCAGGACAGCATATGGCGTGCAAAAGCCTTTCCTCTTCAAGCCACCTGTAAACCTGCCCTAACGAATGCTGTTTTCCTAATCAATCTCTTTTTTTTTTTTTTTAATGTTTTACTTAGTTTTGAGACAGAGAGAGACAGAGCATGAGCAGGGGAGGGGCAGAGAGAGGGAGACGCAGAATCTGAAGCAGGCTCCAGGCTCCGAGCTGTCAGCACAGAGCCCGACGTGGGGCTCGAACTGCCGGACCGTGAGATCATGACCTGAGCCAAAGTCGGACGCTTAACCGACTGAGCCACCCAGGAGCCCCCTAATCAATCTCTTGTTAACTTTCGTCTCAACACAAAATCCCGTCACTCCTGTTTAACTAGGGATGCAGAAAGTCTGCATCTGAGGTCCCATCACTGATATGGCCCCGCAGCTCGGCAAAGCTCCTCCTGCGTATTCTTCTGGACGGGACACGGCGGTGGTCGTACGAAGCCACCGCTGCGTCAGGACGGGGTGTGGCCTGCTCGGTTCCAGGGTGTTACGAGCTCCCGGCCTGACCTCCGGCAGGTGCCGCCAGGGCCCAGGCCCGTTTCGAAGGCAGCAAGTAAGAGGCACAGAGACAGACATACAGACAGACGCACTTCTTTTCAAAGCCAGCAACTTACTTCCTTCTGGGTTGGGTGCAGAAAGAATGATGCTGTGGTTTTTCTTTACTTCTTCAACATATTGAGCTATTTTAGCTATACTGGTCCTGATCTCCTCAACCTAGGACAGACAGAAAGTCATCATTATTGCTGCTGCCACCTGCCGTTCCCGAAAAGGGAAGGATAAAGGAGGGAAGTGAATGAGTCATCACCACATAAAGAAATAACAGCCTTTGACCATTCTCACACTGGGAATTACTTACTTTGAAGACAAAGAAACACGTACCGTGTGAAGGTCCATACCGCCGTGGCTAAGGCGGTGTCAATCAACCCTCAGCAACAAAACCCATCAGGTTGTACAAACCTTTACCGTCAAGACCCACGTGTTGCCGCAGATGACGTTGCCGGGAAGCACGCGGCCGCCTGCAGCTCTCTGTGCAGTCAGCCGGGAACAGGGCAGCGTGCCTGGGGGCTCAGGCGGCTCAGAGACCGACTTCGGCTCAGGTCACGATCTCACAGTTCGTGGGTTCGAGCCCCGCGTCGGGCTCTGTGCTGACGGCTCAGAGCCCGGAGCCTGCTTCGGAGTCTGTGTCTCCCTCTGTCTCTGCCCCTCCCCTGCTCACGCTCTCTCTCTCAAAAATAAACATTAAAAATCTTCAAAAAAAAAAAAAAAAAAAAGGGTATGCCACCAGTCATACCCACGTGGGGAGGTTTCTACTGTAGACGAGGCCAAGCCTTCATAGTCATTGTTTTTACCCAACGATCTACACTATTGAACACTTGTTTCAAACTGTAATGTACTCGTCAGCAAGGTTCATCCAAACAGACCCATGTATCTGAATTACCAGACTGGGCACACAGCTTAAGTGCTGACTGATCCTTCCTAAAACAGTCATTACGAAATCCTTCCACGTCGTGGTAGACGTCCACATCCTAGTCCGGTGAGTGCTCCCGTATAGGGCAAGAGGACTTCGCAGATGGGGCTGAGTCCTGACACGGGAAAACTACCCTGGTTACGTGAGTTGCTCTGAAGTAATCACAAGTGTCCTTACAAAAAGGGGGCGAGAGGGTTAGATTTAGAAGCCGGGGGTGAGAAAACAGAAGCGGAGGCTGGAGCCATGCGCCTTCAGCGCCAGTCGCTGGAAAGGCCGGGGAATGGCTGCTTCCGTGGCGCGTCCACAAGGAGCCAGCCGTGCCGGCACGCGGGTGTGAGCGCTGCACACTCACTTCAGACTCCTGACGTCTGGACCGGGAGAGAGCGCAAGCGTGTCGGTCAAGCCGCTGGGGCGGTGGCGATTTGTGAGAGCGGCGGTCGGAGACTAACTCCACGCACGTACTCGTGAGGGGAGGAGGGGAAAAGACAAGTATCTTAGGATCACCATGAACATGGTCTTGACCGCCTGGACTCCTTGAAAGGGTCTTGGCCCCCGGGACCCCGGTCCGAACTCCGAAGCACACTTTGAAAATGCACGTGCCGGAGGGGCGTGGAACACAGAATCCCGCCTTCCCCGAAGGGCGAAGTGCTACTCCGTCGGGCCGGGGGCCACCCCCACCGACGTAAGTCCTGTAGGACCGTGCATACTTCTCACGCTCACAGCTTAAGTTCACTGACCGTGTGAAAATGACACACCAACTAAAAACCGATTCCTTTACACGTTTGCTATTTCAACACCAGCAGGGACACTCTGGCCTCGGTGCACGGGCTCCTGTCTCAGCCGAAGCCAACGCACCAGGGCACAACCGTCACCCAAGGCCAAGGCACCGCCTGCAGACCTGCGGAGTCTGCGTTCACACCCCTGGTGCCACGTGGCCTCGGGGCCGACGCGACGTGGGAACTGTCACTCCCACACGGAGCAGGTGCCAGAGGGCAGGGTGGTGCTGACAGCTGCCACTGACACCACACGGGGTCTCTTTCTGTCCCTTACAAGTCATCTTTGCCAGGGGGACCTTTCCTGGCCACCCGAAGAGCACTCTCCAAAGTCCTTTACTAAACACTGGCCACGTGCAAAAGTCTATCTTTTTTTTTTTTTTTCAATGTTTATTTATTTTTGGGACAGAGAGAGACAGAGCATGAACGGGGGAGGGGCAGAGAGAGAGGGAGACACAGAATCGGAAACAGGCTCCAGGCTCTGAGCCATCAGCCCAGAGCCTGACGCGGGGCTCGAACTCACGGACCGCGAGATCGTGACCTGGCTGAAGTCGGACGCTTAACCGACTGCGCCACCCAAGCGCCCCAACATTTATTTATTTTTGAGACAGAGAGAGACAGAGCATGAGCAGGGGAGGGGCAGAGAGAGAGGGAGACACAGAATCGGAAACGGGCTCCAGGCTCTGAGCCATCAGCCCAGAGCCCGACGCAGGGCTCGAACTCACGGACCGCGAGATCGTGACCTGGCCGAAGTCGGACGCTTAACCGACTGCGCCACCCAGGCGCCCCAAAAAGTCTATCTTTTACAGCATTCTACGTGATATTTAAGATACAAAGGCCGTTTTCAAAAAACCAGTTTGTATTAACAACATCACCTGTTGTCTAACTAAGAAATCCTTCCACGAGACTTAACTGTAAATACGACGACTCTCTAACCAGTGAAAACTTGAACTTCGGTTGAACCCCAATGCTGCCAAGCCTCCCAGCGGGAGTCCCGTTCCCACGCCTCTGGGGCACCTACAGCCGACACGGACCCGTGTGGTGACCAGAAACATGGGGAGTGGCATTCAATGACCTGCTGTACACAATTCTTCCACCGGAGGTGACAACATCATTTAATGCCAGGTGGGTCTTTACAATAAATACATTTTTACAAAGAATGGAATTCTGGAAGAGTTAAGCATCCAAAGAGGGTAAAAATAGAAAAATAATTTCACAAAGTGGGTAGGTAAGCTCAAGACAATTAAAAACAGTCTCATTTCCAAAGTGAAACAAGGAAATTCAGTATCTTAACTTCTTTGGGCCTTAAAGTAAGTCCCTGTATCAAATAACTTAATTTCATGTTTTTCCACTAGATAAAATTAGGAACGAACATAATAAATATGTAAACCCAGTGACTAGGCTTATACTAGATATTCAGTGAATTCTGAAAACTGATAACTTTTAATATGTTTTTATTAACATATTACTTTTTTTTTCAAATCTGCACACTGATAGGCCAGTTTAGACTGTCCCTGGATTTAAGAGTCCATTGAAACTTGGGGCGCCCGGGTGGCTCAGTCGGTTGACCATCCGACTTCGGCTCAGGTCATGATCTCACAGTTCGTGAGTTCGAGCCCCCCGTCGGGCTCTGTACTGACACCTCAGAGCCTGGATCCTGCTTCGGATTCTGTGTCTCCCTCTCTCTCTGCCCCTCCCCGGCTCACGCCCTGTCTCTGTCTCTCAAAAATAAACATAAGCAATTTTAAGAGTCCACTGAAACTATTAGACTAGATTCAGTGTAACCAAAATAAACCCTGCAAATGAAGTTTTCATCATTCAAAAAAGATAACGCACACGTTTCTTCATGTTTAACGAAGTCAAATTATTTGTTCTGTGACTCAGTTTCAAAAATTTGAATTCACGCAGAATTTGGTCAACTATCACTTAGGTTTAAGCCTTTACGCACGGGATACCCCAACAGCAGCCCTGGGGTGCTAAGAGGGAGGGGGAAGGCCTTGCGGCCAGCCCGGGACAGGGGACGCGGTACAAGGTCAGATCCAAGGGACGCGGCTCCAGGGTGGACACCTCAGGGAAATGCCAGGCTGATGGGTGACAGAGTGGCTTTCCCACAGTGATATACCTGCTTACGTCTAAGACTTTCCAGCAAAGGAATTTAAGATTAGTTCAGTGGTTTTAGAAAAGACACAGTATGAGCTCTTTGATGCCCGAGGTCACCGTGTGGGGACCCTGTGGAGGAAAAGGACGAGGAGTGTCGTCACGTGCGTGCTGGGCACTCCTGACCCGGCGCCATCGGCAGAGGGCACCACCACCACCACGACTCCCTCTGGAAAGGATCGGGTGGCCCTTCGCTTGGAGACCACTGCTCTCAGGGTGAGAACCTGAGGGTGGCAGGGTCTGGGAGGAGCCTGTCCCGGGAGGGGCGCTCTCTACCCATCACATCAGCATCACATCAGGAAAGGAAGCCCCGGCCAGGCGCCACCCAGCCCTGGGACACCAAGCTCCTCCTGGGAGGGGACCGGGGTCAAACCAGCACTGCCCCGTCCCCTCCCCAAGTGCACTTCCCGGAACAATGGCTCCACGCCACCAAGTATTTTAAGGGCACTAAAAATTCTAGAGAACTTGAATGTAATTCACACGGCAACTCTTCGTTATATTACTTTTAGTATTATTTCAAATAAGACAAACACTCGGGTATGTTAACTGTGTTTGGAGACAGTCTGGCTGGGCTTCCTTCAGTGGCTCTTACCTGATGGAAGAAATCATCCATGAAATGGTCCTTTTCAACGACAACACTTGTGTCCCCATCATCATTCTTTCTGCACTAAAACGGAAGATATAAAAAGGAGAATTCAGATCTCAGAAACGTCCACGTGGGCACAAACGGTGAACTGAGAGAGAGGAGCATGAACCGTAACAGGCCGGCACTGTCCGCGACAACCGTCCACGACGACGTCACTTGTCCACGGAAGAGACCACGGCAGGGGGAGGGGCGGGGGCCCCGGAGGTGGCGCGGCTGCTTCCTGGAAACAATGGCCGGACTTCTCAGAAGTCAGCAACGCGGACCCGTTCGTTGGCCCACGTAAGCCAACATGACACAGCAAGTTTTATCTCCGAGCAGCAAAGCCCTTACACTGCATATTTTCTACGAAGATTAAGAACACGGACACTGCCGGTTAACTTTTCTAAAGCACGTACCTTTCAAGCACCTTGCACTCGTCTTAGCTGGCATCCCCCGTGTTCCTCTGAGCCACTCCCAGTGGCGCCCACGAATAATAATCGCTTTTAATGAGGAAACCCTTAGCACAGAAGACCCGGGAAGTGACACGGAGGAGAGAGGCGGCTGTCCCGACTGCCGGGAGGAGCCACAGCGATGCTGTACCGGCAGTCAGGTTCTGGACATTTAAATCCCATCAAAGAACATTCCAGGGCACTTCTCAAACTCAAGTTGCATCGGAATCTCCAGAAGCCTGGGTCTCTGACTCAGGTCAGAGTGGGGCATTCTAGAACATGCTAGAACACTCCAGAACACTGAACGCTGTTACATTCTGACACATTCCAGTGCGTGAAGAACCATTTTCCAGGGAGGGAGGCAAGACACGTGGTGCCAGTGGGAGCCTGAGCCACAGCAGGGCTGTGGGAAGCAGCACGAGGCAGCGCCCTGCAGACAGGCGTGGGCTCACTCAACCCTGAATCCCAGCTGGGGCCCCCAGCCGTGTCCCGAGTGGGACACAGCCACCACCCTGCTCTCACACACCACCAGTTGTTGAGAAAGACGCCCGGGGTGACCGCACTGAGAGTGTTGTGTTTGTGCCGCGTTAACAGGACAAGAACTACGGATTGAACTGTGTCCCCAGAGGGGCGCCTGGGTGGCGCAGTCGGTTAAGCGTCCGACTTCAGCCAGGTCACGATCTCGCGGTCCGTGAGTTCGAGCCCCGCGTCGGGCTCTGGGCTGATGGCCCAGAGCCTGGAGCCTGTTTCCGATTCTGTGTCTCCCTCTCTCTCTGCCCCTCCCCCGTTCATGCTCTGTCTCTCTCTGTCCCAAAAATAAATAAACGTTGAAAAAAAAAAAAAAAAAAATGAACTGTGTCCCCAGAAACACAGACATTGAAGGCCCGGCCCCAGGGCCTCAGCACATGAACCATATTGGGAACAGGGGTCCGCGTGGGGTAATTAGTTGCCACGAGGTCATGCTGTGGCAAGGTGGGCCCTCCACCCCACGTGACTCATGTCCGTGTGAGGAAAAACGACAGCCACCCGGGGGAGGCGGCCGTGTGACGAGGGTGTGCCCGAGGACGAGCAGCCCCACCAGCAGCTGCGAGGGCAAGGGGGAGCCCCCGGGTGCCCAGGGAGCACGGCCGCCACGCCTCCACCTACCTCCTGTGGCCCCCAGAGCTGGGAGCAGCCAGCTCTAACCAACCGTGCTCAGCGAGCAACTCGACTCCCCGTTACTGTCAGCAGGACTATTCCGGCCTGCTCACCGGCAGGCCCTGAGCCTGTGACCCATGACCTGAGGGCCTTGGTGTCATAGGGGCGCATAAACCCACAAAGGCTTCAGAATCCCAGCCGGTCTCGGTTGTGAGCAAAGCTGCACTTCCAGCGGCCATCAGCCGGCAAGCCGCCGAAAGAACGTTCGGGGAGCCACAGACAGCTCTCACTCCTCCGGGCCCCTCCCCTCCTGAGGAAGAGGCAGGCTGCCGGCGGGATGGAGGGCAGGTGCACCGGGGGCCGTGGGAGGCACCCACGGCCCGCGTCAGCACATCACGTCACACACCGGAGCACAGACCGCGTGGCTCAGGGACTCGGGCCTGAGTCCTCAGAAGCCACAGGGCGACTCTGCGGATCCGGGTCCATCTGACTCCACAGAGCTGGCCACCGACAATCCCACCGTGCTGACCCTTTACCTCCAGCTTGCAGCACCCGGGCAACGGGCCTGTCCTGCCAGGAAGGGGTCAAGGCACTGAGGGCAGAGGGACTGCCCCGTCGATTGGACTCCAGACACCCTTGCTCTTAAAAATTCACCATCCGGGGGGCCTGGGGGGCTCGTTCGGTTCAGCGTCTGACTCTGGGTCTCAGCTCAGGTCACGATCTCATGGTTCGTGGGATGCAGCCCCTGTCGGGCTCTGCACTGAGTGTCGAGCCTGCTTGGGGTTCTCTCTCTCTCCCTCTGCCCCTCCCCCGCTCTCAAAATAAAATGAATACGTTAAAAACAAAACTCACCATCCACCCCTCAGAGGAGGGGGGCTTCCCTCCCGGCCGCCACACCAGACAAAGCCCGGCCACCAGGCTCTCTTCCCGACGCCCTGCGACAGCCTCACCCCTTGCCTTTGAGAAAGTGTATTCCATACCCCACTCCTCTGGACTTGGCCCTGTGTCTCTCTACTCCCGGGTGACTATTTGTCTCATTGTCTTGCCTTCTCAGCTGTGGAGTCTCAAAAGGGACTGGCTGTCTTGTCCGGCTCGAGGCCAGGAACATCAGCGCGAAATAGCATCACCTAAGTAGCTGGCCTTCGAGGACCGTCATGAACTTGATTTAGGAGTTGCAGCTGGCTGTTCCACCCGTGGCGCTGAGTACAGGGGGATGCGAAACACCTCCACCTGCCCCCACGTCACTCTCACAGGGCCGCTCACATCTCACTGCTCTGAGAGTAATTCTAGACTCACAGATGCCCGGATTCTGCTTTGCTTTTTGTTATGGAAAACCGCAAACACACACAAAAGCAGAAGGAAACCTACCGTGAGCCCTCGATGTACCCATCACACGGTTCGGCGGCCATCCACCCGCAGCCCGTCTTGCTTCACCTGTGCGCCTCCCCCCTCCCCACCCCAAGGTACTTGGTCATCCCGAGGCGAATCCCTCGCCGAAGATGCCGCCGTGTGTTCCATTCTGCAGAAAACTCGAGGGAACTTTCACCTCCCACGGGGGAGAGACACCGCTATGCACCTCGGCGCTCGGGGAGAGGCTTCCAGCGTGACGCCCGAGGAACGCGCATCCCACTGCCACCTGTCCACGCTGCGCGCTGAGCACACCCCACGCGGCAGTGCGCGGGCCTCCGCGAGGCACCCCGCGCACCTGCGTGCTCTTCATTCCCGGCCACCCCCGCGGGCGGGGGACCCCTGTCTCCACCTGCAGCCCTCGAGGGAGCCAGAGGACCAGGAACGCGTTCTCCGTCCTCTTCCTTTAGCCTCGTTTTTAACCCTTTACTTCTATTTCTAACTTGTAACTGGAGTTCTCAAAACTCGCGGTAAGAGGAAACAGGCTCCCTAATGCCGTCTTAGCGTTTCCATTCGTAAAAAAGAACAAAGAAAGTGACAACCGAAACACTGCTGTTTCATTTAAGCGGCATCACGGCCCCGTCTGCACGCGCCCGTGTTCATCCCTCCAGTTGGGCGGTGAACGGTCGCTACAATTTGTGGCAAAGCCTTTACCGGAGGCAGTAGGAGTCTTCTCCGATATGACGGGCTTGACTTCCAAAGTGTCAAATTGCAAGACAAACATTCAAATACCAACATTTCCGTTCCCGTTACATACCAAAAGAAGTCTCCTTAAATGCAGGGTTACATTAAAAATAAAATTCTCCCTCTGTGACAGCTATCGTCAGGAGCAGAGAGCAAGGAGCTTCCACGTCTGGGGACCGTTTAACAGCCGTGAATAACTTGTCACGGGAACGCTCACTGTTGAGGCTTCGACGGAAGCTGGGTTATCACAAATCGGGAGAATCCAAACTCTGATGAAACGCTGGCTTCCTTCTCCACACACACAGATCGAAAGTGCGGGCAGACAAATTACATTTTCTTGAAATATCTACAGCACTTGTCCCTTGGCTGCTAGAAAACATTAACTTCTTTCCCAAACTTAAATCCCTTGAGTCAAAGAAAAGAACCTGTGATTACGGGTAAAAGCCGTCTGTTGGCCGGTTTGTAATTCTGGAGCTGAGCGTAACAGGCCTTTCTCACACTCATACTATCAGACTTCAACGCCCTGTGGTAGAACATCACATCGCTTCATGGTTTTCCCTTTTTGCTACACACTTGTCTCCACTATTAACATCATACAAATACCTCTGACAGGTACTTAGACTTTACATAAACAGAACTGTACTGTGCAGATGCTTCTGCTAGCTGACCCTTTTCCTCGCATGCCATGTTCAAGGGTCTCCCCTTATCTGGGACGCTCCCTCACTGCCAACCAAACCAGCCCCCCATCCGCCCTTCGCACCAGCCCTTCCCCACCCGGGAGGTCGCCCGCCCATGTGACCCCGCTGGTGGCTCCGGCTCATTCCAGTCTCAGCTCACACACCCTCCCCTGGTCGCCCATCCTCAAGAGCACACCCACGGGCCTCTCACCCTGCTTGATTTCCTTCAGAGCAGGGGTGTCCTCGGCTGACCCCTGTCCACCCTCCACCTGAGTTTCCGGGGCACGAGGACACTGTCTGTCCGCTCAGGGCTCGCACGCCAGGCTGTGACAGTGGGGTCAGCTGAGCAACTGAAGAGAAGGGGCAGGAGCCCGAGGGGGAGGGCGGAGGGAGCACACACGGAAGGACAGAGAGGACACCAGAAGCACAGGGGCACATGACAAAGCAGGCGTGACGCGGGTGCAGGCGTGAGCTGCCTGCCGATCCCTGGCTCCGCTCCTCAGGGGGTCCCGAGGCACATTCTGCCCTCTGGTTCTGAGGCACCGCCCTTCTTTATAATAACCGTCCCTCTCTCCGGGCGCCCGAGTGGCTCAGTCTGTTACATGTCCGACTTCGGCTCAGGTCATGATCTCACGGGTCGTGGGTTCGAGCCCTGCGTTGGGCTCTGTGCTGACAGCTCGGAGCCCGGAGCCTGCTTCAGAGTCTGAGTCTCCCTCTCTGCCCCTCCCCTGCTCACTCCGTCTCTCTGTCAAAATAAACATTTAAAAAAATAGATAGCTGTCCTTCTCTTCTCTGCTGTAGCTAATGGATTTGTGTCCCCGGCAACAGAAAGAGCCTCAGGACCACAGGTTCCACGGTCACCTACATATTCCTCACCCTGGGATCTTCCCAACACCCGACAGGTGCCCGGAGGGAACTACTGAGGCACCAGAGTGCACAAGCCCTGCCCTGGAAAGGGTGACGCCTGCGAGGAAACAGGACCCACCGGTGCTCAGAGACGGAAGACGGCCACCTCTGGGGACACAAGAGGGGAGAGGACAGGAAGACTTCCCAGGGGTGATGCCTGCACTGAGACCAAATGAAGGTGTGAGGCAGGCCAAGAAGGGGGATCCGGGCGGGGCAGCAGGTGCAAAGGCCACCATGGGAACCGCAGGTGGCCCCTGATGACGGGACTAAGGCGGCCTATGGGATGTGCACACTGAAGAGGCAACCCATTTTTATGTACTGGTTTTTCAGGAACTGGTTCTCTTCCCTAAATTCACAACAGACTGGAAGTTACAAGCAAGAAGTATTAATCTGGGGGGCACCTGTGTGGCTCAGTGGGTTAAGCGTTCAACTTTGGCTCAGGTCATGATCTCATGGTTCCTGGGTTCGAACCCATGTCAGGCTCCGTGCTGACAGCTCAGAGCCTGCTTGGGGCTCTCTGTCTCTCTCTCTCTCTGCCCCTCCCAGTTCACGTGACCTCTCTCTTTCTCAAAAATAAACATTTTTATTTTTTTTAAAACTGACAGGATTGGGAACGCTGGGTGGCTCGGTTGAGCATCCAACTCTTGATCTTGGCTCAAGTCACGATCTCGTGAACCGTGAAATCGAGCCCCCGTGGGACCCTATGCCGGTGGTGTGGAGCCTGCTTGGAACTCTCTCCCCCTCTCTCTGTCCCTCCCCCACTCTCATGCGTGCTCTCTCGCTCTCTCTCAAAATAAACATTTGAAAAAAAGGCAGCAAGACTGAAAAAAACATAAAAGTTAAACTATAAACGTACACATCTAGGAAACTATGCCATAAAATTCTTATCGTTTTAAGTGAAGTATTTAGGGAAAAAATGCCTTATATTATAAATGGGAATTTGAACCTTTACTATACAATGCTTTGGACATGTGCAGTCCGAGCTATCACAAAATAACTTTTAGGGGCGCCCAGAGGGCTCCGCCGGTTGAGCATCTGACTTCAGCTCAGGTCATGATCTCGCAGTTTGTGAGTTTGAGCCTCGTGTCGGGCTCCGTGCTGACAGCTCAGAGCCTGGGGCCTGCTTGGGATTCTGTGTCTCCTGTCTCTGCCCTCTCCTGCTCACGCTTTGTCAATCTCTCTCTCTCAAAAATAAACAAACATTAAAAATAAATAAACAAAGGACTTTTAAAATATCTAGGTTGTTTTTCCTGCCTTTTAAAAACCTGTATTTGCCTCTCTCTCCCTCTGTCTCCAAAAAATAAAATAAAATAAAATAAAATAAAATAAAATAAAATAAAATAAAATAAAATAAAATGTAAAATAAATTTAAGAAAGGAGCACCTGGGTGGCTCAGTTGGTTGGGCACCGGACTCCTGATTTCAGCTCAGGTCATGATCCCAGGGTCACAGGATCAAGCCCCACAGTGGGCTCCACGCTGGAGCCTACTTAAGACCCTCTCTCTCTCTCTCTCTCTGCCCCTCTCCCCCTCACATGTGCACTTGCTCTCAAAGTAAAAATAAAGTAAAAATTGCACCTGCAATTCATCTCTCTGAATCCAGGGATTAAAAATACTAATTTTCTCATCTCTCGGGTCTACTAATGAACGCACACAACTGCCATGTGTTTATTTTCCTTCAAACAATGCGCACAGTTGAAATCGTAGTTTCTCTGTTCTTAACTATAATACACCCAGTTGCATACACACAAACTTTTATTTAATTTTTTTTTTAACATTTATTTATTTTTGAGACGGAGAGAGACAGAGCATGAACGGGGGAGGGGCAGAGAGAGAGGGGGACACAGAATCGGAAGCAGGCTCCAGGCTCTGAGCCATCAGCCCAGAGCCTGACGTGGGGCTCAAACTCACGGACCGCGGTGACCTGAGCTGAAGTCGGACGCCAAACCGACTGAGCCACCCAGGCGCCCCACACACAAACTTTTTTTTTTTTTTTAAAGGCAATCAGGGGCGCCTGGGTGGCACAGTCGGTTAAGCGTCCGACTTCAGCCAGGTCACGATCTCGCGGTCCGTGAGTTTGAGCCCCGCGTCGGGCTCTGGGCTGATGGCTCAGAGCCTGGAGCCTGTTTCCGATTCTGTGTCCCCCTCTCTCTCTGCCCCTCCCCCGTTCATGCTCTGTCTCTCTCTGTCCCAAAAATAAATAAACGTTGAAAAAAAAAAAATTTAAAAAGGCAATCAAGGGGCGCCTGGGTGGCTCAGTCCGTTGGGCGGCCGACTTCGGCTCAGGTCATGATCTCGCGGTCCGTGAGTTCAAGCCCTGCGTCGGGCTCTGTGCTGACAGCTTAGAGCCTGAAGCCTGTTTCGGATTCTGTGTCTCCCTCTCTCTGACCGTCCCCCGTTCATGCTCTGTCTCTATCTCAAAAATAAATAAACGTTAAAAAAAATTGTTTAAAAAGGCAATCAAAACGCATTTGGAGTTACCGTCCCCTAGAACAAATTCCATTTTCATTTACTTACATCCTAAAATGTGTTTCACCCTGCTGGCTCCCTTCCCTCCCCTCCCCTCCCCTCCCCCTGGCAATTGCTCCACACAGGCACCCAAGTCATTTTTGTGCCTCTAATGCATCTAGCACACCTCCTCCTCGGGACCTCGCAGGGGCGTGTCTGTTGGATTGGTGGTTCTGCTTTTGGTAAATCAGCAACTCTTTCCGGATTTCGAGTCTAGGAGATCTTGGGTAAGTCACTTAAACTTCCTGCACCCAAATGAACTGGCTGCTCAAAAAGAGAATCACTAGTTAGAAGGAGCTACATCTGTATTTGGCAAATTGTACTGGACACACTCCTTTTTAGGTCTTTTCCAAATGGTTATCAGTGGTAATCTTCTTCTCGGGAAGAAGCACCAACAGCTAAAAAGGGAAACTTTTTGGAGGTATAACAACTATTTTGCCAGGTTGGACACTGTTGATGAGATATTTTAACTACCCAATTAAAGCTCACCTAGGAAAAGAACACCAGCTGGTTAGAAACATGGTTATGAACGTTCAACTACTCCAAGAACTACTTGGAAAGAATACATTTCCTTAAGGAAAGAAAAAGTTTAACTTTTATTTCTGACAATTTCCAGAGGAGTTTTTTAAATATTAAAAGTTACACGCGTGTCAAATTCAGTTTCAAATTAATATTTTTTACTCCACATAGTAGTTTGTTTTTTATAACTATCTGAAAACATTAAAAAAAAAAACTAATAAATATGAACAGCATTCACAATTACATGGCAGTTGTCCCACCTTCTGCCAGTGTCACACACGGGAGATAATTTTATGTTTCCCAACCATGTCTATGAGTAAGCAAGAGAGAGATTATCATCCCCATCTTAAGAATGAGAAAATTGAGGTTTTGAGAGTTTCAAAAATAATTTGCCCAAGATCAGACAACTCCAGAAGTAGAAACTTCCAGTAATGTGTTCTACAATTGCTCAGTGTCTTTATCTAGAGCAGGACGGTGTTGGACTAGAGAAGGCCACTTCTAGCTCTGAAATTCTAGATCCCAACAGGTCATGTGCTGCAGGAGGACGCCCTGCAGGATACATAAGGCTAGAGTGGTAAATAACCGCCTGATTTATTTTTCGCTAATCAGGCCCAGAAAAGGCTACATATATATATTCTACGGACAGACCTTTCTTAGCTACCCCCCAGTATTACATACAATTGGAGACCTTCCGCCAACAGTTACAGTTCTCCTGTTCGGATACACTCAGCAATTCTTTACAAATACGTGAGCTCCTCCTGGCACAGAAAGGCATTCTGCAGGGCGAGACAGCGGGAACTTGCTACGGTTAACAGCTGTTCATCTGCAAACTGCGGAGGTCAAAACATCTGACCAAAAATCACTACGAAGAACCATTCTTGCAAGGAGAGTAAAACATAAGGTGATGGTTCCAAGGGAGGGTAATTCATTGCCTTTTTGAACCCGGCTTCCCCATGTGATCCACGGAACACAGATAACCATTCCGTGACGATTCCTTCCATTTTCCTAAGCATGCCATAGAACCAGCTGCATTCTAGGAGCAAAGAAGCTAATTCACTACATGCAATGAAGGCCCTAGGACAGAGGACCCAGCACCTTGTTCTGAGGCTGCCCGGCTGCAGAGGGCAGAGGCTTTATCTGTGTCCCGGAGAACAAAACATGAACACTCGGCACTAATTAACAGTCCTGTTTTTAAAGGAAAAAAAAGTAGCAATTACCTGTTGGCCTAAAATGTCTCAACTCCGCCACATTCTATAAACATCCACTCGACTGTCACCGCAGCCATGTCATTCATGGTGCTGTCCTCTCCCGCACTCGGCACCGCGCATCAAAGATCCGTCCCATGCCTAAGGGGACGCCCCTCCCTCCCTCAAGTGAAGGGTAATTTGCTGGGTTCCTTCCCGAACACCACACACTCCACCGGCCAGGTGTGCTGGGTGGGAAGGAAGGCAAACACAGGCACGGCTCAGCGCAAGCACCCGGGGCTGTGAGGCGCCCACAGGCAGGGGGCACCGTGTGCATCTCTCCCACCACGTGCGGGGTCCCGAGCAAGACCCCAGCGATCGGACAGCGGGCAAGGCGACAGGCCCCTGCTCTCCGGGAGCTGACATCCACACCCTAGGGCCGGACCGACCAGAGCCAGAGTAGTTTCTGGTTGTCCTAAGTGCTGTGCAAAGGATCAGGATCAGACAGGGCGATGTGACGGGGCGACTTCAGCCCGGGGAAGCAGCAGAGAGGGGCTCAGAAAAGGGGGTTCGAGGCCCGGCCACTGCCCCGTGCCCCCCCCCACCCCACCCCCGGGCAAACTGTACTCTCAAAAACTCCACTTCCCTGCCTGTCAGCGACGGCAACAAGCGTTCCTGTCTCTCGGCCGTGGGGGCGTCGTGGACACGGCGGAGACAGCGACCCACGAGGCGGCGGCGGGGTGGGCCAGCGCCGCGACCCCGGGCGCCCCCCTGCCCTGCTCTTCCCCCTCACCTCCGCCCATCCCGAACAGCCCCATCCTTCCCCGCGAGTCCTGCCCACCCCGGCGCCCCCCGCCCGCTACTCTCCCCTCCGCCCCCACCTCCGGCCACCCCGAGCCCCCCGCGCCCCGCCCCGCCCCGCCGCGCCCAGCCCGAACCGCTATCTGCCGCCCGCCCGCCGCTCACCGCCGTCAGGTCCGGCAGCCGGTCCCGCATCCCCACGGGCCCGGGCGCCGCGCCCCGCCGCTCAGGCCTGCCCGGCGCCGCCTCCGGCCGCCGCGGGCTCTCGGTGGACGCGCCGCCGCCTCAGCCTGCCGGTCGCCGGCTCCGCACCGCGCCCTCCCGCCGCCCTCCCCTCGGGCCGGCGCTGCCACGGCAACCGCGCCCGTGCGCTCTGCGCATGCCCGGCCGCGCCGCGCCCGGGCCCACGCAGCCTGCGGGAGCCTTCCTGCGGGAATGCCGCTGTCGGAGGGGAGGGGCGGGGCCGGGCGGGGCCTGGTGGGGCGGGGAACCGACGAGGCCGGGCGGAGAGAAGGCGGGGCCTGGGGGAAGGGCGGGGCCTGCGGGGCGGGGGACACACCGCGCCGGAAGAGGGAGAGGGCGGGGCCTGTGGGGGACGGGGCCTGGTGGGGCGGGAACAGACCTAGCCGGAAGGGAAGGGGGCGGGCCCTGTGGAGGGGCGGGGCCTGTGGGGCGGGAGATAGAAGGGGTGGGGGAGGGACGGTGGGGGCGGGGCCTGAGTGAGGAAGCTGAGGGATCTGGGGTGGAGGGGGGCCAGGGGTCGGGGTTGGCGGAGTTGTGCTCTGGCTTCGTCTTGCCTGTTCAAGCAGATGTGCCATTCGTCCCTTCTTGCTAATGTTTTTATGCTTTTGTGCTTTCGTACTCATTTATGTTTTTTTAATTTTTTTTAATGTTTATTTTTGAGAGGCTGACAGAGCTCCAGCGGGGGAGGGGCAGAGACGGAAAGAGAGACACACAGAATCCGAAGCAGACTCCAGGCTCGGAGCCATCAGCACAGAGCCCGACGCGGGGCTCGAACCCATGAACCCTGAGATCATGACCTGAGCCGAAGTCGGAGGCCCAATTGAGCCACCCAGGCGCTCCTCCTTTTATGTATTTTTAAAAATCGTGAACATTTTGGTGAGTAGTTCAGCCCGGCTGCAGAGAGGAACTGGGTGGAGCTTTAGGTACTGACACCTTGGACAGGCTTTCTCCCGAAACTGCACCACCTGCATCGCCTTGGTGGAAGGTCCTGCACCGGCTAACCATTACTCGTACCTCCAGAGTCTCATTTTCCAGGACCCTTTCCTCCACTCACTCCCAGCCTCATTCTACCTCAGGGCCTTTGCACTAGCTGTGCCTGTCTCAACACTCTATCCCCAGACAACTAGGTAGCTTGGTCTCTTGCTTCCTTCAGGATTTTGATCCAGGGGCACCTGGGTGGCTCAGTCGGTTGAGCGTCCGACTTCGGCTCAAGTCATGATCTCACGGTCTGTGAGTTTGAGCCACGCATCAGGGTCTGTGCTGACAGCTCAGAGCCTGGAGCCTGCTTCCAATTCTGTGTCTCCCTCTCTCTCTGCCCCTCCCCTGCTCATGCTCTGTGTCTCTCTGTCTCAAAAATAAATAAAAACATTAAAAAAGTTTTGTTTAATAAAAAAATAAAATAAGATAAAAAGATTTTGATCCAATGACGCCTTTTCTGTGAGGCCTGTCCTGCCCCACCCTGTTAAAAATTGCACTCCCTGGACACCTGGGTGGCTTATTGGTTAGGCGTATGACTTTGGCCGTGGTCAAGATCTCATGGCTCATGGGTTTAAGCCCCGCATCCGGATCTGTGCTGACGGCTCAGAGTCTGGAGCCTGCTTCGGATTCTCTCTCTCTCTCTCTCTCTCTCTCTCAAAAATAAATAAATATTTAAAATTAAAAAAAAAAAATTGCACTCCCTCCTTCATACTCCAAACCCCTTATTCTGCCCTTTTCCCCTCATAGTGCCTACAGCCCTCTGATGACCCACATCATATACACATGTATTTTGTTTGCTGTTTATTATTTGTCCTTTTCCTCTGGAATACTCACTCCATTGAAGGCAGGGATTTGTGTCCACTACTCCCTAATTATCCTCAACACTGAGAAGGGGGCCTAGCACATATGAAGTGTTAAATAAATATTTGTTAAGTAAATGAAAAAGTTATGCCATAAAACTTGCTTTTGTACGTGTACCCATTCCGAAGTAGATTTCATTACTGTGGTGGGCGAGTTATGGCAAGGTACAGAATACTGAACTTGGGGCCAGAGTCTGGATTTGAACCCAGCAAGGTCCCTGCCTATTTTAAAATTCAGTGAATCTAAATTAACTTATTTTTATTGGACTTAAAGAAACAGTAAGGGAAATTTTATTTTATTTTATTTTTTTACTTTTTTAATGTTTATTTCTTGGAAAGAGAGAGACAGAGTGTGAGCGGGGGAGGGGCAGAGAGCAAGAAAGACACAGAATCCAAAGCAGTCTCCAGGCTCAGCTGTCAGCACAGAGCCTGACACAGGGCTTGAACCCATGAACTGCGAGATCATGACCTGAGCCCAAGTTGGATGCTTAGCTAACTGAGCCACCCAGGCGCCCATTAAAAATCCATTCAAGGGGCGCCTGGGTGGCTCGGTTGGTTGAGTGACTGGAGGCAGGCCTGGAGCCTGCTTCGGATTCTGTGTCTCCTGCCTCTCTCTGCCCCTCCCCTGCTCGTGCTCTGTCTCTCTCTCTCTCAATAATAAATAAAAACATTAAAAAAAAATCCATTCAAAGTCGGAATCCTGAAGAAGGATTGTCAGTTGACCATAGTGTTTGTTCTGATCATAACTGGAAGAATTCCCCGGGCCCTGATCCTAAATGTGAATGAGGATAAGCTTTCCAAGGAATTTGGAAATGCAGTTGCCTTGTTTAACTTACCGTAATGCTAAGCTTAGAACAGACTACCTTTTTAAAGATGGGGCTGTAAATATATTTATTTACTCTGGAAAGAACTTTATGACGGTCCCTGTTGGGGAAGGCTACACAGTCAGGGGCTCCTGGGACCGGAGCACAGACATCCCCGGAGGGCATTATTCTGCCTACTACACATACGCGTGGCTTATTTTTCAGAGAATTATCTTATGTATCCCTGGATGTAAACGGGAAGGACACAGGATTAAAAACATCATAGGGGCGCCTGGGTGGCTTGGTCGGTTAAGCGTCCGACTTCAGCTCAGGTCATGATCTCACGGTCCATGGGTTCGAGCCCCGCGTCGGGCTCTGTGCTGACAGCTCAGAGCCTGGAGCCTGTTTCAGATTCTGTGTCTCCCTCTCTCTGTGACCCTCCCCCGTTCATGCTCTGTCTCTCTCTCTGTCTCAAAAATAAATAAACGTTAAAAAAAAAATTAAAAAAAAAAAACATCATAGACCATGACTCGTGGCTTTTGTTTGAGACCAATAAAGATACATGAAGTGCTATGATCGATCATTCCCAAGGAGCCACCCTCTGGCCTGTGGGCTGACGTGGGAGCCCATGGGGATGAAAAGATACACATATCCCTGATAATCAGGAAATGCTGAGTGAAACTTCAGAGGCACAAGGCTACGTGGGCTCGGTTGGAGGAGTGTGCGACTCTTGATCTCAGGGTTGTGAGTTCGAGCCCCACATGGGGTGTAGAGATCGCTTACAAGTAAAATCTTAAAAAGCAACAACACAGTAAAACTACAGTGTGGCACTATTTTCCCAATTTCTAGGGAAAAACAGAAATAGAGACACACATCCCTTTGACCTACCAATTCCTGTTGAGAAATCTAAAGTGTCGTAGCTATAAAAAGCCCCAGGTTACACATCTGTATGTTTACGGACATTAACTGCCGCATTGTTTTACTGGGAAAAAGGCTAAAACACACCCCCAATATCTGTTGATGGTGGAAAGCTTGATTAACATCTGACTTATCCCGTAAGTCAGACGGTAACATCAAACGACACACAGCGCCGCCATTTCCCCAGCCTCCAGGCAGGCGAGCGGATGTTACATGCGGGCAGTTCTGAGACACGCGGTCAGGATCCAAGGAAGGAAACACTCATCGCACCACCCGAAGCTGGTGCCCGGTTCTGAGCCGTTCTGCCAAAGCTCACTCTGATTTTATACAATTTTTGATAAGCCCTGTGTTATGGTTGGATTGTCCCCCAGAAAGATATGCTGAAGTCCTAACTGCCCCCCATACCTGTGTGTGTGACCTCATTTGGAAATAGGGTGAGCGAGTTAAGAGGTGTGGTTATTAGGGTGGGCCCTGATCCCTTACACCCGGTGCCCTCATCAGAAGAGATTAGGACACAGACACACAGAGGGAAGACCACACGACGTGGCAGGAAGGCTGCTCCCGGGTAACCCAGGAGAGGGCAGGGCACCATCGATGAGCCAGGGATGGCCAGGGATGGCACTATCAGAAGCTAAGAGAAAAGCCGGGGACGGACTCTCCCTGGAGCCTTCCGAGAGAGCATGGCTCTCCCAGCACCTTGACTTCAGACTTCCAGGAGAGTGTGGGAAAAAGTTTCCGTTATTTTAAGGCATCTAGTTTGCGGTATTTTTTACGGCACCCGGGGAAACGAAGACACCCTGTAATTATCTTCTAAATAGCACAGTCATGCTGCATCAGTGCTTACCCTGTCTTATAAGAACTAGTTTGTTAAAAGTAGGCATTTAAGATGTACCACGCTTTGTGAAACCTTGAAAAAAACACGTACTGAAAATTTAAATACAGGGGCGCCTGGGTGGCGCAGTCGGTTAAGCGTCCGACTTCAGCCAGGTCGCGATCTCGCGGTCCGTGAGTTCGAGCCCCGCGTCGGGCTCTGGGCTGATGGCTCAGAGCCTGGAGCCTGTTTCCGATTCTGTGTTTCCCTCTCTCTCTGCCCCTCCCCCGTTCATGCTCTGTCTCTCTCTGTCCAAAAATAAATAAAAATTAAAAAAAAAAAAAAAAAAAGAAAATTTAAATACATAGACATTTAAAGATACACTAGAAAAATACATACACTGGAAGTTTTCATAGAAGTCGTGCATCTATGTGTCCACATATAAACATCTATATATCCTTCCATATATGGGTACTGTAAATACATACATACAGATGCTGTACGGATACTATGCTGTGTGTAGTACAGACAGTAGGTCTATGTCTCTCTATCCGAAGGTGAATATAACCATCTGGGTAGTAGCTGGACTATCTAGATACACAGATACATAGGTATCTAGATCCGTCTGAAATGCCCCCAGCCTGTCACAACCCCCAACTAGAACTGTTTTGTTCCAGGGACGCCTGGGTGGTTCAGTCAGTTAAATGTCCGACTTCAGCTCAGGTCATGACTTTATGGTTCGTGGGTTTGAGCCCCACGTCAGGCTCTGTGCGGACAGCTCAGAGCCTGGAGCCTGCTTCGGATTCTGTGTCTCCCCCTGTCTCTCTGCCCCTCCCCTGCTTATGAGCATGCAATCTCTCTCTCTCTCTCTCTCTCTCTCAAAAATAAATAGACATTAAAATTTTTTTTAAACAATAGGTGTAAATAACCTTATTTTTTTAGGAAAAAAACCTGTTTTGGGGGTGCCTGGGTGGCTCTGTAGGTTAAGCGTCCGACTTGGGCTCAGGTCATGATCTCACGGTTCAAGGGTTCGAGCCCCGCATCGGGCTCTGTGCTGACAGCTCAGAGCCTGGAGCCTGCTTCAGATTCTGTGTCTCCCTCTCTCTCTGCCCCTCCCATGCTCATGCTCTCTCTCTGTCTCTCAATAATAAATAAACGTTTAAAAAAAAAAAAAAAAAACAAGGGGTGCCTGGGTGGCTCAGTCGGTTAAGTGTCCGACTTCAGCTCAGGTCATGATCTTGCGGTCTGTGAGTTCGAGCCCCGCGTCGGGCTCTGTGCTGACTGCTCAGAGCCTGGAGCCTGTTTCAGATTCTGTGTCTCCCTCTCTCTCTGCCCCTCCCCCGTTCATGCTCTGTCTCTCTCTGTCTCAAAAATAAAAAATAAATGTTAAAAAAAATTACAAAAACAAACAAACCTGTTCTGTTCTATTACATACCTGTGTTCTCTTATGGCATTTTCTATCCTCTTTCTTGGACCAGACTTCCCTAAAGTCACACAGGACACAGAGTGAAAGCTTCTTTCACAGAGAGCATTCTGTCCCACTGTGGACTGCCAGTAGTCAGCTTTGAAGGTTCCTCTTGGTATAAAGAAACAACCATTGTTCTTAATACAAGAGGCTCCTTGCACTCATTCTAAGACACTGAGTTTACACAGAAACATGGTCTGAACGGGGGTCCCTCATAACATCTGCCGATCTGCTCCAGCCACATGCCTCCTCGCTGTCCCTGACAACTCCAGGCAGGGTTCTACCTCAGGGCCTTTGCACGTGCCATACCCCGTCTCTGGAATTATCCTTCCTCAGATATCTATGTGTTGTGTTTTTTTTTTTTTTCCCCCTCACCTTCTACAGGCCTTTGCTCAAATGTCTCTACCTTAGGTCTCTCTCCCCTTCCTCTGACATTCCATAGCTTCTGTACCTGCTTTATTTTCACTTAGCAATCATCACTATCCTATATATTTGACTCCCTTAACCAAGTCTACTTCCTGTTTCTTCCTTCTAGGATGAAAGCTCCCGGAGGCCAACACCTTTTGGATCTGTTTTGTTCCCTGCCCTAGACCTTGGGGAATGCCTAGTACACAGTAGGTGCTAACTAGATATTAGCTGAGCGAATGAGCAAACCTGTGTCTTTTTTCATCTCTGTCTTAGACTCACTGAACTAGAGGTTGTGAACTCCGGCCCTTCAGGACTCAGGCAGGTAAGTGAGTAGAGCAGGCTCGGTGTCAGAGGACGAGGCCTCCTGTCTGAGACGTAAATAGGGAGTGGCAGACCTGAGGCAAATGGCAGTGTTTGCCCCTGGGGGGGGAAAGGGGGGCGCAGGGGGTATTGACCTCCAGATGCTTGTGGCCACACAGGAAAGCAGGCCCAGGGGCTCCCAACCTTGACTTTCAAAAGAAACCAGCTATCTAGATTTTTATGCAAACTATCTTTCCTTTTTGTGTCCTAGACCCATCATCCCTCCAGGGACAAATTGCATCAGAAGTTACCGTTGGAAACAACAATAAACAATAAATCTCACATGGCTTCCCAGAGTCAGGATTTCAGGAGTGGCTTCACTGGGTGGTTGTGACTCCGCCTCGTGAAACTGCAGGCAAGATGCGGGGCAAGGCCCGACCTGACCGGGGGCGGAAGGTCACGTTCAAGACGCCCTCACCACGTGCGGGCAAGGCCCCGCCGGGTCTTTGCAGGGGCTCAACTCTTCCTCACCAACCTGTCCACAGGGCTGTGCTTGTCCCCACAGTGTCCTCCTCGGAGTGAGTGACCCAAGAGAGCAAGGCCGAAGTCACAGAGCCTCTATGACTTAAGTCTCCAACGTCACTCACGGTCCCTTCAGCCATCCTCTCTTTGCTAGGGGTCGCTAAGTCCCGCCCACACTCAGGGAGAGGAGAATTAGGCTCAGCCTCTTGGAGAGAGAAGCACCAAAGAATTTGCGGACTCACGTTAAAAACCATCACATGTTGCTGGCAACTAGTTTAGATACACGGCATGTCGTGAGCCACCCCGAGATAGCACAAACCGCACCTGAAGGCTGGATTTCGTTCCTGGGCCACCAAAACGTACCCTCTGCCCTGCCCTGGTTGTTGGATAGAAGAAGCTGGATGGATGTTTGGCATGAGCATACGACCGGTCTCTCCAGTTTGGCTTCAGGGGAACGTGATGGCTGTGCAAATGCCAGAAGTAGCATCAATGTGCTCCCCACGTAAAAAAAAAAGTTTGTGTCCAGTGAAGAAATGATCTCGTTTGACAAATGATCGCTACTATTGATGAACGAATTAGAAAATGGAGTCTTTCAGAATACCTTCCTTACTGGTTCGCCAAGTCAAGGGAGGTGATGGAAACTGCACAGATAGAAAAGGGTGGCCCTGGGGGCGCCTGGGTGGCGCAGTCGGTTAAGCGTCCGACTTCAGCCAGGTCACGATCTCGCGGTCCGTGAGTTCGAGCCCCGCGTCGGGCTCTGGGCTGATGGCTCGGAGCCTGGAGCCTGTTTCTGATTCTGTGTCTCCCTCTCTCTCTGCCCCTCCCCCATTCATGCTCTGTCTCTCTCTGTCCCAAAAATAAATAAACGTTGAAAAAAAAAATTAAAAAAAAAAAAAAAAAAGAAAAGAAAAGGGTGGCCCTGCATTGGGTAAATGTTTGTTACTTGCTTAAGTAGTCTTCGATGTGAAGGAGCATATTAGAATTCTAAGAAGCTTATATGGAAACTGCCCTTATTTTATTATCATATCATGCTGCTGCTTCTGCTTACCTTTCTGGATTCCGATGGGCTCAAGAGTGATTCACCCACCAACTCAACAGATATTTGCTGAGCACCCATTACATGCCAGGCCCTGTGCTAGATATGTTGACCATCATGCCAGGCAAGGTGCTTTGTTTATTCTAGGGAGGGAGAGAAAGGTCAAAAAGTGAGCATGTGAATCATTAAGCAAGCTATTTCCAGCTAGTGGTAAGTGCTTTGGAGAAAATCTAGTCGGGGTTGACATGAGGGGAAATGTCTGCTGTGGTGACGCCCTTTTAGAAACGGTGGTCAGGGTGGGCTTTCCTTAGGAAGTGACATTTGATCTGTGACCTGAAGGGTGAGAGGGAGCCGGTCAGGCAATGATGTGAAGAGCATTTGAGGCAGAGGGAGCATTAAGAGCAAAGGCCCCAAGGCAGTAGCAAACTTGGCTGAGGGAAGATTCAGGAAGGCTTGTGTGGCTGCCGCAGGGTTACAGGGAATGGAGCTGGAGAAGGGGTGGCAAAGTAGGGCCTGGGCGGCCACAGATGTCATGTATCAGTGTGATCCAGAAAACCACCACAGTGTCAAAGAGAAGGATGGTCTGAAATGTTCTACAAGGATCACCCTGTGCCTCCTGAAAACATGCACTGAGAAGGACATAACGTCATTTCTGAGGGGTCCCAACCCAAACTGCATAACCTGAGTCCAATCCAGAGGAAATGCCGGCAAATCCAATCGGAGGGCATCCTCCAAAAGACTTGGCCTACAAAATAGTCTGCAGAAGTGTCAAGGTCACGAAACACGAAGACGGAGTTAATGCTTTGGATGCAAAGAAACAGAACAGACCTCACAGCTAGAGGTAACACCTAATCCCGAACGGATCCCCCACCAGATATAGGATAGAAGTGAGACAAGTAAGTGGCCATTCAGGTCTGCAGAGGAGATAACAGGATTGCAGCAGAGTTAATTTCCCGATTTGGGTAATTCGGCAGTGGTGATGTAACAGAATGTCCTTGGTTTTAAGAAATGCACGCTGAGGGGCATCCTGGGTGCTGTTTGCTCTCAAACATCCCAGAGAACAAAAATCCTACACGTATTTTAAAAATCATATATATGGTGACACAAGTACTGGGAGAAGGAAGGAGAGAATGACCAGGGCAAAGAACTCATGTTAACATTTGGGGACCTAAGAGGTAATACTCCGGTAAAATTCCTTGTACACTTTCTGAATTTTTTTTTTTTTTTTTTTTTTGTAATTCTGCTACTTCTTTGTGCATTTGCCTGCAATATTGGAAACTACAGGTTAAGCAGGGGTGTGCAATCCCTGTCGGGTGGCAGACATGAGGAAGTACCTCTGTAAACTGCAAAGCCACACCGATTGTTGTTAGAGCTGGGGGGTTCGACATATTTCCCCTTGGCACTCTTTATGGGAAGAAATTTTTTCAAAAATGCCAAAAGGCAGAAACATGGGTGCTCTCACCACCTAGAGTTACACAACGGTTAATATGTTGTCATATTTGCCTCAATTACCTTCTTTTAACAAAAGAAATGGAACCCTGTAAGTAGTCTTCTTTGACTGCCCACCTCCATCACACCCTAGCTGTCTACTCTCTTTCGAAACAGCAGCATCAGATTTCAGGCTACACACCCTTGCAGTCAATTTTTAGAAATTTACCTACATACATCCAAGAATATGGTTTTGTGTCTATAAAAGTTTACGTAAATTGTGTTCTACTATACGATCCCTATATACAACTATAGACTGTATGAAGGTATTATCACATCTTTCTTGAACTTGCTTCTCTTCTCATTATCCTTTGAGATCTAACCCTTTTGATACAGATGAACTCGCTTCCTTTTAGATGCTGTACAGTAGTCCAGTTAAATATTTGTGTGTTTCCCTATCAATGGATACGTATGGAAGTTCTGTTTTTGTTATTATTGTGTTACAGTAAGCGCGATGATACTGTCTCTCTGTGCATATGGGTGAGCTTAACTCCAGGGAACTTCTCCAGAAATGAAAGTAGAGGGTCACCAGCTTTCGGCATTGATGTTTTACCAGTGCCACCAGTAGCGTGGAGGGTCTGCTGGTTTTCCTGAGGGTCCTTTGGGGCACTGGGACTCGAGTGCCCAGCAGGCAGATTCTCAGAAGTGTTGTGCCCAATTCATGTCACTTGTGTTCCCAACAGGCTCGCTTGCAAAGTGCACTCAGGACTAGGCGGCCAACTCCTCGGTCACTTGGGTTCTCTTTGCTCCGGGAAGAGTCCCCGCGGTGGAATCCTTTCTGAGCAACTTGGCAATTCTGATGGGGCCATCGGCTGCCTGCTCTTGCTGCGAGTGTGGATGCTTGGCTTCCAGAGAGGACCAAGGAGAGGTGGGTTAAGGAGAATCCGTGGCTGTCTACACAAAGGCCAAAAACCGGCCTTCGATTTAGGATAAGGGGTCAGAGGACTCCCTCCGGCCCACACCCTTGCTAAACGCCAACGGATGGTAATAACCATCAACACTAGTTGGGCCCGTGGCTTATCTCCTTTTCTACCTATATGGACCCTCTGAGGTGGGTGTCCCCCCGCAGCATGTGAGTGCTGACTGCACAGATGGATCCCGTCTGCACTCTTTGACAGCTTAATCCCCTCCAGAGTCGGGAACCTAAACACTCATCGATTGGATCCACGTTTGTAACTAGGATAAGAGCTGCCAAAGTTGAAAACACAATTTCATCATCCTGTTTGCAGGATACTGTCACCAAAGCCGCTGGCCGATTAGAAGCTTTAAGGAAAGGGTGGCCGGCTTTTCCAGGAGGGAAAATGCAAGTCTTTGCGTCCTTTATCCCCCCAGGAGGTCCTGGTTGAGGCCAGGGACACGGAGGTGGGGGTGGGGGGAACTGGAAACACAGGGAAGGGACAGGGGGTCGAGGGGAGAAAAAAGAGGGAGTGAATGAAAGGGGCGGGGGATGGGGAAGGGGGTGTGTGGGAGTAAGGGGCGAGAGGTGTGGGAGGGAAGAGCTGGGGTGGGACAAGATAGAAAAGGGGCTGGGGGACACAGAGAAGGCGCCGTGGGTCTAGGGGACGAAGCGCAGGGGCGTAGGCGTGGCGCGCACCCCAATGTGCGGACCGCTGTGCCGCGTGGGCAGGGCGAGCCCCCCCGGCTGGGGAGCCCTGGGGGCTTTGTGTGGACCGCTCCCCGCGAGTTTCCCGCCCAAGGGGCCTGCCCTCCGCACCCGGTTCCGTAGCGCGGCCGCAGCAGGGCGCGCCGCGACGCCGTCGGCGCATGCGCGCGCGCGGGAACCCGCCCTCCGGGCCGGCGCATGTGGCCCCCGCGGGCGGGCGGGCGTGCGCGCGCCCGCCCTGCGTCCCGCGCCCGCCCGCGCCCGCCGCCCCGCGTGTCTTTCCCTCCGCGCCAGGCCGACGGGTGTGGCCGCCCGAGCCCGCGGCGTGCGTGCGCGCGCGCGCCGGGCCACGTGGGAGCGGCGCGGCGCCGTTGCCCCGCCCTCCCTCGGCGCGCGCCGGCGTCGGCTGCGTCTCCGGGCATTTGAATTGCGCTTCCGCCATCTTTCCAGCCCTCAGTCAGACGGGCCGGAGACGCTTCTGGAAGGTAGTGAGCTGGGGCCGGGCCGGGGGCCGCAGGGCCGCAGGGTCGAAAGCAGGGGCCTCGCGGGGGCCTGGGAGGGCGGCGGCCTGGGCCGGGGCGCCGGCGGCCGCGTGGGGCCAGGGCCAGGGCGGCGGCGGCGAAGGGGCTCTCCCCTTCCCCCCGCGGTGGAGGCCGCAGGCCGGCGCTGGGACGCGACCGCGGTGGGGCCTGGGCGGCGGGTCGGGGGACGGGCGGCGGGCCCGGGAGCGGCGGGCGGCCCAGGCGGCGGCAGAGGGCCGGGCGGCGGGCCGAGCGCGCGATCGGGCGGGCACTGTGCGGTCCCGGCCTCCGCCCGCCTGGCCTCCCGGCCTCCCGCCCTGCGCGGCCTCCCCCGCGGGCTCGGCGCCAGGCCCCGCGGACGGCCGGCCGGGCGGGAGGAGCGCAGCCCGCCGCCGCCGCCGCCTGGAGCGCGCGCGGCCCCCGCCCCGGCCGGGGTGTGCGCGCGTGGGGCCCGGCCGCCGGCGCCCCTTTGTGGGCCCGGGCACGTGGGGCGGGCCGGGCCATGTGGCTCCTCGGCCGCGCCGCCGCGCCGCCCGCCCCATTTCTTTCTCTTTGCTCCGCAGCACCAGCGCGATGGCTGCCCAGGGAGAGCCCCAAGTCCAGTTCAAAGTAGGTCGTCCTCGGGGGTGGGTGCTGCCCGCGGGGACACGCGGGGTCCGCGGGCGGGGCGGCCCCGAACGCCTGCTGGCCGCCTCCATGCCGCTGCGGCCGTTCGTCCTGGGCCCCGGCGGCGGGTGGGGGTGCGGGCTCCCCGGAACGCGCGGGGACGCTGCGGTGCCCAAGTTTGATTTGTCCGAGTCATCATCGCTCGGCCGGCGCGGCCGCCGTGGGGGGGGGGGGAGGCCTTTGTTTTCGGAGCGCCCCCGGGACCCGCAAAGTTAGCGTGTCCGCAGAGGGCTTGCCGGCCCCGGGGTTCCGGGGTCCCGAGCCGAGACGTCGTCGGGGTTATTTCAAGAATCTGCCTGCCCGCAGCTCGTGTTGGTTGGCGATGGGGGTACCGGGAAGACTACGTTCGTGAAACGTCATCTGACCGGTGAATTTGAGAAGAAGTATGTAGGTACGTGGGGGCGACGCGGGTGCGGGATGCGCGTGGGGCGTCGTTCGTGGGCTAACGTGACGTGTTGTGTTGCAGCCACCTTGGGTGTGGAGGTCCATCCCCTCGTGTTCCACACAAACAGAGGGCCCATCAAGTTCAACGTGTGGGACACAGCCGGGCAGGAGAAGTTCGGGGGGCTCAGAGACGGCTATTACATCCAAGGTAGGGCCTCGCTGCGCGGGGGCTGTTGTCCGGGCGACTTCGGGGCGTTGGGGGTGGGGAGGGTGTGTTCAGGCCGACCACCCCGGGCTTTTGACTCAGGGAGGGGAGGACCTTGAAAGTTCTGCCCGAGTCCTGTGCTGCGTCATGACGGGCACCGTTTAGGACAGGCTGTTTTCTACGGAGTTTATAAAACAACAGCTTCGGACGAGCTGTTGCCGTAGTTTCAGGAATAGCTGGTTGTTCTTTCAATTGTACTAAGTTTTGCGAGGTTTTTCTTTTTTCCGTAAAATGTTTGGCTGCAGTTACATTGTTGTATCAAACAAAGATGGATACAGAAACTGCCTCCTGAAATCTCACTCCTGTGATGAAAAATTTGTCCTTTCATACCTTTAGCCTATTTTGAATATGTACAAATATGTGGATTTTTTTTGCCGCCCCCCCCCCCCCCCCCCCCAATCTTGAGCTAAAAAGCTACTAGACTACATACTTGTGGCTGTTGTCTTACTGTGAATTTCCTTCTAGGTCAACATGGAGATTTGAGGGTTTTGGTGGGTACCCCCCCCAATTTTTTAAATGTTTATTTTTGAGAGACAGAGTGCAAGCAGGGGAGGGGCAGAGAGAGAGGGAGACAGAATCCAAAGCAGCTCTGGGCTGTGAGCTGTCAGCACAGGGGCTCGAACCCACAAACCGTGAGATCATGACCTGAGCAAAGTCAGACTGAACCGACTGATTCACCCAGGTGCCCTGAGACTTGAGTGTTTTTAACCAAAGGAATAACCTGTTTTGCTATGTTTAGTCATTTTAGGACCTTTAAAAGTGGGTTCTTAGACCTTTCGAATAAAGGAGATGAGTTGTCTGGAATGCTGACTTACTGTTAATCTACTTCAGATTTGGGGACGAGGTGGAATTAATGAAGTATTACAGGGACAGATTGGATATGGCAAGCTGGTCATTCACACTTGAGTAGGAAGTGGGATTTTAAATCTTGTGTGTTACAGTGATGTAAGAGTTTTAGACTTGGAAGAGGCCTTGAGAACGAATGGAGCAATGTAGATGACCTGGTTTGGGCCTGAAGTGAAGCCCGTGGTCCTTAGCGGTGTCATCTGTGTGGGACGTTCTACGCGGGTAACAGTCACTGTCAATCTTTCTTTCAGCCCAGTGTGCCATTATAATGTTTGATGTCACATCACGGGTTACTTACAAGAATGTGCCTAACTGGCATCGAGATCTGGTACGAGTGTGTGAAAACATCCCCATTGTGCTGTGTGGCAACAAAGTGGACATTAAGGATAGAAAAGTTAAGGCAAAATCTATTGTCTTTCACCGAAAGAAGAACCTTCAGGTATGTTTCTTGAAACTTCTCCTTTACTGCTTTATGGCTTAGTCTAAGATAAAACTCAAAGTAATAGGGTGCGTTAAAGTGATGCGTAAACACGTGTTGTATGGATCAAAGGAATTTTATTTAGTTTGGAGCATACCCTAGGATGATCCCTGAGGAGTAGATATTTTGTAACTAGTTTTTGCTTTTTTTTTAACTTATTTTTTTATTTATTTTTGAGAGAGAGCACTAGTAGGGGAGGGGCAGAGAGAGAGGGGGAGACACAATCCGAAGCAGGCTCCAGGCTCCGAGCTGTCAGCACAGAGCCCGATGCGGGGCTCGAACCCACGAACCGCGAGATCATGACCTGAGCCGAAGTCTGATGCTTAACCGACTAAGCCACCCAGGCGCCCCTAACTTTGCTTCCTTCTTAAACAGTACTATGACATTTCTGCCAAAAGTAACTACAACTTTGAAAAGCCCTTCCTGTGGCTTGCGAGAAAACTAATCGGAGACCCTAACTTGGAGTTTGTCGCCATGCCCGCTCTCGCCCCGCCAGAGGTGGTCATGGACCCGGCGTTGGCAGCGCAGTACGAGCACGATCTAGAGGTGAGATGCCTGTGCGCCCGGCGCGGCTCTTGTCGTGCCTCGGTGGGCGCCTGGCGGCTCGAGCCTCACTGCGTGTGTCTGTCCCTAGGTTGCTCAGACGACTGCTCTCCCGGACGAGGACGACGACCTGTGAGAGCGGCTGGAGCCGGCGTCAGAAGTCTAGTTTTATAGGCAGCTGTCTGTGATGGCAGTGGTGCGGTGTGTTTGCCACTTTATTACATAGCTGAGCAGAACGTGTGCTTCGTCTTGGGGATGCTGAATGAAGGAGACGGATGGGCTTTGGAGTGAATGTGGCAGTTGAAAAAGTACCTTCATTTTTTGGACCTGCATATTTAGCTGTTTCGGAGCGCAGTTGTTTCCTTCCTGAGTTTCAAATATAAGACTGCTACGGTCACAGTATCCAGTGGTGAAATTCATTGTCACTGTCCTTCCCATTCCTTTTCGTTTAGAATCAGAATAAAGTTGTATTTCAAATATCTAAGCAAGTGAGCTCATCCCTTGATTGGTAAGCATTTTAAAAACCACTAACGGGGAAAATTGTGCCATGTTACTGTGTAAATTGCTATGTTGTTAGTGTCACTTAGTTTGAAGTTTTCCAGGTTACATTCTTTTGTTTTTTTCGTACGTTTGAATCATTTCACACAAATGATAGGACAGATGTCCCTAGTATTCTGTTTGGTAAGTTGTCATGGGGTGTGAATACTGTTAGTGCGGTTAAGCTACAGTAATGTTCATCCCCCCTGCCTCGTGACTAAGTAGCATCACTTAGGGAAGAGCTTGAGACGTACGTGATCTCTCAGTAAAAGTGGTCCGTGTTTTATTAAAGGACGTTTCGAATAGGTATTTTAAGAATTACAGTTGCTATTACTTTGTGGCAAAAGTAACCATGTTCTAATGTAGAGCTGCTCGAAGTCCACTGAAACCATACAAATGATGGCAGGAACTTGAGAGGTCTTGTTTGTTAAAAATGAATATAAGCTGTGCATTTATTTGCTTTTTGTCTCGATGTTCCATGTTTGATGTAAAGTTGGTCTCCAGGAAGGTGGTCTGTGTTTACCCGCTGCTTTCAAGTATTCCCAAGCTTTAACGATGCCCAAGATGAAGGATTCCCGTTGGACACCCCACAGCCTTCCCGGTTTTTCCGAAAGGATTTCTGTGGCCGGTTCAGGGGCACAAATACAGCAGGAAAGTAGATCTTAGAATGGCTTCTCAGTGACCGTGAAAGCATTGCAGAATTCCATTGGCTTAAGCCATTTATTTTTGTATGATTTCCACATTTAGAAATGAGTGTTATCTTGTTTGAGTTTGGCCCCATCCTCGCCTATACTGTAGCAATTAAGTCTTGAATAAGCTCTCTTGCTTACGTGAGGACTGCTGTAGTTCAGTTTACCAAAGTTGTCTAGGTGTCCGCTTACCCTTAGACAGTTACTTTCTTACCTAAAAAGATAGAGATCACTTAAATACATGGAAAAATGAGATCCAAAGGGTAGAATTGAAGAAAATTCAATATTGAGTAAATGTTATCAATAGATTGAATTGCTGTATGTGCTACACTGCTTAGTTCAAAACCAGATTTTAAGTCTGAAATGTGATCAGATTCTTCCATCATCGGGATGAAACTTCATTCAGATCCTTAACACAAGGCACATGTGTTTGTGACCCACGTGGAATGCCAGCGTGATGTGAATATTCAGAATCTGAACTGTAACCGTTAAATTTGGAAGCTGCTTCACTTACCTGTTTAATATGGGGTGGGAGAGAATTTACAAGTCTTAAAGAAAAATTTGCTGCAAAATACATTGCTTCTTTTTGTCTGGATTTGCTGAATTATCTATAGTATTCTCTGTGGGAAGGACTGCGCAGTTCGCACGATCGCCGTCGTGTGAGGGGTACGTTTCTCCCTCCATTGAAATCTGCGGCCTAACGGGGGAGCTTTGCATTGAAAGCCTCCTGTGCCCTTATTGAGTTAATGCAGACCTGGGATGGTCTATCGGGAAAATCCGTGAGGCAGAGTTTGGGTTCACACGGTGTGGAGCGTTGGTGCCTTTGGGTAGCGTTTGTCCTTTCTGGTGACCTGTCACGAGCAGAATAAGTAACGGAGCACGGGTAGGGTGTAGGAAAGGCAAGATGTGTGAAAAGCAGTTTGAGGATGTGCTGTGTCCTATCAGCACCTCCGGGAAAGGCAGAGGGTTGCAAAAATCTATTAAACCTCTAAAGGAAATCTCTCGGCTGAGAAGTGTGTACCTGAAGCAAGTCACCTGAGGATTTCTGGAGTTTTCTGTGAGAGCGTCACTATCTTGGGAAGTTCAGGGTTGAGCACCTGCTTCGGATCGGTTGGACTTGCTAGCCGTGCACATGGGACACACTTAACCTGCTGTGAGGACCCCCCCCCCCCCCCCCGCCAAGTTGGGCTGCAGGTTCCTGCCGGACTAACTACGAAATCAGGCAGGCACCGGCCCGAGAGGTTCACTGCCACCCTTCCCGCACCCTTGACCCTTGAATAGAAGCCTGAAGCCCTGTTGGGGACTGGAAGGTGGGCCTGCCCGCCGCACCCCGCGCTCTGAGTCCCGCTCAGGAACGGGTGCCCCGTCTGCAGCTGCACGGCCCCCGGGACGCCCCTCTCCGCCGAAGCCGCCCGTGGGTGCCGCGCTGTAGCTGCCCTGGTCTCCCACAGCCGCCTGCAGATGGCCAGGTGTCCCCTCCGCCCTGGGTGAAGGGGTAAGTGGTGTCCCTGGTCTCGCTGCTCTCGCTGCCGGGAGGGCAAGGGTCACCTTCTCCCTCCTCTGTCCCCTTCGACTGGCTTTCTGAGGGACCCCTGAGGAGGAGCACTTGGGGGTTGGGGATGGGGTGGGACCACAGGGGGTGGGGATCTCCCTCCTGGAGTTGGCAGTTTGCAGCCTCTCCCACCCACTTATTCTAGAGGAGGCAGAGTGTGATGGGAACCTTGCCAGGCGGGTCTAGGGAGTTAGAACCACAGCTGAGCCATGGAAAGGGGACGGAAGCTCAGATTGCATTGGTTTTCAGTCCCTGCCTTTAATGAGCAAAGGAGAAACCACTCCGGGTGAGGGATCCTTCTGCGATGTGGACAGAGGCTTTCCTGCGCCCTGAGCTACGCGCTCTGCCTGTGCTTGAGCGGGCATGGGGGCTGCAGGACGCTGATCTGGAAACCACGGCTCAGAAAGTGGGGACTGAGCCCACTTGGGAAGGAACTGGAGGAGAGAAGGCTTTGGGCCACGGGGTGGGGCCCCGAGGTGAGCCGGGCTGGGGGCCTTGTGGTGGGGGGGGCGTTAGCCCCCTACCTGGGACGCAATGTTCGGAGCACTACGGGAAGGCCCCTGAAGGGTTGCAGCAGCATTTCGGAGACTGTTGTGGCAGGTGTGGGGCAGGTGCCCCGCCAAGGTCCCCTCCGTGCCACAGCGTTCCCAGAAAGGGGCCGTGACCAAACCCTTACCTGTCCAACACCCGTGTAGCAGACATGTGAACGGACACACAGTGTGGGCCCCAGGTGCCAGCTTTTCGTCAAGTACACCTTTCCCTCCCATCTGAGGTGTAATTGGCAACTAGACTTGTACACGTCTACGGCGTGTCTGGCGTGCGGTGTGGTATTTGATGTAGGTGAGACGGTCGCCCCCACCCAGCTGTTCGGCGTGTGTGCCACCGCCGTTGTTTGTGTGTGGCGACGGCATTTGTGACCTGTGCCGCGGTCTCCATGCCGTGCGTGGGGTCCCCAGAGCCTCCTTGTGCGGAAGGGCTCTGTGCCCACCACCACCTCCTCCCTGGCCCCGACCCCGACCCCAGGCCGCGTCCATCCGCCCTCAGCCGGGCTGCTTTAGGTGGCCCTCCCGACTCTGCCTGGCGTATTTCGCCCAGCAGGTGTCCCCAGGGTTCACGCACGTGGACGGCATGGTTTCCATTCTTAAGGCTGAATGGTGCCCCGTTGTCCGCATACGCCCCATTCCTCCGACGGGGTGCCGTGGCTGACGCGGCATCTCGTCCACTGTAACGAAGGTTGCCTCTGGGGCGGAGGGGGAAGGAACCAAGCTCCCCCCAGGCCGACACTCGAGTGTAGTGCGCGTACAGCTAGTGATACGCTCGGTGAGAAGAACTCACGCGGCACATATCCAGAAGTTCGGGGATTCGGACAGTTGAAATGTGCAGCCGCCACCCTTCCCTACCACGCAGAGGTGACTGTCGCGGATACTTGGTCGCGTGGCTTTTCAGATGTTTGTTTTCCTGAAGGGCAGGTTGTGCTAAAATACCGTTTCGTGACCATTTTTTACTTTTTTTATGGGCGTTTCTGTGCCAGGTGGTTTTACACCGCTTCGGACGTTTGCTAGGGACCTGTGGGGTGTGGGCCTGGGCCACCTTGGCGGATCGTGTCTCCGTGTCCTCCTCTCGCGTCTTTCAGAGTGGGTTGAGCGCTAAAAGCGGAGTTTACTGCCACTGCTTAGAACTGCCGTGCACTACTCAGACAGCCATGTCTAATTGTAACCTTCGAAGACGTGCTCTGCCCTACCAAATCCCGGCAGTTGGAAAACCAAAATTGGTCTTTATTTGTCTTTAAAAAAAATTTTTTTTTAAATGTCTATTTTTGAGAGAGAGGGAGAGACAGAGCGTGAGCAGGGGAGGGGCAGAGAGACAGGGAGACGCAGAATCCGAAGCAGGCTCCAGGCTCCGAGCCGTCAGCACAGAGCCCGACGCGGGGCTCGAACTCACGAACCGCGAGATCCTGACCTGAGCCAAAATCAAGAGTCGGATGCTCAACCGACTGAGCCACCCGAGTGCCCCCAAAATTATTTTTTAGAAAGTTCTATGGGGGTGTCCGGTCAGTCAGTTGAGCATCCGACTCGATTTTGTCTCAGGTCGTGATCTCGCGGTTCCTGAGTTTGAGCCCCGTGCCGGGCTCTTCCACAGTCAGTGAGGAGCCTGCCTGGGGTTCTCTGTCTCTCCCTCGGTCTCTGCCCCTCCCCAGCTTGTGCACATGCACGTCCCTGGCCTCTGACACGGTGCAAGACGCGCAGACGCCAGTGTGTGCTGAATCAATCCTTTTATCAAATGCCTCCCTTGCTGCCACTGACCGTGAGCTCTTATTTTGTGTTTTGAGAGGTCTACTAAGCGAGGGGCACACTCTCGCCCCATCTTCAAGTATTCGCCTCGTGCTGTGCTCCCGTTTGGAGCCTTGGAGATGCGTACTGGTGACGTTGGGGTTGGATTTGAAGGGAGAAGATCTGGGTGGAAAGTAGGGCTACCCACAGAGCTGGCAGGGAAACACAGAAATCGAGAGCTTAAGTTGCAAAATCACCCCCACGTAACGGCCCAGATCCCTCGAAACACCGCACTGAGTCGGAGGCGTGACGGGTCCTTTGGTCAGCATGGTTACCACGTGCGTGTGCTTACCCTGCGCTCTGTTAGCAGCTGCTGGTCGGTCACCGTGTGAGGAGCCGAGGCCACTCGGTGCTATCCCAGCAGCACAGACCGAGGGCAGGGCAGCAGTGGGCCTGGGGGGCTTTTTAACCCAAGTGCCGTGATCCGCGTCCCCGGGAGGAGCCTTTGTCATAACAGACAGTGAGCGGTGATTACCTGAAACTGGTCCCCAGCCATTGCTCTCCCTCCACTTGGGGCTCATGTTCCCCTAGACCCTCTTCCACGGGGGCCTCGATGCCAGAGGCTACGTCCTGTCCCCACGCTTGCCGGGGTCAGGAATGCTGTCCCTTCTGGTAACTCCTGCCTCAAGACCTGGGGTGGCTGGCTGGGAAGCAGTCTCCGGACCACCTCCGCATTGGCAGGCAGAGGGGGAAGTCCGGGAGTCAGTGTGGGGAGCCCAGAGGTGGAGTCTCAGCCAAACCCCCCATGTGACAATCAGAAGGGGGAGCACAGAGGCGGAGTCTCAGCACCCCCCCCCCCATGTGACAGTCAGAAGGCAGAGTCCAGAGGCAGAGGCTCAATGCCCCCTCCCCCATATGGCAGTCAGAAGGGAGAGTCCAGAGGCAGAGGCTCTGCCCCCTCCCCCATGTGGCAGTCAGAAGGCGGAGTCCAGAGGCAGAGGGGCTCAACGCCCCCTCCCCCATGTGGCAGTCAGAAGGGGGAGTCCAGGTGGTCTCAGCCAAGCCCCCCGTGTGACAGTCAGAAGGGGGAGCCCAGATGCAGTCTCAGCACCCCCCACGGATGTGCATGTGGCAGTCAGAAGCGGGAGCCTTAGACCTCAGGACACACAGCTGCCTGTACAGATCGGGGCCTCCACCCACAGGGCAGCAGGGAGGAGGCAGTGAGCACCGAGCTGTCACATTGTAATAAAATGGTTATGTATTCTTCAAATAATTGTTAATAACCAGCTGAACTGTTTACACTATTTTTGCAGAAATGAACATTTTTGTGTGTATGGCTTGAACAGTGTTTCCTTTCCAAGAAGTTGGAACGGAATTATTTGGTCAGAGTTTATTAAAGTCTCTGAGTTTTAAAAGGCCTCATCCCACTGCTCTTTTGGGACCTGATTTATTTTTTTAATACCTTGGATTATGTTAATAATTTCTTCTGGCTCATCTTGAAACATTAAGGCTACCGTTGTAATCATTTCAAGAGGACACATCTCTCCGGCCTGTGTTCACTTCTGTCCCCTCACCCTCCCTCCCAGATGTCCCCTCCATGCATCCTAACACCTTGGTGCTGTTTTGGGGAACTCCGACTCCCTGAACTTCCAGAAAGGGGGGGAGGGGTGGATTCGGGCAGCCTCGCTTTTCTGTAGCATTCCTCATCTTTTTGTTTTAGAAGATTTGTTTTTATTTTATTTATTTATTTATTTATTTATATTTTATTTTTTAAAATTTACATCCAAATTAGTTAGCATATAGTGCGACAATGATTTCAGGAGTAGATTCCTTAATGCTCCGTATCCATTTAGCCCATCCCCCCTCCCACCACCCCTCCCGTAACCCTCAGTTTGTTCTCCATATTTAATAAGAGTCTCTTCTGTTTTGTCCCCCTCCCTGTCTTCATATTATTTTTGCTTTCCTTCCCTTATGTTCATCTGTTTTGTCTCTTAAAGTTCTCATATGAGTGAAATCGTATGGTTTTTGTCTTTCTCTGACTAATTTCACTTAGCATAATACCCTCCAGTTCCATCCACGTAGTTGCAAATGGCAAGATTTCATTCTTTTTGATTGCCGAGTAATACTCCATTGTATATATATACACCACATCTTCTTTATCCATTCATCCCTCAATGGACATTTGGGCTCTTTCCATACTTTGGCTATTGTCGATTGTGCTGCTATAAACATTGGGGGGCACGTGTCCCTTCAAAACAGCACCCCTGTATCCTGTGGATAAATGCTTAGTAGTGTAATTGCTGGGTCGTAGGGTAGTTCTACTTTTAATTTTTTGAGGAACCCCCATACTGTTTCCCAGAGTGGCTGCACCAGCTGGCATCCCACCAACGATGCAGAAGAGATCCTCTTTCTCCGCATCCTCGCCAACATCTGTTGTTGCCTGAGTTGTTGATGTTAGCTATTCTGACAGGTGTCAGGTGGTGTCTCATTGTGATTTTGGTTTGTATTTCCCTGATGATGAGTGATGTTGAGCATTTTTTCATGTGTCGGCCATCTGGATGTCTTCCTTGGAGAAGTGTCTGTTCACGTCTTTTGCGCATTTCTTCACTGGATTATTTGTTTTTTTTTTTTTTTTTTTTTTAAATTTTTTTTTTTTTCAACGTTTATTTATTTTTGGGACAGAGAGAGACAGAGCATGAACAGGGGAGGGGCAGAGAGAGAGGGAGACACAGAATCGGAAACAGGCTCCAGGCTCCGAGCCACCAGCCCAGAGCCTGACGCGGGGCTCGAACTCACGGACCGTGAGATCGTGACCTGGCTGAAGTCGGACGCTTAACCGACTGCGCCACCCAGGCGCCCCGGATTATTTGTTTTTTGGGTGTTGAGTTTGATAAGTTCTTTATAGGTTTTGGATACTAGCCCCCCCCCTTTTTTTTAATCTTTTTTAATGTTTATTCTTGAGAGAGAGACAGAGCGTGAGTGGGGGAGGGGCAGAGAGAGAGGGAGACACAGAATCCGAAGCAGGCTCCAGGCTCCGAGCTGTCAGCACAGAGCCGGTTGCGGGGCTTGAACCCACGGACCGCAAGATCATGACCTGAGCCAAAGTTGGACACCCAACTGACTGAGCCACTCAGGTGCCCCTGGATGCTAACCCTTTATCTGATATGTCGTTTGCAAATATCTTCTCCCATTCTGTTGATTGCCTTTTAGTTTTGCTGATTATTTCCTTTGCTGTGCAGATGCTTTTTATTTTGATAAGGTCCCAGTAGTTCATTTTTGCTTTTGTTTCCCTTGCTTCCGGAGACGTGTTGAGTAAAAAGTTGCTGCGGCCAAGATCAAAGAGGTTTTTTTGCCTGCTTTCTCCTTGAAGATCTTGATGGCTTCCTGTCTTACATTGAGGTCTTTCATCCATTTTGAGTTTATTTTTGTGTCTGGTGTAAGAAAGTGGTCTAGGTTCTTTCTTCCAGATGTCGCTGTCCAGTTTTCCCAGCACCACTTGCTGAAGAGACTGTCTTTATTCCATTGGATATTCTTTCCTGCTTTGTCAGATTCGTTGGCCATACATTTGTGGGTTAGCATTCCTCATCTTTAAGAAACATTTCCAGGGGCGTAGTACAAGGAACCAGTACAAGGTCAGGGTTCCGCAGGGATTGCATTCTGCTGAGGCTCTGTCTCAGGCCATCAGTAGTCCTACCCCGTTAGAGCTCCGCCCCCGTGACTTCCCTGCATCCCGGCCCCCAGTTCCCAAACCAGCCACCCTGGGGGTTAGGGCTTCGGAATGGGATTTGGAGGCATACAGACATCCGTCCCTATGGCTTGTCAGTTTTGAGAGTTCATGAGGTGCAGATGGTCCTTTAGCCCTGCTGGCAACTGCTTCCTGATGTGCGGAGGGCAACCCGCCCTCAGTGCTGCCCTCGACTGGCCAGCCCTCCACTCCCCAGGGCAGAGCTCAGCCGCCCTGCGTCATTCAGTCCCCCGTCCTGTTGCCTCTCCCCACCTTCCCCCTGCAGAGATGCCAGTACCTTGGGGGGGGGGGCGGGGGGCTCCTGGTATCAGGATTTATCCCTGCGGTTGCTTTGCTTTGGTTTGATGAGATGGATTGGTTTCGCTGCCCCAGCCAGTGAAGATAATGCCCCCACCGCCAACCCCACCCTCCAAAGTCCTGCCTGTGAAATATTACTGCCCAAAACATTGAACCTGAATTGGATGCAGCTCATCACCACCAAGTTATAGAAATATGGTAAATTACGCTGCTCAGCTGAGTCCAGAATATGGGAAACTCAACAGAAGAATCAACTTCCCCCTCAAGGGGGGAAGTTGTGGCTTAAAAAGAGCCCTGAAATGAACATGAATGGAAGCAATCTGCGTGCCTTGTCTGATCTCGATTTTGCTGAAGTCTAAACACAACTGCTGGATGGTTCAAGAAACTCCGTGTGGCTCCCATGAGTGATAACACTGTGTCGGTGTGATACATGTTCTGCAAGCTGGCTTTTGTCCGTGTAGGACATTTCTGTGGTGAGAGACAGACAGTCCGGTCGGTCCTTGATCCCTAGCCTCAGCGCTCACACCAGTGTCGGCGCCATCGTCCCGCGAGGGACTGCAGGGTGGCAGTTTCCTAACCCGTCACCCCTCCTGTGACTCTTTTAAGAAGAATGACTGTTTTTCATCACCCGTTTGGTTGCCCTAAGCAGCGGTCTATAGGGACGGGCAGAATAAATACTTGATTCTTGTCCTTTATCAGTCTTCTGGATAGCGATTTGATGTCCTAGCAACCTCCAGAGCTGACCCCCAAGATTGTTTTGTGTGTGGGATCATTATGCACTCGTATGGTTCCGTGTGTTTTGTGTCCTTCAAGACTGCAGTGATTAGTTTCCAATTTGGTGGTCAGTTGTGCTCTCTCTGGCCAGTGGGGAACTCCTCAGGAGAATTCCATATCACTTGGATAGGACCCTTTTCTCTTTGAACAACGTTTTTGCTTGCAGGCATGACAACGTCCTGGGGTCAGCCTGACCCTTCTTGCTTTAGACCCAGCAGCAAGGATTTCCCCAGGAAGCCCTGGAGGAATGCTGTTTGGAGACCAGGATCTGGGTGTCTGGGCACCTGTCCTTACTAGTTGGTCCTTGTGTCTGGCCTTGTGGTTGGTAAAGGCAGGAAATACATATTTTCTGAAAGGAAAAAATGAAATCAGTTCATAATGTTATATTCAATTAAAATTAAGATTATGCTTTTTACTTCTTTGACTTTATGTTTACATATTTTTAAACTGTAAAAAGATTACTGCTGTAATCTTGGTTTTTAATAATGTCAATATAATTACATAATTGCTTTATCCTACAGCACATCATAGATCTAGGATAACGATACCAATACTCCCACTGAAGAGAATAACATGATGTAGTTTAAGATTTCTCTCTTTCTCTGTGTTTTCTTTCTGACTAACCACATGCAGTCAAAATGAGGGGTTTTAAAATCACTTGAGGGGCGCCTGGGTGGCTCAGTCGGTTGAGGGTCTAACTTTGGCTCAGATCACGATCTCACGGTCCCTGAGCTCGAGCCCCTTGTCAGACTCTGTGCTGACAGCTTGGAGCCTGGAGCCTGTTTCAGATTCTGTGTCTCCCTCCCTCTCTGTTCCTTTCCCGCTCACACTCTCTTTCTCAAAAATAAATAAACATTAAAAAAAAAAAAAAAAGAAAACACTTGAAATAATTCTATCAACTTGATACAGAGTTAGGTTCATTTATTTTGGCTTTTCTAAAGTTTTTTTTTCTTTCTAAGTTACTTTTCGTTTAAAGGGGAAGAAATATTTATGGTTCTAACGCCAAAACCAGAGAAGGAATTAGAGAGGTCAAGATTTTATTTCCAGTGTTTCCCCTTCCTCATGGGAAACTGGCTTATTAGTTTTTGCTTGTCCTTCCACTGTGTCTTTTGGGAAACAAAAATGCACATTTTTATTTTATTTAATTTAAAAAAATTTTTTTAATGTTTATTTATTTTTGAGAGAGAGAGAGACACAGAGTGCAAGCGAGGGAGGGACAGAGAGACAGAGACACAGAATCCAAAGCGCGCTCCAGGCTCCGAGCTGTCAGCACAGAGCCCGACGTGGGGCTCGAACTCATGACCCCGAGATCAAGAGTCACACGCTCTTCCCACTGAGCCAGCCTGGTGCCCCCGGTATATTGTGTTATGTAACACTCAGGGATCTATTCAACAGAGCCTCTGGATAGACAGTCTTCTGAAAGAACCCTTCTGAAAGGGTAAAGGTCCAAGGGTCGGTTTTGCTAGATATTGCCAAATTCTTTTCCAAAGGGTCACAGACGTTTTTGTTTCCACCAGCAGTGTGTCCTGTTTGGGCCACAGTAATTTTTGTCTGACAGTTACACATCTTAAAACACATCACATAAAATTTAGATTTCCATTTTCTCCTGAGAAATGGGAAGATCTGGGGACACGCCAGTCCTTACAGGGATGGGACGGGTTCTCCAGGTTGTCACGACTTTGGCTTCTGAGAAACTTGAGCCTGTTTGCTGATATGTGGCCCACGCCTTGGTGTGTAAGCATTTGGATCTGTGAATTCTTTTTTTTTTTTTTTAAGTTTATTTATTTATTTTGAGAGAGCGAGAAAGAGAGAGGGAGAGAGACAGCATGAGCAGAGGAGGTGAAGAGAGAGGGAGAAAGAGAATCCCAAGCAGGTTCAAGCTGTCAGCACAGAGCCCAACTCAGGCTCAGCTCACGAAACTGTGAGATCGTGACCTGAGCCGAAACCAAGAGTTGGAGGCCTAACCAGCTGAGCCGCCCAGAAGCCCCTGGATGTGTGAATTCTTGTTACCAGTTGTACCTTCATGGTTTACATTTTCGTTACCCATGAATGAGCCAGAAAATGTAAATCCACTTGGGAATGTGTGTGTGTACGTGCGCACATGCAGAGAAGGCTTAGCACGGTTGACACGGTTTTTATGTATTGTAGCAATCAACCGTTTGTTACATCTGTGCATCTTTCTCTGGGGTTTTCACTGTATTTCTGTACCCTTGAATAGGGTTTGAAATAGTGGAACTATCACTTTTGTTTTAGGACTTTTACCTTAATTTTAGTAAGAAGCCAGCACAGAGGAAAGGGTATTGTGTGGATTAAAGCAGGTGTGTGTGGGGCCTGGGCCTGACCTTGAAAATCAAATTAAGAGCAGGGATTTTATGTCAAACACCTGAGAATCGCCCCAGGCATCTGGAGGGCAGGCTTCGAGTGGTGTTTTTGGTAGAAATAGTATCACTGAGAGGCTGAGAAAGATATAGATTTTGCTGGTGAGCCATTCTTTTAAAATGAAATCACCAAATATTTAGCAGTATTCAGTCCTTAACAATACTCTAGATTAGTAAAGCTCTTTAATATGCCTCCTTGGTATCCGAGCATAATTGGTATTAAAAGTAGTCGCTTGAAATAAACCCATTTAAAACAAGCATCAGAATTTCAGAGTGAAGAATGAAAAATGATGGGGACTTTGTTTTGAAAAATGAAACTAAAAATTATGACAAGTTTAGTATTTATTGCCATTGAGCTTGTCGTTGTTATTATACGCCGATTCCTGGAACAGAACAGAAACGATTTGTGTGACTTTAAGAAGAACACGGTTCTTACAGAAGAAATATGGTATATTCTTGAGCGCAACTTGATTTTCACAGCATAATCATATATATATATATATATATGTATACACACACACACACATATATATGTATATATATATTTTATCTAAAAATGTCTGAGGCCTTTGTTAGTGTTTTAGCATTCAGATTATTCCCTCTGGAGCGCTGACCAGCCTTCTGATTTCTCTGCTTCAGTTTTAGCCAGGCTGCTTCTGCCACTCTTATTTCTTGGTGACTTTGCGTGAACTTTTATACGGTTTACCAAATCTTGCTTGCGTCCTTTGTAGTACTTAGAATCTCTTAACTGATTTTTGCTGCCCTTCTGTTCATCACGGACCCCGACGCCAGTGTGGCTCACCGACTGGGGCAGTGGCAGACGCAGGCTGGCAGCAGGAGTCTTACATGTGGTCTTCAGGGAATAATCCTGCGTTTGGGCGATTTTTGCCTCTAATCGCAAACTCAGGAGTGTTGGATGCTGGGCGCCTGGGTGGCTTAGTTGGTTGAGCGTCTAACTCTTGGTTTTGGCTCAGGTGGTGGTCCCGCGGTTTGTGAGTTCAAGCCCCACGTCGGGCTCTGTGCCACCTGTGGTCCCCAGAGCGGTCCCGAGAGCCAGCCGAGGCCTCGAAGGTTTGCATTGTGGGGCACCGAGGGCCTTCGTCCCGCCCCTGGGCCCCACCTTGGGACAGGTACTCTGGAAAGACCAGTATGTTGGATTACCAACTACGTTAACACAAATGCATAGCTTTAAAAAGTCTTAAATGTGAGGGGCGCCTGGGTGGCGGTCAGTTAAGCATCTGACTTCAGCTCAGGTCATGATCTCACCGTTTGGTGCGAGTCCTGCATCAGCCTCTGTGCTGACAGCTGGGAGTCTGGAGCCTGCTTCAGATCCTGTCTCCCTCCCTCCCTCCCTCTCTCTCTCTCTGCCCCTCCCCCACCCATGCTCACTTGCTCTCTCTCAAAAATAAATGAAAACATTTAAAACTTTCAAACTTTGTATTGAGGAAAATGTTAAGGGACTAGTAAAGTTAGTCTGGTGGTTACTGTAGTTAAGAGGATGTAGAAAGAACCCCGTCTAGCGCCATCTAGCGTCTCAAGTAACAAATATGCTTATAAACGCTCACAGTACACACTGTTTGAGATCATATAATTATCCAAATAATGCTTCATAAGCCCTGAAACTGTATCTCTGGAATTTCCTTATCTCTCTAAAACAGGAGGGTTCTATTTCTCTCTCCTTGAGTATGAAGAGGTTTTTAAGAGAGTAAAAAAGTATGGGATAAGTAAAAGATACAACGGAATTGAAACTTGTTATTTCCACCTAAAAACATACTAAACTGTTTTCAATAAGAAAAAAATTTTGCTTTTAAAAAGAGGGTACCCATGTTTCTGATTTCCTGATCTATTTTTTCCAATGAAGGGGTTGTTTTCTTTTTAAATGTAAAATCTGTTTGGTTTCTCCTCTTGAGAAATAAATGGTATTTTTGACTTAGAGTTTTCTTAAAAATGAAAATAACCATGTTCTCATTACACAGTAGTAGATATTAGTTTCTTTTTTTAATTTTTTTTTAACGTTTATTTATTTTTGAGACAGAGAGAGACAGAGCATGAACAGGGGAGGGGCAGAGAGAGAGGGAGACACAGAATCTGAAACAGGCTCCAGGCTCTGAGCTGTCAGCACAGAGCCCGACGCGGGGCTCGAACTCACAGACCGTGAGATCATGACCTGAGCCGAAGTCGGACACTTAACTGACCGAGCAACCCAGGCGCCCCAGTAGTAGATATTAGTTTAAAAAAAAAATCCATACAGGGACGCCTGGGTGGCTCAGTCGGTTAAGCATCCGACTTCGGCTCAGGTCATGATCTCGTGGTTCACGGGTTCAAGCCCCATGTAGGGTTCTGTGCTGACAGCTCAGAGCCTGGAGCCTGCTTTGTGGGTTCTGTCTGCTGCTTTCTCTGCGTCTCCCCTGCTCGTACTCTGTCTCTCTCTCAAAAATAAATTTAAAAAATTTTTAAAAATTAAAAAAAATCCATCCAATGTATATAAATATGAAGGCCAAGTACAATCAGTCACATGTTGTGAGAGAAGCGCCTTGCGTGGCCTCGCGGCTCCTGCCCTCTTCTGTGTCCTTTTTCTCGGGCACTTTTATTTTTATTTATTTATTTATTTATTTATTTATTTTAATGTTTATTTATTTTTGAGACTGAGAGAGACAGAGCACGAATGGGGGAGGGGCAGAGAGAGAGGGAGACACAGAATCGGAAGCAGGCTCCAGGCTCTGAGCCATCAGCCCAGAGCCCGACGCGGGGCTCAAACTCACGGACCGCGAGATCGTGACCTGAGCTGAAGTCGGACGCTTAACCGACTGAGCCACCCAGGCACCCCTCTCGGGCACTTTTAAATTTTATCGTTTTAAATATTTTTTTTTTCCAACGTTTATTTATTTTTGGGACAGAGAGAGACAGAGCATGAACGGGGGAGGGGCAGAGAGAGAGGGAGACACAGAATCGGAAACAGGCTCCAGGCTCTGAGCCATCAGCCCAGAGCCCGACGCGGGGCTCGAACTCACGGACCGCGAGATCGTGACCTGGCTGAAGTCGGACGCTTAACCGACTGCGCCACCCAGGCGCCCCTAAATTTTATCGTTTTAATTTCCTTCCCTCCTCTTCCCACCCAGGTAACCAATGGCAACAAACTGGCAGGTTGTTGTTCCATAGCTTTCTCCAGTATCCTATCGTGTGCGTGTATACAAGTTTGAGTTTGTAATACCTTTAGTTTTTTGAACAGAACATGCATAACACTCCCCTGGTCCCAAAGCCAAGAAACGTACAAGGCAGGCTGGTGACAAGTCACTTCCTCCGTGCGGCTCTGGCCTCTCCCCACGAGGTCATGGCTTTAATTAGTTTCTTACGAATCCTGCCGTAATTTGTGTCTGCATCACAAACACTCCTCTTTATTTTACTGCCATTTAAGAAACACACAAGGTAACTTGTTTAGACAAGACGCCTTTTGCTTTTGGCAGCATAGCTTGGGGACCTTTTCGTTTTGTATGTCGAGATTTCTCTTTATTTTTTATTTAAAAAAAAAATTTTTTTTAATGTTTATTTATTTCTGAGACAGAGAGAGACAGAGCATGAACGGGGGAGGGTCAGAGAGAAAGAGGGGGACACAGAATCTGAAACAGGCTCCAGGCTCTGAGCCATCAGCCCAGAGCCCGATGCGGGGCTCGAACTCACAGACTGCGAGATCATGACCTGAGCCGAAGCCGGACGCCCAACCGACTGAGCCACCCAGGCGCCCGGAGATTTCTCTTTAAAATAAGCGCATAGCATCGTGGCTGCAGGGTGCGTTGGAGGTTAGGTAACCAGTCCCCTATCGGGGATCTTTGGGTTGTTCACAGCCTTTTACTATGACAGACACGGCTTCAGATATAGCCTTGCACATCTGTCATTTTGTGGACGTGCGGGTATATCCGCGGGTGTTCCTAGCCTGGAGAGTTGGGTCACAGACCTGCTGCTGGCTGTAGAGCTGGTGCTCCCGCTGGCGGGGCGTGAGGGTTCCTGTTCTCCCATGGCGTCAATAACAACGTGTGCTATTAAACTTTTGTAATTCTGCCATCACGATAAGTGAAAAGAGGTGATTCAGTGTGGTTTTAATTCGCGTTTTTCTTACTACCGGTGAGAGCGAACCACTTCTCGCGGTTTCATGTGACGCTCAACCGACTGAGCCACCCAGGTGCCCCATTTTCTCATATTTTTGGATCAACGGAACCGCTAACCAATTTGAATAAACAGTGGCAGTTATAGGCATCAATGTCTTGTTCCTGATTTTATTTATTTATTATTAATTTATTTATTGTTCCTGATTTTAATGGAAAAAGTAATTAGTATTTACTTTTTTTTAAAAGTTTATTTATTTTGAGAGACAGAGAGAGATCGCAGGCGCAAGCAGGGGAGAGGCAGGGAGAGAATCCCAAGCAGTCTTCACATTGTCAGCACAGAGCCCGATGCAGGGTTCGAACTCACGAACCATGAGATCATGACCTGAGCCGAAATCAAGAGTCAGACGCTTAACCGACTGAGCCACCCAGGCACCCTGAGTGTTTACTGTTTTAAGTGATTTTTTCTTCTTGGTCTTTGCCAAGTAATCTTGAGCATAATTAAGATTTTTATTTATAGAGATTTAAAAAAAAAAATTTTTTTTTTCAACGTTTATTTATTTATTTTTGGGACAGAGAGAGACAGAGCATGAACGGGGGAGGGGCAGAGAGAGAGAGGGAGACACAGAATCGGAAACAGGCTCCAGGCTCTGAGCCATCAGCCCAGAGCCCGACACGGGGCTCGAACTCACGGAACGCGAGATCGTGACCTGGCTGAAGTCGGACGCTTAACCGACTGCGCCACCCAGGCGCCCCTATAGAGATTTTTATTAGAAATGGTTAGTAATTCCGACAATGCCGTTTCAGCCTGTACTCAATAATTTGGTTTTATTTACAAACTTTTTATTTACATTTACAAACCATGAGATCATGACCCGAGCCCAAATCGAGAGTCGAACGCCTGACTGAGTGAGCCACCCTGGCACCCCGATGTAGCTTTTTAATGCCGATGGATTTCCTAATGCCAACCATCGTTGAATTTCTGGAATAAACCCTGCTTGGCCATCGAGTTTATTTGATGTATTTCTGCATTCTCTGTGAATTTTTGTGTCTGTGTTCCTAAGGGAGGTTGATAGGTCTGTGTTACCGTCACTCAGCGGCGGGGCCAGGCTGGAACTGTGTGTGTCCCCTGCACTGACTGCTGGGTGCCCGGCCACTCGTCCCCTTTCTGTCCGCCGCCTCCCCCGTGAAACGAGGTTCCGGGTGATCCTCCCCTCACCCGCCTGCTCTGAGGATGGCAGGAGGTGAGGCCAGAGAGGCACGCAGCCCAGCTGACCTGTGGTACACTTTTAAATGTCAGAAGAGGTTGTGTTGTCTTAAAATGAACCACAGTTCTCTCTAGGTTTTCTGCAGTCCAGAAATTCGAGAAGGGCTCTGTCTGCTGGCTTCAGCCTCGTACTGGAGGCGTAGAGGGTTTGTATCAGGGTCTTGAGGTGGGAAGGAATCATCCAAACTGCCGGTGTTTTTATTTGTTTCTTTTTTTTAAATTAAAAACACTTTTAAATGTTTATTTATTTTTAAGAGAGAGACAGTGTGAGAGAGGGAAGGGCAGAGAGAGAGGGAGACACAGAATCCGAAGCAGGATCCAGGCTCTGAGCTGTCAGCCCAGAACCCGACGTGGGACTTGAACTCATGGCCCCGAGATCAAGACCTGAGCTGAGATTAAGAGTCGGGTGCTTAACCGACTGAGCCACCCAGGCGCCCCACTGAAAGGTCTTTGAGTGTCTGGCTCCTTCTTAATGTCGGGTCTCTGCACAGATGCACCTTACTGGCCACCCCCTCTGTGGTCTTGCCACAGGCTCCACGAGCGGTCTTCTCTCTCCCTAATGGTGTCGGGACCGTGGGTCGGTGAAAACACCAACGTGCAGGTGGCTAGCCTGTACCCACCAGTGTTCTGGGTTCTTCACTGTGGCCGCAAACTGTTTTGCAGCGGGCCAGTCAGCTCATTGCAAAACGTGGGAAAAAGTATTTTGTCAAATTGTGTGAAATTACTGATATTTTACACTTTGACCCACAAAGTGGCAATTTCATATGATTGCTCCAAATCGTTATGATTTGGCATCTTCCTGGCTTTTTATTTAATTATTTCCCACGAATATTCTTCCCCAGAACGCATGTCTGCCTTCTTCCCATCCAGCTTACTCGGCTTCTTCCCCAGGTTCCTAATTTTTTCTTTCCTTCCCCCAGCCACTGTTTCCGTTTTTAGTCCTGCCCGTCTCAGCTACTGGGTGGAAAGCCGTCAGAAACCATCTGTATCAACTTGAGACGAGTTGGTGGCTCTTTGCTCCTACTTGAGTACTGGCACTCTAAAGAGATTCCGGGTGACGCACGCACATCTTCAGTTGACACAGCGTAAGACGCTTTGGCAAAGTGAAATGAAACGATCCGTGGTGGATGGTTGTATTTGTCAGGGCGGTTTTTTTCTTATTTCACATGACAGAAAGCCTACATCACGATGGGGTAAATAAAGTGTATTTATTTATGTGTAGCGAGAAGCCAAGACTTCTAGCCAAGAGGGAGTGATGGATGCCGGATTCCTGCCTTCCACCCTCCACACGCACAGCTGAAACAAGTGGAGAAAAAAAAAAAAAGGCTGGGCAAAATAGATAAAACAATGGTTTTTAGGACGTTGAATTTCAGGCAGTAACAAACAGGATCTCTGACATGGCCAAGAAATGAGGTGAGCCCCTCAAAGCCTCCAGCTTACTGCCTGGAGAGAGTGCGCATGTTGCGGCCTGGGAGCGTGACCCACGCGGCGCCCAGCAGTCCCCCTGGATTCGAGGGATGGACTTGGGGGTCAGAGGAGCAGAGGCAACTAGAATGTGCAGGCAGGGTGCCGGGAGGGAGTTGCAGAGAGAGAACCTCACCGGTCAGCAGGGCGTCCTTCCTTGTGTGTCCTCATCTGAGTACCCGGGTGGGGCATGGCAGGAACTACCCAAGGGATTAGAGAGAACACATCTCAATGCACACACGGGGCTGGTTATAGTTCCTCTTCTCTCCAACCGGAATCAAAACTTAATAATTTACGGGCATTTTATGTAAATGCTTTTGCCTCAGAAAGGGTGCAGAATGGGGCTGAGACCTAAAAGTTGCTCAAATCTTACCTAAAAACTTAAAATCAAGACCTGAGGGGATTAAGTTGTTTCCAAAGAGCTGAATACATCCTAGAACAAAGTTCAAGAATATGTGAAAATGTCCAGCAATCAACAGTGTATAATTGACAATGCTCGGCAACGCATGAGAAATTACGAGGCATGCAGAGAAGCTGAAAAATATCACCCGTAATGAAAGGAAGTATCAGCCAAAACCGACCCGGAAAATGGCACAGATCATAGGATTATTGGGAAAAGACATTCATACACTTATTGTAGCTATATCCATACGTTCAGGAAGCTAGAGGAAAGATTGAATGGGGGTATGGAACCCTGATCTCTAGAGATGAAAACAATTTTATTAAAAAAGTACGTTGGATGGGATTAAGGGCGAAGGAGACACAACAGAAGATTAGCGAACTGGAAGATGCACAAGTAGAAAATATCCTAAGTGGAACAGTGAAAAAAAAACCCGAATAAAATCAGCAGAGCATCAGTGACGTGTGGGATAACTCCAGTGTCCTGATATGGGTACACTTGGAGTCTCTGAAGAAGAAAGCGGAAAGACAAAATAATTGAGGAAGGACAGGCTGAAAAGCTCCCACATTTGAAGAAAGCTACACACCCACAAACCCAAAAATCTCAGTGAACTCCAAACACAAGAGACATGAAGAAAACCGCGGGAAGGGAGACTATCATCACATTTCTTAAAAACCAGAAAGTCTTAAAAGCAGCAGGTGATGTTTTCCGTGCTGAGAAGTGCACGTAAGAAGGGCAGCAGGTTTTGCATCCGAAACGGTGCGAATGAAAAGACAATAGAGCGACATCTTTCAACAGCTGGACAGAAAACAAAGCCCCCAACTGACTCTTTGGAATTCGATCTAGTTAGAAAAAATAGCTTTCAAAAACAGAGGTGAAATAAAGACATTTTTGGACGTGCAAATGCTAGACGAATTCGTTACCTGGAGACTACTGTGAAAAATGCCGACCAGTGACACCAGATGAAATCTGGACCTATTCGGGGAACAAAGAACCCCGGACAAGGTGACTACGTGCGTACGTATGTTTCCTACCGTTTAATCTGTTTGGAACATAACTGGTTGTTTGATTTTTTTTTAATGTTTATTTTTTGAGAGACAGAGAGTGAGCAGGGGAGGGGCACAGAGAGAGGAAGAGAGAGAGAATCCCAAGCAGGCTCTGTGCCGCCAGTGCAGAGCCCAATGTGGGGCTCGATCCCACGAACCGTGAGATCGTGACCTGAGCTGAGACCAAGAGTTGGACACTCAGCCGCCGAAGCCACCCAGGCACCCTCTTTTAGCAGCTTTCGAGTGTACAGTACCGTGTTGTTAATGACAGTCACCACCCCACACATTACATCCCTGGGGTGGGAAACCCACTTTAAATATAGAGTCACAAATCACTTAAAAGGATGGAAAGAGATATACCATGCTAACACTAATCAAAGGGAAGCTGGGTCGACTGTATTTCTCTCAGACAGTGGAAAAGCTTCTTAGTAAAGAAAAATGTTTCTCAGCAAAGAAACCAGGAAGAAGTGGATCATTTTATAGTCATAAAGGGAATCAATTTATCAAGACGTCTCAACAAGCATAACCAGCATCTTCACATGCCCAGTAAAAGACCATCAAACCACGTGAGGCAAATTTGACAGATGTACAAGGAGGAGTAGAAAAGCCCACCATCACGGTCAGATTAAGTCACCTTCTCAGTAACAGGCACAACAAGGGAAGATCCACGGCACGTTATCACGCAAGCTGAGCCGGCCGAGCCTTCTAGAACACTCTACCCAACAAGAGGAGAGCGCACAGTCTTTCCAAGTGCACACAAGCATTTGCCCAGAAAAACCACATTCTGGCCACAAAACAAGTCTTAGTAAATTTACAAGGACTTCATACAAAATGTGTTCTTTAACCACAGGGGGTGAGAAATTGGAAACCAATCAGAGAGAAACCTCAGCCAAATGCCCAAGTATTTGGAGACTAAATAACACACTTCTACCCATGGGTCAAAAAAAAAAAAAAAAAAAAAAAAAAAAATCAAAACAGAAATTAGTGTTTTGAACTGAATGAGAATAGAAACAGTATATCAGAACTTGTGAGATGCCCTTAAGGCAGGTCTTTGAGGGAATCTGTGGCATTTTGTTCACCGAGAGGGACAGTTAAAGCACAAAACACCGAGATTTGAGTAGACAAAAGGCTCCGTTCCATGACCTCAGCTTTCACCTTACGAATTTTTTTTTTAATATTTTTATTTTTTTTAATGTTTATTTATTTTTGAGACAGAGAGAGACAGAGCATGAATGGGGGAGGGTCAGAGAGAGAGAGGGGGACACAGAATCTGAAACAGGCTCCAGGCTCCGAGCTGTCAGCACAGAGCCCAACACGGGGCTTGAACTCACGAACCGTGAGATCATGACCTGAGCCAAAGTCGGACGCTTAACCGACTGAGCCACCCAGGTGCCCCTCACCTTACGAATTCTTAACAAGGGAGCCAGTGAAGTTCACTGTGAGCAGGAGAAAGAAAATGGTTAAATGTCAGACTGGATTCAACAAGACAGGTAGTAGGAAAAAGCCAAGCCAAGCAAAAGCCGGTTCTTTGAGAGGATCAATAAAATTGATAAACCTCTAATCAGGGTTAAAAACAAGGCACGGTGTTCGGAATGGTAGGTCAATTAAGATATTGCAGGGATAATGACATCAAAATGTCATGCCATTAAATCCAAAAACGTAGAGGACAGACCCCGGAACACAAGCATTACTTCAGCAGCCCGTGGGGACCGAGAGAGAGAGAGAGAGAGAGAGAGAGAGAGAGAGAGGCAGCATGAGCGGGGGAGGGGCAGAGAGAGGGAGACACAGAATTCCAAGCAGACTCCACACTGACCGCGTGGGGCTCGATCCCACGAACCTCGAGATCATGACTTGAGCCGAAATCAAGAGTCGGATGCTTAACGGACCAAGCCACCCAGGCGCCCCTCCCCGCATCTGTTAAAGACACGTCGTTATACGCTAAAGATATTGAAAACGTGTTAAAAATCCTCACCAAGAAAACTGTAGGCTCAGACGCTTCTGTGGCGGATTCTAACAAAGATCTGAATAAGGACCAGTGCAGTTTCTACACCAATGTCCGGACACTGAGGAGGAGGGACGACTTCCCGAGGCAGCTGAGGCCGGCATTACGTTGGTACCAAAAACAGACACACTGCTTGAAGCAAGGAAAACAGCGATCACCGTCACTCAGAGACATTTATGCAAAGATTCTTAAAGTTTCAGCAAATCCAGTCCAATAATACATAGAGGACTCTTCACGACCAAGGAACCATTAAAAATTAAATTAAATTAAATTAAATTAATTAATTAAAGATTAATCAGTGTAGTTCCACATCTCACACACCACGCCATGCGATCATTCCAATAGGATTCCAGTGAGCATTTGGCAAAACCCAGCACCCGTGCCCGGTGCAAACTGCCGGCAAAGTAGCCGTAGGAAGAAGGGTCTTTGGGTTTGTCTCTCGCAGCCTTCGTTATCCTTCCTCTGTCTTCTGTTGAGAACTTTGGTCATGAAAGCAGGTTGAATTTTGTCAAATGCTTTTCCTGAATCCACTGAGACGATCCTATGATTTTTATCCTTCATTTGCGGATATGGTGTGTCCCGTAGCGCTGGGTTTGTGAAAGGAACTTGGAAGGTGTTCCCTCCTCTATTTTTTTGGAAGAGTTTGAGAAGGGTCAGTGTTAATTCCTCTTTTTGCGTTTGATAGAATTCACCCGTGAAACCAGCCGGTTTGGGCTTTTCTGGGAGGCTTTGGATGACACTTCAGTTAGTAACCCTTCTTGTGACCGGTCCGCTCAGATTTTCAATTTTGAGTCATGCAGGGTGTCTGCTGGATGTAAACACTCCCAGGCTCTACCCGGTACGTAGAAGCCAGCGTCTTCAGGGAATCGGGCTGGGAATCTGCAATTTTTTAAACAGTGCCTCTGAATTACCTTCCCATCGGTCGAGTTTGGAAAATCACCAAGATGCCTGTTTTTTCACCCATGACGATGAAATGCTTCTTCCATCAGAGGATTCGCCTCGTGGCCCGGCGACTGTGTCCTGGCCGGGGCCCTGGGTAATGAAAGCACGAGGGGCCACGGCTCTGCCCGTCTGGTGAGCAAGTTCGGCTCCACTGGGTTTCCCTGCGCTCACATGGAATTCTGTTACACGGAACGAACACCTCGTGGGCCATCTTTTAAAAAATTTAAGCTACTCACATAACCGCAATACTTGAAGCCTTCTAGAATAAAATGCGGGCTTCCGGAGATCACAGGGTCTGTGCCTCCCTCCCCAGCTCCCCTCCCGGCCGGCCAGCCCCCTGCAGACCCCAGGGTCTTTGTTCTTCCAGTTCTGTGCCTCCTCCCTGCAATCTCTTTCCCATTTGTTTGTTTTCCTCTCCCTCTTTTTTTCTTCTTTTTTTTTTTTTTTCAACGTTTATTTATTTTTGGGACAGAGAGAGACAGAGCATGAACAGGGGAGGGGCAGAGAGAGAGGGAGACACAATCGGAAACAGGCTCCAGGCTCTGAGCCATCAGCCCAGAGCCTGACGCGGGGCTCGAACTCACGGACCGTGAGATCGTGACCTGGCTGAAGTTGGACGCTTAACCGACTGCGCCACCCAGGCGCCCCATCTCCCTCTTTTTTTCAAGTGGCCTCAAACAAGTTTATTCTCTTAAGAGTTCTGGGCGTCCGAAATGCAAGAGTGTCTGCAGGCTATGCCTTCTGGGGGCTTCGGGGGATAATCCTTCCCTGCATCTTCCAGCTGCTAGAGGCACCCCTTCCCTGGCTCGGCTCGGCTCATGCCCCCTGCCGCCCCCCGAAGCCCTTGACCTCTGCTTCTGTCAGGCAGCCTCCTCCCTCTTACAGGTCCCAGTGAGGCCCTGGGCTCACCTGATGGGCCAACATCCGCACCCCATCTCAAGCTGCTTTAACTTAGTCACACCTGCAAAGCCCCTGTGGTCCGGGAGGTAGTGGGGACCGGGACAGGGGCATCTGTGGGGCCGTCACTCGCTGACCGGCCGCCTCGCTGACCGTCCCTGGGCTGGCAGGGGCTGAGGAGCAGGCCCTGTTCTCGCCCGGCGGGAGGGGGGAGGGTAGAGGGGGCAGCTTCCAGCCTCCGTGACTCTGTCCTCAACCCGGTCACACTCCGCCATTGCGGTGGCTTCACTACCCTTTCTTATCTGTTTTCACGTATCCGTTTACTACCTGTGTCGGGCCCCGTTCCCCACGCTCGGTGATCACGGGGGAGCCGAGCAGAAGGTTCCTGTCCTGGGGGATTGGCTGTCCGCGTACCTTGCCCTTAACACAAGCACCCGCTGCCCCGCAGAACGTAGGCTCCCAGGGTGTGGGACCCACTCTCCAAGCCCCAGGAATTAGACCGCTGTGGGGCAGGGGCACCTGGGTGGCTCAGTCGGTTGAGCAACCGACTTCGGCTCAGGTCATGATCTCACAGTCTGTAAGTTCGAGCCCCGGGTCGGGCTCTGTGCTGACAGCTGGGAGCCTGGAGCCTGCTTGGGATTGTGTGTCTCCCTCTCTCTCTGCCCTTCCCCTATTCACGCTCTCTCTGTGTCTCTCAAAAATGAATAAACGTAAAAAAAAATTTCAAAAGAACACTGGGGGCAGCTCGGAGTCGCCCATTTACTGGCGAGCCACCCTACCGCCACAGGGGGGCGCCCACGCTCCACGCTTGTGGCCACATTTCTTGGGCGGGAATCTGTACACAACAGTCTCCGGTTATCACCCCTCCCTCCTCGGACAGGGGGCGCGGGGCCCTTGTTATCAGTGACCGCGACAGGGCGGGAAGTTCTTGGGGAAGAGGCGCCACAGCAGGTGCGTGTCCGTGGGAGCGAGCCAGCCGCTCGGGCCGCCGGGGGCCGCGCCCCGGGCCAGGGTTCCTCTGTCTCGGTTCTTGGGTCCGGGCAGGGGGCTTGCTTGTTCCGTGAGGCCCGTGGAGGTCGCCCGCCGCGCCGTCGCAGGTGCCCGGCCTCTGACCGCTTGCGCTGCCTGCGCGCGTTTGGGGCGGCGGTGTTCAAGGAGATTGTTCCGCGTCCTGCCACCGCAGAACATTCTGAGCCGAAAAGAGACCGGGTCTCTGGCCGAGCAGGGATTGGACGCAGGAACCAAAACGCAGCAAAGCGAGCCAGACCTCGTGGAGGCTCCTTAGGCCAGGGTGCCCCGCCGGGTCACCGGCGGGTTGGGCAGCTGCGCTCCCTGCGGCAGCCCCGCCCTCCCCCCACCCCCCGCGCCGGGTCACCGGGTCACCGTGTCACCGTGTCACCGTGTCACCGTGGGCGGGAGCCATTGGCGCTCCTAGGACTGCGGGGCTCGGTCACCCGCTGCCCTGCAAGGAGTCCTAAGCTTCTAGAAGTTATCAGCTCTGGAAGCTGGGAGGGAGGGAAGGCAGCAGGATGTTAGCAAAGGAGGCTGAGACCCAAGCAGCGGGTGGCCCTGGTTTCCTGCGCTTCTCCAGCTGTGCCGCCGAGGCCCCCCCCCCCGCCCCGGGAAGTGGGCCAGGCTGCAGGGGGACCCCCAGGCCCGTGTCCCTCACTGGTTGTGCTGCAGGGCCTTGGGCCGCCCTTGAGAAGTGTGCTACAGCGGGGAACCTCACGGCCTCGTCCCCAGCCGCACCCAGCGCCTGCCTGCTCTCCAGCGCCCAGCGCCCGCCGCGTGGCAGGTCGCCCAGCTGGCACTGGTGGCTGGACGGAAATCCTGAGTCAAATGGAGCTTGGTCCCTGTCCCACTGAGGCTACTGTTGGATTTTGGGAGACGCGGACGGGTCAGTGCTAACGTTTCACGAGCAACGTGGCGCAGCCGAGGCTGGGCCGGAAGGCACAGGCCAGGACGTGAGCCCGGCTCAGGTCAGGAGGGGACGTGGAGCAGGGGATCGCAGGGTGCACAGGGGCTGGCGGGCAGAGGATGTGCTGGCGGGGAGGGTGGCCGGCAGGGCCGCCCCTGGGGCAGGAGGTGTCCCCCTGGCTGCGACAACCGTGAGATTGTGGCGGGAGACACGGGACCCTGCAGGATGCGGCAGGGCGCCGGGTGGCGTGGGGACTGCGGGCGCTAAGGGGAAGGGCGAGCTGGAGGGCCCCCTCCCCTTACGGGAAATTCCGCATTTCTGTGGACAAACCCATCTCTGCAAAGAGCACGCACAAATCCTACGCCTGACCTTGGGCCTAGGAAACGGAGATGCGGCCTGGACTCCCCACCAGAGGGCGGCCTGAACCACGCGGCAGGTGCCCGCATAGGCTTCTCCTGTGAAAGTCTCGGACACGTGGTCCCCGCGTCCCGAGAAGCCGGAAGCCCTCGCAGACAGCCGGCTCGCCGCATGTCCCCCTTCCCCGCTCAGCTCGGTTGGTCTCCAGGGGGAAGGAGGTACTGAGCTCTCTCCCTGATCTGTGGCAGGCGTCATAAGCTCAGGCGTGACGCCCCCCAGAGCCACAGGGGGGTATTATTCCCATCATGATGCGATCCCGACTCCAGAGGCGCAGAGATCTGCCAGATGGTGCGGGTGAGCCCTGGGGGGCACGTACTGCGTGTGCTGTGTGTCCCCATCTTAGAGGCACAGAGGTGGCCTTGGCTCTGTGCGCCCCCCCCGCGCCCCCATCCTGTCTACACTCGGAGAAAGGAGCTGGTGGAGAACAGGCCTCCCAGGGGAGGCAGGAGGCAGCCGTCAAGCGCAGGGCGTGAAGGGCGCTGCGGGAACAGGGTGCTGGCGTAGCCGTCCTGCTTCTTACGTTTCCTGCTGTTCGTGTAGGTGGAAATAACGGGAGACCAGGAGCCCCGTGACCTCAGAGCGCGGAAGGAAGGTCAGCCAGTTTCCGGGAGGCGGCCGTATGTTCAGTGTGGGCACTGCCACGCTGACTCCCTGACGCTCATCATCTTGAACAAGTGCTCTTGTGGCTCTCCACGCTGAACGGGGGGCGGCCAGTTGGGGCCACACGTCTCGTCTCGTCCTGGACTGAGCGCCCGGGAGTGGACAGGCCGCCACTGAGACCCCAGTCCCATCAGGCGCCTGTTCAGGAGGTGCCTGGAACAGCTTCTTGCTGGGCTCTGGCTGATTCCGGCCTGGGTCTCCAGGCAGCAGGGGGGGTTGCTCTCGGCCACCACCTTCCTTTCTCCCTGGGAACGCAGTGTGACGTCCCCTCCCCGGCAGGGAGTCAGGCGTGGCCGAAGGAATACGGGGAGAGCTGGTGTCCCGATTCGCAAGCCTTCCACTCGCCAGACGTCCCCTGGCCTTGCAGTGGCTCTGTGTACGGCAGAGGGTCCCTGACTACCACACGAGGGAGCTGCACACGGGGGTGTCTGCAGACGAGGACGAAACCTGTGTCCTGTGTGAGCGTCCTACGCGTTTGGATTTCCTTGTTTGGGCAGCGGGCATGGTCTTACCTAATACAGACTTAGGTTTCTTCCAGATCTGGGGAGAGAGCGCTGTGAGAATCATAAAGGGGTGCTGTCCCCACGGCCTGGTGGCCTCTGGCGTTGGGGCCACAGTGGGCCTGACTCGATGCAAGAAGACTGTGTCCCTCAGGGTCCCTGAGAGTCTCATCCCCTGAGATGTCCTGTTCAGCAGGCAGACACGTGCACTGCTCCGAATCTCCCAAGGAAGCCTTGCTCGGGCCCTTGTCCTCCAAGAATCAGGCTCTGTGTCTGCTCTCCGAATGGGAGGTGGCTCTTGGGGGTTCAGCAGCGCCTTCACGGGCCCGTCTCGGCCAGTGCATACTTTATGGCCAAATGATGACCAGACCTGGCTGTTTGGACTGTCGTAAATTCACAAGACAAGTTCATGGACACCTTGCCAAGGGCGTGCCCGTTGGCTGCTGCGGCCCATGTAGTTGTGGGGAGGAGGGGGTGGCCGGCTTGGCCGAGCACAAAGTATGTGTAAACATTTCCCCCCGCTGATATCAAGTATATTAGTCAGGTCCTTGGTCGCAAGCCGTGGGCTGACGCTGGCTCTCTTGTGCCAAAAGGAACATTTGGAAAGGATGTTGAGAGCTCACAGAATCATCGGGCCTGGAGGCTCAGGCTTGGGAAAGAGAATCGATCAAGGTACCAAGGTGGCTCGGGACGGCCAGGCCCGAGGAATCCCGGCCGAGGCCGGGGTGTGAGAGCAGACTGCCTGTCTGTCATCTGGGATGTGAGGGCCCCTCCCGGGGCTCCTGGGGCTGGATGTGCCCCTGGAGGGGTCCTGGGAATATGGACCTTTCTTATGCTCTGAGGCGACGGGGGAGGACGCTACTCTCGGCCGAGCGGCTGCCCTGCGTCAGGCACTTTGTAAGTGAATCTCTCCCAGGCCCGAGCACGGCCCTTTGGAATACACACATTTCTTTCCCTTTTGCGGGGGAGTCAACAGGGTTCCCAGGCTGCGGGGGGGGGGGGGGGGCGGTGATTCAGCCAGCAGGTGGCAGAGGTTCACACCTGGGCCTCGTCCGTGTCCCGTTCCGTCTACCACCCAATGTGGGGATCGCTGGGCACCAGCCGTGACTTGAAATATGCTCTGCTTTTCACCGGGAGGATTTGGAATGAGACTCTGCAATTCGGATCAAGATAGCACACAACCAGTAAGAGTAAGCTGCAGGGGACAGAGGTTAAATTTCCCCACGGGGAGGCAATTTTGGGAAATCTGGAAGGGTTGGAGGGGCCGGCGAGGGCGGGGCAGGGAAAGGGGATAACCTGGCCCCAAAGTGAGCTGCTATCATCATCAAATATTTCCCTAATTGCGAAAAAATGAAGGGACTGAGGGATGCCAGGAAAATAAAGTCCAAGTGTACTAGGCGTTGGCTTTTTTGGCAAAGCAAATTTCTCTGTAACAATTTTTAAGAAGATATAAAAGGCATTGCCTCACACAATGATCTCTGAAGCCTGGCTTTCATCTGCCTCTTTAGAAACATTGCATTTCGAAGGGAGCCGTTAGCTGAGGTGGTGAATGTGTCTGCTAATTGCTTTCTGTTATAAATCTAAGCAACACTGAACTCCACGAGGGAATGCAAACTTATCAGGGAAGCTAAAAGCAGAAATCGCCTTTGGCTGAGTTACAAGTGCTGTTTTCCTCATCGAGCCTGAATGTCTTCACGTGTTTCTAGAACATTCTTATGTATCACTTGGGAAGATCACAGCGGGGTTGGGGAGTGGGCAAGGGACCCTGTGCAGGTTCATGCACCGTGTAAGAAACGCTGGAACAGATCGGCTGACCGACTCAGCAAGGTGATGCCCGGGGAGACTCAGGTCTGTGGACAAGTGTTTAATCCCGAGTGGGGAAGGGACAGAGGACGGGGCGATGGGGCCACGCGGCTCGCTGCCTTAGGCGTTTAAACACCCGCGAGGATCCCTGACCCAGTGGTTTTATGTCCTTGTCAAACGCCGTTGGCAAATCGGTCGACACCACTCTGCACGGAGACTCCTGGCACCACTCGTCTTCTAGAAGAACCCAAAGTAGTTGGCAGTGTTGAAGCACACACAGGCTTTACCAAAAATTTGAAATTCCCAGCTTCTCCAAAAAACCCCACAAAACTCGGAAGGTCTCGCGAAATGGAGCCCTCGCTTCTGCCTCGTGTGAAGGACCGTCCTCCCAAGATAGGCGTGTGGCTTCCGGGGGCCCGGCGCCTTCCTCCTTCGCTGCGGCGGACCCGGCCGGTCTCACCTTCCCGGCAGCATGTGTGAGCCCAGACCCTTCCCTGTCCTTGCCAACATTCGGGCTAGTCCGCCTTTGTGGTTTTAGCCCTTCTGGGGTGTGCGTAGTGGGAAGTCGCTGTGGTTTTAATTTGTGTTTCCTAATGACTAATGTGTTGCTCAATTGTTCGTGTGATCAGTGGCCCTTTGTACCTCCCCTGTTGGGAAGCGTCATTGTCCCAGACGTGGCTCTCTCCCCCGAGTTTTCGAGCTTCTTCCCGCCCGCCCAGAATCAGCTCCTCACGCCCCTGCCCGGACACCAGCCCTAGCTGGGCAGCCCCTGAGGCGCAGAGGGCTGACTCCCCGCTCCTTGGGGACCCCACTGACGCCAGAGGACAAGAGATCCCTTGCTGACACGGTCTCAGCAGTTCGGCCTCCTTGGACACAGAGTGCGAGGAAAACACATCTGAGCCTTTTTTGGTTCCCTATCGGGTGACTCAAGCCTTTGTTTCTGGCCCGGAGGCAGAGAGTTGGGGATCTCCCGGCACAGGTGAACAGGTGCACGGGGGAACGATGGGGGGACAGCCGGAACAAGACACATAAATACTGAAAACGCTATCCTTCCCGGTGTGGGGCTCATCTCCCAGAGGAAATCCTCTGCAGAAGTCTAGTCCATGCGGCGGAGAAGAACCCCCACAGCCCGGCCCCTCTGCCTCCGCGTCGTGTCCCCCCCCCCCCCAGGTAACCGAGAGCGGGGACAGACGCCCTTTGGCGAGTGCCGTCTGCCCACGGCGGCTCACCACGCGCTGCCTGTGTGGCGCTCGCGCGGTGGGCGGGCACAGCCGTCGCGTGGCGAGGTGGCGGGTCCTGGGGCCGCGCGTCCTGCCTCGCGCTCACCCGTGTTCCTCCCCGCTCTCCGCCAGGGGTGACGCGCCGCCCTTGAAGCTCGTGCCCCGCTGACGGCCGATTCCCGCAAGGGCCACCCGGGCCGTACCCGGGAGGGGCTCGTGGTTTTCCAAACACGGACGCGTTTCTGACTAAAGAAGGCAGGCGCGGAACCGGGCGGCTGACGTCTCCGCAAACAAGCGGTTATTCATCTGAAGAGCCTCGTGCTAAATATAGACGCGAGGGGAGGTCAGGAGCTTCCCGAACATACGCGTCCTTTCGTCTGCTGGTTTAAGGGCTCCGAGTTGGTAGAGAATAGTCTTTGTTTCTGGCCGTAGGCAGAAGCAAGGGGCCTGGGGGGCGAGACCGCTTCTCTGCCTTTCATCTCACATTCGGCAGCGGCAGGCAGACGGGTAGATTACGTGCGTTTGGAAAAAGTGCATTTGGAAAAACACGAGGGAAGAACTCAGCATACGAGGAGGAAGGGCGAAGAGGCCGGTTTCTTGAAATGCCGTGTCCCTGTCGCCGCCGTGCTTCTTGGAAGGAGGTGAAACGTCACCTACCAGGGCCTCCGACTTTCTGCCCTTCCTCCGTTTCCAGAGGCGTGTTCTCTCCTCTACCTCTCCTTCCAGAACATTCCTGTGACTCTACATACGCTTATGTAGAGACAGAGCACGCGTCTGTCTGCGTGTTTTACACCGCTGTACCGATGGCCCCGTAACTTGTGTTTTGTTTCTTCGCGCAGCTTTTCTTGGAGCCTCTCCTCGTCGGTACCTGTGGACGCCACCCCTTCTCTTGGCTGCTACACTGTCTTGCAGAATATGAATGCTTATCCAGCCAGTTCTGAAGCATTTGGGGGAATTCTGAAGCCTCTATAATTTACGCAATTTGACAACTGGCTTTCGTTACCAGGGGATCAATAATCTTGGATTTCCGTGTGTTTCCTAAAATCCCTGTCATTGTGAGGATGTCCCCCCCCCCCCCCCCCCACCAAATATCTGCAGCAAGTCAGGGCTCCTTTCTGGCAGCATTCTCCCCTGCGAGGTGCCCTCTCTCTCCTGTATGTTCATTCGCCTCAATTAGGCACTTTCTCCCGTTCCTTGATGACTGAGATTTAAGTACTCATGATTTCTCTATGATGTTTATCAGCAACTAGTCTGGAGACATGATCACGATGAGTCAGAGAGGGAGCCCACACCTGGAGCTGCTAAGGACTTCCCATATCTCTCCAGCACGAGGAGAGGGGCCGAGGGTAAGGCTGACGTAGGGAGGGCAAAGTTGCGGGACAGGACCTCACGCCAGTGCGCCTGAGCTCCTGGATGCAGCTGTGCCTGCAACCAGAGGCGCCACCGGCCTTCACCCCCACTGGACCAGTAATACATTTCCCTTTTGCCTCCATCAGATGGGTTGGTAACGGATCCGGCCCTCCCCCAGACAGAGCTCCGATGTCCGATTCCGTCACTATCTTGGTATGTTTTGTTTTTTTTTTTTCTGGTTTCGGCATCCTCCGCGAAGTTGTTTTTCTCTTTGATACCAACGTTGGTCGGTCTTCAGTATGCATTTCCACCTTGCAGAAGACCAAAGTGCCAGCTGCGTATACAGCTCGAGTGTAATGGTTACTGTGTGTCCTCGTGTATTATTTCATGTTTGGCCTCGGGAAAAAAAAAAATGCAGCAAGAATTCTCTTCTGTACACGGATGGTATAACCTCTCTGGGAACACATTTTATGGCGATCTTAACTCAAGTGTGCTGGGAAAATAACAGGGAGCGGTTTTGCTGGCTGCTCGTTACATGTGTTTTCTTGTATTCGTCACTCTTGAGTCCCTGCCAAGAGTTTACATCTAATTGCCTCTACATCATACTTCCCCCCTCAAAGAGAAAAAACAGCGCCCTGTAAATTGGTATAAACACTTTGGCTGCACGGTAATTTTGTTTTCTTGTTCCACATGGACTCGCAAACTTGAAATTCTTGAAGGCGCCTCAGACTTAATCTCAGGCAGAGCAAAGTGTGAGGGGTACTATTTCTCCCTTAATCAGAGTGTGCCGGGCACATCGGCCCACAATTCCCATGCTTTATTACTGTGGCGAACCAGAAGGGGCTGTGGGTAAAGGCTCAGGCGGGGAGACAACACGAAGGGCTTTTTATGTTAAAGGAAGAAGCATTCTCTTGCAAGGAAGATGCCGCAAGACTGGGAAGGTTTCCAAAGCCTTTCAACCGTCGCACACAAGATCCCCGTGAAAACTTAAAAATAGCCCCTTCGGTGGTGCGTGTAAACGTGAGCCTGCGTGTCTGAGATGCGTGTGTGAGAAAGGGGAGAGAGAGAGGTGATCGCTACCTGTTGGTGCGCTAGCAGAAGAGAATGGCAAGGTAAGGTGGCCTTTAAAAGTATATGCTTTTTGCAAACGATTTTTCTTTTGGACACAGAGTGGCTGTACAGAGCAGTGGTTGGGAACGTGGGTGTTGGAGTATGACTTCCTCGTGTGAATCTTTGCTCCCCTCCTCATAAATCGTGTGACCTTAGGAACTTATGTCACCTCGCTGGGCTTCGTTTTCCTGCAAAGCAGTGATTAAAAGTCACATGTACCGGGGCACCTGGGTGGCTCAGCCGGTTGAACGTCTAACTCTTGATTTCAGCTCGATGATCTCACGATCATGAGATTGAGCCCCACGTCAGGTTCTGCACTGAGTGTGGAGCCTGCTTGAGATTCCCGCTCCCTCTTTCTCTGCACCCCCCCTCTTGCGCGCTCTCTCTCTCTCTCAAAAAAAAAAAAATCACATGTACTCCAGTAGGGTTGTTGTAGGGATTTAATAAATTACTGTACGTAGGCACTTTGAACAAGGTCTGCATATGGTTGCTGTGTTGTAAGTATTTGCTATGAGGATGAAGATGAAGATGATGGTAATGAAGATGGTGATGAAGATGATGATGAAGGTGATGTCTGTGATGATGATGCAGATGTCTAGGATGGTGATGGTGGTGACGATGATGGTGGTGATGATGATGGTGATGATGGTGATGGTGATGATGGTGATGATGATGGTGGTGATGATGATGGTGATGATGATGATGGTGATGGTGGTGATGATGATGGTGATGAAGATGTGATGAGGATGTGATGATGATGATGGTGATGAGGATGTGATGATGATGATGGTGATGATGATGATGGTGGTGATGATGGTGATGGTGGTGACGATGATGGTGGTGATGATGATGGTGATGATGGTGATGATGATGGTGGTGATGATGATGGCGATGAGGAAGATGATGATGATGGTGATGATGATGATGGTGATGATGATGGTGATGGCGATGATGGTGCTGGTGGTGATGGTGATCAATATATGAAGGAATGCAGAATCTAAGACCTTTGAGCACCGTGGAAGAGGCAGCAGAGCCATGGGGTCTTCCTATTCTGGAAGATGAAGATATGCATCTGAAACCATAACTTTTTTGAGATTTTTAAGACAAACATATTCTTAGCTTGATCTTAGACGTTTTGTCTCTGCACTCGTAATGAGGAGCTCCCCACTCAGGCTGTGCCAGGTAGCACGAAGTCCTGGTGGGAGGAGGTAAAGTTGTTACCCTTTCTTCACGTCAGTGTTGATCACCATCATCTTCATCATCATAGACATCACCTGCATCATCACCACCATCACCACCATCACCATGTTCACCACCGTCACCATCATGACCACCATCATCACCATCACAGACATCACCTTCATCATCGTCTTCATCACCATCTTCATCATCATCCTCATAGCAAACACTTCATACGTTCAGCTCAGCAGCTGCACAGACTCAAGGTGATCTTCCTACCGGAAGGAAAACAAGATTGGTTGTAGACGTAGCAATACTCGTGGGTGGGGCTACAAGCCAGGGTTTTCCCTCCCATCTATGTCCTGACGTTCCTGTAGGTCTGAGTAACGTGTTGCACAGTCTGTTCAGTAAACGTCGGTCCACTCTGCTGGTCTATACTCGGTGGTTTATTCCTTCCTCACACAACACCCTTCTGAGTGCTTTGCACTCCTTTAGAGAAATACTTTATTCTGATCTCGTGAATGATTTGGAAAGATTTGCCTGAAATTGTGAGTGTATACATTGGGCAAGTTTTGCCCGAGGACACGCCCTTGTTCTCAAGTGGACTTTGGCCAACCCACCATCCCCCACTACAGGATATGGTTTGGAACCTAAAGGAAACGATTTCAGAAGAATATACCTTTCAGTAGCTTTAACATCATTAGTTTATAGATTAGAGATGGTATTATTTCCTATGTTTATGATTATCACTGGGCATACTCTTTGTCTGATAATCTCTGAGTACATGTATGAGGGAAATAACAATATTGTGGTTCCCGCTGTTGTAGGAATAACTTGATAAAGGCTCAGAAAAGGCACATAAATGATACCCATATGACCCGCATATTAACATTGATAATAGTAATTAACTAGTTAAAATAACCTCTGAGAGATTATGTTCAGGTTTCAGGAAATCTGATCTGTTAAAAACAATTTTTTTAAACATTTTTTTTAAAAGTAAATTTATTTCCTGGGGGACCCGGATGGCTCAGTTGGTTAAGTGTCTGACTCTTGATTTCGGCTCAGGTCACGATCTCACGGTTCATGATTTTGAGTCCCACGTCGGGCTCTGCGCTGACGGCCCAGAACTTGCTTGGGATTCATTCTCTCCCTCTCTTTCCCCTTCTCTCTCTCTTCCTCTCTCCCTCTCTCCCTCCCTCTCTCTCCCTCTCTCTCTCCTTCTCTCTCCCTCCCTCTCTCTTTCTCTCTCCCTCTTTCTTTCTTTCTCTCTCTCTCCCTCTCTCTCTCTCCTTCTCTCTCTCTCGCCTTCTCTCTCTCCCTCTCTCCTTCTCTCTCTCTCTCTCCCTCTCCTCTCTCTCCCGCTCTCTCTCTCCCCCTCTCTTTCTCCTCCTCTTTCTCTCCCCCCCCTCTCTCTCCCTCTCTCTCTCTCTCTCTCCTTCTCTTTCTCTCTTTCTGCCCTCAGAGCAGGGGAGGGCAGAGAGAGAGATTCCAAGCAGCCTGTCAGCACAGAGCCCAACATGGGACTCAAACTCACGAACCGTGAGATCGTGACCTGAGCCGAAATCAAGAGTCAGACGCTTAACTGACTGAGCCACCCGGGTCCCCCAGGAAATATGATTTTTAGTCGTTGCATAAATGGTGTGTTTTTATTTAGTGATATAAACAACTTACAGTTGTGAAGTGTGAGACAAATAGATGAGTTCAGGACATGAAAACTCTGTTTCCAAAAATTCTTCACATTCTGGGTTAGGCAATTTCTTAAGTGTGGTTTATAGACATCCAAAATTCAGGGATAAGGAAGTGAAATAATTTGCACTAGAACACATTAACTATTTATGTGTCTTTGTTCCGTGACACAGAGGTTCGTCTCTGTGGCAAATGTGGACACTCGAGGTAATTAGCATTAGCCGTCCGTGGACGCGGCCGTTCCCCTCACCCCGCCGGGGCGCTGGGCGCTATTTCTGCGTCCTTAGACTGCCCCCGCTTTGTGTACCCACGTCTGCACGCGGGAGGCTGTGCGCCTCTGTACCATACCCCCAACACCGAACAAAATCGGCAAAATCGTTCCCCAGAACATCTGACTTTCTGTTAAATAGGCCGTGGCACCGTCGCTTTATTTTAGAAACTGCAATATGAGAAAACCCATCTTCTCTGGAATCCTCCGTGGGCCGGAGGCTCTCTGGGCACCGAGGCCAGGCTGCAGCGAAACCCAACAGCTGGGGGTTCCTTAAACTCTTCTCCCCCAGGATTTACTGCAACATTTTAGGAGCCTGAAGGCGCAGGGATCTCCTACCTGTATGACCAGCGACGTCCCAAGTAAAACAGCCTCTTTCTTGGGGGGCAGAAGAGGGGGGAAATGTAACCACAGACTGTCTTCTTGCGAGGTCAAGTGAGAGGTAAAACGGCCAGCCTGGTGAGACTTCCGTCAGCTGGAAGGGGACAGTTCTGATGAGTTCGCCCCTCCCCCCTTGTCCTGTCCACTGGCCAGAGTAACATCTAATTGATGAATTCCACGTGATTTGTTGAAAGAGCAGGATTTGGCGGGGATGTGAGCGCGCTGCGGTGGGTTGGGGCTCTCAGGTCTCAGAAGAAGAGGGAACAGGAGAGTATCTTTCGTTCTGGAAAGATCGGTGATAGCTGAGCAGGGCAGAGGAAGGGAGAGGCTCTGACTTCCTCCTGGCTTTTTAAAAAGTGACTTTGAAGGAACTGACTGTCATGTAGCTGCCTCTTTCCCTGTTCTGTTCCAGCTCAGCTGGCAGGGGAGGTGCATTCCACGGACTCTTAGCAAAACAGCGCATTGGAAACAAATAAATATGGGAGAGCCCCGCAGGAGGGTGCTGGGGGCGGCCGCGGGGACCCAGGCAAGGACGCGGTGCGGCCGCCCGGCTCGCGGGGAGACGGACGCACTTGAGAAAGGGAGCCGAGAAGTGGGTGCTTCCGTCCCCTTCAAATTACAAACCAGAAAGTCAACAAGGACCGTGTTAGTTATGCAAGCGGTTTCTAAAGTGCTTCTTGTGGGCGACGTGTGAATTCTGCAGAGCTTCACCAGCCCCCGGCGTGGAAGTCTGTGCTTCAACCCGGGGACGCGAGGCCTCCAGGAGCCCGCTGGGGTCCCCGTGTCCCTTCCTCTGCCTCGGAGCAGCGAGGCTGGCGCGCCCCGGTGGCGAACCCGGTCCCAGAAGTGCGTCTTCCCCTTATCCCATCTTCCCACCATACCCCGTGAGTCTCCCCAGCCACCCGGCCGCTCCTGAAGGGCCCCCGACGTGGTGGCGGGGTGACGACGGGTCCCCATCTGCCCTCGGGCCCTGGCAGTCACTCCCTCCGACCCGCGTGGGCCCCCTCTGGGCCCTGGCAGAGCGGGGGGCTGGTTATCTATGGAATTCTGGGCTTCTCGGGCACCTGACCTTCCCCTGGATGCCAGTCTCCGGCCGCCTGTCCTGTCCGGGTTCGTTCTTCTGAAATCGCACGACCGTCTGCCTCGTTGCTCGAACCACACACCCAGGAGCCGGCGTTGGCTTCCCAGAGCCCCTCCTTGGCCTCCTCCGGCTCGCTATTACGTCCCCACCACTCTGTTTCCAGAAGCACATCCTGAGTTATCCTAGATCTCTGCCTCCCATCCCCCCAACCCCCCCCCCCCCCCCGGGCCCGGGCCGCCATTACCTCTCGGTTGGATGTCTCCAGAAGCTTCCAAATGACATTTTCTGCTTCCAGGGATGCCCTGCCTTCCGGCAGTCTACCATCCGTACGGCAGCCAGAGCAGTCTTGTAAACACGTACATTAACTCAAGTGCCGGCCTCTCTAAACCTTCCCCGTTGGGTCCAGTTCCGCCCCTGTCACGGCCTCCGGGGCCGGTCGTGGGCCAGCCCGCCTGTTCCAGCCTCCTCTTGGCCCTGCCTCCTTTGCTCACCGTGTTCCGGCCACGTCGGTGTTTCTAGTCTCATCAATACCGGGCTCATTTTAGGGACCCTGCGTGTTCCCTCATCCGGCTCCTCCCTCAGAGTTTCGCGTGCCCGGATCCCTCCGATCATTCAGGGCTCAGCTCACACGCCAGCTGCTCAGCAAGAATGTTCGTCCCAGACCCTCAGCTACAGCGATACGTGCTTGCCCTCCCCCGCCGGTCGGGAACTCCAAATGGCACCTTACTTTATTTAACGCGCTCACCGCAACATTCAACGTCCTCCCTTTTTGTGTACTTGTGTGTTCTCCCCCCTCGCCCGCGAAGAGAAGTTCCTGGAGGGCACACACCTGTTTCCAGCACCATCCCCGGTGCTCGAAAGAGTGTCTGGTGTGCAGTCGATGCTCCATAAAGCTTTGTGATAAACGAACTCTCTGAGAGACGGTGGGAGATGGGGCGCACTGCACCCGGTCCCCTACGTTGACGGGCTTCCGGGCACGTGTGTTGGCGACCTGCGGATTGCTGCTGCTGGGCTGGAGCTGAAGCTTCTGCATTTAAAAAAAAAAAAAATTCCAGGGGCGCCTGGGTGGCTCAGTGGGTTGGGCGTCCGACTTCGGCTCACATCATGATCCCGTGGTTCGTGAGTTCGAGCCCCGCATCGGGCTCTGTGCTGATGGCTCAGAGCCTGGAGCCTGCTTCGGATTCTGTGTCTCCCTCTCTCTGCCCCTCCCCCACAGGCACTCAGTCTGTCTCTGTGTCTCAAAAATGAATGAATGTTAAAAATTTTTTTAAAAAAGAGAAAAAAGGCAGGCGCTGAGTCGTATCTCATGACTTCTCAGCATCCACAATCACATGAGCTGATTCTCTGTCTCTCTGGAGAGCCCTAATCGATACACCTCCCCTCACCCCACAATTATGTACTAAGTCTGAATTTGATTCCATGGGAAGTTGATACGATGTGGCCTTTGAGCTCTGAGAGCTAACAGTCGAATAAGAAAGTTAAAATAAAGACACAAACACTCAAAATTCAAGGCAGAACTTAATGGAGCCACGCTGCCCTGGGTGCTGAGAAAGGGAGGCCGACCGTGAGGGGGTTGTGGTTAAGGGCATTGATTCAGGAGCCAGGCTGTCTGCGTTCAATCACCTGCTCCCCTTTTTATGACTTGTGTGATCTTTGGCAAGTTATTGGATGGTCGGTGACTCCGTTTCCTCACGTATGAAATGTAGAAACTATTAGTACCTACGTCATAGGATTATCAGAAGCACTAGACAACGCAGTGTATTTATGACACTTAAAACAGCGTCTTAGATCAGCGTTCCGCACGCGGGACTGAGGACAGAGAGGTGGGGCAGCGTTTGGATTTAGGATGAAGCGGGGCAGGGGGGTCCCTGGGGCGTCGTGTGCGCAGAGGGAACAGGAGGGCAAGGGGGCTGGCCGGCCGCAGCTGAGATGTTTAGCTGGGAAAACGGGAAGGCGAGGTGATGGGAACGTTGGGAAGCTACGTGCGGCCACGGTGGGGAGGGACGCTTAGTAAGCATCCTCTCCGGTGGGTAATTGTCACTGAACATTTTGAAGTGGAGAAATTGCTGAGATGCCTTTATTTCTGCAAGAACTTACCTGCTTAGAAATTTTTGGCAACATCCAATGACTTGGAGAGACTCACTCCTTTCCTTTTGCTTGATTTGGGTTGATATTTTGCTTTTTCTTTTCTAGTTCCTTAACGTGGAAGGATTGATTTGGGACTGGGCCTTCCTTTAGTGTAAGCATTCAGGGCCCTGAGTCCCCCCCCCCCCCCCCGCCCCCCACCTCTGATAGATCGTATTTTCATTTTCACCCGGTTGAAAACATTTTCTAGCTTCCCTTGAGCATTAGTTACTCTTGTACCTGTGGATTAGCTGGGAGCATGTTGTTTAATTTCTGAGTAGACGGAAATTTACCTGCTATTCTGTGATTGATTTCTGGTTCAATTTCATGACGCCCCGAGGCATACCTGGTCTGACTTCACTTATCTACGTTAATTAAGATTTATTTTATGGCCTGGGATATGGTCTTTCTCGGTGAATGTTTCATGTGTGTTCTGCTGTTGTTGGGTGGAGTGTTCCATAAATGCCAATTAGATCCAGATGGCCCACCGCCTCGCTCATTTCTTCTAACCCCCTTGCCGATTTCCTGTCTCCCTGTCCTATCTGTGGCTGGGAAAGCACTGCTCACGTCTCCAACCACAATCCTACATCTATTTCTCCTTCCAGTTCTGCCGGGTTTTCCTTCCCGTGTTTCAAAGCTCTGTGGACAGGTGCACACCCATGTGGTATTCTTAGGTCTTCTTGGTGAATTGACTCCTTTATGTCTGTGTTATTCCTCTTTGGTGTATTTTTTTTTTTCCAACGTTTATTTATTTTTGGGACAGAGAGAGACAGAGCATGAACGGGGGAGGGGCAGAGAGAGAGGGAGACACAGCATCGGAAACAGGCTCCAGGCTCTGAGCCGTCAGCCCAGAGCCCGACGCGGGGCTCGAACTCACGGACCGCGAGATCGTGACCTGGCTGAAGTCGGACGCTTAACCGACTGCGCCACCCAGGCGCCCCTCTTTGGTGTATTTTATGTATGTATTATTCCACCGTCTTTGGTGACGTTCTCTGTCCTGATGTCTGTTTTGTCTGATATTAATAGAACCAATCCAGCTTTTTAATTTTTTTTTTTGGATTAGTGTTTGCGTGGTATGTCTATTTCCATTCCCTTTTCACTTACCTGAGTCGTTATGTTTGAAGTGAGTTTCTTGTAGACCGCATGTACTTAGGTCATCATGTAGAACCTAGTCTGAAAGTTTCTGTCTTATAATCGGCATGTTGTTGGTTCGCTTCATAATTGGTAAGTTTGGATTTACGTCTACCATTTTGCACATTTTTTTCCTGTTCGCTTCTTTTTTGTTCCTCTTCTTTCCTCTTTCCTGACTTCTTTCACTTTATCGGAGTATATTTTAGCATTTCATTTTATGTATTCTTTTGGTTCTGACTCCACCTCTTTGCATAATTTCTTTTTTAATGGTTGCTGTAGGGATTACTGAGTCTATCCTCAACTCTTCACACTTTAATTAGAATTAGTGTTTTACAACTTCAATTTGAATATAGGAATCTTGGGGCGCCTGGGTGGCTCAGTCGGTTGAGCATCCGACTTCGGCTCAGGTCATGATCTCGAGGTCTGTGGGTTCAAGCTCCATGTCGGGCTCTGTGCTGATAGCTCGGAGCCTGGAGCCTGCTTCAGATTCTGTGTCTCCCTCTCTCTCTCTGCCACTCTTCCACTCGTGCTCTGTCTCCCTCTCTCAAAAATAAATAAACACTAAAAATTTGTTTTAACTTTAAGGGGCTCCTGGGTGGCTCAGTCGGTTAAGCATCTGACTTCGGCTCAGGTCATGATCTCCCGGCTCTTGAGTTCAAGCCCCACGTCGGGCTCTGTGCTGACAGCTTGGAACCTGGAGCCTGCTTCGGATTCTGTGTCTCCCTCTCTCTCTGCCCCTCCCCCGCTCATGCTCTGTCTCTCTGTCTCTGTCCAAAATAAATAAACATTAAAAAAAAAAAAAGAAAAAGAAAAAAAAAAAGAAATTCAGTATTTGGTATCTGTCGGGAGAGGCTCTCCCGGGAACGAACCTCTTGAAATGCAGCACCATTTTTGAAGGTTTCTATGGAGCTTGACATTGTTATTCACCAAGACAGTGAGTAAAGAATTAATTGCTAGTTTTGCTGCAGTGGTTCAGCATGATTTCCTAAAAGGTGCAAGATAATTGATTGTCTTTTTCTCTGCAGCTGATTTCACCCCTTAATGGCGAACTATATCGTTTGCTGGATGATATGCTAATTGCTCATGTGATGACGGTGGTGGCAATGACAGATGATGATTACTTAACGCTTCACTGTCACTTAAGATCCCATCTGTTAATGAAATGGACTTGCGGGCAGGTACCCCATGACTGTTTAAGCAGCTGAGTCCAGAGACAAAGCAGAAAACTCACTGGGGACTGAGGAATTATCTTAGGTGAATGGTCAAGATGAGGTCCACATCGGCATGTCAACTGTATGTATCGGTTAGAGATTATTTTCAAGCGCACACGGCTGAAAAGTACACTCCGATGGCTCAGCCGAACGGACAGAGAGGATGGCAGTCCCATGACATCACCAAGGACCCAAGCTCCTTCTAACCTTAGGCTCTTCTCAGCCTACAGGATTTTCAGACAAGTTTATTTAGATGTAATTCACACATAGAAAAGAAATCACCTGTTTCAGAGTACAGGTCTATGAATTTTGGCAAACACGTAGAGTCACGTAACCACCATGGTGACAAGATAGAGAAGGTTCAACACCCCCCAGATTCCCCTCGTGCCCTTTCATAGTTAACATCTCTTTCCACGCCCACCACCGCTAATACCCACTGACCCGTGTTCTGCGTCTGTTTTGTCTTTCCGAGAACGCCGTGTAAATGAACTCCTACGGCTTGCAGACTTCTGGGTGGCTTGTTTTCACCGGGGATAATAAATTTGAGTTTGATGCTCTTGTGGGTATCAGTATGTTTCCCTTTTTAGAAAAGCTGTATAGTACTCTAATTTCTGGATATGCCATAGTCTACTGATCCATTCATTCACAGGGGAAGGACATCTGGGTTGCTTCTGCCGTTCGGAGATGATGAGGAAAGCTTCTGTGAACATGTGCATATGGGCTTTTGCGTGAACCTGTGCGTTTCATGTCTCAGGGAAGCACCTGCGAGTGTGATTGCTGGGTCGTATGGAGGGATAGATTTAGGTTTTTGTGAAACTGCAAAACCGTATTGCAAGGGGCTGAGCCATTCTTGACAGTAATGTAGCAGAGGGCCAGATGTTTTACCTCTGTTTCACCACCAGCACTTGGTCTTGGGGCTTTCCGCTCGTCTAATAGGGGCACAGCAGTATCTCCTGCTGGTTTTATTATTTTTTTTTATTTTTTAATTTTTATTTAAAAAAAATTTTTTTTAAACGTTTATTTATTTTTGAGACAGAGAGAGACAGAGCATGAACGGGGGAGGGTCACAGAGAGAGGGAGACACAGAATCTGAAACAGGCTCCAGGCTCTGAGCTGTCAGCACAGAGCCCGATGCGGGGCTCGAACTCACGGACTGCGAGATCATGACCTGAGCCGAAGTCGGATGCTTAACCGACCAAGCCACCCAGGCACCCCTCTCCTGCTGGTTTTAATTCACATTTCCATCCCAGGCTAAAGCTGTGGAGCACCTTGTCATGTGCTAATTTCCATCAATACATCTTTTTTGGTGAATTGTCTCCTCAAGATCCTTTACCCGATTTTTGTCGGGTTTTTGTCTTATTGAGGTTTGAGTGACTTTCATCAAGAGACACGTTTCGCAGATATTTTCTTTCAGTCTTTTGTTCATTTTCTTACCGCTGTCTCTTGAAGTGCTTAGGTTTTAACTCTGAGGAATGTCTCATTTTTTTCTCGTATGGTTTGTACTTTCTGTGTCTTTTCTAAGTAAGTCTTCGCCTCACTTGAGGCCACAGAGATTTCTCCCTATGTTTTCCTCTAGAAGATTTACACTTTAAAATTTTTTTTTTCAACGTTTCTTTATTTTTGGGACAGAGAGAGACAGAGCACGAATGGGGGAGGGGCAGAGAGAGAGGGAGACACAGAATCGGAAACAGGCTCCAGGCTCTGAGCCATCAGCCCAGAGCCCGACGCAGGGCTCGAACCCACGGACCGCGAGATCGTGACCTGGCCGAAGTCGGACGCTTAACCGACTGCGCCACCCAGGCGCCCCAAGATTTACACTTTTAGATTCTATGTTTGGGACTATGATTTTGTCATGGTGCGGGGGATGGGTCAAGTGTCTTTTTTTTTAATTTTAGTTTTAATTTTTTAAGATTTACATCCAAATTAGTTAGCATATAGTACAACAAGGATTTCAGGAGTAGATTCCTTCGTGCCCCTTACCCATTTAGCCCATCCCCCCCAACCCCTGCAGCAACCCTCAGTTTGTTCTCCATATTTATGAGTCTCTTCTGTTTTGTCCCCCTCCCTGTTTTTATATTGTTTTCGTTTCCCTTCCCTTATGTTCAGAGTGTCTTTTTTTCTTGCGTGTGGACATCCAGTTGCTCTGATCCGCGTGTTGAAAAGACTACCCTTTCTCTATCGTGATCCCTTGCACTTCTGTTGGAGCTCAACGGGCAGGGTAGGTGTGGGTCTATTTCTGCGTTCTCTCTTCTGTTTCGCCTGTACAGTCTTTCCGTTGGTTTCACACTCTGTCGATGACCGGCAGCTTTATAGACAGTCTTGACGTCAGTACAGAAGTGTTCAACTCTGTACGTATTTTTCAAAACAGTTTGATAGCTATTCCAGTTTCTTTGCCTCTCCGTGTACATTTTAGAATTAGTGTGTCGATTTCTATCAGAGATCCTCGTGGGATTTGAGTGGGATTATTTGGGGGAGGATTGACGCTCTACACGTACTCTGTCATCCAACCTGAGAATGCAGTACATCTTTCCAATTATGTAGGTGCTCTTTGCACCTATTTTGTTAGACTTATGCCTATTTCATTTGGGTGCTATTACAAATTACATTTTTCATATTTTAATTTCCAATCATTCATTCTCGCCTATCAAATTCAATAGATTTCTTATGTCGGAAGTATTTCTTGTGTGACCTTGGTAAACTCACTTGTTCAATCAGGTAGTTTATATACTATAAAGTATGTCCATTTAAATTGTACAATTCAGTGTTTTTTAATCAACAGAGTCACGTAATTATCACTATAATCTAATTGTAGGACATTTCATCACCTTAAACCCAGATTTCTTTCTTTCATTTGGATTTCTGTTTAATTCTATTATGATTAGAGAACATACTTTATATGCTTTTGATCATTCATATTTTTTGAGGTTCTCTTATGGATCAGAATATCGTTTATTTTGGCGAATGTTTTATGTGCGCTCGAAAAGGATTTCATTTCTCCGTTGTTGAGTGTTTTATAAACGTCATTAAGCCAATTAGGTTAAAAATGTTGGTCAGGTCTTCTGTATCCTTAGTGATTTTCCGTCTACTTATTTTCTTGATTACTGAGAAGAGTCTCTGAAAGCAGCTGTGGGCTGGTCTGTTTCTCCTTTCGATTATAGCTGGTTTTCTACTGTGTATTTTGCTGATTCTTCTGATAGATATATATGTGCTGTCGCTGAATTCATCCCATGGTCCTTCTACAATGATTGTCTTCACCCTGAAAATGAATAGCCCTTGTTCTGCAGTCTACTCTGATAACATGGCTATTCCAGTTTCCTTTTATTCGGCGTTTGCAAGATAGAGTTTTCCTGTCTCCTTTTACTTTTTAACCTAGCTAGGTGTTTATATTTAAAATGTGTTTCTTGGGGCGCCTGGGTGGCTCAGTCGGTTGAGCGTCCGACTTCAGCCAGGTCACGATCTCGCGGTCCGGGAGTTCGAGCCCCGCGTCGGGCTCTGGGCTGATGGCTCAGAGCCTGGAGCCTGTTTCCGATCCTGTGTCTCCCTCTCTCTCTGCCCCTCCCCCGTTCATGCTCTGTCTCTCTCTGTCCCAAAAATAAATAAACGTTGAAAAAAAAATAAATAAAAAAAAAATAAAATGTGTTTCTTGGGGCGCCTGGGGGCTCAGTCTGTTGAGTGTCCGACTCAGGTCATGACCCCAGGGTTGTGGGACTGAGCCCCACGTTGAGCTCTGCGCTGAGTGTGGAGCCTGTTTGGGATTCCCTTTCTCCCTCTGCCCTTGTCCCCTGCTCATGCGCGCTCTCTCTCTCTCTCTCTCTCTCTCTAAAATAAAAAAAATGTGTTTCTTAAAATGTGTTTCTTGTGGACAGTATATATTTGGGTCTTTATCCAGTCTGGGAATCTCTATTATTTGGGGTGTTCAGATCATCTAAATTCCACGCAATGATTGATGTGATTGGTATTAAATCTGCCATTCTTGCCAACTATTTTCTATTTGTTTTATCTGTTCTTTGTTCTTCTTTTATCCTTTTGTTGCTGCCTTCAACTTAATTCAGAATTTGTTAGGATTCCATTTATGCCTTATTACTAGCTTATTACTTGTACCTCTATAACCTTTTTTTCCATTGGTTGCCCTAAGGGTTATTAAGTGGCTTTTCAGTGGCTATCATAATATATATGTATTTAAAGCATCACACACTAGGGGCGCCTGGGTGGCTGCGTGGCTCAGTCGGTTGAGCGTCCGACTTCAGCTCAGGTCATGATCTTGCAGTCCGTGAGTTCGAGCCCCGCGTCGGGCTCTGTGCTGACAGCTCGGAGCCTGGAGCCTGCTTTGCATTCTGTGTCCCCCTCTCTCTCTGCCCCACCCCGCTCATGCTCTGTCTTTCTTTGTCTCAAAAATAAATAAAAACATTAAAAAAAAATCATCACATACTACACTCCATAATAGTATGCCGCTTCTGGTGTGGTATACACACCTCACAGCTGTATACTCCCACCTCCTCCCTCCCATCCTTTGTGATTTTTTCCTCCACGTTACTTTTACATATGCTACCAGCCCACAGCACATTCTACTCTTTTCCCATTAGATGATTTTCTTTTTGCAGCAATCAAAAATAAGTAAAAATATCTTTCCTAGTCACATCAGCTGTAACCATTTCTGGATATCTTCGTTTCTTCATGCAGATCCCTGTTTGTCTAAGGTCATGATATTCTGCCCAAAGAATTCTTTTATGTTTCTTGTATTACTGGTCTGCTGGCAATGGAGTCTCCCAGTTTGTGGTCAGCTGAAAAATGTTTATTTCTTTCATGTTTTTATTGACATATAACTGACGAACCATAAACTGCACTTTTTTTAAATGTAAAATTCAATGATTTTTATTGTTTATTTATTTTTGAGAGAGAGAGAGACAGAGAGAGAAAGCAGGGGAGGGGCACAGAGAGAAAGAGAGGGAGACACAGAATCCGAAGCAGGCTCCAGGCTCCGAGCTGTCAGCACAGAGCCCGACGCGGGGCTCGAACTCACGGACCGTGAGATCATAACCTGAGCCCAGTCCGACGCTTAACCGACTGAGCCACCAGACACCCCAGATCGTCACTTTTCTTGAACCCCACTAGTGAGCAGGGATTTGGGGAAGTTGCCCAGCTCAAAATCATGTCCCCCCCCGAAGAAGGGACATGAGCGTTGGCTTGCACGTGGCAGGGTGCAGGAGGAAAACGGAGCCCGCGTGGGTGTGAAGAATGCAGCGGAAGACTGGTGACGGGCTTGGAGAGGTCGGGCGCAGGCTGGCATGAGGGCCGGAGCCCAGGGAGCTATGCACGGAGGGGAACACGCACCCCCCTCAGGCCCTTCTCCGGGACCCGGCAGGCACTGGGGGAAAGACGGGAGGCGCCTCTCAGAGGGGCACATGTGCACAAGTGAGCGGCCGCCTCCGTGCCCGGGCAGGACGCCTGCCTCCACCCTTCTGCCCAGGAGACAAAGTCCCGACGTCTCTGGGGGAAGGACAGCCAATGCTGCACCCCTGGGGCATGGCGGGCAGGGGGAAGTCTCTGCAGCTGGAGAAGGACAGATCCCAGGAGCCCCCAGACATGGAAGCACGGGGCCCGGAAAACAGAACTGCTGCACCGCCCCCCCCCCCCCCCCCGATACCAGGCTAGCAAGCAGCAGCACCCTGGTTCTGGCAGAGGCCAGGGCTCAAGGAGACACGGTCTGATGTCCCGGCACACGAGGAAGGCCTGGAGCTGAGTTGGAGCGGGAACACGGAGACCCCCTCTGCCAAACTGAGGCCCAGCCCAGAGCAAGGCTGTGCCGCGGGGACCTGGCCAGTCATGCAGCGACGGTGACACGGCCCAGAGCCCAAACCCAGCTCCGCTCCGGACTAGAGGGACCTAACACATGCACACGTATGCATACACACCTACACGTGTGTGCACATGCACGCACATACGCACACGTGCACACACACATCCGTGTGCACACACCTATGCACGTATATACAAACTGTGACGTGCACAGTCATACGTGCACACAGTTGTGCACACACACGCACATGCATACCTATTGTGCAATGCACTCTTGCATGCGTGCGTGCAAACACGTGCACGTGAGCACCCACCCACACATACACATGCATATACATGCGTGTGGTGTGCACATAGATGCGTGCGTGCCTACGTACACAGATGTGCACACGCACGTGCGTGCATGACCACACACGCGCTAAGGGCTCAGCAGAAAATGCTACCAGCGTGAATACCAAGTGCCTCAGTCTCCATGGTGTCACGCATGACTCCCGGCATTCGTTCTAAAAGAAGGATGCACACGACAAGAAGGGAAAGCCGACCCCCCCCATCAGGAGACAGAGGATTTGATCTGGCTGCACCCACCACGCTCAGTGCTCCAGTGGAAAAGGAGGACACCCCTCAGGGGCGAATGAGAAACTTCTGCAGAGAGGTGGCAGTGGTGGGAAGGGATACATATTTCGAGCAGAAGTGGTGTCGCTGAAAACAGAAAGGGTCACAGAGCAAGCACCCTCCGAGCTCGTCAGGAGACGACGCGCAGGGGAAGGGCCGGTGAACATACCGTAGGCCCCTTACGCCTACCCAGGCTGGCGCACAAAGTGAATAATTAAAAAAAACAGGGCATGATAATCTAACACTTGTCTAACTGAAATTCCAGAAGTAGAGCGTGACAAGGAGACAAACAAACGTTCGAAGGGAAATGGCCAAGAATGTTCCGAAATAATTAAATACATTGTTACAGACCCAAGAAGTTCAGACAATCCCAAACAAGATGAATCCTTCACACCCCCCTGCCAAGGCACATGATCATCAAACTCCTAAAAATCAGATATAAAAGCAAACTCTTGGGGCGTTTGTGTGGCTCAGTGAGTTGAGCGTCTGACTTCGGCTCAGGTCATGATCTCGCGGTTCGTGAGTTCGAGCCCCAAGTCGGGTTCTGTGCTGACAGCTCGGAGCCCGGAGCCTGCTTCGGATTCTGTGTCTCCCTCTCTCTCTGCCCCTCCCCTGCTTGTGCTCTGTCTCTCTCAAAAATAAAAAAGCATTAAACATTTTTTAAAAAGGTGACCATTTTGTCGATTCGGGGCCTGCTCTTGTGGAGGGTGATGATCTTTCCAGCCTTCTACGTCCTAGGACAAAAAGCATGTGGTCTCCATTCCCGTGACAGCCCGAGAGCCACTGCCCTCCTACTTAGCACTTCCGCGCTCCAGCCAGAAAGAGGGGTCAAGGTCAAGAGCCTTCAGGAAGAGCAAAGATCCAAAGGGACTGGCCTTTCAAAGCGTTTCCTCAGAAGCCCGTGCCAGATGCTTCCATCCGTGTCTTGTCGTGTGTGGTCACATGGCCACCCTGGCTGGGAGGGAAGCCATCCTTTTTTCTGCCAACCTCCAAATCTCCCTTTATTTATTAAAATTTTTTAAAGTTTTTATTTTAATTCCAGTGTAGTTAACATACCGCGTTCTATTAGTTTCAGACGTATAACATAGTGATTCTACGGTTCCATGCATCATCCGGTGCTCATCCCAAGTGCATGCCTCAATCCCCATCACCTTTCCCCCCCCCCCCCCCCCGCTTCATCCCCTCCCCCGCCTGTGGTTCCCCCTCCCCTCCCCACCGACTCTGGTGACCATCAGTGTGTTCTCTGTGGTTAAGAGTCTGGTTCTTGGTTTGTCTCTCTCTCTCTCTCTCTCTTTTTTTTTTTTTTAACTTTTTAAATGTTTATTCATTTTTTGAGGGAGAGAGTGAGAGAGTGAGCGGGGGAAGGGGCAGAGAGAGAGACACACACAGAATCAAGAGCAGGCTCCAGGCCCTGAGCTGTCAGCGCAGAGCCCGACAGGGAGCTCGAACCCACGAACCACGACATCATGACCTGAGCCCAAGCTGGACGCTTAACAGGCTGAGCCACCCAGGCGCCCCACCCTGTCTCTCTCTTTTTTCCCTTTGCTCTTTTGTTTTTTGTCTTAAATTCCACATATGACTGAAATCCTATGGTATTTGTGTTTCTCTGACTTTTTTTGCTTAGCATTATACTCCCGAGCTGCATCCATGTCATTGTGAACGGCAAAATGTTGTTCTTTTTATGGCTGAGTAATATTCCAGTGCGTGTGTGTGTGTGTGTGTGTGTAATTTCTTCTTTATCAATTGGTCAGTCCATGGACACTTAGTTGTTTCCATAATCTGGCTATTGTAAATAATGCTGCAGTAAACACAGGGATGCTTGTATCCCTTTGGATTAGTATTTTTGTGTTCTTTGGGGAAATACCTAGCGGTGGAATTGCTGCGTCTCAGGTTAGCTCTATTTTTAACTTTCTGAGGAGCCCTCATGCTGTTCCCCAAGGGTCCGCACCAGTTTGCGTTCCCAACAGTGCCCGAGGGCCTCACCTCACCAGCACCTGTTGTTTCTTGGGTTGTTGATTTTAGCCGTCCGGACAGGAGTGGGGGACGGCGCGGGGTTTTGATCCGCGCCTCCTGGCGGTGGGTGCTGGTGAGCGTCTCCCCTGAGAGCGTTGCCGTCTGTGGGAGGCGATCCTTTTTAGTGGAGTTTCCTCTACCAAGTACCCTGGGGGTTCTGCATAGGCAGGAAGGAGGAGAGGAAGGGCAGTTCGCAGTATCTGCTGCACAGCCACCTGCTGGAACCAGTCCTCACCAACTAAGCAGTTTCTTTACCCCCACAAGTTCACACCTGTGCGTCCAGGCAGAGCCCTGTGCGAAGGTTCAGGGCCGTCACGACTCCAGATGCCCATGACCCATGGGACTGATGTACCTGCTGGGCGGTCTCATCCCTGGTTCTCTGCAAGCAAAGACGTCGGCGTGGGGGGTGGGGGCGGATAAGCAGGCAGGAGGGGAGGTCACAGGGGCGTCACGGGGTGGGTAAGCAGACAGGAGGGGAGGTCACAGGGGGGTTACAGGGGGGAGTAAGCAGGCAGGAGGGGAGGTGGGGGGGAGTAAGCAGGCAGGAGGGGATGTCATGGGGGGGTCACAGCGGGGAGTAAGCAGGCAGGAGGGGAGGTCAGAGTGGGGAGTAAGCAGGTAGGAGGGGGGTCCTGCGGGGGAGTAAGCACACAGGAGGGGAGGTCACAGGGGTGTCATGGGGTGGGTGAGCAGACAGGAGGGGAGGTGATGGGGTGGTCACAGGGGGGAGTAAGCAGGCAGGAGGGGAGGTCGGGGGTGGGGTGGGGGGAGTAAGCAGGCAGGAGGGGAGGTCGGGGGTGGGGTGGGGGGAGTAAGCAGGCAGGAGGGGAGGTGGGGGGGGAGTAAGCAGGCAGGAGGGGACGTCATGGGGGGAGTCAGCAGACAGGAGAGGAGGTCATGGGGTGGTCACAGGGGAGAGTAAGCAGGCGGGAGGGGAGGTCATGGGAGGGTCACAGGGGGGAGTAAGCAAGCAGGAGGGGCGGTCCAGGGAGGGGAGTAAGCAGGGGGGAGGGGAGGTCAGTTCAAGGTTCTTGAGCTGCCAGAGGGAAGGGGAGGGGCTGTTTACCCGCAGGCCCCGACTCTCTGGTCAGCGGTGCTCACTAAGCACCCCCAGTTCTGCGTGCCGATGCCTGTGGCCCGTGGGCCCCCCTAGATGTCCATCGGCTGAGTGGGAGAGGCCACGCCGGCCCCTGGAGAATGGCTGCCGGAAGGGAGGCGGTGTGGCCGGGGGAGGTGCCGTTCGGGGAGATGAGCATGGGCGTTAGGGCCTGTGGTCTCGGGGGGCCTGGGGGCTCGGTCGGTTGGGCGTCTGACTTCGGCTCAGGTCACGATCTTGCGGTCCGTGGGTTCGAGCCCCGCGTCGGGCTCTGTGCTGACGCCTCGGAGCCTGGAGCCTGCTTCGGATTCTGCGTCTCGCTCTCTCCCTGCCCCTGCCCCCCACCTCAAAAATAAACATTAAAAAAAAAAAAAAAAAAGAACCTGTGGCCCCAACAACCGCCAGGCGTCCCGAGTCTGGGCGGCTCCCGTGCTCCTCACGAGGTCCCAAGCTGTCCCCTGCGGGGCACAAGGACAGCGTCCACTCGGAACCTGCCACCCATGTGTAAGTCACCCAGTGACGTCGCCCCGTTCAGCCGGCTTCGTGCTTTGCTTCATCCCTGGAAACGCTTAGTGAATTTAGAGCCAAATGAGGATTTAGGGTCACTTTCTTTTTTTTTCCTTTTCAGCTTTGTTGAGGTATAATCAATAAATAAGATTGTTATATTTAAAGTGCCCGCGGTGTGATCATTTGATACACGCTATATAGATGATAGATATATGGAGGGGTTCCCACAAGGGAGTTAGTTAACACATCCCTCACCTCACACCTGGCTTCTTTGGTTATTTCTTTATGTATGTGTTTTTTGGGTTTTCCGAGTTTTTTGAGTTTTATTCTCTCAGCCAATTTCAGTTACACCACCTGGTGTTCTCAACGGCAGTCACCGCGTTACACATTAGGTCTTCAGACCTTGCTCATCTTGGTTTTTTTTTTTTTTAAGTTTATTTATTATTTATTTTGAGACAGAGAGAGAGAGAGAGAGAGAATCCGAAGCAGGCGTGGTGCTGTTAGCACAGAACCTAGCGTGGGGCTTGAACCCATGAACCGTGAGATCGTGACCTGAGCCCAAAGCAAGAGTCGGACGCTGAATCGACTGAGCCCCCCAGGTGCCCCAGACCTCACTCGTCTTGTGGCCTCCCCCCCCCCCCCCGCCAGCCCCTGCCAAGCCCATATTCTCTCATGTTCTACTAGTACAGCTGTTTAGATTCTGAATATAGTGATACTACAGTCCGTTTAAAACGCTTAAGTAACACCTACCTCAATACAAGCCTGGTGCACACTTCCCAAAGCACGACAGAGCTTTTCTCCTCTAAGTGAAACACACGTGCACACATTCAGAAGATACTGAATTTTGAGCACCTATCAAGCGGCCGAGACTCGGAGGCAACCGGCGTCCGTCAGGGGCGACTGGATACGGGAGATGTGGCGTTTCTACGCAACGCAGGGTGGCTCAGCCATGAGGAGGACGGTCCTGCCATCTGCGACCACGTGGGTGAAGCTGGGGGGCGCTGTGCTGAGTGAAATAAGTCAGAAAAGAGGCAGATGCCGTTTGATCTCACCCGTGGACTCAGAACAGAACAGAACAAAGCACCAGACTCACAGAGGTGGAGGTCAGGTGTGAGGTCACCCGAGGCAGAGGGTGCGGCGTGGAAGAAGGTGCCGAGAAGGTCCGGACGTGTCGCCGTGAGGTAAGGGCCGGAGACCCACGCTCAGCGCGCTGACCGCCGCCCTGTTCTTATGGGAACATCGTGGGGAGCGGATCCCAAGGGTTCTCAGGACAAGGAAGAAAACATTGATTCTCTGTCTTTTCTTTATTTTGAGAGAGAGAGAGAGAGAGAGAGAGACAGCGCAAGCGGGGATGGGGCAGAGACAGAGGGAGAGAGAAAGTCTTAAGCAGTCTCCACACTGAGGGCGGAGCCCGACGCAGGGCTCGATCTCACAACCCTAGGATCATGACCTGAGCCGAAATCAAGAGCCGGGCGCTCGACCGACTGAGTCCCCCAGGCGCCCCTCTTGTCCTTTTTCCTGCGCGTCTCTGTGAGACAGATGGTGACTGAATTGTGGTCATTGTTTCACGGTATATGTGAGTCAAAGCGGCACGCTGTGCGCCCGGAACTCACACCACGTGGCACGTCAGTGATGATGGCTCGGTAGAACCGGGGGACGGTACTGAGCCCTGTTCTCAGGCTGAGGATACGGACCCAACAAGACAGAAGAACGTCCCCGCTCCCGGGGGGCTTGTGTCTCGGTGGGGAGAGACGGGGCAATGCGGTGGGGACAGAAGACAGAAGGGGGCGGAGGCAGGGAGGGTTTCGGGGAGGGAGCCTCGGGGCCAGGCCGCTGTTTGGGGATGGCCTGAGGGAGGTGAGCACAGGCACTCACAGAGATGCGCCCCGGCCCGAATCTGCACACCCCGGAAACGCCGCCCTCATTGAGAGCAGGCTCGTCTCCACAGGGGAAGGACACGTGGGAGGGGCAGGCGATGTGAGTTAGCACAAGCTGTGCTCTGGGGTTCAGATCAAAAGCCAGTCCGCGGGTGAGTGTAGATGCCTGGGGCGGGGGGGGGCGGGCCGCTTAATTTGCTTCCTGTCCAGTTTTCATTCCCACGGTCGCGGTGGGTGCCTCCGTGATCTGATGCCACGTCCACGGTTAAAACAGGAAGGTGCTGGCTTTGTTCGGCCGGGGAGACGGGAGAGGTCGCCCAGAAAGGAGAACCCTTGGGAAGACTTTAGGAAGTGCTGGGAATCAGGACGTTATTCCATTTGTAGTCAGGGCTCGGGGCACAGTACAATTTTCTGACATTTGCTGGGTGTTCTTGCCTACTTTATAATAATAATCACAGCCAGCGGTTATTGAGTGACACTTTTTCCTTGCAAAACATGGTGAGCATTTACGGAGCGCTACGTGTTTCCTTCACACGGCATCAGGAGCCTTGCACGCATCGCCTCCTGTCTCATTACAACCCTGGAGGGGGAGGGGCCGCCGCCTCCATCGCAGAGACAGGGACTCTGCAACACAGAGAGGTTCAGTGACTTGCCTAAGAACGCACAGCCGGCAGGCGCCGAGACGGCCCACGGCGGGAAGCACTGGTCAAGTCACCAGCAAATTACAGCGGAGACTAATCGTCTGCGTGTGAGCGCGGATTTGGGGTAGATTGGGTAAACTTCTGGTCTTGAGCAGGTCGAGGCGCAGGACGGGTGAGGGTCTGCCTCTGTTGCCGCACGGAGAACACGATCCGTGGGGGACGGCGTAGGTCCGCCGCGTGCCCTGTAAACGACCCCGTGCCTTTCCCGCGCCTCTGAAAGGGTTAAGGAGAAAACCGTGGTCGCGCTTATCTGGGGGCACGCGGGTGTGGTTGATTTCCTCTTTCCATCCTCGTATCGCCTCCTTCCTTCGGGCAGACAGGGCTCAGCTCGACGCAGGGCTTACGGCTCGCGGTCCGTTTTCCGTTTATGAACGTTTGCTCTGCTTTTGAGGGCGCTGGCAGGCAGCACCCGGTCGCCGCGGACACGCGTGCCTGTCCGGTCGGCCGGCTGTTCTCGACGGACTGGTGTTAGGACCCAGGAAGGACGCAGCAGCCAGGGGTATAAATAGAGAAGCAGAACGAAGTTTGAGGAGAGAGCCTGACATCATTCCCTCTCCACCCAGAGCTGGGGCCGGACGGGGCGTCAGCCTGAGTCAGAGCGGGAGCTGGGCAGCGGGGCGGGCGGGAGCCCGGGGACGACCTTCGGAGCCGTCCAGCTCCGCCCGCGTCAAGGTGAGGGACGAGGGTCCGAGGGTCCGACTGCCAGCCTGGCTGCAGACAGACAAAGACTCCGGAAAGGAAAGCAAACACGGACGGCCCCGCGGGGCTCTGTGAGCTGCGGCCAGTTGGGGACCGTCCTGGAAGGGCGCCGATCGCTGAGAACGCTCAGGTTTGGGGACGAGGAGGAAAACACCCGCCGGCTCTCCAGGACGGCTGCGTTTCACACGCTAAAGAGAACCAGATTTCTTGCTTTCCGGACCCTGTGAAAATGTCCCTTTCCCAGGGAAGTGAAAGTTAGGGAGCACACGTTGTCACGGACGCTCAGGAATTGCACTCGGATCGCCTTTCAGCCTCCGAGAAGCCATGAGGAAGCTGCTGTGTCTGTGCTGGGGGCACCCCTGGCTGCTGCTGTTTTATTGCGATTTTCAGGTAACGTCTCTGGGCGGCTCTCTGGGCGCCTGGATTAGCCCCCTCTGCCAGAGGCTGTCCCGGACGTCTCACGGTGTGATCTTTGTGTGCAGGTGCGGGGAGTCTACTCCAGGTCAGTGGCCCATCCAGGTAAGGGGACGCTCTCCCTCCCTGCTCACCGCCGTCCGCTGGCCCCCGGGCGCCGAGGTCCCCACGCACTTCGGCTGCGCGTCTCCGTGGCCAGCGGAGGGCGGCCCTTCCGCGGGCCCCCCGTCCCCGGCCGGCTGCCCTGCCCTCCGTCTCCTGGCGCCCTCTCTGTCGCCGGCCGCGGTGGCCGCCCAGAGGCCTCTGGCCCGTGGTCGTTGCCATCTTATGATGGAGTCTTGGCTGCCGCCCTAACTTGTGCCGTGTATCTTCATGCAGACTCCCCGGGGCCGGCAGGGCTCTGTCCTTTCTGTCACCGTCCCAGCTGGGGCTCACTGTGCTTGGGCCGCGGTGCGTCCTCGGTCTGCAAGCTGACCGAGGTGTGGTCCCTGGGTGGTGCGGTCGCGTGGCAGGTGCAGGCCCGTGCAAGGCGGGGGCCTGGCGAGCGGCAGGAACCCCGGCGGCCGCCTGCGCGTGGTCGAGGGGAGCCCGTCGAGGTCCCCGAGACCTTGCTCGAGAGCCGTGTGAACAACGCCTGACCCACTGGTGAGCCCCCCTCCGACTCGGAGCTGAGGGGGGGCCGCCTGGCTCCTACCAGCCACTGTCACCAGCAGCGCGGCCCCTACGGACACCGCTGGCATCCCCGCGCGGCTGCAGCGTCTCCCTCGCGGGTGATGCAGCCAGGCTGGTGTCCGCCTGGGCCTCCTGTGTCCGCGGACGGGGTGCCGCCATTTCTCTTGCACCCAAACGTCCAAGTTCACTCTTCCGTTGGAAAAGGTGTGAAGGCCGTGAATTTCCCCGTGCTCCCCTTCCCCCACCAGAACGCTCACGGAAGGAAAACGGGGCTCTGTGGCTCGGGCATCTCAGTGGAGGGCGCGCGTGTCCGCCCCGAGGCTCTCCCCTCGCCCCCTTCCCACTGGGGTTCCTGCTGGTTCTCCGGACGTGACGGGAGGTGCGGCGGTGGGAGAGGAAGCCGGGGGGAAGTTTCCAGATTGAGTCTTGGCCACGTCACGTCCATGCATGGATCCACACGCGTGCACGTGTCCAGGCCCATCCACATGCGTCCACACCTGTGCACACCCCCCCCCCCACCTGCCCACACCCATGCCTGTGCACACACATGCACACGCGTGCACCTGGACCCTTGACCCTCCCCTGCAAGGAGGGTTTGAATCAGTCTCTGCTCCACACGGAGACAGGGTCCCTCTCATGCCCTAACTCCGGGCGGAACCGACCTGGTTCTCCAGCTAGTGCCACAGAGAGATGACGGGTGTGCAGACGAGGGGACGCTGCAGAGCAGGGCGGTGACCACGCAAGCCCGCGTGCGGAGCCAAGGTGCTCGGCCATCTCACCGACGTCCACGCCCACGGCTTCCCTTCTTGTCTCACCTCCCGCGTCTCGGGGTCTCTCCTGCTCTGCTCGCCCCTTCTTTGCAAGAATCACACGGGGGTTTGCTTGTGGACGAAACCCTGTTGCTTGTGCTGTCTTCCTCGCCTCGTCCCCCCTTCTTCCTGTGTCTGTCTGCCTGCCTCTGTCTCTGTCTGTCCTTCCCTGTCTCTGTCTCTCTCTCTCTGTGTCTCTGTCTCTTTGTATGTCTCTCACTCTCTCGGTCTCTCTCCACGTATCTGTGTCTCTGTTCCTCTTTCTCTCTCTGTATCTCTCTCTCTGTCTCTGTATGTCTGTCACTGTGTCTGCCTCTTTCTCCACGTATCTATGTCTCTGTCCCTCTTTCTGTGTGTCTGTCTCTATCTCTCTGGCTCTGTTTCTGTGTCTGTCTCTCTTTTTCCGTGTCTGTGTCTATCTCTCTCCGTCTCTCGGTGTCTCTGTCTCTCTCCCTACATCCCGTGCTCGGCTCAACCCTGTTTTCCTGCAGAAAAGCCTGGCCCCAGCTGGCTGTGCGGCGCCTTCGCCGGGAGGCCCCCCCCCGCTCCTGCTTCTGGGCCCAGGCCTGCAGGGTCCCGGGAGCAGCCCCAGAGGGAAAACCCGTCCCCTGCACCTCTCAAGGGCGTCCACTCACTCAGGACACAGAACACAGGCCCGAGCCTGTTCCTGGAGGGCAAACCTTTGCAAACAACCTAAATCTCCACCCCTACGGGAACAGCTGTGTCAATTGTAGCATTTTCTTCTCCGGAAGTCTGAGCAGGAATGTAAAAATCTTGGATGTGAACCTTGTGCGGTGCTCAGAAGGGTCCTCTGAGGCGGCCTCTCTGCCCTCCTGCGGACGGACACCCAGAGAGAGCGGGTGGTGTGGCCGAGGTCTGCAGGGCTAAGAAGGCCGCGGTGACCTCAGGAACTCACTGCGGGGCCAACATGTAAGGAGACTATTTGGGGACGACAGGAGCGTGGTGGGTGCAGGGCGGGAGGTGTGCACAGGACTTTAGGTGAGTCTCCGGGAGGGTCCCCAGCCTGCCCGGAGCCTGGTCTTCTGAGGCCCGGCCTGTTTGCACCACAGACCACACCAGACTTTTCTTTTTCTTTTATTTATTTATTCAAAAAAACTTTTTGATGTTTATTTATTTTTGAGATAGAGAGAGACAGAGAGACAGAGCGTGAGCAGGGGAGGGGCAGAGAGAGACAGAGACAGAATCCGAAGCAGGTTTCAGGCTCCAAGCTGTCAGCACAGAGCCCGACGTGGGGCTCGAACTCACGGACTGTGAGATCACGACCTGAGCCGAAGTCGGACGCTCAACCGACCTAGCCACCCAGGCGCCCCCAGACTTTTCTTTTTACGGTCTAAGCAGGGCTAGTGAGCCCTCCCTGTCTTGTGGGGACCTAGCACACTGCCTCGCATGCAGTAGGCACCCTCTGTGCTGTCGGTCATGAGAGAGCCGAGTCAGCGAAGACAGCTGCTGCCAGATTTCAGCTCCCAGGTGCGCGGTCATCTGCCCTGGGTGCCCGCACCCGCCCAGGCAGCTCCCCATCTCTACCGTGTCCGTAGGTGTTCGGCTGTGTAAATAACCGAAAGGCAACTTGCAATCATTTTGAGCCTTCGTATTTGTGTCTATCTGTGGCCGCAGACTGTCATTTTGGAGAAATGACAGCGTGCTGTCATTGAACGGAACCCGGAGGCTGTCCAGCCCACGTCCCCATTTACAGTTGGCGACGGCGAGGCCCAGAGAGGGGAAACCGGGCCCCCCGCCTCTGAAATTTTTCCTCTGGCCACCGAGTCCTCGCTGGCTCACGAGTCCTTCCTGGCCGAGGACAGTGCTAAGAAGCGTGATGGTTGACGAGTCTAACTCCATCCATGGCACCAGCCAAGAAATGGCAGGGCATTTAGGCAACATTTACCAGCGTGCCTTTTACAGATAACTTTTGTAATGAGGAAAAGGGACCTTAAAAATCTCCCATATCCCGAATTTCCTGGCCCTGGGGACACAGAGCGGCTGGTTCCCGCCCAGCTCTGGAGGCCGGTACCTTACCTCACCGGCCCTATTTAGAGGTCTGGGAAGCCAGAGCAGATAATTATAGTGATTATAATTCCCTGGAGTTACGTACTAGGTTTTATTTTTTTTTTTTCTGTGCAAATCAATAGTTTGTTCCCTTTATATATTTTTTATTGAGGCATCATTGACATATAATATTATCTTAGTTTAGCCATACAACATAATGACCCGATACCTGTATATATTTTAAAAGAGTCCCTGCAATATGTTGAGTTAATGTGTGTCACCATCACGGTGTCATGTGGCTGCAAGGGACAGTCAGAATCGCTAGGTCACAGCAGAAACTATCATTCATCTTCCTGGTGCAAAAAAGGTGTTTATGATGGAATTAAAAAAATAATGTTTGTAACCTATTGAGTAAATGGAAATTTGACAAATAGAGATGGGGGGGTATATATGTTTTCGTAATTACATATATATATATACATATATATATATGTAATATATATATTACATATATAATATATATAATATAATATAATATATAATACATATATATATTCTTTCTATGTTTATCCATTCGTTTATTCATTATTGCATTTCGTCATCCATTCTGCCTATATAGTTCTTAAAAAGTTATTTGCTAAGATTACAATTTTGGGGAGGATCCAAATGCAAAAATCTGGATTACACAGACACACAGGCACGCACACCCTGTTTTAGCCGTGAGAACGTGGTCCACGTAGAACACGGTGTCTGTACGCGAGACTCAGACACAGGAGACAGACAACAAACAAAAATACTCGAGTAATAGTAAGTTCCATAGGCAAAGCAATAAGGAGCCGGAGGGCGGCCGTCGGGGGCCCCAGTGGGACTCCGGGCGGGTACTTGCCCGCACAGCTTTGAGGGATTGGGGCTTCTGCTCACCAACGCCAAGAACAAGTCCTGGGGCAGGGCTAGGCGTTCGGCACCTGGGAGAGAAACTGAAGAGGAAGAATGAAAGGTTCTCTCTCTCTCTCTCTCTCTTTCTCTCTCTCTCTCTTATTTAGGGCCGGGGCGTGTCAGAAGTCCCATAATGAGCCACCATATCCCTGGACTTGCTGTCGTGTCTAACCGGACACACAGTTTTAATGAGGTTCATCTGGTGGAAAGCAGGTGCTCGTGTAACTCGGAGATTTCAGCCCCAGAGTGTCTTATTCCCAAAAGAATGAGATTTTCTTGTTTTGATGACACTCTTAGTGCTGTGGGTTGTTTGCGCCCCAGGGTGTGAAGGGGAACCTTCCTGTTGAATTCAGTTCTTGGGTTCGTCTTCTCAGCACCATGCAATGTTTTTTTTTTTTTTTCTTTTTTTTTCAACGTTTATTTATTTTTGGGACAGAGAGAGACAGAGCATGAACGGGGGAGGGGCAGAGAGAGAGGGAGACACAGAATCGGAAACAGGCTCCAGGCTCCGAGCCATCAGCCCAGAGCCCGACGCGGGGCTCGAACTCACGGACCGCGAGATCGTGACCTGGCTGAAGTCGGACGCTTAACCGACTGCGCCACCCAGGCGCCCCACCATGCAATGTTTTAATTAAGATAACCACTTTAAAAAAATTTAATTTTCTTTTTTTCTTTAAAGTTTATTAATCTGAGAGGGAGAGAGAGAGTGGGGAGGGAGAGAGAATCCCAAGCAGGCTCCACGCTGTCAACTGTCCGCTCCAACCCACGAACCGTGAGATCACAACCTGAGCTGAAATCAAGAGTTGGACGCCCCCGACTGAGCCCGCCCCCAGGCTCCCCAAAATAACCACCTTAATTGCTAGTATTAAAATTTGGGGAGATTTCCAAAAAGATCTGTGAAATCTGGGTTTCTAACCTCCCCCTAAGAGTTCGCAGACCTCCCGCCCCGGAGCGGCTCTCGTCCTCGGGACACACGGTTCCCAGTGGGCCGCAGCCCTCCCTCCCTCCCGAGACCCGCAGCCGACACCTGTTTCCGGCACCTGTTGCGGAATTAGGCAGCCCGCCGGGTGGGTGACCCTCGGGCCCCCTCGCACATGACAGCTCGCAAACCCTCCAGCGCGGACTTCCCAGTCTTCTGGTTATAAGACGCCGGGGGCGACGACGCAGTGGGGCTTTGCCCTCGTCTGAAGCACGGCGACGGAGGACAGCAGGCCCTCTGCGGACCCCAAGCCCCCTTCTCCCACGGCCTCTTGCTAGCTTAGGGGGTCTTTCTGTGTGAACAAGACCACCGTCGCTTCACTCCGTCAGCCCCTCTGCCCAGAGCGGATGGTGGCCGTTTGTACACGGGGATGCCAGGGAAGGATCTGTCATCCATGGGGTTTATGTTCCGAAGACGTGGGTTGTGAAGAATCCGTCGCACCTGCCCTTTGCGCTATGGCCGTGGTTTCCTTTTCTGGTCCTCCCCCGCCCCGACCCACCCCAGATGAATTGACTAACAAACCAACGATGTTTCCCTTCTCCAAAATGAATATCCTACGTTTTGGGGTGGGGGGAGCTTGGCAGAAACAGAAATGGGTAGTTTTGACTTTTGTATTTCTGAGCCTCCATATTGCATTGTTAGAGTCGAGCCGTTGCCAGGGGACGTGGGCGGAAGCCACAGGTCTCCGAATTTTGGAAGCTTTTGAAGGAATACACGTCCCAACATTTGACTAGAACAGAAATAAAAAGGAACAGAAATCTCCCTCTTACATCTCACACCCAGTGTTCCTCATTTTCCTCGCCCCTAAAATACTGCTATCAGTTTCTAAGGGTACCCATAGTATCCACGCAAAATCTCTCTCTCTCTCTCTCTCTGTCTCTCCTTCCCTCCCTCCTTGCTGGTGGGACAGCTGGGTTTTCCACAAATAGTTGATAGTATCACATTTTTCTCTCATGTTGATTTTTTTTTTTTTTTTTTTTTTAGCAGTATAGCTTGAGGAACATTTCCCATCGACACATGTGTCCCAGCCTGGTCACTTCTCCTAGTGACACCCTTGTCTATTACGTAGATGTTCCATACAGATTACAGCCCTTCTGCTGATGAGCATGAAGCCTCTTCCCACGCTTTTGAGATATATATATGTCTGCAAGAAATGTCCTCGTACATAGCTCTTTGATCCCATGTGTGAATCTGTCTCTAGAGTAAACTCCTAGGAGCAGAATTACTAGATCAAAGTGCACTTAAGATTTCTATAGCTATTGCCGTATTGCTCTCCGGAACGGCTGTAACTTCCACCAAAAGCACAGTGAACTTGCTGACTTAGTACATCTAATGGTCTGTTTGTCAGTCAGCCGGGTGGGCTGGGACAGGGTGGCTCACTGTCGTTTTAACATGCCTCTAAAAATTATGAGCGACATCTTTTCATATATTTAAAATAATTTGCATTTCCTTTCCTTTGAACTGCCTGTTTATGTCCATTGTCCCAGTGTTCTGTTGGCTTAAATTTTCTTAATAGTAAGCATTGTAATGAATGCAATGCATTTCATACAGTTCTTTAAAAAGACATCGGTACATTTTTGTCCTGTGTATTACATAAACATCATTCTCCTGTTCAATTTAGCTTGATTTATTTTTACATATGGAAATTAAAAAAAAATTTAATGTTTGTTATTTTTGAGAGAGAGAGCATGAGCAGGGGAGGGGCAGAGAGAGGGAGACACAGAATCCGAAGCAGGCTCCAGGCTCTGAGCTGTCAGCACAGAGCCCGACGCGGGGCTCGAACTCACGAACCGTGAGATCATGACCTGAGCCCAAGTCGGACGTCCAATCGACTGAACCACCCAGGCGCCCCTTACATAGGGAAATTTTAAAAATTCACATAATCAAATTCATTACCTGGTTGTCTCAGAAGTTTTCATTTTTTTTTTTTTTTAATAATTACGTTTATAGTTTGATCCTTCTGGAGACTGAGATGGTAAGGAGTGAGTTGGGGATCTTGAGTTTTTTTGTAGGTGGCTAACTGGCTGTAAAACCTTCTGTTGAGTATTCCTCTTCTGGTTTAAAATAGCACTTTTATCATAAACTAAGGGTTCACCTGTGCTTGGGGATATTTATGGGTCGTTTCCATGGAACTTGCTATTCACGTGCGGTTGCCAAATTCTCTTTAGAACTGTGCCTTTACAACAGGTCCTAACTGTGTGCGAGCGCTGGCCCCCCACCGTCCTTCGCTGCCCCGCCCCTGGCAGGTTTTGCTGGTTATTTTGGCTTGTTTGGTTTTCTAGAGAAGCCCCATAATGAGATTTCTCTCACACAGAATCTCTCAGCATGTTTACAACAGATTTCCTCATATTTATGTATTAATTAGAGGGTTGGTTGATAGTTTTATGATTTTGAGTTTTCTTTTCCGCAAATAGGTTGAATTCTTTGTTTATTCAAGCGTTCTTGTACATCCCTTGGTATTATTTTATTGTTTTCTTTGTGAGAATTTTGTACAATTCTTACTCTTTTGGACCTCACGTCTTCTTTCTGTCGGCTGCATTTACAAATGAGAACTTTTCTCCCGCCTCGTGTTAGCATTAGCGTTGGAACACAGGGACGCTATTTATCGATTCTCTTCGCTTGTCACGTCCGTATAAACCTCCCTACTCAGATCTTACCTTATGTGTAAGACTGTTTCACTTACCAAATTCTCTTCTTATTCGTAATGGCGTTTCGTTTTTTCGTGAACAGTCACACCTCATTTGAAAATAAGGATCGTGTTATCTCCTCTTTAAAAATAGTTTTACGATGAATAACGCAAAGACTCCTTTATTCATTTTTCTTGTCTATGGTCTGGCAGACACTTGGAGCAGATGACTGTTATTTGGTCCTCTGGACCATCCTTTCCCCTTCTGGGAACTAACCACAGAGAGCTGGTCCAGGAGCAGATTGGAGCCAGGTGAGGGGCTGGGTCCCTGGGGGTGCACCACCCCCCCCCCCCGCCTTCGCAGGGACTGTTACCCAGACCCCACCAGGGAGCCGGGATAGAAGCAAATAAATGAAGTCGTTCACGTGGCATTAAGTGGGATGAGCAGGCAGGCACAATCTTGTCTGCACAAAATCATGTCCACTCAAAGTACAAGGGTCACAAAGGAAATTCCGAAGTGGTTAATTGTTACTATGAGGGAAGCAGGATGAGAAGAGAAAGAACTGGGATCCGTCTCAGGGAGACTGGGAGGGAGCATCGCACGCCAAACCAGCCGGCCGGGCGACGCTGCGGAAGCACCGACCCCTCGTCTCCACAAATAGGCTAATGATCCAATTACCTTGCCTTCGTTGTTACGATGAACTGAGGAGGTGTTTGTCGAGAGCCTTACATGATGTCGACAATGTTGCTGTTGGTGTCCTCCTCTTTTTAAATCGTTTTAACCTGATTGCTTTCTCTCGCCTGGTTGCGTCAGCTAGGTATCACAAAACAATATAAAACAATAGTGGGATAACGGCCATTCTTGTCTTTCTCCTGACTGCCTAATGGACACGCTCCTTGTGGGGCCCCACTAAGCCTGGTGGCTCTTACTCCCTTCGGTTCAGAGGTGTCTGCTCTTTTGTATTTATCACGCTTTCTCATGTCGAGGAAATGTTCACCAATTTCTGTATATGTATATTTAATGTTGATTTATTTTTGAGAGAGAGAACGAGAGACAGCATGAGCAGGGGAGGGGCAGAGAGAGAGGGAGACACAGAAGCAGAAGCAGGCTCCAGGCTCTGAGCTGTCAGCACAGAGCCCGACGCGGGGCTCGAACCCACGAACTGTGAGATCATGACCTGAACTGAAGTCGGACGCTTAACTGACTGAGCCACCCAGGAGCCGATTTCTGTATTTTAAGAGTTCTTTTATTTTTTTTATTGTTTATTTTTTTTACATTTATTTATTTTTGAGAGACAGAGTGAGACAAAGTGAGAGTGGGGGAAGGGCAGAGAGAGAAGGAGACACAGAATACGAAGCAGGCTCCAGGCTCTGAGCCGTCAGCGCAGAGCCCGATGCGGGGCTTGAACCCACGAACCGTGAGACCATGACCTGAGCCGAGGTCGGATGCTCAACCGACTGAGCCACCCAGGCACCCCTTAAGACTTCTTTTTAAAACCAGGAGTGTGTTGAATGTACGCAAATGCCTTTTTAATGAATCCCATAGTCCCCGTGATACAGTTCCTCTTCCCTCCGTTCATGACATAGAAGGAAAGCATTTCTTGCCTCCTAATGATGATTTAACATCTTTATTCTTTTCTTCCCCCAAGGGTTTGAGGTCTTGGCTTCTGCTTCCCATTATTGGCCGCTGGAAACTGTGGACGGGATCCACGAACTTCAAGACACGACTGGAGGTAGACGCGGGTGGTGAGGGTACCTGAGGCCGCAGGGACGGGGGGGGGTGCTCCAGGTAGGGCCATCGGGGGAGGCAGACAAGGACAGCTTCCGCTGGGAGGCCAGGCCAGTGGCGATGAACACACGTTGTGGAGATCCCCCCCAATCATCGTTAACCCAAAGTACTTTACTAGAACTTTTATATATTGTTGTCATTGAAGGACAGAGCTTAAGGTTCAAACTCTTATTAACGTGTGTGTGTTTTCCCCAGTAACCATAAAACAAAAGCCGTGGTTGGAAGTTCGAAGCTGCACATGGTGCATCAATCACACGTAGGGGTCTAGATGTGTATTTTCTAGACAAAACTGGCCTCATCTGCGTGCCTGCCAAAACAGGGGTCCATTTGAGCTGAGTGCTGGGACTAACACGTGTGTTCGTGGGGTCACCGTTTCACTCACGGAGGTACCCCCATCTGCCCATCAGCTTCCGCACATGTCACCAGCAGCTCCCTCGAGCAGACCGAACGTCACTTAAGATGCTCCCGTGGTCTCTGAGTCCATGGAAAATGAAGTCTCTATCTGACTCAATTCAGACATTTGCTGTAAGGAGAAACCCCAGATGTGTCCGAGCTCTTTATTCTGTTCCAGCAAGAAACTTCTTCCCAGGAGAAGTTTTGAGTGGCTTGGATTTTTACATTAGAATTTTTATTTCCTTATTGTTCTTGATTATGTCAAACGGCTGATGTGTACGGCAGGGGGTTTACTGGGCAACCAGTCTAGCACATGCCCGCACGTTGCTGATTATTGCACTTTCCAGACCCGCACACTGGCATTTTCCTGATCCCCTGACTTAACGTGCTGCCATAAATTGCCACCAAAGATTCTAAAATGTTTCCCTTACATTTGCAAATTGAGAGGCGTTCTAGCTGGAGCCTGGGCGGGTCCTCCGGGGGTGGAAGGACCCACCTGTGCAAGACTGCCTCTGGGCACCCAGCTGAGAACGCACCGCTGCTCTGCGTTCTTTCCAAACAGTCTGCGCTGCAGGGATAAGTCCCTGGGAAGTCATTATATGAGCAGCTCAGGTTAAGATAAACTGCACTCCACCCCCACCCCATCATTATCTCATTTTATTTCTCAGGCCCTTTATTTCAAAGCCTGTGAAAGGTGGAAATTCACTGTTGACATAATTCATCGTCTAGGTCGCAGAGACCAACATTTTAGCAGTTATTTCAAATGATAACTATATCTCTCTCCTAATGTCTCAACACACCTCATTGTTGTGACCAAATCAGTAACTTTGGGCATCTTGAACTCCTTCACCGGCGAGGAATTCTCACCAAGCAGTGCGATCATGGAGACACAATTACGCTGGGGCCAGGGTGTTAATTTCCCTGAGATTTTGTGTGTTCCTGTTTGCCCCGAACAGCCGGACGGTGACGTCTTGCCGATGCTTCCCCCGACCGTTCTTCACGTCACGATGCTCTGCGGTCTCGTTTCAACGTGATCACAGGCTTCTTAAGAAACAGGGGGAAACAGGATCCGTCAGCACATTTTGCTGCCGGGGACGGCCGAGTGGCTTCGGAAGCCGTCTGGTGGTCACGCTGCTCGTATCTGTCGCTGAACCCTCTGTTGTTCGGTCCATTTGTCATAATATCGTGCCATTGTCTTCATGCTGTGTTTCTACCTCACCAGTTGTGATGTCACCACCATGATCCTTGTGTTAAGGCTGTTTTATTGCCGGGCTCAGTTTCATATCTCTCAACTAGGTGTCTCAGGGGGTTGCACACGGCACATTGGAGCCCACGTCTGTGGCGAAAGCCAGCAGCAGTCATGCCCTGGCAGGCCAGGGCGCTGGCCATGACGCTGCCCAGTACATGGGGAGTGGGGGCAGGGGGCGGGAGGGAGGTGTGAGGCCCGGAGACAAAATCCAAGGTGCTTGCTGGGCGAAGGACCGATTCTCGGTGCACGTTAAGTTGAGAGGTATGCCGGTTCCATTTGTCATTCGTGTCACTCATCTGTTGTGCTTTTTTCTTGTTGTCCTACCTAGCGTTGCGAACCCACAACCTCACTGTGCTTCCTTCCCATAATTCTACCTTTGTTCGTACCAATGACTCTGCCTACTCAAATTTCTCTGCAACTGTAGGTGAGCACTTGTAACTTCTGTTCCCTGTTTTGTTTGGTTTGCATCTGCAATGAGTTTAGACGTCAATTTGATTTGGTTCTATATGAGTTCATTTTGTCTTGGCCAGCAGACAAGCATATACCCAAGAACATATAGCTAAGAACACATAGCCAAGAACACATAGCCAAGAACGTACACACAAGAACACGTAGCCAAGAATGTATACCCAAGAACATGTAGCCAAGAATACATACCCAAGAACACATAACCAAGAACACATAGCCAAGAACACATACCCAAGAACACATAGCCAAGAACGTATACCCAAGAACACATAGCCAAGAACATATACCCAAGAACACATATCCAAGAACATACACCCAAGCGCACATACCCAAGAACATATACTCAAGAACACATAGCCAAGAACATATACCCAAGAACATATAGCCAAGAACACATAGCCAAGAACATATACCCAAGAACACATAGCCAAGAACACATACCCAAGAACACATATCCAAGAACATATAGCCAAGAGCACATACCCAAGAACATATACTCAAGAACACATAGCCAAGAACATATACCCAAGAACATATAGCCAAGAACACATAGCCAAGAACATATACCCAAGAACACATAGCCAAGAACACATACCCAAGAACACATATCCAAGAACATATAGCCAAGAGCACATACCCAAGAACATATACTCAAGAACACATAGCCAAGAACATATAACCAAGAACACATAGCCAAGAACACATACCCAAGAACACATAGCCAAGAATACATACCCGAGAACACATAGCCAAGAACACATACCCAAGAACACATAGCCAAGAATACCAAACACCCAGTGTATTAGGAATAACTTCTCCCAGCTAGGTCTAGAGGAAGTGCCACCATACATTAGAAGGGGCTTGTAAGCTTTCACGTGACCAGGGTCTTCAAACCAGCTGTCTGTTTTTAGAACGAGACAGACACAAGATGAGCTACAAAAATGGAAGTTGGGATTTTTAAATGGTGTATATTCTTTTGGGGAGGAACAGCATAGCCTTTGAATGGAAAAACTGAAGTTGATTTTAAAAGATCTCACCCCAAAATTTGATCTCTTATAAACATTAAAATCAGCATTTCTTCTGTAGGTGGGGTTTTTTTTTTTTTTTTAATTATTAGAAGCTGTTTCATAAACGCCCACTAGAGTCAGGGTTAAATTATTATCTTACTTAACAACCTCAGAGCCCCTATGTTTCGTGTTTTCTTATGCAGCTCAAAGCTCCAGGGAGAGTAGCATCTGTGGCATGTACCCAAGTGGGACAGAAAGTTCAGATAACTCAGGCATCGGCCTTTCTTCTGTTCTCAGCACAGCACATAACCCAATTGCTCTCTCAGCTGTGACCTGTTTGGCTCCCAAAATTAATTTTTCCAGTCAAACAGTCTTGTTTAGGGGTTTATACAGCCTAACTCAATGATGTAACTGCTAATTTAATTTTGCAATAAATTTAATTTTGTAAGATATAGATTCCACACACCCCCACCCCCAACCATAAACGCGATAAACAAAAAAATGAGTGTAAGACAGAAGAACACTGAGGCCCTTTTGAGTGGGCTATCCACTTGACAGTGGTTGTTGGAAAACTGGAGTGGGGGTAGCCGTCAGGCCCACAGACGTCGGTCCCTGGGCTGCTCATCTCCTGTTGCTTGATAGCTCAAGGGCAGTGGGCATGTGCCCGTATGCAGAGGAGGTATCTTTGGGCGACTTTGACCCCAATGAACAATAAATGCCTAATCATGCTGGGCTTTTATAGTCCTCACTTATCGATTCTGTAAACCATTTACTTCACACACACCATCGGTTACATTTGCCATGGGGATGAGGCCCAACGGGAGGACAGAGCAGTGAGCACCGGCTGGGGCTCATGGCCACTCAGCCTGGTGCTGGCGGGGGCGTGACTCTGGGCTTTTCTCCTAGAGTGACCATGGATTCTTTCAAAATTGTGGGTTCCCACGTCTAGGATTAGGGGCTTCCAATGAGGACTCAAAGGGTGTGGTTTTATGTTCAAACATGTGCCTAAGTGTTCCCCTTAGAAGATGGCCAGGAAGGGCTCCAGACGTTCGGGACAGTGTCACTCCTGGGAACCCAACTCCTGGCAAATGTAACACTTAGGGTGTCCTTACCGTATAGAGCCCATCGTATGTGAGTGTACTAGTAAGTGACGACGAAGCATCGACATGAATATTCACACTACCTATCCCTTAACTACTGCTAGTTAGATGGTAGATAGCGAGCGTTAATATTAGTGAGCGTGATACGTAGTATTATTATAAGCGTAAATAACGCAGTACATTTATCTCTAAGTTCTCTGTAAGACTCTTAACCCCTGGCGGTTGCTGACTTGGCATTGCCGTTCTTGTTGCGCAGACATCATGGAAGGAAAAGTCAGCAAGGGTGTTTACCTCAGAGAGGAGAAGGGAGTGACCCTTCTCTACTACGGCCAGTACAACACATCCTGCATCAGCAACCCGGCAAAGTGCGACCCCGACGGTGAGTGACGCGCCCTCGCCGTGGCGGCAGAGCGCTTGGACGCGTGGCGGGCGGTTGGGGGGGGGAGGGCCGGGGGGGCAGGCGCCTGGTTTTCTAACAAGAGACGTGTCCCGGAGACGGAGAGCTCGAACACGGTCTCACAGAGACGGGAGAGCAAACTATTTCATCTCGTAAAGAAAAAAGAGCCGCCAGAGAAGCAGATGCGGTGATGTCACATCGGCGACTTGGACGGGGCCGTGGTACTTGTGGGAAGTAAATTGGTGGTGTGGCTCGTACCACGTTATTTCTGACTCCGGGGTGTGGACGGCGAGCCTGGGCGGGGCGGGCTCTGTGAGCCTCGCTCCCTGGGTTTCTTTCTTTTGCCCCCGAGCCCCGGGGGCGGAGGGGGGCTGCAGGTGGTGCAGGCCCGTGGCGGGAACAGCGCCACGGACGAAACGCAGGTGGGCAGCAGAGAAGTGGAAATTGTGTGCCGTTTCCCCTTTGTCCTGTGAGAAGTGAGGCTCTGCAGTATCTGAGGTTCTGACAAAGAACGGGTGTCCGGGCCACACTGTGAACCCGGCTGGAAAGTTGTTGTCTGGCGTCCCAGCGTGCTTCACCCCTTCACGTCCCGATACCCCGGGCAGGGTGAGAGTTTTCGTTCTGGGGGAGGAAGTAAGGAGTTTAAAGCAAGCCGTTCAGAAAGCGAAGGCCCTTTGGACATCCCACGGTCTTCTCAAAAACAACCTTGTGAGGAATCCGTCGTACACAATTTTGGGACAGAAGGACTGCAGTCCAAGAAAAACAAACAAAAGCTTAACAAGGCAAAAACATGTTGAGGGTGGGGGGGATACGTTTTGGATTTTACAGAACCCAGAATTCGAGAAATGGCTTTGAGGCCCTAAACCACGGCCAGGTTTACAAACCCAGCGTTTGAGCCGTTCCAGAGTTCAGACAGCCCTATAAACACACCAGGCTTCTTTGTTTCTGTAAATGAAAACCAGCGTGGGCTCAGCGGCCACCACCTGGAGGGCCAGCGGGCAGGAGGGCTGGGAGGCTGGGGGGCCGGGGGGCCAGGAGACTAGGGGGCCGGGGGGCAGGGGGCTGGGAGACTAGGGGGCTGGGGCCTGTAGGGAGCATCTCCAGGTCACCAGCTTCTCGGCTTCCCCGGCTCCTGGCGGGGACTTAGGTCATCCGGGATGGGGCCACGGGGGAGTCAGAGCTCTGAGGAAGTTTTACCTGAACTTAGAGACCCCAGACTTGAGGCTCTGGGCTGATCCAGTCTGTGGCTGTTTGGCTTGGCAGGTGTGGAGCTAAAAAATATTTAGCTTGCTGCCAACGTGGAAAGACAAAAATTTCACATAAATATATGGATTTCTAGTTTCTCTTAAGAAATCCCCCCAATGACTCTGGCTGGGCCACGGCACAGTGCACCCCTTTGTCATGGACACTGTCCCCGGGGCCATCATGGGGAGAGCACGGGCTCTGGTCCCAGTTCTCTAAGTGTCTGCGGTGACCTCGGGCAACCACCTCACCTGAGCCCTTGTCTGTGTGACGGGTCAGTGACGGTCCCGCCTGAGGTTGCTGTGATGCCTCAAGGAGCCACTGCGTTCCTTGCTGCTGTGGCCCAGCTGTGAGAGGCCCCTGGCAGCAGCCCCGCTGTGGGCATTTGCAGACCCAGCTCCTCCCGCCTACCTGCCCGGAGAGTGGACCCTGTAGAGGGGCTCACCCACAGTAACCACCCACCGGGGCTGACTGCACGTCACAGCCACCAGACCTGTGCCATTATGCGTGTGAGCACAGTTCCTCCTCAAAAACACGTGAAGCAGACAGTTGCAGGATGGCAGGGGTGAGGCAGACGGGCGCGGGACGGCAGGGGTGAGGCAGACGGGTGTGGGCTGGCAGGGGTGAGGCAGACGGGCGTGGGACGGCAGGGGTGAGGCAGATAAGTGTGGGGCGGCAGGCAGAGATGGGAGCTTTGGCTTCGTGTCCGGCTCTAAGGGCTCCTTGCGTTGTGTAGTCAAACCATCTCGGGGCCACTCTGTTGACCGTTTGGCCAGATATAAAACGAAGCCAGGACGCTTGACATCACCCTTGGCTCCTTGGGACGATGCTGGCGCCAGGCTTGGTGCAGATGCAGACGGAGGCTGGGCCCCCCTCGTCCTGCCTCCCTCTGTCCACATCCAGCTTTGTGGCGACCGAGCGCACGCGTGACATCGGAGGACCGCTGTGCGCGCTCCGCTGCGTTATTTGCCTGGTGTTTGCTCGGGCCGGGTTCTCTGAGGCCTCTGGGAGCCTGTATTTCTCGGTTCCAGAAAAACCAGATGTGAGCAGGGAAGGTCCACTCGGCGTTTTCCAAGTAAAAGTCCCTGCAGCACACGAAGTCTGTAGGATGATTTCGGGTGTCGCTGGGCAACTTAAAAAATGAAGGGTTATGGTTTTTATCTGAACTTCCTAGATGTTGTGTAGGATGAGTGAGGCTTCAGCAAGCAGGAAAAATGGGTTCACTTTTAGAACCGTGATCAGCGATGATAGTGACGGAGGAGGTGGTCAGATGTGAACCTCGTGAGTGACGAAGATGTGGGCACAGGAGATGCGGGGCCTTTCAGGACACCTCTGTCTCGGCCTCCTCCCCATGCTCGCTCTGTTTCTCTGTTTTTTGGTGGTGCTAGTGGGCTCAGACTTAAAACCCATTACATTTATAGTAAAAACTAACGTCAGAATAAACAGAGACATTCCCCACTCCCCATCCACCAGGTCAACTGTTTTCATATTTCTTACTTCCAAATTCTCTTGGGGCCCCTATTCATGGTTTTGACTTTTTGAAAAACAGAAAGAAAGAAAGAAAGAAAGAAAGAAAGAAAGAAAGAAAGAAAGAAAGAAAGAAAGAAGACATTTTAGGAGCAGAGTTGAAGTCTGAGCTTTCCAAAAAAGAGTAAACGTCCCAGTGGCTTAGCCACCGGCCCCTGTGTGCCCTCTGCCAGGCCACCCCCACCCCTTCCCGTGCCCACTCCTGCTCCTGCTGGACCCCGTCTCCATCCGCTTTTCGGCCTTCCTGCACTTCTGTCAGCTCCCCGTGGGTCTCGCTTCTTGGCAGGTGGTGCCTCCTGGGCAAGTTTTTCACAGGCACCGGGTGCAAACAGGGGAAGCTTTTGAGAGAAGAGGGCTATCTGGATGCCTGGCCGTTCTTGAACGTTAACCGAAGGAATGTCTGTGTTCCTTGAGGGCGAGGTGTCTGACTTTCAACCCCCGCAGCCAGCAGGTGCACAAGTGGGAAACTCAGCGGAGGGAGGGATCTTCCCGGAATGTTCTAGCACCTTGTTTTATCTGCCCGTAGACCTTGAGGGCTCAGCTCAGGTGTTACTTCCGTGGAGACGAGCTCACACAGGTGAGTCCCTCTACCTGCGCTCCTGTGGCTCCCCGGACCTCTCCAGCACTGGCATGGCCGGTAACGGCCGGTTCATCGTCTGCCTCCCTGCTCGGCCACCAGCTCTATGAGGGCAGGGCCGTGTCTGTCTTGGTCACCGCTGCATTTTTGGGGACAAAAACCAGCATGGTAGATGCTTACTGTGCGTCACTGAGCAGATAGGTGCAGTTGGTCTTTCTGATGCTTTATTTCTTTGAACGCTTCTCATCAAGTGTTTGACTGGCTGCCACTTGAATATTGCCGTGAAGGGTCCCTTGCTGCTCCCAGAGGAGCCTGTTCTGGTTTTGTACTCCTCTGACTTCTAGAAGTTGTTCCTGATCTTGGACTACATTCCACCTTGAGCAACGTCCACCCGTTACCGCTGATGCCAGTTCAACTCTGAATCAGCTCGGCTGCTCTCGGGAAAGACCGTCTTCCCATTTCACTCATCCAGCTTTCCCTCCTCCCTGTAAACATGCCCCGTGCTTCCCTCCCGAGCATGAGAATGTTCTCTGCTTGTAAACACCGGGAAGGCCGTGGGAGCCTCGGAGCAGCAGCTGGAAACCCTCAGCACTCACACTTCCTCCTTCCCAGCCTTGAGGTGACTTCTCCCCCCTTTGCACGAGGTTACTAAATCCGAAAGGCTGCCAACAAAATGTTGAGAGACTTTCGGGATGGAGTTTCAGGAAAGAGATTTCCAGAGGGGTCTGCCGGATGCGGGCCGGGCGTGGATCCAGCCGCTGTCTTCTGCCAACGGTCTGGGGCTACGGGGACGTCGGAGTGTGTGGAGCGGCTGACCCTCAGAAGAGTATTCATCAGTACACTCGCTTCGCAGATGGAGAAACCGAGGCCCAGAGGCAGGCAAGACTGGCCTAGAGCTGCACGCTGATTTAGCGCAGTGAATCTCAAAGTAGCATTCACAGACCATGGGCAAGTCACTTGCAAAGATGGTGAAATACGGTTTTCGGGCTCCAGTCCAGGCCCTACGGAATCCAAATCTCCATGGACAAGGCCTGGGAACCTGCATTTTTAGCTGGGACCTCCAGGTGATTCTCATGGATCCTGTCCCCAAACTGGCCAGGGCTGTGACCATCCCATAAGTGTGTTTTGTTCAGTGGCATTATGTTGGTCTTCTCGGTGTGTGTGTGTGTATATATATATTTAAAGTTTATTTTGAGAGAGGCAGAGACAGCACAAATGTTGGAGGGGGAGAGAGAGAGAGAGAGAGAGAGAGAATCCCAAGCCGACTCCAAACTGTCAGTGCAGAACCTGATGGGGGGACTTGAACTCCCAAACCCCGAGATCATGACCTGAGCCTACGCCAAAAGTCAGACACTCAGGCCCCCTGGAGCCACCCAGGCGCCCCTTGGTTTTTACATTTTAATGAGCTTTCTAAGCTGTTTTTAGCCGAATATCCTAGCTCAGAAAGTTTGCAGAAACAGCCTCTGATGGTGCTTTAGATGTTCTTTTTTTTTAAAAAAAATTAATGTCCAACTTGTATATGAGAACATTTCATTTAAAAAATCTATACTTTTGACTTAAGAAATCGGAAAATCCAACAATATTCCCTGTGCGCCTGGTGGGAGTTGGCTGGAGTCGAGGGGTGACCCCTGGGACAGGTCCCTCTCTCCTGACTTCCTCGGTCTCCAGCACTCTCTGCCGCTTCCCTGAGACTGAAGGGAGTTGGCGCTCGCCACCACGGCTTGTGCCATTGCTCTCTGACAGCGGTAGCGACTGGGAAATGGCGGAAGACAGTCCCACAGCACCAGGGGTGTCGGGAAGACGCTTGAGAGAACCTTGTTTTCGGTGCGGGGGTTGAAGTGCGTATTTGATACGTAAAAGGCTTGCTCTGGGGAAGAGTGTGCGTGTATGTTGAAAGAGGACAGTCAGGGATGCAGTCCTCCTGGCTAGATGGGCTTTTGGGTTCATGGGCTCTGTCGTTCACGCTGGAGTCCGAGACACCATCCCTAGGTGTCTCTGCTGTGTTTCTGGCTTCATTTCATGGATCACGTGTTCTCCTACCATTTTAAACTCAAATATGCCCGAAGGTGGAAAGCCTCCCGAGTCACCCGGTGTCTGTGGTCCAGATTCTCCATCACTATGATCTTCAGCTCATTTTCGCTCCGCATTTTGCTCTTTGTGATATCATCTCTCTCACCTCCTTTGGCTTTTGCTTCTCGTGTTCTAATCACGGAGCTGGGAAAAAATCTGAGGACATAGTATCAAAGCGGCAAGGCGGGATGGTGTCTACCCAGAGGACAAGTCCAGGGGAGGGCCATTTACTTTAACTGGTTTGGGTTGAATGATGCAATTATCTACGTTTCCAGGAATGCTGGAATGTTTGTCAAGACCAGTGGTTCTGAAGTTTGACTCACTTTTAAAACATTTATAATTTTTACTCATATACAGGTACCACCTGAACTATTATCATACTTTGTGTTTTTCTTTCTTTTTTTTTAAAGTTTCTTTATTTATTTTGAGAGAGACAGAGACAGAGGCAGCACTAGTGGGGGAAGAGAAGAGACAGAATCCCAAGCAGGCTCCACAATGTCAGCACAGAGCCCGCTGTGGGGCTCGATCTCCTGAAACCATAAGATCATGACCTGAGCTGAAATCGAGTTGGAACCTTAACTGACTGAGCTACCCAGGCACTCCTTAGTGTTTTTCTTTAAATGTCACTCGCTTGGATTTAATTGAAAAAGAAACTATCTCCCTCCCATGAACTGAAAACCAGTAACAGTAATTCCCGTAAACGGGAGACACCTCATTACTGAGTCCTGCTTGGGCATCGTTGCCCGCCGAGGGCTCTACATCCGACATGTGGCGTTTCTTTGCTAAGTGGGGATTAGCAATCGTTACGCTCGGATGGATTTGCTCCTTGCCGCAGGCCAGAAGAGCCAAGGACAACTAGAAGGCAGTAGCTTCTCGTGCTGTGATTCGAGTTGTGTAAAGGCGGGTCTTTGCGCTAAAATTCTCTTGGACAAAGTGTCCAAGGCCCTCGAGTGGTGGGATTACCAACTCTTAAGAATACAGGGGTCAAAAATGTCATTTTAAGCAGCACTCTGTTGGAATGTGGGGACAAAGATGACACTTCAGTGTCTTGTGGGATCAGAGTTTGGGACCGGAGGTGGGAGCCTTGCTGGGCTTGTGTCAGGCGAGCCAGAGAGCCCAACCCGCCCCAGGGAGTCTCTCTACCCCCGGCCTATGCCCTGGGGAAGCTCCTGGCAGGTGTCCCCATGTCGTGGACAGGAGAGGCTGTTGGAGCCCTGCTTGCTTGTGTCCTCTCCTGAGCACAGCAGCCACTCCGTGGGAAAATCTGCTTAGGACCCAAGTAACGCCTTACTTGGGCAGGAGATGGGTGTGTGTGTGTGTGGGGGGGGGGGGTCTGTCTGGACACGCACACCAGGGAGACCACTCCCCAGGAGCTCCAGCTTCCAGAATGGAGGGAGACCCTCGAGGCCCCCAGTCTGAGTGCACCGAGATGTGTCTTACCCGAGACCACGGTTTAGCCCTCAGGTGACATTGATGGCACTGGATTTGGATGCCCTCAGTGTCCCATTCCAGAACGTTCTGCAGCCTGCCCTCTGGCTCAGGGTAATTGTTGTGCAGCTGTGCTCTTGGCTAGCTCCCAGGCTGACGGGGTGTAGACAGGTCGCTCTCTGCTGGTGCCACGGTCTCACAAGGGACGTGGCCACCTCCACCTCGACCCGAGTACAGGAGTAAGCAGGACAGGGTGGAGTGTCCGCTTGTCCCTCCGCACCTGCCGCGGCGGCTCCGGCATCCTCCCCAAACCTCTCCCCAGAGTGCGCGTCACAAAGGAAGGCGGGATCCGGGCTCAGCTCCTTATGGGGGCCTCTGGGGGCACCACAGGGTCAGGAAGGGAAATGTAGCTGAAGAGTCGTAAAGCAAGAGAAGCTCAACTCACAGAGGGAATCGATTTGCTCATGGAACGAACGGCTTCAGGTGAGATTGTGTTTGGTTGGCTGTTGCTGTGCAACACACACACCCGAACTTTGAAACGTAAAACACAATTTGGTGTCACTTTTCCCGGTTCTGTGGGCTGACTGGGCTCAAGGCACTGTCGTCAGACCGCGGCCAGACTTGGAGTCACCCAAAGCTCACCTAAGACAGTTCTGTCCCTCTGGCTCTGGCGCCCCTGTGCCCGCGTGTGTGCGTGCCCCTGTGTGGTCTTTCCCCAGCTGCGCGGCCTGGACTCCTCACGGCTCAGACCTCCCGGAGGCACGCAGCAGAAGCTGCTGGACGATTAGGGACTGCAGCTGGGCCTCGGCCAGTGTCCCTTCTGTTGTCCCCTGTGGGTCAGGTCAGGCAGAGGGCAGGTGGGGAAATTCGCCCTGGGTGCTGGCGGAGAGTGGCGAGGTCACGGGGCACAATCGGGCAGGACGAGGGGTATTGCGGGTGTCTTTGAAATTCACAGTTGGCCTCAGGCCGGGTCCAGGGGCTCCAGTCCTCTCCTCAGAAACAGGCGTCTCTCTCCGCTGACTCTCCCCAAGAAGGCACGGCAGTGTGACACAGGGTCAGCCCAGAGCGGATGCTGATGGGCGCGGCCTGGAGGGGGCCCAGGGTGTGCGGTCAGGGGGGCCAGACTGGCTCTCCCGAGGAACACAGCCGTGCTGTTCCTGGGGGAGGCGGGTGGACGCCACGCTGGCCACACGGCCTGCAGGTCACTTTGTCCTGACTCGCTGCTCAGGTCCACTTTGAACCTGGGGCATGCGGGACACCATGCCGAGTTCCCTGGCCTGGGAAGGGCTGTTCCTCTACCTGGAAGGACCCCACACCTCCCCTCCCCCAGCCAGCTGCCCTCCCGCCCACCATCAGAGGGGACAGTGTGTTCACCGAGACTTCCTCCTTGGCCCGGGGCGTTGTTGTGCACTGTTTTCTTGGAATTCCCGGTGTCTGTTTTGTCCCCTTCAGTGAGTGCACGAGTGCTGTCTCGGGGGGAGGGCAGTGACTACAGGTGCAGCCTCCGGAGCTGTGCTGCCTGGTTCGAGTCCTGCCTGTCACTAGCTGTGCGGCCGCCCATGAGTCACTCAACCCCTCTGTGCTTCGATTTTCTTACCTATAAATTGGGGCCACGAGTGACACCTACTTCATAGGGCTGTTGGGAGGGTTAACAGCTCACACGCGTACAAGTCTTGGGAGAGTCTTTGCTCCCAGGTAAATGCTGATGATACTACTTTTCTTTACAAAGTGTTTTCACATAGTAAGGAAATCGGTTTCTTGAACGTTAAATGCGTTATGTGTTATTTTCCCCCCTAGAATGCTATGTGTCTTTTGGCTTTGTTCTGGCAAATTATTCGCCTTGCAGGATTTTACATTTCTGCGCTTGGAAGTGTCAGTCTTTCCTTGTGGCACCCGGGCGGTATTTTTCTTTTCTTTTTTCTGTGTCTTGTCGAGAAAGACCTTTTCTCATTGTGTCCTTTTGGGTAGATGACGATATAATGCTCGTAGGAAGTAAGTGTGGAAACAATGTGTCAATCATTGCACTTCTTTTCCCTTCAGATTGTCTCTTCTTCGTGTTAATGACCCAGGAGCGGGAAGCAGAGATCCTCAGGGCGCTGGGATTAGCGGCTCCTGGAAACTGATGTTTAAATATAAAGATAGAAGCAATTATCGTGCGGGTTAAATGAGCCGAAATGAGACTTGCTCACGGGCACTGCCATCTGCCTTCCATCTACCCTTACCTAATGCCAAACCGACGTCTCCTTCTTCTTTTTCTTCCGGGACAGAAAGGCATTTGGCCAAAGCGGGACTGAATAGGAGGAATTTCTAAACACAGCAGTGTTTGGAAAAAATTAACTTCTATGAATCCTCTGGGATCTCGTTTCATAACAAGAATTTCACAATGTGTGTGCTAGCGTCCTCGTGAAGCGGGTTGTGTCTGAGAGCAGAGAGGCCAGGCGGGGAGGCGAGGTCTGTGCTGGGCTCTGCTGGCCACAGCACCTGGCGGGTGGAAATGACGGGCCCCCCACGCAGCAGCGGGTCAGGCAAGGGCCCTGGGGTCGCACTCTGCCCTCCAGGCTGCCTTCCATCCAAAGCCCCAGCCTCGTGGCCCACATGGCATGGCACCTCGGGCACTTTCTGCCCTCCTTGATGGCCCTGAGAGCACAGTCCCTGTGACCTGGGGTTCTACTCGCCCTCCTCAGAGGTCAGCAAAGGTCCAGGTCCCAGCCATCATTTTGAGGTTCCTCTTATATTTAAAAATTGGGAGAAATTCCAAACAAGGGTTATAAAATTATGCCATGTTTTACCATGCTTATGATCATCGTAATAGGGCTTTGAGCCCACAAAAGTATGATGCAGTATGACTGTCACAAGACAGTTGAACAACTCGTGTCAATTCACAAGGCATTACAGTAAAGATGGTTGGTAATGGGATGCATGTTTATATTTGCTGAAAGATGTCTTCCTTTAACTCAGTGACTCTCAGGCTGTGTCCATAATCTCATTTGAAGGCCCAAAGTCTAAATTTGGTGCCACCATTTGTATAAAAAGGCCCGGGACAAATGGCCCTCTGGCTCTGTCCTTCCACCCCCAAGTCCTTGGGCCTGTTTTGATCAACTCTGGGCTCCGTCTTCTCCTGCCCGGGCCAGGCTGAGAGGGATGAGGCCACTGGGATTACTTCCTGCTCTCGCACACAGTCCGCGCAGGTCGTCAGCTCCGCACTCACACGTGTGCACCTGTTCTCTCCCTCTCTCCATCTGTCTGTCTGTCTCTCTCTCACACACATGCACAGGTTACCCATATAACAAGGAACTCCTCACCCCCAACACCTGGACTTGTTTTCAGGTGAGACGCAGTGACCACTGAGCCAGCTCGTTCATAGTAGCATCTGAGCAAAGACCATGTCGTCCACGCGGTACAATGTGGGGCCAGCTCGGGACTTAGGAACCTGACTACCTGTGGGCTGGGTGTCTTGAAGGAAAGTTTAGCGGCCACGGCCTCCGTGGGCCCCACTCTGTTCCTCTGTTGGAAATAACAATCGTAGATGTCAAAACCCTTAAAAGTGGGCTTCCCCTTTGACAAGAAATTCCCTCCTAGGAATTTCTCCTAAAGGCATATAATCTGAGGTGTGCTGGGTTTAGCTGGCAGTTCTGTTTGGAAAATAAAAAGCTGAAGGAGACCATGTGATACCGGTTTCGATGGAGCGTGGTGCAAAGAACGGGATGACGTGAGGCTGTATGGACACTGGAGGGACTTCGTGGAGATACAGTAAGTTATGTGGTTTATAAGCCAGTGTGTGTGAGCTGGTTCCTTTCTTTGTAAAATATGCTTGTAGGGAAGGTTTTAGGAAGACTTACCGGGAAGATGCTTCTGGACTAAAAGGAAGAATAAGAACAGATTGTGGGGGCCCCTGGGTGGCTCAGTCAGTTGAGCGTCCGACTTTGGCTCAGGTCATGATCTCATGGTCTGTGAGTCTGAGCCCTGCGTCAGGCTCCGTGCTGACAGCTGGGAGCCTGGAGCCTGCTTTGGACTCCGTCTCCTCTGTCTGCCCCTCCTCACATGTGCTCTGTTTCTCTGTCTCTCAAAAATAAATAAATGTAGGGGCGCCTGGGTGGCGCAGTCGGTTAAGCGTCCGACTTCAGCCAGGTCACGATCTCGCGGTCCGGGAGTTCGAGCCCCGCGTCGGGCTCTGGGCTGATGGCTCAGAGCCTGGAGCCTGTTTCCGATTCTGTGTCTCCCTCTCTCTCTGCCCCTCCCCCGTTCGTGCTCTGTCTCTCTCTGTCCCAAAAATAAATAAACGTTGAAAAAAAAAAATAAAAAAAAAAAAATAAATAAATGTAAAAAAAAAAAAGAAAGAGAAAAAAGAAGATTGTGCAGGCTTTTATATTTGGAGGCTCTGGGGTCACAAGGCTGGAGCTTGGATCTAACCTTAATGATGGCTGGTGACCTTGGGCAAGCTGGCCCAGTGTCTTCGTTTCATAACGGGGGTGGTAACAGGGTTTTCACAATATTTAAGGAGAGAAGTCCCTGAAGACTCTTGGAAAAGTGTCTGGTACTTAGTGAGCTTTTGCTAAATACTGCCTATTGCTGTTATCGGAATTTTCTGAATTGAACGTGCACTGTCTCTAGAATGAGGACAGAAAGGCTTTTCAAACGCAAAGGAGCTGCTTCTGAGTTCCTTCTGCTGTCATTCCTGACCCAGCGCCTCTCCTTCCCTCAGGGGTCACGTTTTCTTTTTTCTGGAAGACGCACGGAGAGCAGTCCAGACCGATCCCTTCTGCATACGGGGGACAGGTCATTTCTGAAGGGTTCAAGGTCTGCTCCAGCGGCGGCAAGGGCTCCGTGGAGCTGTACACGCGGGAGAACGCCAAGACGTGGGAGGCCACCTTCAGCCCGCCAGGTAAGGGACCCCTCGGCCTCTGCTTTAAGGGCTTGCCTGGGAAGATGCTGGAGAGCGCCTGGGCCCCTCCCACCCCAGCTGGGCCCTGCCTCGGTTGCCTGATGCCCCCGTCTCAGCCTCTGCTTCCTGGGGGGAAGGTGCTGGCCTGACCTGCCAAGGTCGGGGTGGGGCTGGGGGAGATGAAATGCGGTACTGCTTAGCATGGCTCCTGCTCGATTTCCCCCTCCCTTCCCCCCTCCCCTCTTCCTCCTGCTTCTTTCTTCTTTTGCTCCCCCTCCTCCTCCCTATCATCCCTCGCCTCCTCCCCCTCCTTCTTTCTAGTGGTATAGACTCGGCAATGTTTATTTAGAGTATGATGTGAAGACTTTTTGGAAAAGTGGCTGAAGACTGGGGAGGAAGGGGGGTCTGGAAGACAGGAGTTGGAGCCGTGGTGGGGGTGCCCTGGGACACGTGGGGAGCAGCACGGTGGGCCCTGCCGACGTGGGGGAGTTTGCAGGTGGGCGTTGCGGGCCAGTGTGGCTCGGTCTGGAGACTCCTGCTTTCTCTGTGCTCCGTGGGGTGATGTGGGGTCGTGCAGTGGGCACAAGTCAGGGGTGTGGGGGGGGGGAAGCTTGGGGAGCAGAGGGTCTGAAGTGGACACTGGACAAGGTAGAGGTGACCAGGGCCCCAGAAGTGTTGGGGTGACATTGAGGGGGAGCCCAGTCCAGGCTGGGGACTAAGAGGGAACCACGGACGGGGCTGGCAGAGCGAAGGCCTCCAGGAAAATGCACCTTCTGGCCCATGGAAAGGAGGCTGTTATGGCTTAGTCGCTAAAAGACCTGGAACCAAACAGGTGTGTCCGAGCCCTCTCTGTGCCGGGCTACCTAGGGGAGTGGGGGAGCCGTGCTCACTCACTCACACCAAGCCTGAACGTTGTCTGCAAAAGAGGTCTGGGAGGATCTCGCCTGCTTGCTTTCTCTGACCCCAGGTCAGGAGTCTCTGCCTCCCCTGCCCCCCCAGACGGAACTACCTGTACCTTGTTCCTGGCTCTTATCACCTTCTGCCCAAGGTCAGGTTCTTATGTAACAGCCTTATCCCCATGATCCTCGGGGCTGACACTGTATGGGGCACCCAGTAGGTTTCCTCGACATATTTTAAGGTGAAGTCTACTGAGCTCTGTTTTTCCACCCAAGGAAATGGGGGAGAATTGTAAACATTTCTGCCTGGCAGTACACTCTATTTGTTCATTGAAGAAAGTTGTTATTCTTGCTTTAAATTCAAGGGCTATACACTTTGGACCCATTTAGGACCCAAGGGCTCTCCAGAGACTCAGGATTATAAAGTTGCACAGTCCTGAGCAACCTGAACAAGAAAGTCCTAAGTAACTGCTGAGTGACTGAATATATAGAATATATATATATATTTTAATTATTTTATTTTTCATCATGATACATGTACTCTTTAATCCCCATCACACATCTCCCCTCTGGTGACCATCAGTTTGTTCTCTACGGTTAAAGAGTCTGTTTCCTGGACTGTTTCTCTTTTTTCCCCTTGCTTGTTTTGTTTCTTAAATTCCACATATGCATGAAATCATATGGTATCTGCCCTTCTCTGACTTATCAGAATATTCAATAGCTCCATCCACACCATTGCAAATGGCAAGATTTCATTCTTTCTTATGGCTGAATATATATACCACTTCTTATGCATTCATCAGTGGGTGGATGCTTGGGCTGTTTCCATAATTTGGCTGTTGTAGATAGTATTTTTGTATTCTTTGGGTAAATACTCGGTAGTACAATTGCTGGGTTGTAGGGCGGTTCAAGTTTTAACTTTCTGAGGAGTCTCCACACTGTTTTCCACAGTGGCTACACCAGTTTGCCTTCCCACCAACAGTGCACGAGGGTTCCTTTTTCTCCACATCCTCACCGACACCTGTTGCTTCTTGTTTTTGATTTTAGCCATTCTGACAGGTGTGAGGTGGTATCTCATTTGATCTGCATTTCCCCGATGAGTGATGTCGAGCATCTTCCTGTGTATCTGTTAGCCATCTGGATGTCTTCTTTGGAAAAGTGTCTATTCATGTCTACTGCTCACTTTTAAATTGGATAATTTGTTTTTTGGGTGTTGAGCTGTATCGGTTTATTATAGACTTTGGATAATAACCCTTTATCAGATTCGTCATTTGCAAATATCTTCTTCCATTCCATCGGTTGTCTTTTAGTTTTGTTGGCTGTTTCCTTTGCTGTGCTGAAGGGTTTATTTTGATGAAGTCCCAACAGCTTATTGCTGGATGATTTAAGATGATTCCGGGCTCAAGATGATACATGTCCTTTAAAGGGCTGCCTTATTCCTTCCAGAAGTAAGCCCATGAGATAACACAACACTTGCAAAACAAAGCTGGGCCCTTCGTGGGGCAAGCTACCACCAATGTCTGATGAACATTCTTCTTATTGGGTCACTGTGGTTCTCAGGCCAGAGAGAATGAGCCCAGAGGGTGGCCCTGACTACCATGATACCACCATGCTTATTAGTGTTCCATATACCATATCAGAGCAGAGGTGGATACCAACTGCCCTGGGCTGAATCAGGCCCTCGGATAGGTTTTATTGTCCAATGGGTTTTATTGACCTGCACTATGATGGCACAGGCAGGACTGAAGAAAAAGGATTGTTTTTTTGAACAAGTTACCCCCATTAGCTATTATTTCATTTTATTTTAAAATAGCAAAGGATCTAATTTAAAATAGCAAAGGGTCTCTCTGGACTGCTTCTGGAATTTTGGGGATGGGGACAATTTCTTCTCTGTGCTTCAAAGTACTGAGAAAAGTTAGATCTATATTATGAAGGACTCACCAAGATTAACAGTGACTAATCATCTCAAAAGGGATTTAACAACTCAGAAACATGTGCTTCCCACATCAGCAGAACAGTGATCTTTGTTCTTTCCAGGTCCCTACTGGACTCATGTCTTGTTTACATGGAAATCCAAGGAGGGTCTGAAAGTCTATGTCAATGGGACCCTGAGCACCTCCGACCCAAGCGGCAAAGTGTCTCATGCCTACGGGGAGCCCAGCGTCAACCTCGTGATCGGGTCTGAGCAGGACCAGACCAAGCGTTATGAGGTCGGAGCTTTCGATGAGTTCATCGTCTGGGAACGGGCCCTGACCCCGGACGAGATCGCGATGTACTTCACAGCTGCCGTTGGTCAGTGGGCACAGGGGTGGGGGGTGGGCTCGGGCCAGCTCTGCCCGTCTCTGGAAGGACACAGTGGGCACGGGGGGTGGGCTCGGGCCAGCTCTGCCCGTCTCTCGGAGGACAGGGCTCCTTCCGTCCGCCTCCCTCACTAGCATTTCTCGCTCCGCGCTCTCCTGAGGGGACCGTCTGCGCCGCAGGCTGAGAGGCATCCTAATGAACCTCATAAATACAGCCGTTTCTCTAGAACACCTGTTCCCCAGGATGGAGAAACTGGCACCTTAACGGAGACACACTGAGATGAATATCCTGCTGGTCGCCAGGGGGTTTTGAGGTGTATGTGATGGATGATTACAGACCCTTTGGGAACAGGCATTCCGGGTCCTTTAGTGCATCTGATCAACAAATGCTTACCAGGTGCTTCCCGCATGCCAGGCTCTGATGGGCCCTCAGGGACAGGTGGCCTGGGTTCAAACCTTCACTCAGCCACAATGAACTCTGGGACGTGGGAAGTCACTTTTTTGGCTGAGGTAAAATTCATGTAACATAAACTTGACCATTTTAAGGCATATGATCTGGTGGTACTTCCTATGTTCACCAGCTGTGCGACCATCCCCTCTGGTTTAAAAAGTCTAATCACCCCAAAAGTAAATCCAGCACCCGCTAGCTTTCACTCCCCAAGTCCCCCTCCCAGCCCTTGGCCACCGCTTAGCCAGTGTCTCTACAGATTTCCCTCCTCTGGGTCTTCCAACCACATGGAATCATGTAGTATATGACTTTTTGTATCTTTTTCTTTCTCTTTTTTTTTTTTTTAATTTTTTTTTTCAACGTTTATTTATTTTTGGGACAGAGAGAGACAGAGCATGAACGGGGGAGGGGCAGAGAGAGAGGGAGACGCAGAATCTGAAACAGGCTCCAGGCTCCGAGCCATCAGCCCAGAGCCCGACGCGGGGCTCGAACGCACGGACCGCGAGATCGTGACCTGGCTGAAGTCGGACGCTTCACCGACTGCGCCACCCAGGCGCCCCGACTTTTTGTATCTTAATCTTCCCAAATCACTGTGTTCTCCTTCGTAAATGGATGGCGACAGTACTACTCGTGTCCCAGGGGTGGGGGGCTGTGGAGCCACAGTGTCACGGGTGTCAGGCCTCAGCACAATGCCTGCATGTGGCAGGTTTTCACAACATTTTTGCTGATTTACGATTACTATTTACTTCCCCCATTCTATTTTCACTGTGATAACAAGGGAATGCACTGGTCCTTGAACGTGAAATAATCTGCCAAAAAATGACAGTCACTCATAAACATTCGTTGGTTGGCCACTGCATGGACACCAGAGCAGCAGGGGCAGGTCGGGACCGGGAGGTGTAGGTGTTAATGCAAGGCTTGCCCCCTCTCAGGTTCTGACAGTGAGTCCCTCGGCTGTTAGGACCCTGTGATTATGTGACAGAAAACACAACTTGAGTGACTTACGCCAACAAGGGAAATGAAAAACAAAACAAAACAAAACAAAACAACTCCCACAATGGAAACAACAGGAGAAAATCCGCTTCAGGACCGGTTTGCTCTAGGTGCTCACATGTGTCACTGGGAATCTCTTTGTTTGACCCCACTTCCTTCTGGTGGCGCCACTATGGCTGCCGTTCCCTCCAGGGTTCCACCCCATGCTCACAGAAGATGAACTTCTCTTTTCTGTCTCCTCCTGCAGCAGGACCGGCCAGGAGCCTCATTTGACCAGATGGACCCATGTGTATCCCAGTTTCCAGGAGCTGAGAACTGCGGCTGGGGGTGTGGGATATGCTGACTGCCTTAGGCCTGGGTCACAGTCCACTCCTGACATGGCAGTAGGGTTGGCTTGTCCCAAATGCAGAGGAGAGGGGACTCCCCACAGATGACTGGGGCTGCTGATCTCGAGAGCAGGGCATGGCCGCTGTGTGTGCAGGAAGTTGTGTCCACGGCGGCCTTTGACACTCATCCTTCACTAAGAAAGTGGAATTCATTCCTGTCACACAAGTGACAGAAGGACAAAATATATGTCCTTTACAAGAAAGAAGGATATCAATCTTCTGCATTCTATAGCTTAAGATTCAGAGATTTGTCACCAAGACTAAAATGTCATCTGTATTTGTATTACTGAAAGCCTGAAACAAATCCTTCTTTCTCGGTACGTTACCATTTTAATAACACTGGAAAGACGTGTTGCTCTTTCTGGTTCTTGTGTCTGTACCAGCAAACCCTTGTCCCCAGGACATCCCAGGGCTCAGAAATGGGGCGATCAGCCCCACACATGGCACAGCCTTTCAGGTCACCTCACCCTCTGTGCCCCATGAAGGTGGTATCTGATTTTGGGGGGGGGGGCATTCAGGAGAGGTGTTGCATTAACACCTACATATCCCAAGGAGTGCACACATGCACCTTTGCTGAGCCAGAACTACACCCATCAGGGCCCCGTATGGCTTGGGGACTTGCTTTTGGAGACAGGTCACATGACATAAAGCACGTATAGAGAAAATGATCTGGAAGTTCCCTAGACTGCTCCATGTGAGTCGGTCCATCAGAGCCAGGGTCATGCCAGCTGTGTGAAGACAGACATCTGGGCTGAGGTCCAGCCTGCTCTCAGGCCAGGCCAGGGCCCTGCTGTGTCTGGTCTGTAGGAGGAGGCAAAACCTGGTCTTTGCATAAAGCCCCGTCTGCACACCAAGGGTGAGCCCAAAGCAGGCATTTCTCTGCATGACCGGCCCAGAGGGGGTGTCCCCTTCTAATCCATTAGCCAGAGCAGGCCAGATGCGGTGACTTTTCCTAATTCATACAAAGGCAGAGGGTTGATCATCCATCACCTGGTCAGCTTTGCTCCCAGTGCTACAATGGATGGCCACCCCTTCCACAGAAAATCAGAGGAAGTAGAAGGCTGCGTTCAGAGTCGTGCGATTTCCAAGTTATGTATTTTTGAAAACTGAAAACACACCCACACAATCCGATGCCCACAAAACAAGAGCCCCTTGGGACCTGGGACTCACAGAGGACACGAAAGATTCTCATTTCTTCTCGTAGCCTTCCAGGGTCATCGACGGTGACGACGGGCAGGGTTGCCGAGTTAGTCCTTACTGTCCTGCACTTTACTTTGTGGACTCACACAAGTTATATGTGAATTGGATGGGACTCGTCTGTGACTACTTGGCATTTGAGGAATGAATGTCACTCTGACTTGGAGAACCTAGCGTTTGGGTCTCTAGTCCTCTGGGCAGAGTCTCCCCTTTGGCGTCTTGTCCCCCAGCTACCGGGCCCCACATAATCCGAGGGGCTGGTTACTACTGGAGCTAACGAGGGATGGTGAGGTCATTTCCTTAGATCACTTCAAGCAACCTTGAGGGATTTTTCCGAAAATGAGGTAGAGCATCTAGTCAGTCTGTGTTCTTACCAGGAAATGCTAAGATTCGAAATAGCTGGTGGAGAAGAGGAAGAGAAGAGCGAATATGGCTTATCTTTGGTGTTAGATGTCTTCGTTATTTGTAATTAACCAAATGGAAAAGAATAACCAGAATCCTCAGGGTTGAAAGGACTCAGGAGGACAGTGTGCCCCACCACTTTGTCTGTCTTGCTTCTTCTGTCTGGGAGGGATGGTCTGTCTCTGCCCAGAGATTAGCAGCACTCTGTATTCTATCCCCAACTAGTCCAGGTGTAATTGAAGGCCGTTTCTTTTGGTTCTTTATCTATCTGAGATCGGTAAAAGCTTACATAAAATCATCTTTTTATGTGACGACTTGCGTGAAGGGTGTTCAAAAGCGATTGGAAATATAAATAGAAAAGTAATGTGACCTGGGAAAATCCATACCACCTACCCATTAAGCTAATTTATTAGCCCTGTATCTGTGCAACAGCATTCCTGCTCAGCATTCTCAGGCTGTCTTAGACGGGTCTGAAGCTGGAGAGTTTTGAATAAAGGCAGGCCTTTCTTAGGCTGGAAGAGTGACCACGGTTTAGTCCTAAATTCAGTGTTACTGTTTTTTTCCCCCCAGGAAAGCATGCTTTGTTGTCTTCGACGCCACCAAGCTTCTTCATGACACCCCCAGCCAACACTGTGGTGAGCATGCACATCGATCTCGGTCCCCTCTTGCTGAAAGCCTTTCGGCTTAGACTATGCCAGGGCTGAATTCCATCAGACAGTCTGGCTCTCTCTTGTTGGCAGTGTAGTGTCCGGGGAGGAATCATCCCTGGAGGAGAAGCTAACTTTGGCACTAACTCTGGATGCTCAGCTGACTGAAGGGAAAGTCCTCTGCTTCTTGTGGCCTGTGGCCAGAGGGGTCGAAAGGAAGTAAACCAGACGTCCGGGGACACAAACACAGAGACCGTCTCCTGGGCAGGCGGCACAGCGAGCGGAGAGCAGGGGGCTGTGCGTGGATGCATGCCTTCTGTCTGTGCCCCTTGTCCCGTTGTCTGAGGAGAGATCAGTCCACTCAGAAACGTCCCCCTCTGGAAGCAGTATTTGTAATCATGCTACTTACCTTACTTGGGAGCTTTAAGGGGACAGCGGGGGCGCAGACTCTTGCACCATTTGTGTGGGTGCAAATTCCAGTTGTTTCCCATGCGTTTCTGGGTCAGCCTCTCTGTGCTTAGTTTCAACTCTCAAATAGGTGCGTCTTTCTTGAGGCGGTCAGTACGTGTCAGAGAGTCACGGAAGTGCCTCATATGCGATAAGAGCGAGTGCCATCGTCACGGGGCTTCACGAGGCACGTGGCCTGGAGCACAGGCTGAACTTCTTGGACTTGCATCCCCAGCCCGAACTCACACCTCTCATTCCTTTTAGCTGCCCGCCAACGCCTACCATCCTATCATAACCAACTTGACGGAGAAGAGAAAGAACCTCCAGAGTCCAGGAACGGTACTGAGTTACCTGCGAAACGTGTCCCTCAACTTACCCAGTAAGCCCCTCTCCCAGGAAACAGCGCTGAACCTCACCAAGGTAAAGCTATTTCTCTTCTGCGCCTGGCAGATCACAGCAGGCAAACTGCCAGATCCAGGAGCACAGGCGTGTTTTGTTTGACCTGCACAGAGTCATAGAAAAGTCGTGAGCTTTTACGTAAAAGTCTGGGTTACAGACTTCTTGTGAACAGCCGGATGGGGTGGCCCCTCCAGCCAGCTCTGCCCAGCACGCTGGGGCCTCCCTCAGCTCAGACTCAGCTCTTCACCTCCTGTTCCCAGGTCCGCATCCACCTGGCGGCTGACCATCTGGGTGTGCTACCCGGCTGCCTCCCTTGGCAACAGGTGAAGGGTGGGGTTGGGTCTCGGGCAGATGTAGCCCTGGTGTGCACACAGCGTGACCCCCCCAGTGCCGCGAGGTGCAAGTCAGTGGGAATTGCCAAAGTTACCTAAAGTTAGGTGCCATTTATGGGATGGAATCAAGGTGCTTTTCACTCTGCAGATCAAGGTAGGGGCCGATCCCTGGCTCTTGTGGACTTAACTTGATCTCAGCACCAGGGCTCTCGGCCGAGTGGGTTTCCCTGGGGAGAGTGCAGTGTAAGGGTCCCGAGCAGGGTGCAGAGGGCTGACAGCAGGGTTGAATTTCCCTCCACGGCTGCTTGCCCAGTGCCCTTGGTCACGCTGCTCATTTACGATATGGGGGCGACAACAGGATACTCGGCTCGGGGGACCCAGGTGGGCTCGTGCGAGCGGAGAACAGAGTCTGGCACAGGTGAGCCCTCAGTTAGGGTTCTTCGTCCTCCCAGACCCGCTGGCTGCAGACGGACGTGGAGGAGCTCGGGACACCCGGGCGTCCTTAAGGGGGGGAGGGGCGAGTGCTGACATCTTTGGCGCGCTGGGTTCCGGGGTCCTGGCCCCTGCCCCATGTCCCCGGCCAGGCACCCACCTTCTGCCAGGCTCGGCGTCTCCGCCAGCGCGGAGAGGCCATTCCGCCTTATCCGCCTCCTTGCGGGAGTGGTTCTGGCCGCCGGGGACTAGCAGCAGCACGAAGGGCTTACTTCCACACAGGGGCGAAGGAGTGCTCCACCTGGGCTCCAGTGCTTCGGCCTTCCCGCACACCAGGGCTCTGGGCGACAGCGCAGTTCTCCACACACTCCGCAGCGTTTCCCACCGGCTGCCGGGGTAGCGCCACACCCCAAAGGTAGCCGACCGCCTCCGGGAGGGAGCCGGAAATGCTTTCCCAGGGTTCCCCGTTCGGATCTCCCTTCACAGCTCATTGGGCAGAACTCGGTCACATGACCACCACCTGGCCAGTCGCTGGCCAAGGGGAGCAGGCGGGGCGTGATGGCTCAGCCAATCATAAGGAGATGGAGGCGGGAACAAGGTGCTGTACTTGCGCACTTCCAGGCACCACCCCCCCACCCGCTCCAGGCAGGAGCCCTGGGGTGGAAGGAAGGATTCCCAGGGGGCGCGGGTACGTGGTGGGTGGGCGGTAGCCTCCAGGGTATGTTTGTGTTGGAATGTGGAATCCAATGCAGGTTTCCACAGGTCATTTTGAAGCTTGGTGATTTCCTCTTTCCCTGCGCCTCCCTCTCTGGGCCTCCTGACAGGGTGGGAGATTGCAAACTCGGCCCTGATGGACCGAGGGAGGAGTAGAGGCAGCGGTTCACCTGCAGGGGGTGGCCGCAGCCTCGGATCCACCGGAGTTTCATCTGTAGGGCAGCCTCTTATTTTGCAAGGGAAGCCGCATGCCTGGATCCTTCAAGTGGAAAATAATCCAATTTTTAAGAAGTGGACAGCTAACGGACATTTGAAAGCAGTTATTTGCGGATTTGTGCGGCGGGTTCAGCCTGTGGGCTCTCGGTTTGGGACCTCTTGGTGTGGGCCCCGGCGGAGAGACCTGCCTGGGCGTCCTGCAGACGAATCCTGCAGATTTACTCCAAACCCCACCCATCTCTGATTGGGTGAGAAGTAAAAACCCTTGGCGTCCATTATTCAGTTTTCCGTGATGTCCTGGCTTCTCACTGGCTAGCACTGGGAGGGGGAAAATGAGGAAAAATCATTTCCTGTGCTGGGTGATAAGGACACCGTTAGCCGTATCTGGCTGTGGAGTACTTGAGCTGTGGCTAATTCAAATTGAGATGTGCCCTAAATGTAAAATATGGCCTGGATTTCTAAAACTTAGGACAAAGAAAAGAGTGTGAAATATTAAATTGATAATTTTTATGTTGAGCGCGTGTTGAAGTGCTATGTTAGGTATATAGGTATAGGACTGAGTAAAATATATTCTGAAAATTAATTTCGCCTGTTGCCTTTTAACTTTTTAAAATATGGCTACTAGAAAACTTAAAGTTTGAAATGTGGCTTGCATTATATGTTTATTCCACCAAACTGCGCTAGAGTAGGAGTCGGCAAATTGTAGCCCTTGGGCCAAATATGGTCTGTTGCTTGTTTTGCTAATCAAGTTTTATTGGAACATGCTCTTTCGGTTCTGTGTTGTCCGTGGCCACATTTGCACTACAATGGCAGGGTTGAGTGTTTGTGACAAAATTGTACTCAAAGCCTAACCGCTTTACTAGGTGGGCTTTAAAAAAAATAAAAGTGCCAACTCCTGTTCTAGATTATAAATTCTAAGATACGTGCTAAGCAGTGTCATTTTGTCTGCCTTTAGGCTTTCTTAAAAACCATGGGAGAGGTTCTTCAACTGCCCAGTTGGATTGATGTGTCAGAGGTAAGACAAAAAACATTTGAGCTTCAAAACGTACATACTTTGGGAACTGCCGTGTCTTCCTAGAAGTGGTATGATTGTGGCCCAATTCACATCTCTAAGAGAAATGATGCATCCCTCCGTCCCGCAATCTGGGACGTTAGAGCTCAGACCAGATATACAACTGATTTGAAGTGCCTTGTCTTCTGTATGGCTTAAGGCTTGTGTGTCAATAACATGCCACTGTCCTCCACACCGAGCAGGGAGGGGGTTGCAGTTCTCCATGAGGACTGCATACTTGGTTGACGTTTATCATTTTTCATGATAAATTTTTTACCATCACTTTCTTCTCGAATGGTAATAAAAACATGTTTTACGCTTAAAGATCACTAGCTTATGTGAAAAAAGTGGAACACGTGGCAATATGTACTTCGTGATAAGTATAAGAACCAAAAAAGCTTCTCTTTTTCTCTGAACAGCAGATAGAGAATGGAATACTTTTTTTTCTTTTTAAAAGTAATGTCATTGACTTTACTGCTTGATAAAACAAGTTAATAAGCTGTAGAGAAGGTAGAAACTGCAGCTGGTAAGAAATATATAAAAGAACAGTCACCTGAAGTCTTATGGCACACCGTGACCCTGAGCACTCTTGCATACGTCCCTTTCCATCTAGTTTACGTTTTGCTCATGTGTATATATTCCACAAATACTCTCTATGCGTGATTTAACCTGGCTGTCCTTAACTATGTCCAGGGCAGTTTCCAGCAACAGTAGGTATATCAGTCAGGCTAGGCGAGGCTGTGCTGCAGTAACAAAGAGGCCCCTGCATCTCGGTGGCAGAGCACAGGTGAAACTTTTCACTGATACAAAGTGTGAAGTGGGTCTCAGGAGCCCTTTCTCAGTCCAGTGACCTGGGGTCCTGGCTCTGTCCATTTTCTTATGTCGTGGTCTTGACATGGGACCTACAAGGTTGCCTGGCGGGGTGGGGGACGCATAACTGCTTAGCAGGGCCATACCCACACCGGTCTAATATTAAAGTGCTTATTCTCCTGAACCCCTATAATGTTAAAAAAATATTTGCCGGTTGGTGGCAGAAATGTTATTAATGAGATTGCTACAGGATTTACATTTGATGAACTTTTTATTTGAACAGTTTCAAACAGAATGAGATTGGATTTAACCCTGGCAAAGGGAGGGGGGAAAAAGGATCCTGAATTTAAGATTGGGATAATCTTACCTAGAAACCTTTTCTAAAAGGCACAGCCGTCTAGAGTTCATGACCTCCGGGGGTGGCTCTGTACAGGGCTGCAGCCTGGGAAAGCCTGGGAACATGGCCAGCGGAGGACCTGAGTAGGCCTATTTTCTCAGCATCATTTTATTTATTTATTTTTTTTTTAATTTTTTTTTCAACGTTTATTTATTTTTGGGACAGAGAGAGACAGAGCATGAACGGGGGAGGGGCAGAGAGAGAGGGAGACACAGAATCGGAAACAGGCTCCAGGCTCTGAGCCATCAGCCCAGAGCCCGACGCAGGGCTCGAACTCCCGGACCGTGAGATCGTGACCTGGCTGAAGTCGGACGCTTAACCGACTGCGCCACCCAGGCGCCCCTCTCAGCATCATTTTAAAGTGACTTTTTTTGAACGCTCCGCCACAGAACAGAAATGATCATGAAACCATTCAGGCTTAGGCAGGCTCGACTGTTCATTAGAGAGAAGGTACGAATCAGCCACTGCCCAACAGAACTGCCGGCCAGAAACACAGATCTCCATGTGCTCCACTGGGCTTAGCTGATTGAAACCAGGCCACAGGCCTGAAAGAAAATGTCTAAAATTGGCCTCCCTGTTCTATTTCCACCTCATTAGATTCCCATGGAGCGTGCGTTTGTGAGAGAATGCTAAGGACGCTTAGCTGACAGATGGTTTTCAGAAAGGCGGGAAGGAGAGAGGGGCATGATGGCAGACGGGAACAGCCACTGCGTGCCTGGGTGGCTGAGAGGCCCTGTCCCTGGTCGATGAGTGTCTCACAATGAGGGACAGTCAGCCCAAGGTGGGCTGTCTGCAGAGATACGGGGTGACCAGGAGGGACCCCTGCCTTCTTGGGGGCAGCGACCACTGGGATCCTCTCTGCTTGGGGGATGCAGAGTAAGTGGAGAGGGCCCTTGGAGGGAAGGGGTGCACCAGGAAGGTCATGCAGAGAGGATCTGGGGAGCTGGCGTCCGTCCCCTGCACGTAGAGTAGGGTGAAGCCGCTGGTGTCCTTGTCCTGGAGGGGACTTGGGGCCAGTTAGCCCCTTCCGCGGGAAACAGAAGGGGGCATGGCAGGGCCGGTCAGAGATTGGCTGAAGTTCCTGGTGACTTCAGGGTGCAGCTGGGACTGGGTCTCTGTCACCTGGGGCTAAGCCTTGGAGCCAATGGCTTGGGTGGCCCGGGGGACTGTGTTCCGCGGGCTCGGTGCGGCGTTTGCCTGTGAGAGCGGTAGTGGCACGGCTCCTTCCCATCTGGTCATGGAGAGGTCAGGCCTGGCCCACCATGGCCTCCGCAGACGCGGGGCGCTCTACCTTTGGAGGGGGAGGGGGCACCGGCGGTGCCAGTGCGGAGCCGGACCCCGCGAGCTCGGCGAGTGCGTCTGGGGAGGGCACTTGTGCCCGTTCCATTTGCTCAGTTCCTTCACGTTGTGTCGTTTGCAGGACAGCGCCGTCGTGCTGGGCTTGATAGAGACCGTCGACACCGTCATGGGCCACATCTCTTCCAACGTGCAAGCCAGCGACCCTCAGGTCACCATCATCGGCTCTTCCTCCATGGCAGGTAGTCGTCCGCCCAGGGCGGGACGCGGCCGTTGGTGCGGGCGGAGGCGCGGGAGGCGCGGGAGGGACGCTGGCCCCTGGAGTTCGCGCTGACGGCCCTGCGTCCACCTGCGCGCGCTCACGCGTGCGCAGACACATCCGCACAGGTGCGCACCCACACGCGCACAGGCGCGCACACAGCGCACACACATAAGCGCACAGGTGCGCACACACGTGCGCAAATGCGCGCGCGCAGGTGCACACGCAGCGTGTAAACACGCGGGCACAGGCGCACGCACAGCGTATGCACGCGCGGGGATGAGTGCACAGGCAGCGTTTACACACACGTGCAGGTGGGCACACACACGCACACAGACGGAGCACCACGCCCATCAGCCCAGACAGACCTCGCTGCTTTTCTGAGCTGGGTCGCCCTTACACAGGATTACACTTTGGGGGGAGAGTGAGATCGGGGCACACGTGCTCAGCCACGATGCGGACGCAAAGCTACGTAAGCATTTGATGGCGACTGGGGGACCAGCCTGATCTTGTGCTCGGTCGTCTGTGCTCGGAACGGAGTCGAAAAGCCGCGGCTCCTTTGAGTGCCTGTGAAATGAAAGGTGCAGAATCGGGTTTCCGAGGGCCGGCTGGAGGCTTGGCCTAAATCTGCCTCTCCGGGATGGTCGGAGCAGCGTCCCACACGTGCTGACTTCGCAGCGCTTCCCTCCTACAGTCTTTACCTCGGGAGCATTGCTGAGCTCCACCGCAGCAGCCGGGCTCTGGATCAGAAGCCTAGTTGAGCCACGGAGGATAGTTGTGGTGGGAGTTAGTCGGCTGCGATGGCTCCCTCCGTGCAATGACACGTTTGCCTGACGGCCGGGAGGTGTGTGTCTCGGGTGCCTTCCTCCTGCTGTGTCTCACGGGGTCCCCCAGAGTGTGGTGAGGAGCGGCTCCCCCTCCGCACGGGGGGGTGGGTCATCGCATAACTGAGAGCCATGGTGACAGAGGCCCGGAGGGAAGGAGGGGTCACCTCAGGCCACGGGGCCCCCACAGCGTGTGGCCGGATGGACACGTTAGCCACGCTCGAAATTACTTTCCCCGGACTCTTATTTTTTCAGGTCGTCATTTTCTAGAGGTAATTACACTACCCGGGGGAGCATGTTCTTTTAAAAACAGCAGAGGCAGATGGGGTTTTACAGCCCAATTTCCTGCGCCGCGGAGCTGACTGACTGTGGCTTCCTGTCTCTGGCTTGTTCTCAGAGTTCTCTGTGGCCAAACTCCTACCCGAGGCCATAAATTCCTCCCACTACCGCTTCCCGGCTCAGGGGCAGAGCTACATCGAGGTTCCCCACGAGGCTTTCCGCAGCCAAGGTGAGTGCAGCTGCAGGGCCCGCCCGGGAGCTCGGGCGGGGGGGCCCCGCCAGTCCTCAGCCCTTCCAGATGTGTTGCCAGCTGTTACCTGGCGAGCCACCGCCCTCAGACCTGCTCGCCGCTTCCTGCGCTCCGGGCCGGCTCTTCTCGGGGTGTGGCGGGAAGCTCCCGAGACGCTCACTCGGAATGCTGATTCCCAGTGCCCTCCAGCCTCGTGAACCGGGACTTGGGACAGGGGCGGGGAATCTGCATTTTGGGGAGGCTCTTGAGGCGATTCTGATCCACCGTGAAAGACGCCTTGTGTCCTCCCAAATCTGCACTGAGACATGTCAGCCGCATGTGACTAGATGTGGCCATCTCCCCTCCCCTGTCCCTGGCCTCGGGCTAGGTTTGGGGTTGGTCTGCCCAGGGGTCTGGGTTCTGCTTCTGTCTCAGGGGCTCAGGCAACTCTGGCCATTTCCACTGCAGTCACGGTCCCTCCAGACTCCTTGAAAAGTGACTCGTCACAGACGCGTCCCTCGGGGTGTCAGGGGAGTCGTGGATTTGACTCAGCTCCTGATGCTCTGGCCAGAGGACATGGGATTCCCAGTTCTGCCTCAGAGACTGGGGACCAAGACCAGTGTGGGTGGCGTAGGATCACGGTGTCCCCTCCCCAGCAAGGAGTCCCCACTCTTCAGCCCTCGGGAGCCCACCTCCACTCCCTCCACCATCTTGCTCGCCTGTGTGAAAGGTGCCCGGGGATGTTAGATGACAGCCCCCTACACTTGGGGTGAACTCCAGAAAGGTCTGGAGATGATGCTCTGATCCGCCAGAGGCACACGTGACCTTTGCTCATCTCACACACCTGGCTGCATGAGCTGGAAACCCTCAGTGTTGCCGAGCGAGCTGGGCCGCAGCCTCATGCTGTCCCCTGTGAAGGCTCCTCCCACCGGCAGCAGGACTTACTGGTCACGAGCGCTGACCGGTGGCTGGAATTCCCGGGAATTCCGGGTTCAGCCACTTATGGGTTGTGCGGCCTTATGCAAGTTACCGAACCTCATTTGTGAAACGGGGCCGGTATTCGTACTGGGCTCGTAATATCGTTTGGAGAGCTGAATGAGCAAAGCCCCTCTACGTGGCACATGCTGAGACTTAGAGGATGTTAAAGATATTCCTGAAATGTAAACAGAGTCGACAAACATCCCCGACGATCCCGGGAAGACAGCTAACCGCTTATGCTCCAAGCGCTCTCCGTGAAGTGGGTGGAGGGAAATAACAGAAAAAATGATTCCTGCTTCAGAGCTGTCGTACGGCAGAGAGGTGGGACCCAGCCGAAAGGCATGAGGGGCATGTATGTGGTCACTGCCGCTTGTAAACCCTGCGTCTGCCGGCTCGTTCAAGCATGCGTGTTACTACAGATGCCTCATACACCAGCAGCGAACAGGACATGCTCACCCGGAGGATGCAAAGCTGGAGGCTGGCGCTGGGACCGCCCCTCGAGCGGGGCCCTGTGCCTTCGTGAACTCTAGCGTTTCTGGCGAGTCTGGCTCCCCCCCTGGGAGCTGTTGTATCTGTCTGTCTGGAGTTGACTCAGGGGAGGAGCAGGGAGTCATTGTCACGGTTGAATCCATAGCTGAAGGGTCACAAAGTTTCTACTCAGACTCATGGAAAACTGTACCCTGAGAGTCCCTCACTTTCTCCCTCCCCACTCCCCAGGAGCTGCCCCTGGGGTTTTGGGTGTGAGGGTCTGCACTGTGCATTGCTGGGCAAGTGGGTTTGGCTGGGGTATTTGTCACCAGGAAGATTGACGGGTGTCTGTGACCCTCTGCTTTTCCCCAGCCTGGACCACCATCGTGGGCCTTCTCTACCACACGATGCACAATTACCTGGACAACATCTGGCCAGCCAAGACCAAGTGAGTCCCTCAGGGTCACATGGTACGGAGAGGGCAGTGGGTGTGCGTGTGCTTGTTTGCTGGGTGGCTGTGACACCCCCACCTCCCTGCCATCACAGGCATACACCATATAGCCTTGGAGGACACTGGGGGTTCGGCGGGCCCTGGGTGGGCAGCCTGAGGGTGCAGCAGTCAGGTGACCATATCTGCCCTGCCTGGAAGGACCTGCGTGACTGCGGGCGAGTGACCCAACTGCCTGAGCCTCAGCCGCCACTTCTGTAGAGTGGGAGGACAGTGGCACATGTCTCCAGCAGTCAGGGTGTATTAGATACGTTGGCTGAGGTGGAAGGTGGGGAGACTGGGGGCTCATGAGACTAAGGAGGCTTCAGGCACAGTTAGATCCAGGGACCCAGGGGATGCCTTGCGATCTGATCTCTCCGTGTCCTGTCTGTGCTCACTTTTGTGTTGGCTCACATCCAGGGAGGCCTCTACATAGAAGCATGGCGGGCTCCGGTAGCTCAGGGACTGCCCCCCCCCACCTCTGGGTCTTGAGGTCTCCGAAGGAGCGGAGCCTTTCCAGAATGTGCTGGTGGAAACTCAGGGAGGGCTGTGATTGGTCCATTTGGGTCATGTGCCCCTCTTGGCCGCCCCCTTCATGGTGGCCAGAGCATCCTGCTCTCTCATTGGTTAGGTCTGTTCACATGACCCTGTGGAAACACAGGGAGAGCAGTGATTGGCCCGTTTGGGTCCTGCCCCCTTTTGGCCCTTCCACTCATGAGGGGGTCAGAGCATCCTGCTGTCTAGGTGGCGGTATTTGCTCACGTGGGGGTGGGTCAGCCCTCTCAGACCACAGGGAGAGGCTGATTCTTCCGAGAGGGGAGGGGAGGGGAGGGGAGGGTCCATGCCTCCCCTTTCATAGGGTTGCCCTCACCCCGGCTTGGTGAGGCTCTACTTGGCTCTCTTGCCCCCCAGCTTCCCCCCTGCCCGGGAAGCTGCGGGCCCCCTCTGCTGCCCTGCCCTGCGGGGTGGGCTGCGGATGCTGGCACTGGAGCCGGTGGTGTGGACCCCTCGGTAATGGGGCTGTGTGGATGCCGGCTGTGTGGACCCCTCGGTAATGGGGTGCAGGCTATTTGAACTGCGTCCGGATAAAGGGTGGGGGACGAAGACCTTGTGGGAACACGGGTGGCTGAGCCCCGGCATCCTGTCTCCCAGTACTGCTCCTTGCCACTGCCTGGAGGGACGCAGCCTTTGGGGAGAGGGTGGCCTAGGGAAGGAGACAGCCACGATTCTGCTCTGGACCTGGGACCCATCGCCCTGGGAAGGCCTGCGCTTGGACAAGTTTCCTTATAACTAAGGAAAGGGGCCCTGCCACTCTTCGTGTGTGATTTCCAGAATTCTTCAGGAGAGCCGTCAGAGGAAAATGCCACCACTTTTTCTCAAAAAGATGCCCTCCCACCTCTTTGGGGGGACACCTCTCCAATCCCAAGATTATGAATGAAAAACGGGCCCTTCCCTGGCCACCCTAATCTGCAGCTCTCATAGCTGAGCGTTCAGGCTGAAGCAGATTTGTCGTCGCAAAACAGGAGCTGTGTGTTCCTGAGGCGGAGCCACGGGGGCCAAGGGTAAGGGCGTGCAGGGAGAGCGGCATCTGGACCCCCACCCACATCTTCCTCCTGCCTCCGACTAGCAGAGGAAAGAAAAGGTGGAACTGCTTTTTACGGACACCAGCGTGTACGCGCATTTCAGGGGACAATTGGCTGTGACCGAGTCGAATCATGACCCCAGCCAGGTGCCAGCAGACTTTTTCATAAAGGGCCAGATAGTAAATATTTTTGTCTTCACGGGCCGTACTGTCTGCCTCACAACTACTCGTCTGCGCTGGAAGTGTGAAAGCAGCCTCAGACAACGCGGAAAGCAGTGGAAGCGGCTGTGAGCCAATAAAGCTTTATTTATAGGAGCAGGCAGCTGCCCAGGCCTGTGTTTGCACACCCCTGCTAGACGGTTCTGTCAGTGCTGGCAGCAGCAGATGGGGGAAGAGGCTGTGTTTGTCCTGCCCCGCGTTGGGGTGGGGGGTGGGCCAAGGCTCTGCTCGAAGCCTGCAGGTGGGACATTCAGGGCCTTCAGCCTTTAGCGCCCTGCTGCCCTCACTGCCCCGCCTGCCCCCAGGGAGGACTCTCGGACGCCTCAGAACCCATGCTGGCGTGATCTGGACCCCCGCGGTCAGTTCCTCTTGTCTCTGAAAGTCGTGGGCTCTGAGACTCGCACACCAGGCGGTTCCCCTCCCCCCACGGCCCCTGCCCCTTAGCAGTAACGCGCGCCAACTGCCGGAACCTGTCGGCCCCAAAAGTACACTCCTCTCCCAAAGTCCAAACGCCTTGCAGTGATGAGAACGTGTTTTTCACGTGTGGGATCTTCAACCCTGGTGAAGGTGCAAAAGTGTCTTCTTGTTGGCGACGTTAACCTGGGAAACAAAGTCGCTGAAATAGCTGCTCAAGTACAGCCCCCATACGTGCGGTCTGTCCTGCGGCATCAGGGCGGGACGGCAGCCCTGTCACCGGCAGCGTCGTGGATGGCAGCACAGAGTCGGTGCTGGGCTCCTGGCTCTCTTCTCCTGGCGGGGCCCTCACCGGCTGCGTGAACTGGGCAGATGCCTGGCCGTCTCCGTGTCGTCCTCTCTAGAGTAGGGGTGGGGACAGTACTGATGTGTGAGGCTGCCTTGAGCGCTGAGTGAGTTAATTGTTTAAACAAAGTGCACTGCTCCTAACGACATCTGTAAGTGCTTGCTTAACGAGATCTGTAATCACTCGATAAGACCATTGGACGTCCTCGTCACAGTGACTGGAAGAGAATTCTGAAATTCTGCGCCCGGTTAGGGTTAGACCAGTAGAGCCAGCTGCCTGCTTGCCTCCACAGCCGGGCCCCTTCCTCTAGCGTTCTGCATGGGGCCTCCGTACACGGAAGGTTTCCGTAAGAAGGGAAGGGGCGGTGGGGTTGTAACGTTCTCTCAGTCGCCCTTGGGGGCAGGGTGGGACCAGCACGTGAGTCTAGGGCATGAAGCTGGGGGTCACGCTGGCACGGGGTCACCATATCCACGGCCACGCCCTGGGCGGGCTGCTGCAGGGGCCCCTGCAGCCACTGGCAGGGGCAGCGTCTCACTGTGCACGGGTCCTGGGGGCACGTGGCCGGCCCCCGCTGGGCCCCCTGGACACGGAGGGTCCTTGGAGCGTCACGTGCCCCCTCGTGATGAGGACCGCTCTGCTCTTCCCAAGGGCCGTGCTGTGCCGGGCAAGCACCTGGGACGGCCGTGTCCCTCAGAGCGGAGCTGGGGATCCGCGCTGGGCACGGTGTCTCCGCTCCCCCTCCGCAGGTGGAGACCCGGGCCCTCTCCGGGATGTTAAGGCTGCCGGGGGCAGAGGCAGGGCTGTGACTCGGGTCTCTAGGTCTCCGCGTCTTGTTGACGGAGTCACGTGTGCTGCAGGAGAAGCTCCCGGGGGCTGCGGCTTACTTAAGTGTCCGCACGCGTCCTTCTTGTAAAGTAACGCCATCCGGTCAACGCGGGAGGAATGACAGAATCGGAAGGACGCCACCCTGCATGCAGTCGCTGACGGGGGCAACGTCGTCAGTGGGTGTTAGCACCACCGGGTGAGGGGCAGTCATGGAACAGGGTCGTTCCCTGTCGCCCCAAGGGTACTCGTTAGTTCAAGTGAGCAGGGTACCTGAGGCTGGAGACGGCTGTCAGGTGCCACTTCAGCCAGCTGGTCGCTCTCAATATGGTCAGCACTGGGGCGTGGTATCCTGTGTCCTCCCGGTGCGACGCCGTGGAGGGAGTTAACGTGGCCCGTGGAGTGATCCTGCCCCAGGTGCGTGGCCTGAAGCCCCACGCGAGGAAACCGTCCACAGATCTAAAGTCAGGGCTGTTTTGCAAACGGCGGTTTGCACTGCTGGACGTCCACGAAAGAGGAACAACTGTGGGGACCGTCCCAGAGTTCAGGGGCCCGTGGAGCGGCGCTCCCTGGCGAACGCACAGGCCTCGTTGGGACGAAACAGCCGAGAGGCACAGGCGGGGACCAGGCGTCGCATCGTATGAGCGAATCAGTGTCTGGCTTCCGAGTGTGCTGACTGGGCCTCGCTACGGAGGAGGCTGACTCCGCGCTTAGAAAGGGCTTGCTAGAGCGTTTAGGGGGAGGAGAGTCATGGCGTGCTTCCTCGCGGTTCCGCAAGAAGAAAGTTGCACGTGTGTGTGGAGGGCTTGAGCCCGTCAGGTGATGTGACTGACGCTGGCAGGGGACCAGGGATGGGGGCCTAGGAGTAGAGTGAGTGTCCACTGCACGCTTTCTAGCAAAGCTTCTGCAGGCTTGACGGGGAGAGGGGTTTGAGCTCAGTCGAGGGAGGAAGAAGACTGTAGGCCCAGCGCGTTGGCCGTCAGGATGACGGCTCCGTGGGCGCAGACACGGGAAGGTAGCAGAGTCCCCTGCCAGACTTCGGAGAGCGGGTGGCAGGCAGGCAAGGTCCCAACCAGGCAAGAAAGCAGCAGGTGACCGGGTGGCCCACGTGGGATCCCAGGGACCCCACGTCTCCGGCGCTCCGGGGTGGCTTTCCAGAGTTGAAGTCCACGCGGCAGACGTTTGCCGCTCACTGTGTGCAGGCGGGCTGGGACCGCGGTGAGGCAGGCAGCCGCCCGGGGCGCAGACCTCAGGGAGGCGCTCACTCGTGGGGTCGTACAGGGCCACGTGTGCCAGGCCCTGAGTGTGGGCTCCTCCTTAAAACCTGCGTCCCAGGCTCCTTGCCTCGCCCCCGTCTTGGCCCTGAACGTCACTTTGACCTCATAACTCCATGAGGCAAGTATCATATACATCAGGTAGGGGTCTTGCGATCGGGGTGTAAGGAACAGAGAAGCTGGCTTGAACTGTCTTAAGTAGGAGGGTAGTTCATTGGATCGTGTCAGCTGAAAGGCGCATGGGCATTTTGGCTTCAGGAGCAGCTCGATCCAGCGTCCAGTTGATGTCACTCTGCTCGATCTCACTTCTGCCCTGGTGGGGGGCTCCTCTCCCAGTTCACCTCTTCCCTCCTGATTGAACCACCTCCAGGGCACCTCCTTCAGGGCCGACGTGTAGCCGAGAGAACCGAGGGTCTCTGACCCAGCATTTTCCATCTGAATCTTGTCACATCTCCTTGGACTTTCCCGTGGGTCATGTGCCCACCTCTGCACAGTCACCGTGGCCTGAGGGAGGCAGTGCCCTGGGTGGTTCAGGCCTGGGCAGCAGGGCTCACTCCTGAGCCGATGGAGTCAGCAGCAGGGCACATGGGCTACGAGGGGGGCAGGGGGTGGTCACCTGGAGGAAACGGAGGGCCCTTAACGAACGCACGCCGGGCGGCAAGACCACAGGTGCCCGCCACGCTACCATTGGTCCCATCTTTTTATAAGCTGGGAGGTTAAAGTTCGGACAGGTAAGTCACTTACCCAGGGTCACACAGGTGAGTGAGTGGGATTGCCGAGATGCAAACCCAGAGCTTTGTCCTTTCCATCCGTCACGCTCCCTGGGCCACATCTTCTTCCCGCAGACTCTCTGTGAGGTCGCCCGGGGTGCCGGCCTCCAGCCTCGCGGAGCAGGTCCTGGATGACGGGACTCTCCCTGCAACATGGTAGTGCCCACTTGTAGGTCTCCTCTGCGGGTCCTGGTGGGTACCGAGCGAGACCAGTCAAAGCTCCCCCCAAGAAAGATTTCAGTCTCCAAAGTTTCAGCCCTAACGTTGAATTCTGAGCCAGGTTCTAGCTGCGTTCCCTCCCCCTTTTCTGTTCTGTAATGATTTTCCATTTCCTTCCAAGGATTGCTGAGGCAGCAAATTACAAAACCCACCCGCTGTCTGCAGCCAGCTACCTGATTTCCCTGGAGGTGTCCCCACCGCCGACGCTGTCCCAGAACTTGTCAGGATCTCCTCTGGTCACGGTCCAGCTCAGGCACAGACTGGTGAGTGAAAGTGAATCCGCTCTTGCTTCCGGTCTTTGATCTTGCGCTGAGGAGACTGGGTTGCCTGTGGGGCCACACAGAGACTCTCAGGTGGCCCTGGTGCTGGCCCACGCTGGCGTTTTCCTCTCCCGAGAGCTCCTTTCCTGAGACTATTTCTGGGAAGTCCCTCAGTGGTCACACGGTGTAGACCCTGGGGAAAAAGGCCTTTGGGACCAGACGTAGCTTTCGTAGATGTGTGTGGATGGATGTTTCTGATTTACAGTAAACGTCCTTCTAGGGGCACCTGGGGGGCTCAGTCGTTTGAACATCTGACTTCAGCTCAGGTCACGAGCTCACAGTTGGTGAGATCAAGCCCGACGTTGCGTTCTGTGCTGTTAGCGTGGAGCCTGCTTGGGATCTTCTGTTCTCGCTGTGCACCTTCCCCGCGTATGCCTGTGTGCTCGTGCGCGCACGCGCTCTCTCTCTCTCTCTCTCTCTCTCTCTCTTAAAAATTAACATTAAAAACAAAGTCGTTCTTGGAGGAGGGGGATGTGTGTCTCGATGGTGCCATCAGTGTGTTCTCCGTGGGAACCACGCTTTGGAGCTGAGGGCGGGGGGGGGGCCATTTCTGCGTGGTTTTGAGTGATGAGTTCTTGGTCCCGCTGTGTCGTAACTGGGACTCCGTCGCATTCTCTTCCCTGCGGTCAGTGGGTACGAATGGCAGGTGCGTTGGGACACACATGTGCTCTGTCCTTTAAACAGCGCGAGCTTGTCTCGTGCCGGGATGTGTCCCGAGATTCGGTGTTGATTCAACACCCAGGCGGCGTGTTTTTTAAGGAATTTATTTCAGAACTCACCATATGTTCAGTCGTTTGCACTCGCGCTGAAGACATTTCCTTCCAGCATTTTCTACACCATCCTGTCCCATCCTGTTCCACCAACCTTAACTGAGGACTTACTGTGTGCTGACCGCTGTGTCCCAGGCCTCTCCTGTCCGTCCCTTCCCTCTGCACCCACAGTCCTGACCTCGGAATGCCCCGGCACCCGGCCTCTCTCTCTTTTTCAAACAATCACGAACCATTAAGAGAATTTTAAACTGTGGTAAAATAGACATAATCTAAAACTTGCCGTCTTACCCATTTCTAAGCACACAGTCTATGGCATTAGCACAAGGACGCTGTTGTGCCACCCCCATCCGTCCCCAGACGCTGCCACCTTCCCAAAATGACACTCTGCCCTCACGGACGCTACCCCCTGCCCCAGCCCCCAGCGCCCACCACCTGCCCTCTGTCACTGTGAATTGACTCCTCTAGGGACCTCACGTAAGTAGAGTCCTGCACTGTCTGTCCTTCTGGGACTGGTTTATTCCATCTGGTGTCGTGTCCTCAAGGTCCATCTACGTGGAAGCACGTGTCAGAAGTTCCTCCTTTAAGGCTGAAGAGCACTCCGTTTTCCTGTACATAAAACACGCATTTTCTGCGACCCCACATTTTGTTTACCCGGCCACCCACCGATGGACACTTGGGGTGCTCCCCCCTCCTGTCGGCAAGATGCCGAGCATGCGGGTGTGCAGGTACCTCCTCCAGACCCTGCTGTGGCCCTGGGTGTGCGCCCAGCAAGTGTCCTAGAGCGACGCCGTGCCTCTGCGCGCTCTGTCCTGAAGCCTCTCTTCCAGCTGCACAAACTTCTCCAGGTGTCCAGAGGTCTCTGGCTCACGGAGCGCAGGGCCCTTTCCCGCGTCCACTGTCTCCGATGTGTGGACAGTGTTGGGTCCCGTCGATGCCTGTGGCCCCTCGACCCCCTCATTGGCTTCCAGGACGTGTCCTCTTGGGGGGCCGCCCCCGTGCCCCTGGCCCGTCCCCGCTGCATCACCTCCTCTAACTCCTTGCACAGGTGTCCCTGTCACACGACCACGTAAGTGTTTACCTGTCCGAATCCACAGAAACGCTGACATGTCAGTGTCGCCACATACAGAGGTCACTGAAGACCCAAACCTACGTGGCCCCCGTGGCCTCAGCACAAAGCGTCTGTTCCGGTGGGTTTCCCAACTCTGGGTGCCCAGCAGGGCGTTTCCTCTGGGCCTGTCACTCCTCTGTGCTCCTGGCTTCTGCCCTGGTGCCGCCCTTCCCTCCGTCTGCGCCTGAACCTTGGTGCCAGCCTGGGTTGCTGTCTCTGGTTCCCACCCAGGACCCGTCATCCCCTTATTCCCTTGGCTCAGAACCCTTGCTTCTCCTTAGTTCTGCTGGGCCAGGGGCTTCCCAACTGCCCCCGTTGCCGCCTCTCCCCGCATGCCCAGACTGACCTTCCAGAAGCCCAGACCACGTGAGCCCACCCACCTGACTGGCATCTTCCGTGACTCAGGTTTCTCTGAGGAAGAATCTAAACTCTGGGCCTCGGGGACAGATCTCTGGCCGAGCGTCCCAGTCCGGCTTTCTGCATGAAGCCTTCCCTCCAGCGAAACGGGAACGGTGGCTCCCAGCTTTGCTCAGGGCGGCGGCTCGGTACGCGCTGAACATCGCCACCCCCCCCCCCCCCCGCCACCGCGTGAGCGGCTCTGTCCCCCAGCTGTCCTGTCTTCGGCACACATTTGCACGACTCCTTCCAAGGAGAGGATACTGGTCCTTGGGACGGAGGTCCCCCCGCTGCCACCGCGGGAATTCCGCCACCATGCAGAGGGAAGAGCTCCGAGGCTCAGCGGCCTTGGAGGTTTGGTCCGCACGAGGGGGGCGCGTCTTTAGTGTTCCCACGGTGAGGGTGTCACAGTGTGGCCCGGAGACAGCGCCGGCCTGCAATCGAGAGCGTGCAAATGCAGAGAAGGCTTCTTTCTCAGGACTCTGGGGCCGTTGTGGGGTTGAGGTTGAGGCTGCCCTAGTGGAGGCGGAGGCTGGGAGTCATGGCGGGCGTCGGGGCCCAGACTGGGCCTGGGGCTGAGGGACCCCGGGCTGAAGCCAGGGCAGCAGACCCAGCAGGAGGGCCAGGGACCTGCCTGTGGGGGGTGGGGGGCGACGGGGAAGACACGGGGCTTGAGTGCTGGGCTCTCCAGACACCCAGTGAGTTCACACGGGCACACACACATGGGCACACACAGCACACGCATGGATGTACATAGAGCCAGAAAACACACACACACACCCATGCCTAGTACACACACAGACACACATAACCACATCAAGTACACACACACGCACATCCATACCTAGCACACGTGGACACAGTACACGCCCCATACCCAGCACGTGCACACACACACACACACACACACACACACACACACACACGCACCCCTCTGTTGTGTGGTCAGGCAGGCGTGAGCCCCGGAACTGGCAAGGGGGGGAGGTGAATTTGTTCCACTTATCAGGACTCCTTCCTCCTCTAGGCCCTCTCTGAGCAGGGCCACCCCAGGGTCCGCCACCCTCGGGACCCCGCACCTCTGCCTGCTCTCCCACCCACACAGCCCCAGCCCTCCTGCCTTCCCCTCTTTCAGAACGGGGCCGCCCCATGTCAACCCCACACGACCTTCCTCACAGCGCCCATGGGCTGCGGGTGGTACACCGAGTTACTGCACATTGTTAGATTGTGGTGCTTACTGTTGGCATTTTCCCGAGGGGGGGCACCATCTATGGGACCCTGGCTCCCTCACCTCGGGCCTCACCCCTTCCGGGGAGCACCCTCCCCGGCGATGCCGCCTGGTGCAAACTGTGCTTTTGGAGGGTGGCTCGTTCCACGGTTTTCCCAAGGAGACTTTCCAGCCAACGAGACAAAACCTGAAACTTTTCCAGGGGTCCGCTGGCCCCGCGAGTGGGTATTTCTACCCCACCAGTTCTTCTGCACTGTTCTGCCTTCTGCTTATTTCCTGACGCGTGGACGCCTGCGTTAAAAGGGATAATCTCATTGTTTCCTTAGGAAACCAACTTGGGTCAGTTCCTGCTCTGAAACAGAGCCCAAACAGAGCCTGCTGGTATTGAGGAGTTTTGCTTTGAGACCCCCATGCGTATTCCGGTCCCGGGTGGGCCTGCGGGCGGGGACCGGGTCGGATGGATGAGGCAGCCGGGGTGGCCGGGCTCTGTGTCCTGTTCAGCATCGTGTGGCCGGCCGAGCCTCGAGCATGTGTGCATGTCGGGAGTCCGGCATCCAGGTGCCATTGTGGCGTTTGCTTCTTTCCGGTAGTCCAGAGTCCCACCCCTGTGCTTTGGCCCACGCCGCTGTGCCGATCCATGGCCGCTGTGCCAGTTCTACTGTGCCCGTCCCCGCTACGCGGATTCTCGGCCGCTGCGCCAGTCCTGGCCGTGCCGATCACAGCCACTGGCAGCCTTGGCTGATGCGGTGTCCCGTCTGACTCCGGGGAGCCTGCTGAGCGAACACAGCTCGGACAGCTCGGAACGCTCGGCCGGGCAGCCGGTTAGAGGCTGTTGAGGGGGACGCGAGCGCGAGCAGATGCACCCTGCCCTGAGATGTCCCTGAGGGCCCCGGCCCGAAGGGAGCGCTGCGGTCTTCTGGCTAAACGTGGGTCAGAGATGTCGGCGTTCCCGCCGGTTAAAATCGCTCACGGCATCTGATGTGGATTGTAATTTGCAGCTCAGGATTGAACCCTCACCTTTCCCTGGTCAATGAAGGCGAACCTTTGCTGCCCCCGGAAGGTGGCCAGGCCAGCGAGACGTAGATTCTTCGGGCGCTGTGAAAATTAGAAAACCCAGATGAGCGTTTCAAGAGCTAGGTGTCGTCAGCTTTGAGTGCTGTTGTCTGAAATTCACTCATCAAACGGGATTTCACTTTGACTGTGCGTCCCCAGGACAGGCCATGGGTCAGGATTGTCCTGACGCTTGGAGGGGATCGAGTCTGATGACGAGATCCATGAGGTTCCAGCAGCAGGACTCTGAGAACAGGTGCAAAGGGAGGGTCTGCCCCTCTGTGCATTCTGACCTCACCCCCAGCTGAGCCTCGGGCACGGAGGGAGCACACACTGGCCCTGGCTCCCCACGGCAGCTGGCGAGGAAGCCCAGGCAGGACGGCGGGGGCTCAGAGGTCTGGTCGGCGCCTGCCTTCCCCGTGTGTGGCCATCAGAAGGCCCCTGCAGAGTTGGCTCGGCGTGGCAGTCCAGGTGGCCGTGAAAGGTGTCCATCAGGAAGCCACTGCAGGTAATCACGAGGGCGTGTTAGTTCTCCAAGACACTCATGTGCTCACACGTTCGCTTGTTCGCTTGTTCCGCAGACACTGGCTCCGTGATGTGGACCAAGCGACTCGCCTCTCTGTGCCTCTGTTTTGTCGTGTGTAGTAATACACGCGGGGGTGATAAGACATCCACGGGGTCAGTTAGCTCTTCCTGCTGCGTCTGGGTCTTCTGTGCAGAAACGGAGGCCAGCTGTGGCTAACTTTAGCAAGTAGAGTTTTCCAGAAGGACACCTGCTAGCACACAGGACTTGGGGGGAGGGGTCTCAGCCCAGGGGCCCTGCCCTGCTTTTGTCACCTCAGCCCCGTGAGGTGAGTGGGCGCTGCCCTGTGCTCTGCGCCTGTGGCCCCGACCCAAATGCAGGGCCCCAGGAGGGAGAGCGAGAGACTGTCAGTGGTCCTGGGGGTCGCGTGCCTGCCCCGGGGCAGAAGGCGGCAGGGAAGCAGGTGTCGCTCCCCCAGGAGCACACGTGTGGTGCTGTCGGTCCAGTGGTGGTGGGCAGGCGGGTGGGAGGAGCACACGCCAGCGCCGACGCCCCCGTGCACTTGACCCCTGCCCCATCTGGGTGTCAGACGCAGCCCCGCAGGCTGAGGACCACGTGTCCAGAAGCGTGACCGGTGCCAGTGCCGAACGAACAGACTCTCCGAGTTGCCTTAAAAAACAAGGAGGAGAGTTTTATTGGCGCTCAGGTGAGGCACGCCGCCCTGGCCTCACCACCTGCAGAGAGGAGAGCGCTCCGGGGCCGGGATGTGACGCGGGGCCGCGTGTACTTCCTGCTGCATCAGGAGTGCCGAGTCGTGACCGAGGACGTTCCCGAAAATCACGTGTGTCTTGTGCGTTGGCTCGTGCGAGGCTGCAGGCTTCAGAGGTGCCGGAAGGTAGGGAGGTCTCTCCTCTTCGGTGTCAAGTGTCTCCCGTAGGTTATTTGCTCCCGAAGCAGACGTGCAGGGCGTGCTCGGGGCAGAGGCTGAGCCCGGGCTCCGGAGCCTGACGTCCGCCCGCGGTCAAGGCGGAGCTTCTCTGGGCGCCCGGTCCCCAGCGTGCAGCGTCCGGGGGCCTTCACCCCGGCGTCCAGACCCATCGGAGCCCCAGAGACGCCTGGGGCTGGTGGACGGAGTTGGTCTCCCAGGCGCTGGGCCCGGCGGTCTCAGGAGTTGGTGCCCCCAGGGGCTGCGGCTGTGACCGTGGGAACGTGGCGCTGGGGCCGTTGCCTTGGTCCTGTGGTTCCATGGGGCATCACCACAACTTGTGGTTTTGTGAAAAGAAGCCACGAATCTGGATTTTAAATTACATCTCTGCGTTTGTACCGTTGGCACTTAATTTGGATTTGCTTTTCACGTTGTTGACTGAAATATACCTGTGGGTTCAAGTTCAGCTAGTAGGTCACCACTTTACAAGCTCTATTTTTTTTTTTTTTTTTTAGCTTTTAATTTGAAGTGATTTTTTTTTTCAACGTTTATTTATTTTGGGGACACAGAGAGACTAAGCATGAACGGGGGAGGGGCAGAGAGAGAGGGAGACACAGAATCGGAAACAGGCTCCAGGCTCTGAGCCATCAGCCCAGAGCCCGACGCAGGGCTCGAACTCAGGGACCGCGAGATCGTGACCTGGCTGAAGTCGGACGCTTAACCGACTGCGCCACCCAGGCGCCCCTAATTTGAAGAGATTTTAAACTTCCAGAAAAACTGCAAAACAGTAGCGTTTCCAGGTACCACTCACCCACGCCCCCTCCCGCTGCTGTTTTAAGTACGATCTCTGAAGCCTGGAAGGGAGCGCTGATGGTGCCTCGCTGCAGACAGGCGGTGGTTCTGTCCATTCACCTGCTGGGGCTCGTTCCCGCGGCGGGTCCGGCTCTCGGCAGCTCCTCCAGCCCGTGGCGAACGTGCGGCTTCTTTGTCTCCGTGACCTTTTTGCTTCGCACGGTTAGTTTGCGGGGTGTCCCTCACTTTGGGGACGGTCTGATGTTTTCTCGGGATGCAAACCTGAGGGTCATGGAAACCTTTGGGGTTATGCGCCTTTGACGAGAAAACCACGAAAGCGAGATCAAGCTTTTCTTCCTGTCTCGTCAGCCTCTGTTAGTTTCCTGTGGCGGCTGGAACAGCAGAGGCTTATTCTCTCCCGGTTCTGGAGGCTCAGAGTCCAGGTCCGGGTGTGGTGGGGGGTCCACGTCCACGTGTGGGGGGGGGTCCCGGTCCAGGTGCAGGTGCGGTGGGGCTGGCCCCTCCCCAGGCCTCCCCTCGGCCCACAGATGCCGCCTTCCCACCGTGGCCTCGGAGGTTGTGCCCTCAGAGGTCGTGCCCTGTGTGTGTGTGGGCGGCCTGCTCTCTGCGTCTTACAAGGACAGCAGTCGGAGTGGACGGGGCCTCCCTGCACCTCGTCACCTCTGTGGGGTGCTGCCTCCCCGCAGAGCCCCATCCTGCGGTGCCGGGGGCCAGGAGTCCCTGCCGTGGGTTTGGGGACACACAGGCAGCGAAGGGTGTCACCTGCTGTTCCTGGTGACGTCCCCTGCGACTCCCTGGTCCGGGTGGCGTCTGCCGGGTTTATCCCCCGTCAGCTCACCGTTGTTCCCTTTGCAAATTTTGAGTGTCCTGCGGAGGAGAGCACAAAACCCCACAGCTGCGGTTTGTCTCCTCGTAGCTAACCGTGAATTTTATCTCCCGTTGGCGGCTACTGCCTGTAAAAACTAGCGCTGTACCGTTTGCCTGAAGGCGATTTTCCGTTGCTGTCGTTGCTTCTATGTTTGTTAAGTAGAGTTCTGTTAGGAGAGCAGCTTGCTATTTATGGGCCCAATCACTTATTTATATCGATACGACTCACAGATATTTACTTTATTCTGTAGGTTATAATCCAGTGATGATCCCAGCCCTGACCATCCGGAGCTTTCTCCAGTTGGCTCCTGTGTCCCTTTGATATGCCATCCTGGATCTTGAGTCTTTCGTTACCGTTAGAGGTGTTCTAGGCTCGTGGAAGCAACCTTTTCTCCAGGGAGCCCTGCTTTATCTTACTGGGGACTGGTGTTTAAACACCAGGGTCTGGGTGCCGGGGGCGCTCACGTCTGCCGGGGTGCCACTGCTGCTCAAGGCCCTGAGCGGACAGAGCCGGGAAGCGTGTGAACGCACGCACAAGCAAACTCGCGCCCGGCGTACGCGTCTACATGCACGCGTCTGTACGTGTGGTGTTGAGACACGAGTTCCTCCTGACAGCTGTTTCCAACCTGACACCCAGGGGTCATTCGGGCTTTTCTACATCCGGGTCCTCCTTTCCCCGAGTTAGAAACCCGGCTGTCGTGATTCTCAGTGTTTTCTCGTATTTGTTCAAGCCGGGTGCATAATTCTGGAATTGCTCAGCCCTTCCCCTGCGGGAAGCAATCGTACTAACTGGAGGACGGTCTTTGTCCGCTTTGTCGTTAGCCATATGCCGTGCGGTTCTCGTTGTTTGTCAGAGCGAGCCGGGCTGGTTTTCTTCCCTTCAGAGTGGCTTCGTGATTCCTTTGTGACACACTTGGATCTGCCTCTGCTTGTTTGCCTTGAGCGATGGGCGTGCCCCCCTTGTGGCGATCTTAGGGGCTGACTTATTTGGAGCGTGTGGACGTGGCCCTGCAGGGTCCTGAGGTGAGATGCGTACAGGCAGGTGCCCGGGGGCTCCACTGTGGGGCTTTATTCAGCCATCCGGGGCTTGTCGGGCTCCTCTGCTGCGCGTGGGCATTTGCGCTGTCACCCACATTTGTTGTTACAAACGATTTGTTGCAGTGAGTGACCTTGTTCTGCACCTTCCTCTGGGGAGTTCGTGTCTACGTGGAAGCGGGCCCTCCCAGGCCTGCCTCTGCCCTCCCTCGTGCTGGCCCTCTGCCAGTGTCCCGGGGCCGTGGAGTGACAGACTGTGGAGAGAGGGAGACGCTTGGGCCCTGCCAGCGCGCTGAGTCTGAGAATGAGCGCTCCGGCCCGATTCTGTCCTTTACCTCTCTTGAGATCTCTCTTGAGATCTTGGGTGTTTAGTTCATCTTTGAAGATGCGACGCTGTGAGCCGTGAGCCACAGCTAACGAGGAGTGGATTTGACAGATTAGGTACTTCACTATGGTTTGGGGAGTGGCGAAGCCAGATGAGTGTGAATTCCTGCCCATGGTGGTGAGGGGGGAGGGGGCGGCTGGGAAGCAACAGGTGTAGGAAGCTCTGCGGGGCCGTCTGAGTCCAGACTCCGTGTGACCCGGGTCCCTGTGGACGGCGGTGGGAGGCGTGACCCGGGTCCCGGTGAGGGCGCTGGGAAGTGTGACCCGGGTCCTGGTGACGGTGCTGGGCGGTATGACCCGGGTCCCCGTGGACGGCACTGGGAGGTGTGACCTGGGCCCCTGTGGATGGTGCTGGGCGGTATGACCCCGGTCCCTGTGGACGGAGGTGGGAGGTGTGACCCGGGTCTCCGTGGACGGCACTGGGAGGTGTGACCCGGGTCCCCGTGGACGGCGGTGGGAGGTGGCTTTGAGGGAAGTTGGAAGTCACCAGGGCTTCAGATGGAAGGTACTGTTGACGTGCTTTTTTGGGAACACATTCTGTTTTCCGTGAAGGACATCCTTTCGGCTTCTAGATGCAAGAAGCTAAGGACAGAGTGTTTGGAGAGGCATCTCTTTGTCGTAGAAGGCTTTGCTGTCTTTCAGTGGCCCTTGATGTCTTCTTGCTACACACAGTAGCATCCTGCTGGGGCCAGAAGACAGTGAGAGCGTGGGGTGTGTGGTTGGGGGGGGGGGGCACAGACACTTCCAGAGTCTCTGAAGCAGCTTGCATTCCGGGTCTGCTGGTCTTGATCTGGCGCCCAGTGCAGTAGTGCTGGGTGGTGGCTGGAAGTCTGCGTTTGTGTCTTCTGTGAAGTCGGAAGGTGCCAGTTTCAAAACCAGAGAAAAAGAAAGGGTAGATTAAAATGCAGTCCCTGTTTTAATGGTTGGTTACTGCAGTTATTTTTAAAAGAGAAAGGTTTTGAGCAAAGACTCTCGTCTTGAGGAGAGGCGGAGAGGAATTTTTATCATACCCAGAGAGGGTGGTAATTGAGGCTTGTCTTCGCCAGGCATTCTCTAGGGTTTTGGGGCTTTTTCTTTTGAAGGTTGCTTTTGCATTTCTGAGGATGTTTTTGGAGGCAGGCTTTTTTGAATTAAAGCGATACGTCTGATGGGAAGCATTTCTCGAGGAGGCCTTCACCAGCGCGCCATGTGGGGCGAGCTCAGAAGAAACACAGGGTGCAGGTGGCCTCCCCGACTCTGCCGGGGGAAGCGTGGGGTTCGGCCGGCAGCTTTTCTGTTGCGGCGACGGGGCCAAGGCCTGAGGCCCAGGGTTGAGGCGCAGAGTGGAGTGTGGGCTCGGAGGGGTCTCCAAGGGATGGTGGAGGCAGGCCGGGCCTAGAGCTGTCTTGGGGGCCCCTTAGCGGACGCCTCCTTACCCCTCCGCTCCCGCTGCCCCCACCGCGGCATTGAGTCTGTTACCCTGGGCGCTGGGCGCCATCGGTTTCTCTGCTCGTGAGCCCGGTCGGTGTTCAGACCCCGGGCTCTGGAATGTGCACAGTGAGAACGTGTGTCGCGGGCATGCCTGGGGCCGGGGCTGCCTTGTCTCGGGGCTCCATCACGGCCTTGGGCCTGTTCAGTTCCCCCCGGGGCACTGACTGGTTTTCTTAAGCTTCCCTCCTGAGCCTGGCAGAAGTCTCCTCTCCCCAAAGTGCCCGCCTTACTGTCCGGGGGGCACGTTGGTCACTGAGAGCCAGCACACCTGTATCTCGTCGGCAGGGCTGATCAGCGCCAGGCCCCAGGCGATCAGGCCCCCAAGTGACGCCAGGCCCCCGGCACTCACGTCTCCACGGGCACAGTGAGGTGCAGACACACGGGGGCACAGAGCTTCGGCCCCTCCTGTTCGCTGGTCTTTCAGGCAGGAATCTCCCGACTCCCGCGGCATCCGCCTCTTTCGCTCCCCATCACAATGAGGAGCTGCTTCTTGTCAGGGCGTCCCCGCCGCGGCGCTGCTGTTGCGGGCCGTCCTGTGCGTTCGGGGTGCTGGGCGGCATCCCGGGCCTCTACCCTTGCGATGCCCGGAGCGCCCCAGTCCTGCTCACTGCTGCGTCACTGCCTGCTATACGAACGTGTGTAGCACTCTGTGCATGGTTTGGCTCTCCTGGTTTCGGCTGTGGAAGAGTCACTTCTCTGTGATTCTTAAACTATGACCATCAGAACCAGATGTAAGAGAAGCGCAGGCAAGCGGGCTTGATTCCGGTCTGAGGCGTGAACCCTCCCGGTGGGTTGTAGTGTGCAGCCGTGACTTCTCTCGGATTCGTTGTGAGTGAGAAAGGCGCTTCCTTGTCTTCTTATGGTCACTCTTTGGTGCACTAGGGACCTAGAATATTCCTGCCTTGCAGACTACAGTGAAAACCATGGTGCCCATATATGGCTGTTTGAAAGCACAGCACGCACACATGTATGAACGTACACACACACCTGCGCACACGTACATGAACACAAACACATAGGCACGCACACTGGCACACCCATGCACACACGCATGCAGGCACGTGTATGTGCACACACATGCACGCAAGGCACATACACGTAGGCGCACACACGCACATATGTTCATGCAGGCACTCACATGGCACACATACACACGAGCGTGCACACACGCACACATACATGTGCACGCAAGCAGGCACACACGCGCACACACATGCATGCATACGTGTGCAAGGTACACACAGGAGCACACATGCACACATGTGCACACAGGCACACACACGTATGTGCACACACGCATATGTGTGCACACAGGCACACGTGCACACACGTGAACACGTGCACACACATGCACACACGGGCACACACGTACATGGACACAGCCACATGCATGCACACATACATGCACACATGTGGACACGCATGGGCACACGGGCACCCGCATGCATACGTAGCCCAGCATGGTTGGAATCCCACCAGCCGCGATAACTGATGTTCACATTTTGATGCTCTCCCCTCAGGAGCTTCTGCAGCTAAACTTGTGGGCTGTACACACAGTTTCTCGTAAGTGGGGTACGCTCTCCCTGTTTTCATTTACCATGCTTGTTTCCGTGCCGATAACGAAACAGCGTAAGTCATTTTCGTGGCTGCGTTACCACGTGTCTCTTTGTCATCGTTCTGTGGCTACACGTTGTTTGTTTCGTGTTTTCATTATCGTGGACGACACCCTAATGGGCCTTCCGTGTTCCTGCTCAGTTACCGCTTCAGGAGAGCGTCGTAGGGTTGCTCCGTGAACGTCTGCACGTTGTTCTTCCGCTTTATACTTCACTGTGGACGTTTAAGGCAGATCTGCATTTCCTCAGCGCAGGGGCCAGCGGAGTCCTAGAACCACATGTTGGAGCTGGAGTTCACACTCTCCAGACCCGGCTTCTCACTCCTCACAATTTTGAAATGTTGTGTGTCAGGGAAGTACAGCAAGCTTATGGGAACGCTCATGCGTGAGTGCAGAGCACGGCAACTCTTCACAAAGTGAACACCCACTTTGTGTGTGAGATCACCCACACCCCATCAAGGACCCCTCCCAGGTGGCTCCATTGGTCAGATGTGGGTGGGATGACAGTGCCGCTTGGGCACAGGCATGCCGTGTGGGAACTGTGCACACCCACAACCCACAGTTTGGGTGCCAGCCCGGGAACGGAACTGCCAGGTCCCAGGGCATGCATGTCTTCAGCCTGGGTTGGTAATGCCAACTAGTTCCCAGAGTGGATGCTGATTTACCCGCCACCATCAGCATGTGACAGTCCCAGCTGCCAGCATTCGAGGTGTCTGTTATTCCCACCTTAGCTGTCCTGGTGGCTCACGGTGGCTCATTTCTGTTTTTGCTTTTTCCTGATGACTAGTGAAGTTTGTCACTTTTTTGCATGTGTATTGAACATTCTGATATCCTTTTTTGTCAGTCCTATTCAAGTCTTTTGCCCATTTCCCTGTGGGTGGTCTGCTTTTTTTCTCTTACTGATTTTTTTTTAGGACTTCTTTGTACATGTTGGGTGGGACTCATTTGTTGGCTATGTAAATGGCAAATACCTTTTTCACCTGGGTCTTGCCTTCTTATTCTTGGGGTATCTCCTGATGAGCTGCAGCTCTATCCTCTAACGCAGCGTGACGCACCAAGCTTCTCTTCATACCGCGTGCTCTGTGTGCCCTCTCCCTGAACCTTGCCCCACCCAGCGTCATGAAGGAACTCTTGTGTTTTCCCTCCTAGGCCTTCTCTGATTGTCCCTGTGTGTGCTGCGAAGCATAGTCAGGGTCTCCATTCTCCGGGAGGGTCAGCATCCCCTCCAAGGCAGCGTCACCCTGTTGTAAATCAAGTGACTGTGTCTGTGTGGCCCTGTCTCTGGACTCTGTTCCTGCTGCCACTACCCGCTGACCTAACCGTCTTAAGGCTCTAAGACCTACATGGGGCCCTGGCTTTGTTTTTCTGGGCTGCCTTGGCCATTTTGGGTGAGATACCCATTTTTACATTTGATACCCATAACACACTGCCCTTCAGAGGGTTGAGCAGTTTGTACTGTACACAGAGGGGCTTGCCAGCACCGATCTCCCCACGTGGTTGCAAACTCCAGCGAGCATGAAGTCGCATCGTGCTGGTGTCATTCTTATTTGAAGTTTTATTTTTTTTTAATTCTTTAATGTTTATTTTTTAAGAGAGAGAGACAGAGCGTGAGCAGGGGAGGGGCAGAGAGAGAGGGAGACACAGAATCCGAAGCGGGCTCCAGGCGCCGAGCCATCAGCACAGAGCCCGACGCGGGGCCCGAACCCACGGACCGTGAGATCATGACCTGAGCTGAAGTCGGACACTTAACCGACGGAGCCCCCCCAGGCGCCCTGAGGTTTTATTTTTTATACCATTTGTGTCCTTACTGACTTCCAAGTCCTGTCTGCCTGTGACATCATTTACTAGCCTCGTTTGTTATTTTGACTGTTTTGGCCACGTGCCAGTCCAAACGCGTCTTTCGTCAGGTGTGTCCACTGCTTCTCCAGAAGAGGGGTGTGCTGGTTTCCTATTGCTGCTGCAACAAATTACCACCAGGCAAGGGTTTGAAGCGACACGGCCTTACTGTCCTGCAGTCGGGAGGTCAGACTCCCGAGCTCGGTCTCATGGGGCTAACCCAGTGTCAGCAGGTCTGCGCTCCTTCTGGAGGCTCCAGAGGACAATCTGTTTCTTGCCTTTTGCTGCTTCTAGAGGCCCTGCTAAGCGTCTCTTCCTGACCCGACTTCCGTAGGCATGCCTGCCTCTCTGACGGGACCCTCCTGCCTCCCTCTTGAAGGGGCCCCGCTGGAGCCTCCAGGATAACCTTCCCATCTCGAGATCTTTAGCTTAAGTCCATCTGCAGAGTCCCTCCTGCCGTGTAAAAAGCATCCTCAGGTGCTGGGTATCTCTGGGGGATTCGGATGCTGCACATCAGCGGGAAGCCCCTTCCAGCTCCGCGGCATCCAGATCCCTGGAGAAGATGCTCGGACGCGTCGGCGTGCACAGCCACCACTGCGGGGCGGCACCGTCCCTCCTGGGAGCCGCTGCCTCCAGCCCTCCTCGCTCTGGCCGATTTGACCGGACGTGGAGACGGACAGATGCTTGCTGCTCGTCGTCCCTCGGCCGCTGAGGCCGTGCTGATGTGGCCACTGTCCAGCTGTGCATCGGGGCCGGGGCGCAAGGTGTCCTTCTACGTCACAAGGAACAAGTACTTGCTTCCGTGGGACGGCAAGGCGTCTCCCCTGGCTGGTGTGGCCACGGGTGGCTGCCGGACAGTTTGTCGCGCGACACCTGTGGTGTGTCGCCGTGAGGCTGCGAAGGAACAGAACCCGTCCCTTAGACGAGCTGGAGTTCGCTGAACACAGGGGGTCTGTTGCCTCAAGTGAAGCCGGTGATCGTGTGGTTCAGGGACCGGCGCAGCCCCCGGGCCCCTGGCGTCTTGTATGGCGTCCTAACTGCTGCCGTCCTCCCGTAAGGCACTGCGGGTGGCACGGGGACGCAGGAGACGTGCTCGGTCCAGGCGCCGCTCCGTCCGCACCCGGGGACGAGCGCAGGGCAGGGCCTCGTCCCTGCCTGCAGAGCCGCGTGCGGTTGGTATGCTGTGCCTCGGGCAGCTGGGCTGGCCTGGGTCACGGCGTTCCCTTCAAGAAAATGGCTAAGGTTCATGCTGCCTTTGCTCCTTTCTAGCTCATCCTCTGGCCCCGCTGCCTCGTGCCACGGCGTCGCTGTGTCCAGGTCTCTGACGGCAGGGCCAGTGAGAGCTCGGGACTGTCGTTCCCATTGGGCCTGGCCTGTTTTCTTCCAGGGTCTGAGCCCGGGGCCCTGGCGGGTGTTCAGGGGTCGGTGGAGACTGTGAGCAGCGCTGTTTTGACTTGTCCTTGAGATGCCCCGCCCCACAACTTTCACATAAATAGCTACATCACACACATGTTCTGCTCAGCTATCACCCCCCCCACCGCCTCCATGGTCCCACCTCTCACCTCCCCCACACCCAGCGCCTCCGTGGTCCCACCTCTCAGCCCCCCACCCCCAGCACCTCCGTGGTCCCACCTCTCACCCCCCCACACCCAGCACCTCCGTGGTCCCACCTCTCACCCTCCCCACACCCAGCGCCTCTGTGGTCCCACCTCTCACCACCCCCCCACCCCCAGCGCCTCCGTGGTCCCATCTCTCACCCCCCCCACCCCCAGCGCCTCTGTGGTCCCACCTCTCACCCCCCCCCAACCCCCAGCACCTCCGTGGTCCCACCTCTCACCCCCCCACCCCCAGCGCCTCTGTGGTCCCACCTCTCACCACCCCCCCACCCCCAGCGCCTCCGTGGTCCCATCTCTCACCCCCCCCACCCCCCAGCGCCTCTGTGGTCCCACCTCTCACCCCCCCCCCAACCCCCAGCACCTCCGTGGTCCCACCTCTCACCCCCCCACCCCCAGCGCCTCTGTGGTCCCACCTCTCACCCCCCCCCACCCCCAGCGCCTCCGTGGTCCCACCTCTCACCCCCCCCACCCCCCAGCGCCTCTGTGGTCCCACCTCTCACCATCCCCCCAACCCTGTCCCGCGGGACCCACAGTGCAATCGGCATCCGCTTGTCTCTCCAGGGCGGGGAAGTGGGGAGAAGGTCCAGCTTGGCCTGAGCCGAGCGTCTCCGTGAAAACAGGCCACGTCTCAGCTAGTCGTCAGCGGGAAGGACTGTGATGAAAGCTGTCCGGAGGCCGCACTCACCGTGTCGGGGGAGAGAGAATCCTAAACAGGGAAACCATCGTCCTCGTCCCCAGCAGACGTTCCAGCGCAGGGGTGGCTCAGGACGTCCAGCCCCGGCGGGCTCCTGCTTTGTGCCGGCCGAGTGTGCTCCTACTGAGAACAGGGATGCACAAGCCGGCCCACCCATCCAACGGGGGCAGCTGGGCCCGGGAGAGAACATTCGTTTGGAGAAGGCTGCCTTTCCCCTGGGGCCCAAAGAGGTTTGCCTGCTTCCGAATTATGAATTCGTTGCAAACGTTTTAAAATTGGGAGATTCCACCTAAAAACTAGGACTTCTCTCTGTTTTCCCCCTGGGATGACGGGGGATCTGAGAAGGGTTCCGGACTTCACATCTGAGCTGCCATCCACTGGGCTCTGAGGCCCTGGGGTGTTCAGGTTGCCTTCTGGGCCTGCGGGAACCCAAGTTTGACACCCGTGATGTGACTCTGCCTTCAGGGGAGGCTCTGTTGTGGCTCCGCTGGCTTCCCAGGGTAGGGGGACTCATCTGAGGGGGATCCGCAGGTGGTGGCTGATGGGACAGCCAGTAAGGAGGAGAGCGGTGTCACCACCGGCTCCCCTTTTCTCTCCCCCTCCTCCTTGCTCCTCCTCCTCCTGAACTGATACCACTCCTTGATAAGGGTCAAGGGTAAGCACTCGTGTCCTTAGACCCTGAGTTTTCAAGTATACGTGAGAACAAACGCGTCACCATTAAATAGAAGTTGCTCACGTTTGTCTCAGTTGTGTGGACCCAACCTTTTGCAGTGCCTGGGGTGGGCAGCTGGCCCATGGGAAACAGTGTGCGAACCAGCAGGGTTTTGGAGGCGGGCAGCTCTGGAAGAGCCCCAGGTGTCGCCCTGGACAGACTCTGTGATCTGGGGTGAGGCGCCCGCCCTCTGAGACTTGTCTGTGATAGGGGCTCGTGATGGCGGCGAGCATCCCAGCCCCAGGGGCAGCGGGAGGGACCGAGCACGGGGAACAGCACCGTGAAGCTGTGATGTCTCCTTCCCTCTGGAGCTGAGCTTGCAAAGCGGTGGCCCTTTGTGCCACGTCCAGCCCGAAGATGACCCGCAGTGTGTTTCAGATGGTTTGGAAGCAGTTGCCAATATTCAGTCAGGAGACTTTGACCTGAACATCTGACTTTCTGGTTTCTCTCCAGAAACCCGAGTTTCTGGTGGTGCCGGTCCTGCCGGAAGGCAGGATGGTTGGAGAGGAGAGGTGCCTGTGCCCTGGGCCACCCGGAAGGGGCCATCATCCCAGCTGGCCGCCCCTGGGGGTGACACGTGTCAGTGGTGCGACCGTTTCTCGGGAATGCCCTTGCATCGCTGGGGAGCAGGGCCTTCACAGAGCACAGAAGATCAGGGGTGCTGGGCCCTGGGGGGATGAGGTTCAGGCTCAGGCCTTGGGAGGTGCCCAGAGGGAGCCATTCAGGACCCCGCGATCGCAAACAGCTTCGTCCTGCCGGGTCAGGGCCGGGCATTGGTCTGTAGCTGCAGCCCCTCCGGACAGAAGTCAGTCGGTGACAGCAGGAGGGGCCTTCCCATCTGGTCTGCACACCCTGGGGCACGGTATGAGGCCATAAATGGCTCCCTTGGTGCTTTGTGGAAGGCCAGGGATCAGTGGGGGCAGGTTTGATGTCGTGTAAACCAGTGTCCCTATCGACAGGGAACAGTGGTCTCAGCAGCGGCTGCTTTCCTTGAGACGTGACTACCCCCCCAGGCTTCCGGGGTGGGGCCCCAGGGACCGAGCCTCTTCCAGAACCTGGCCCCCTCCTCCAAGCCCAGGATGGCTCTGTACTTGTCACCTCGTGGCATTCATCGGGGTTGGGGCTGCAGGGCCTCCGTCAGCTCCCCTGGAGAAGGCTCCTGGGGCCTCTACGAGGTGTCTCCACTGACGTCCCACTGGGCAGACCCTTTCACTCTGGAGAACGGAGAACAGGTGTCCACCTGTCATGGACCTCTGTCCTGCTCCCACCTGGGCACATAGGGCTAGGCTGAAGGGGGGCAGCAGGGGCAGGAGACACCCAGGCCTGCAGCCCTTCTGGAGCATGAATGGGGTGTGGACTGTGTGTGGTTGGGGGCCTGGGTCATCTCTGAGTTCCCCTTCCCGGGGAGAGCGTTGCCTTTCAGCCCAGCCTGCAGCGGGCTGGCCGCGCTGGCGTCTCGAGCATGGGAACCCGGACCGTCCCCGGGGCTCGGCGGGGAGCCGCAGTGCGCCTTCCTGCGTGCTCAGCGGCTGCAGCTGTGCTGGGGCCCAGATGTGCCGAGGGGTGTGCCCGCCCTTCCTGGTTTGCACCCTCAGCCTCCGGGAGGAGCTGGGACCGGGTGGGGGCCCTTGGCGCATGGCCCGAGAGGGAGTTTCTGTGACCTGCGCTCCTTGGATTTGCAGGGTGGAGGGCTGAACCGGGCGCCGTCCCAGCTGACGCTCAGATCGGCAATTTATTCCACGATGATAATAGGTTGTTGATCCAGTAACTTTTTATAGTTCACATAAAAGGCTTTTGTTCTCTGAGAAACCATTCCTCATTTCTGGGCAGGACGGGATCTTTTTTAGATGTTGGCGTGGCCCTCCTGCGCACTGTGGGACAAACCCGCACTCGGGGCCGGGAGTGCGCCCTGGGCCCGTCCCGCCGGCGCGGGGCAGCGAGGCCTGCTGTCTGTGCTCCCCAGGCCGCCGGAGGGCCAGGCTTCTCCTTCTGAGTACTTCCTGGCGCTCAGAGACGCGGGGGATGCCGGCTGCCTTGTCAGACCCCAGGTCCTCGCTGAGGTCAGGCCAGGCCACGGCTTTCCCACGCGCGGGAAAGCAGCGAAGCAGAGGGAGGGGGCCCCGGGGTGGACGCGGGAGGAAGCAAAGAGCGGGAGCACAGAGAAGCAGACGCCATCTCGAACCAGCCCCCTCCACCTGTGTTAGCTGTGTGGCCCCGGGCTGGGCCCTTGGGGTCTCTGGTCTCGGCCTCCTCCTGTGTGCAGCGGGCCGCCCTGCTGCTGGCAGGCCCACGTGAGGGCCGGCGGCTGACAGTGTGGGGCAGGTGCCGGGCGTGGCAGCTGGCGCTCGGCAGGGAGAGGCTTGCGGGCGTGGTGCCACCAGGCACGGCCCCGACTGCCCTGGGCCTCGCCCATCTGGTTCCCCCCTCGTCCGTACCCCACGCGCTTCCTCTGCGTGACAGCGATGAACTTCTTTTCAACCTGCACGCCCACTTTTCTAAGTAGCTGTGGGCAGAGATTCTGGGCGTGGGGCGGTTGCCCCGGCATCTTCCAGTGTGTAGGCAGAGTGTGGCCTGAGTACCACCCGAAGTGGCCTCCTGCACCGGAGGTGCTCAGAGGAGCTGTCTCCTGGAGAATGCCGGCCCTGGAACTAGCTGAGCCGCACGACATCCTCGTGAGCCACTACGTGTGTGCTGTGTGGGGGCTGGAATACGGGGGCACCCGTGTGGTCTGTAGGGAAGGAGAGGGCGAGCCTGGTGCCTGCTCTGGGGGACACGTTTCGCTGGGTAGGACTGGCCTTGCGTCTCCTGGGGGCTGGTGGCGAGACGGAGAGCCCACCGGACCGGAGGCGGTAGTGGGGCAGTTGGGAGAGACAGCGGGAGCCCGTCGGAACTGACCCCCTGAAGCCTGGAGAAGCGGGGTGGTTGCTTGGGGCTTGCAGCTGTCACCCTGGGTGGTCAGGAAGTCATCTTTGGACTTGTCTCTGTGGTCTGGTCCTTATGAAACCGGGCAAAAAGGCTTCTTTTGCAAGCGTTTGGAGCGTGTGTTACATGACGCGGTTCCAGGAGTTTGTGCAGGAGGCCGGGGACTCCGCATGTCCCAGCTGGGCGTCATCTGCCCGCCAGTGGCCCACGACACAGCTGCGTCCCGTCCTTGAATGAGAATCAACAGCACCGCCAATGTGGCGGTCAGGCGGGACACGCTGGCGGCCTGTGTGGCTGGGAAGTGCTTTCGTCGGGTGGCCAGGTGTCCTGGCGCTGCTCACGCTGAAACGTGACTGGCGGCTTCCGGCCCAAATTTCCAGAGTCGCGAACCGCGCCTGTTTCCACGTTCATCCTCGGGGTTCAGCGGGAGGGACGGAGGCGGCCCGTCCTCCTGGGCCCTCACACCTGCCTGAGGTGGAGGGTTACACGGATCCACCCCAGGAAACAAGAACTCCGTGTTCCTCTGATGGTGGATACTGGCAACCGGCCGTACCACCGCATGCTGCCTTGCGTTTTCTGCTGTTTATTTGAAACAGAACTGGGGTGTTTGTGTTTACGTGGTAAATTTCCATCGAGAGTCCTCTCCGTAAACAATTAGGAATTCCAGTAATTTTCTGGAGTGTTCGAGATTTCTGACAGTGGCAGACATCTCTTCAGCCTTTCCTGACCCGCAGGTGCCCATTCAAAGGCGCAGAGGGTGCTCTCCTGTCCGGGGCTGGACCCTGGATTGAAGCCCGGTCGGGGGGGTGGGGGGGGGCTCAAGCCCCAGCCAGAGGGTGGTCCCATCTCTTCTGTCTTCCCCTCCTTAACATACGTGGTTTGTGTGGATGTTTCCTCCTCCAGCGACAGAAATCACAGCTTTCGTGGCCCCAGGAGCTCTGAGCAGAGGCCTCCAGACTCATCTGGGTCTGTCTATACGGCAGACCCCTTCATCAGATCAGGAAGGACACGCTGTCAGGAGAGAAGGGCCCTCAGGAGCAGAGCTGAGGGGTTGCTGCCCACACCACCACCTGGAAAGGCTTTGCCCACAGGGTCACCAGAGCCCCAGGCCAGGAGCTTGCTCTCCGGGTCTGATGGCATCGAGTCCATGCCGCGGCCACTGGCTCGGGGGTCTGATGGAGGAGGAGGCCAGCGGGGCCATAGCAGCCTGAGGGTCCATTCCTGGGCAGGGTCTGGTCCAGGGCAGGGTCCGGTTCTGGGCCAAGTTGCCCGAGCTCCTGCCACCTGCCCCGAGAGGTCAGGGGCCACGGAGCAGCCATGGGTCACGCCACATTCCTGTCTCTGTGTCTTCTCGTGTCTCGAGATCGGCCCCGAGGCGAGCTCTTCTGCAGCCGGCACACCGTCCGGTGGGAGCTGGAGCGCTGTGTCCTGAGGGCAGAATCATTGCCCTTGGCCACCCCCATCACTGGCACTGCCTCCCCCCGGAGTCAGGGGGCGGCTGCCAGGGCTTCGGGTGAGGATGGGGAGGAGGCGGCCGTGTCGCCCAGCCTGGTTCCCTCCCGCGGCGGGATCGGGCTTCTCTTTTCAAGGAGTGGTCGGGGGAGAAAAACGCTGACTAGCTAGGACCTCATGGCGAGGGGCGTCTGCGGAAAGGAGGGGAGAGAGCCAGGAGCCAAGGTCACAGTGAGCCAAGCGCCAGCGGTCCCCAGCCGCCGGAGCGACAGAGCGCTAGGACACGCGCTTCCTCGGCGGCTCTGTGGGCTGCACTGGAGAACATGTGGTGCTGGCCCCCGCGAGCAGGGCAGGGGCCACGGGGACTCTGAAGCCGCCAGGGGCCCCACCAGCCGCAGCGTGAGCCTCAGCGGCCGGACCCGCCGGTGGCCCAGCTGTGCCCACAGGATGGAGCGTGGCCCTTGTTCACGGCTCCTGACACACGGGGGCTCTCCGCGGCTGTGCCGCGCTCAGGGCCGGCGGTCCCCGGGTCCACGCGCAGCTGGGCGGGCTGGCCCCTCGGACCTGGGCCCCGGGCCTCTGTGCTGGTTTTCCAGGCCTCTCTCTGGGCCGTGGTGTCACTGCCTCCTCGGAGGACCTCTCACCGGGGTCGCGCCTGCCCCAGGGTGGGGCGGGGTGTCACGGGCCGTGCGCCCCTCCGCCCTTCACTGCCCTGGGCCACGGCTGCCTCTTCCTCTTCTCGGTATTTATGCCTCTGCGTGTTATAAAGGTTTTATTCATTTTGTCGCGACACCCTTCGTTGTTCGAGGCTGCTTAATTCTGCCAGTGTGCTCTGCCCCAGTGGGAAAGCGTGTCTTTAAATAAGAGCTTTTCCCTAGAAGCAGGCACAGTGGTTTGGAAAGGCTCTGACATGCTTTCGGTGCCCCGAGAATGACAGGCTTTCATTTCAGAAGTTACTGCCGCGTTCATACCCCAGGACCTTTGGCTTTCGGACAAACCAACCATTCCCTGTCTGCCTCGGTCAGGAGACCTCCTGCTTCCTTCTACCTGCTTGCGTCACTGTTCGTGTTCAGGTCAGTTTGGCCACTGAAACCTTGTCTCCCAGGATGGACGGTCAGCCGGATGATTATTTCCCTGTGGACATCCGTCAGTTTTGACAGTTTTGTATCCATTAAGCAAATTTGTTCCGACATTCCTGGTGGCCTCCTATGTGCATGATTCCTTGACTCTTCCTTGGAGGTGGTAGTAACACAGTTCATGCCTCCTTCATCAGCGAGTTAGACAATATCTTTTTTTTTTTTTTTTTTTTAATTTTTTTTTTCAACGTTTATTTATTTTTGGGACAGAGAGAGACAGAGCATGAACGGGGGAGGGGCAGAGAGAGAGGGGGACACAGAATCGGAAACAGGCTCCAGGCTCTGAGCCATCAGCCCAGAGCCTGACGCGGGGCTCGAACTCACGGACCGCGAGATCGTGACCTGGCTGAAGTCGGACGCTTAACCGACTGCGCCACCCAGGCGCCCCGACAATATCTTTAATACGTGTTCATTTTGATCTCTCTGAGAGTCATGATTTCACCTTTGTGGAAAATTGTCTTTTAATGAGTGGGAAGATAATTTAAGGGAAAGACTGTAATTCCTCTGTTAGAAAAGGAGTTTTTTTCATGCGTGTTGAACGTCCAGGAAAATTTGGATTAAACTGTTTTACTTATGAGCTTGTAAAATAGAGCAGCAAACGGGAAAATCTAGCGTCTCTGGTCTCCACGGTTCTAGAACGCACATTGTGAGTTCGACATTCTTCCCTTCTCTAAGTTAAATTGCTCACCTTTCAGGGAAAATAGCATCACTTTTAATGCGGTTTATGGATGAGTTCAAGATCGAAAACACGATTTGTTATTATTAGCAGCCACAGAACCAGGCTGTAAAATAGATCAGAATTATATAACCTTTCCAGCCCACACCATTATCTACACAGAAATAAAAATATTACTCTCCTTGGTGTGGCCCCTCGGGGCATACCTATAATTGCAGTTTCCTGATTATCTGCAAATCCCGCAGCTAAAGGTTTATATTGAGATTTCTGCTTCGTAGCTTGTGTTGTGAAAACAATACATTTCCCCCCCAGTTGAGGACAGCTAATAGACACGGAAACGGCATTTACTGTTTTGATTGTCAGCCCTTATTTTCACACATACGTTAGAGGGCAAACTATAGTTTATAATCCAGGAAGATTTTCTTGCTGTAGGAAAAAAAAAACCAGACATGTGCCATTGGAAAGAAGAACCAGTGAGGATGATGAATTTAGGGACCACGGTCCTTCTACACTTACAAAGAACGTGTTCACGAAACTTGGGCCAGCCACATGGGAGTCCTGGGTCTGCTGGCCGCACAATTCAGGGGCAGGAGGGAAAGGCGGAGATCCATATGGGAGCGACCAGCAGATCATTACTGAAGCCGTGTTTTAAGTTCTGCGTCTTTCTTTTCTTCCATCACAGCACAGATGACAGTAAAATTAAGTTTGCAGAACATTTTTGAAAAATTCAAACCAGGTGTCTAGGGAGAAATAACTTATAACCCAAATATTCCATGAGCGAGAGGCGTCTGGGAAGAAAAATAACACAGAAAGAGGTCTAGAAGCAAAAGCTGACCGCTTTGATGTGGGTGGAGGGTGGAATCTGACACCGGGGGCGGGGGGCTGTGGCCGGACCCTCCCCGGATGATGGATAATCGCTTCCCTTGTTTTGGCCCAGACCACACAGGAGACACTGTGCTTCACAGTGAGAACACAGCGTACCCCTCGGGATGCAAACGTGGGTGTTCACCGAGCCACCAGGGCCCCAGGAGGCGGGAGGAGGCCCCACGAAGGAGTGGGGTCCTGGGTTTGTTGTGTATCTGGGTGTGCTGGATTGTCTGTCTGGGACTCTCAGTCGGTGACAGATAGTGGAGACTCGAGGTGCTGGGGAGGCAGGGGAGGGTGATCCCCAACGAGAGTAGCATTGTCCATGATGATGAGAACAACACTCGGTGACCCGCGGTCCCCTTCGCTGGCCGACCGAGGAACCCCACGTTCCTGTGCAGAATGCGGCTCATCAACACGGGGCCTAAATACAGAAAGCCCTGCTTAGTGGGTCGGTACCTTCACCTCCCACAAGCCTGTGTTTCCTCTGGCTGGCAAAGTGATGCGGTGGAACCCTTTTAAAACCTTTTATTTCGGGGGGCGCCTGGGTGGCGCAGTCGGTGAAGCGTCCGACTTCAGCCAGGTCACGATCTCGCGGTCCGTGAGTTCGAGCCCCGCGTCAGGCTCTGGGCTGATGGCTCAGAGCCTGGAGCCTGTTTCCGATTCTGTGTCTCCCTCTCTCTCTGCCCCTCCCCCGTTCATACTCTGTCTCTCTCTGTCTGAAAAATAAATAAAAACGTTAAAAAATTAAAAAAAAAAAAAAACCTTTTATTTCGGGATGAGGACAGATTCACAGGAAGTTGCAGAGGTAGAAGAAAGAGGTCAGTGGAGCCCGCGCCTGGTCTCCGCCGTGGTTACGGACGATGGAACTGATTGTGCAGCTGCAGAGCCGGGGTGGACGTCGGCACGCGCTGTGGGTGTAGACGGTTGTTTTAAGTCAGGTGTGGGCTCCCGGAACCCCCGCGGTCACCGAGATGCCCACCTGTTTTACCCCCGCCCCAACTCCTCGCAGCCGGGGGTCTGTCCTTCGCCTTTATAATCCCGTCCTTCTGAGAGAGGAATAATGAGAATTGCACCGTGGGGCACCTTTTGAGCTTGGTGGCTTCTCTCTCTCAGCCGAACGGGAGGCCTGTCCTGGTCACTGCTGCTTCGGGCTCGCGCCTTCTCGAGGTGGGTGGTCGCGCGGCGTGGCGGGCCCCAGTGCGCTCGGCGCTCACCCGGTACAGAATGTTCTGGTTGTTCCCAGGTGCTGGCTCTCAGAAGAAGGCCACCGTAAACAATCGTGCACAGGCTTTTCTGAGGAAATGGCTTGTATTTCTGTGGGATAAATGCCCAGGCGTTTTGTGGGGTCACAGGGGAAGCATTCTTCCTATTTTTCAACACTTCCGGATGATGTCCCGGAGCGGCCGTCCCCTTCCACGCTCCCAGCCGCTAGGTGTGAGCAGCTCAGCGTCCGCGCCCTCGTCAGCGTCTGACAGGGTCACCACCTTCTCTCTCTTCATGGCCTGGCGGTAGTGTTGCTGGCGTCTCCTCTGGGGCCTCTGCTGCCCATACGTGCTCGTCAGTGCAGCGTCTCCTTGTGCCCCGCGTTCGCTTTCTAACTGGATTTTGCGCAGTTTGTGTAGCTGAGTTGTGAGGGTTCTTTATATGTCCTAGACCGCACGCCTGCGTCACACGTGTGGTTCGTGAACGTTTCCTGCTAGCTTGCGTCGCTGTCCTCTTCGAGGGCTATTTCACAGAGCTGAGGTTGTTAATTGTTAGGAAGTCCAATTTACTGATTTTTTTATATTCAGTTTTTTTAATGTTTGTTTATTTTTGAGAGAGAGCATGAGTGGGGGAGGGACAGACGGGGAGACACAGAACCCGAAGCAGGCGCCAGGCTCCGAGTGGTCAGCACAGAGCCCGACGTGGGGCTTGAACTCATGAACTGTGAGATCATGACCTGAGCCGAAGTCAGACGTTTAACCCACTGAGCCACCCAGGCGCCCCAGGATATGTTTTTATAACTCATTTTCTTTCTACAATTAACCCCGTGTGTTTGGGCAGTCATGTTATTTATTTCATGCTCCTGAGCACGTGCAGAACGTATTTTTAGAAGCGCTGCCACGGGAGTAAATGGCACCTGATGTTAATAAGGGGCCTATTTTCTAATGGGAGGAAACGATGCAAGAAAATTGAGGAAAACTGACGATCCCGCACAGAAAAGAGATTTTCGCAACTTGTGTGAATTTGTCTTAATTCAGATGAATCCCAGTGTGTTTTCCACCCTCGTCTCTTGGACTAGAAGGGAGAGGGCCGTGAGGGCTGGAGCCAGGGGGCGGGGGCCTGGGGGCCGCCCTTCCGGAGCGTTCTGGGACCCCTGACGTCTCTGTGTCTGTGGTTAGCCAGAGGGTGGGGGCAAGTTGAACCCTGAAGCCCGGGCTGGGAAGGTGCCTCGATTCTGTGTGAAGCAGACCGGAAGCAAGTGTGCGTGGCAGCTTCACACTCGTGAAACAGCAGTAAGCACACGTGGCAACTGGGCCCAACGGCCCTAAACTCGTGGCTCAACACGAGATCTTCCTTTATAAAGACAAGCATCTTTGCAGCTCATGAATGTGAAACGGGTGGAGGCTTCCGGAAACGCCCCCAAAGCCCACTGCCGACAAAAATGGACTCACAGCCGCCCTCCCTCCTGGCTCCTGCCTCCTCTCGGCTCCTCTGGTTTGCTCCGCCGGCTGGCCGTGTTGGCGCCTTTTCCGCTGAGAACCTCAGGACTAGGTGTCACCTGGGCGCGGGGGTGACTTGAAAACACGTTGGGCTGTTTTGAGGGGCCTGTTCTAATTGCAGACCCCGTGTGACTTCCCAGATTTTTCCTCTGTTTTGGCCCCGAACGTCCCAGCGACTCCTGTGCCTGTTTCCCTCCGCTGCCGAGCCGGCTGACGGGCGGACTGTGAGCTGGAACCCGACGGTCCCGGGTCCTCAGGCTGTTCCTCTGGAGTCGGGGGGGTTAACGGGACAGGGTGTGGGAAGTCACGGAGGATCGCGGTTGAGAATTCAGACCCTCCTGGAGGGTCCCAGAGTCCCAGGGGGCAGTGGAAAGACTGAGAAACTTGTGTTCCGGGGTTGTACGAGCCCCACGTGCCTGTGGTCCCTGGTCCCCAGGGCTCAGTGGGCATCTCTGACCCCATCCCCCAGTGGCCGTGGTGCTGACCTCCCAGCCGCACTCAGCTGCAGGTGGACAGAAGAGGCAGGTGGGGACGCTGGGCTGTCACCTGCAGGTAAAACGAGCTCATGCCAGCACCACACGGGCATCTGCGTCGTGCGGTTGGGACGGGTCCTTCCACAGGACAGACCCGACTTTGCCACCTCCGACTCAAAGGGGCCTGGAAGGGTCGCGGGACAGGGAGGTTTGGGCAGCATTTGGGCAGGGGAGGAGGGCGGGTGCCTGCGTCAGGGCCTTGGGGGTGACCTCGGATGACCTGATTGTCACCTCGAACTAGGGTGCCTGTGGTCCACACGCGCCTGGGGCGAAGGGGACGTTGTGTGCATGTGAGCGCAGCACGCAGGCACGTCCTCAGTGCCCCCCACCGCCTACCTCTCCCAGGAGCCAGGAGGGACAGCCCTGTCCACGGACCGCGAGCCCCTGCTCCGCTGGGTCGCAGGCCTCTCCACCCCGACCTCTTGTCCTCCGACCTGTTTCTGGAGGTGTTTCCTCAGTCGTCTCCTCCATGGGGCCCCTGTTACCGGTGCCGGGGTCCGTGTGGGTGTCTGCCAGGAGGGGCTGCGTCCACCCTGCTCCCCTGCCTACAATTCTCGAAGACAAGGAACATCGGCCAACACCAGGATTTTGAGGCTGATTAAGGGGTTTCTTCATCACCTCTCCCCTCCAAAATTAACTTCGTTTTTCTTGCTTTTGTCAAAGATGGGACACCCAGCCGTCTGGAGCCCTGGACCCTGGCTTGTCGGGAGACGAGCTGGGTTGGGGTGAGGGTGGCCGGCTGAGAGGACTGCTCCTCACCACCCGCCGAGGTCCCTGTGCACTGCTCCCTGAGCTGGGAGTGTGGCCTTTGACTTCTTCTGTGGCTTTCCTGAGGGTCAGAATTAAGGACCGTGGTGCCTTCTGTGTATTTGCTGGGAGCAGCGACAGGCAGGTGTCTCTCCCCCTGCTTTGTAGGAAAACTATATACTTGGATGCGAAGCAAACAGATTTCCAAGCAAGGGACGTTCATGGGTTGTTATCTCGTAGGTTTGTCTGCGCCTGAGACGCATCTTCCGGAAGCAGACACCCTTCTGCACCGTGACTACGGTCGGTAGGCAGTGGATACTCGATTAATCTCATTTTCTTCTCCCCAAATGGTTGAGTTTTCCGAGAAAGTCTCAGGCCCCGCAGGAGACGCTCCTAGGGCCCATGTGACACCTACGTGAGTTTGGGGACATCAGGTGGCGTAAAGCAGGGCCAGCTTCCTGCTGGAAGGCCCGCTCTCTACAGACCGCAGCGCCTCGGCGTCAGGGCACAGGAGGCATTCAGATGAGGGTGCTGCCCCTCACCCCGGTGAGCACATCCCGTTTCCTGGTCCCGTCACTCGCGAGGCTGCGGGGCGTCGGCGCCTCCCACGTTTCTCCAGGAAATGGGGCCGTGACACAGATGACTCACCTTCCTGTCTCTGGCAGCGCTGCGCCCCATGTGTTCACCAATCACGCTCCTGGGAACATTCTAGGCCTCCGTTCTTGGAGACGTGCTGAGGGCCTCCATTCCAGCGGTTGCAGACTCCAGACATGAGGAGGCGGTCTGCTGTTCTTGGCGCAGGATGGCGCGGGGAGGAGCCTCGGATGCCAGGGCGGGAGTTTCCCGACTTGGGGTGTGACCTGGACCCCAGGCCCCGGGGAGCACCGTCTGCGCCTCCGCTCTTCTGACCACACGCGCGCTGGGCTTGCCGCGGTCGGGGCTGATTTTTAAATCCCCTCGAATTCGGATCTGGAGTCAGAGCGTCGGGACTGGGAGAGGCCCCTTTGGCCAGAAGTGAGAGCGAGCCGGCTCCACGCTGCAGGCGGTGGGGGAGGGCATCGCGTCTTCCTCGGGCCTCAGCGCCCCCCCCCGACGCGTGCGCCTGGCCGCGGGCTGCCTGCAGCCCTCGCTGGCGCCCACCCGCCTTTGCGGCACACGAGAACACACACGCGCACCTGCCCGTGAACAGTGACGCCTGGGGCTCCTGCAGGGCGGGCCCAGGGCTGCCCGGGGCCAAGGGCACCCCAGCGATTCTAGGTGGGGGCCGCCACCTGGTCCTGATTGGACTTTGCACTTCGTGGGTTTGTGTGTCGCAGTTCTCCTGCTCACAACCTTCTGTGTCCCCAGGCGGCTGCAGGATGAGACTTTGCACGTCTGAACACGATGTTCACAGTGGCTGGGACACTGAGGCGGGGGGAGGGGACAAGTGGCTCTCAAATTAATGGGCGTCACCCCAAGGTCTTGTGAAAACCCCACCCCCTGTTTCCGACTGCCGGGGGGGCCTGGGATGGGCCATGCCAGGCTCCTGGGTGATGCCTTTGAAGAGCGCCCTCTCGGGGGGGGGGGGGGATAGGAAGGGGCACCAGCAGGTGGCCCAGGTGGTGTGAGGTCCGGGGTCTTGGGTGGAATGTGGAAACAGAGTAAGAATAAATGGGGGTTTGGCCTTTTTAGCTCTTCCCTGGACTCCCTTGGCTCTGCCGTTGCGTGGCTTGGCCCCTCCGCTTTCTCTTAGGGTTTGGTCAGCTTAACTCATTTCCCTGGTACCAGCCCCTCTGCCCTGACGCGGCAGGTGCTCGGAGAGAGGATGGCCTGTTGGTTTCTGATGCAGCCCAGCTCAGTGGACCGGGCTGTGGCTGGACACCCCCTCGGGTACTCCTGCCCGTGTGGCAGTGCTGACCCCGGGGGGCAGCAGGCATCCCCGCCCTGGGGGGCCTCACTGTCGTGGAGGAACACAGGTGACACACAGGCAGTAACCAAGCACGTTTCTGGTGGTGTTGAATGCCGTGTAAAAGGTGAACTGGGAAAGGGACGGTGGCGGGGGCGTCTCTAGGCGGTGAAGGTGTGAGCAGTTGAAGGAACCGGCCACGGTTCTGGGCAGGAGGGGTCTACGGAATTTCCAGGCACAGACAACAAGGCGTTAAGATAATGCTAGTACTAGAGGGAAACAAAAGGAGTGAAGATTCCGTTTTGCCAAGATACCAGTAATAAATGGCAACACGTAACTGTGTTGTGCGCTCGGGGACCATCCGCCATGGTTCTGGCACGCAGCCGATGACAGATGACCCTCTGGTTTTTGCGGTGGGTCCAGAGGGCACCCGTCAGGGCTGCTGCAGGCACATCTTGGCACCAGGAAAGAGGAACTTAGGTCCCGTCTGGAGCCGCGATGGCGAGGGAGCCGCCCTGTCGCTCACCTCTCCCGCAGCAGGCTGGCTCCCGCGCTGGTTCCCACGCTGGCCCACGCTGGTTCCCACGCTGGTTCCCACGCTGGCCCACGCTGGTTCCCACGCTGGCCCACGCTGGTTCCCATGCTGGTTCCCACACTGGTTCCCACGCTGGCTCCCACGCTGGTCCCCATGCTGGTTCCCACACTGGTTCCCACGCTGGCTCCCACACCGGCCCACACGGCCCCTCGACCAGGCGGGGTCTCGTGAGCAGCGCTGGTGGATGAGACGATGGGGTGAGTGGCGGGTGACCACGTGAGAGGTGCTGACTGGGACTCTGTGAGGCACCGCGAGTCCGGAGCGGCCCTGGCTTCTTGCCGCGCTCCCGCTTCCGGAGCTTCCCGGTGGCGGTTCTGGGTCGACCCCCCGCGATCCGTTTTGGGCAGAGCCGCTGCGGCCGAGTGCCCCAGCTGGCATCCAGGAAAGGTCCAGGGCTGGACTTTTCTCTCTTGGGGGAGAACGAGAGCCCCAGGTTGATCTGGTCTGCTCGTTTCCTCTGTCCTCATTCAACCAGCCCGTGGTAAGAGCCAGCTGGCCAGCAGGGCACAGGACAGACTTCCTGGTGGGGAAGACAGCACGCAAACAAATGAGTGAATATGTAATCTGCTGTGTGGTGGTCGATGCTGAGGAAGGGGTGGACAGCGCAGGGGTTGGTACTGTTTCGACTGGGCAGGACGGTCCCTCTGGGGTGACCAGGTGGCACAGACCTGTGGGAGACCATGTATCGTCGGGGGGGGAAGAGCACTCTCAAGGGAGGACGCGGCAAGTACAAAGGCCCTGGGGCAGGGCCCTGGCTTCTGGGCTGGTGTGGGCGAAGGAGAGGAGGGGGTGTGAGGTGGCCGATGCCATGGCCTCTGTGACCACGACGGGGTTGAGCTGGAGGGTGGGTGGCCTCTTGTGGCACCAACCCAAGGTCTCCCGTGGGCTGGGGCGCAGTGCTCAGCTCAGTGCTAGGAGCCTGGCTTGTCCAGCGGCCTCATGAAGATATCCATCTTTTCGTTTCAGTCCCGCCGGCAGCGCAGCGAGGCCACCAACAGCAGCAACCAGGTCTTCCTATATTGTGCCTTCCTGGACTTCAGGTACTGCCTGCTTGGGGCCACGGCAAGGACTGGAGGGGGGGCCGGGGGGAGCGGGGAGGGAGGGGGAGGGTGTAGGAGAGAGCAGGGGAGGGGAGCACCGGGTGGGCAGGGGGGAGGAATGTGGTGTTGGGAGAGCAGGGGTGGGGGGAGCACAGGGGAGGGGAGGGGGAGGGGAGGGGTGTGAGGATGGGGGGAGAGTGGAAGAGAAGAGCTGGGGCGGGGGGGACCGCCGGGGGAGGGGGGCAGGTGCGGGTGGGCGCACCGCGTCCAGGTTATGGTCCGGGTCACCCTTCTGGAGGCAACACGGTAGCGTTGTCCGTAAATGCTGGAAACGCCTCGGGACGCAGGGCAAGACGAGAAGGAGGCACTGGTGCAGGTGTTCTCGGGGACCACGTGGGACTTAGCAGGACTCCGCCCCTGAAAGCCCGGGCAGCCAGTGCAGCCAGGGCGCCACCGCGGCCTGAGAAGGGTCCGTCGCCCTCGGCTGTGCCGCACTGGCCGGTGCGGGGAGGGGGGGGGGGAGGCTGGGCGGGGGGCGCTGGGCAAGCAGCTCTTCCCCGGCTGGCGTGCAGGCCTCCCAGGCCTTCACGGCCCGCACTGGGGTGCACTGTCGCACCTCAGTCCTGCTGGAGCTCGGTGAGCTGGAGCGCAGGCCAGGGGCGCCCTTCTCTGTGCCTGCGTGGGTGTCCCGGGATCCACCGTCACGGACGGTGTCGAAGAACGCCTGTCCCCTCCTGCTCTGCCCTCGATCCCCACACCGCCGGCGTGGTGTGGGCATCCGCCCTCCCCGTCCCCACGTGTTCTTTGTCAGCCAGAAGTGCACGTGCAGAAACGGCCACACCTCTGTCACACGGCTCTTGAGTTTTCACAGACGAGTGACCGTGGGGGTCAGGATGCAGAACGGGCCCAGCCCCTGCCCCATCCGTGTGCCCACTTGTCACTCCTCCCCGGACTCCAGCTCCTGCAGCCGCCGATTTGTCTTCCACCAACACGGTTCTGCGTCCGTGAGAACGCCGCGGGGACGGAACCGCTGTGTGCGTAGCCCGTGGAGTCCAGCTTCCTTCCGTTAGCATGAGGACACCCGTGTCGTCGTGTGTGTGAACAGCCCCCTGTGGTCATTTCCTGCCGGGCGGCCCCTCCCTGGCTCCCTTCTGTCCGCGGGCCGCTTCTGGGCAGCGTGAGTGAAGCTGCACCCTGGCCTGCTTTGCGTCCCGGGGAGGAAGCCCGCTTGCCCGGGTGCCTTGTTCGTTCACAGGTCGTCGAGTGTCATCTGCTAGCCGTGTCGAGGACTTCTGTGTCCGTGTTCGTGAAGGAAATTGTTCGTGGAGGAAATTGGTCCGTAGTCTCCTTTTCTCGTCAAGCCTTTGGGTTTGGTAGCAGGGTGACCGTACCATTGTAAAGGGTTCGTTCCGGACAGTGTAGGTCGAACTGGTCTTGTTTTTTTGCAGCATTTGATCGAATTCCCCACGGGGCCGTCTGAGCGTTAGTTTTTGTTGTTGGCAGGCTTTGAAGCACGCGTCACGCGTCTCTAGTTGGCGCAGAACCATTCGGGCCACGTGTCCTCTGTGTTTTGGCAGTTACTTTTTTGAAGAACGTGTCCGGACCATGTTTGAAGTGCGTGCACGGAGTAGTTCGCGGTGTCGCCTCGCAGCCTGAGTGCACGTCAGGCGGTCTGTGTCCTTGTCCCCTCGCCGCTTCCTCAGCTGGCGCCTGCCATCTGCCGCTCCCCGCGCCTTCTCGGACGCTCGCACGAGAGGTTTATCGGTCCTACAGATCATTCTCAAAGGCACCGCCGTTGGTTTGCAGTGTTCTCCCCTCTTGCATTTTCATTCTCGATTTTGTTGACGTGGTCTCTTCTCATCCTCTTGCCGTGGGATTCATTTGCCTTTTACCGTCTAACTTCCGGGAGTGTGGGCTTCAGTCATTGGTTGAGGCCTCGACTCTTCCCTGACGCAAATGTTTCATGCTGTGAATTTTCCTGTGAGCGCGGCGTTGGCTGTGTCCATGGTGTTGGCACGTTGCTCTTTTTCATTAGGCGAAACGTGTTTTCTAACCTTTCTTGTGACTTCTTCTTCAAGCCACATGTTGCTTTGAAGTGCATTGTTTGGTCCAGCTGCTTGGGGATTTTCCAGAGATCTTTCTGCTGTTGATTTCCAATTGATTTTTTTTTTTTTTTTTTTTTTATGATCTGAAAACATTCTTTTTTTTTTTTTTTTAACTTCAGTCCTTTTAAATTTGTAGAACTTGCTTCATGACCCAGCATGTGGTCCGTGTTGGCGGATGCCCCTTGTTTCCTTTACAAGCGTCTGTTCCCGACGGGTGCTGTTCTTGTCACACGCTCTCCACTGCAGACACGTCAGATTAGTGACCTTCTGGAGCCACTGGAAATAAGAACACAACAATTACATGTTTTCCTTCACGCCTGTCTGTTTTCACGCTATTCTGACTCTGTGCGCGGATGGAAGTTTCTCTCTGGCGTCGTATCCCTCGAACTCCTTACGTAGCGCAAGTCTGCTGCCACTTCCTGTTTGTCTCCGAATGTGTTTGTTCCATTTTACCTATGAAAGATGTTCACCCTGCGCTGAGAATGCTGGTCACTTCTTTCTAGACGTTAGGAAGTGATATAGGCATGATATCAGCACGTTATTCCAAGCAGGCTTCCCTGGGGACCTTCTTACCTTCCTGACCCCTCCTGCTCCCTCATGGCAGCCACGCTGCTGAGACTCAGGAGTGTGTTTTCTCCGTGACTGGTGCATGAGTTAAACGTATGCTCAGAGGAAATCCGTGGTCTCGTTCCAATCCATGTTCCGTGTCCCGTCCCACCACAGTTTGGGCTGTGGTCTGCCCACATCGCTCTTAACTGCCGTGTGGGATCTTGTTACACTTGTCCCACGTTTTAGCCATGCGTGCCAGTGAGTGGGCGTTTTGTGCGTAGACCCCGGCGTCCCAGGTCACAGGGTCGTGCAGGTTCTTGGTGTCGCCGGGCCTGGCACCCGAGGCAGGTCCTTCGTGCGTGGCTGGGGAGCCCGCCTTTCTGTGGGTGTCCCCGGGAAGTGGGTGTCACTCGAGGGAGGAGGTGCTGCGTAGGGCTCGGCTGCCCTGGCCGATGCAGGTGTCCTCACGCCTTTGTGGCTCCATCTGGGAGGATGTGACTCCTGTGGTTTTTACATCCCAGTGCTGTTCTGTGTACAGAGAGGCGCACTGTCCATCCCTGTGACCCTGCTCGTGTGGCCCAGCGTCTGCTGGTTCCAGGCCAGCCTCTCATGGGAGTGTGGCATCTATGTGCTTCGTAGAGGGACAGAGGAGCCACATGGAGCCCAGCTGCTGGCCTGGCTGGCTGTCCTCGAGGTCCTGGGAGCATCAGGCTACGAGGCAGGGCCTTAGGGCCTCCGACTGACAGCGTTCTCTGGCCTCTGCTGGGTGCCCCACCTCCGTGTGGAGAGTGGACTGTGCATCCCAGAAAGTGCCTCTGAAGCCGCTGTCCCCACCCGGAGATGCCCCCGTGACCCTTTCCTGCCCCACCCTCGGCTTCTGTGGCAGAGCCTCACCCGGACTACGTTTGTGTGGGGTGGCAGTGAAAATGCCACCAGGGTGTGCTTCCCTAAGGGACGTGGGCCCCTCCGGGGTGGCCTCGTTTCTCATCTGCTCCATCCACGGCTGACGGTGCCACTAAAACTGAATGTAAAACAAAGAGAAACTCCCACCTGCTACTTTGTTCATCTTTAGGAAAGCTTTCCCCAAGGACCCCACCTTTGGCTGAAGCAAAGATCTGTCTTTGCCCATGAGTCAAAGTTGTCATTTTGGGAGGAACCATGGAAACATCATCTTGAGAGTTAAAAAGTACAAAGAGATGTAGCGAAGAAAATCGTCATCACTGATACCGTCACCATAAGAAGGAATAATCACGGTTTGCTTGCAGTCACTTTAAGAAGGGTTACAATTCCCCGGTCAATACATTGATCTCTAAAAAAGTAAAATGTTGTGAAAAAACCAAAATCCCTTTGGCTGCTGTGTCTCATCCTCTCTCGGGAGGTCACCAGTCTGGGATGTTCTCAATAATTCACGTGTAAGTTAGGCCCACGTTCACGGAGAACATACGATCTCTTCTGCTTCACGCTCCGCGTGCCCCGACTGCACCTCGTGCACATGATGCGTTAGGGCCCGTGTTTTACCCACGTTGATACACATCCCCGACCGACGTGCTGCATTTTGTCACCTCTGTGTGAGCCACACACTTTGCTCACCCAGCGCCCCATGGCGGCCACGGGGCTGCTTTAATATTCTGTGGCGTCACTCGGCAAGGACCCCTGGGTGTGTCCTCTGGGCTCACGTGTGTTCCCTCGGAGCTCTCTGCAGGTGGGACTGCCAGGTCCAGGAAGAGCACATCTTGTTTTTCTGGGCCGTGGGCCAGGGGCCTCGGGAGTGTGTCGGCCGGGAGGTTCCTTGCCCTCCTGTCCCTCGTTCCTGTGCCGCCCGGCCAGCACCGGCACGTCCACTCCCTCAGCCGGCTGCCCCTCTCTCCTGTGTCCCCAGCTCCGGAGAAGGGGTCTGGTCCAACCAGGGCTGCGTGCTCGCGGAAGGGAACCTCAGCTACTCCGTCTGCCGCTGCACTCACCTCACCAACTTCGCCATCCTGATGCAGGTGGTCCCGCTGGAGGTAAGAGCCAGGCGCCCGGGTGCCCGGACCCGAGCAAGTGCCCTTCCTACCCCAGGCCGCGGGCGGCTGGGGCGAGTTACCTGCCAGAATCTCGGGCGGGGGGTTTCCACCACAGTGGGGTGGACGGCAGCCTCCGCTCGTCAGGGAGACCCTGTGATTAGGGACATTTGGGAAGCTCTGCTTCTCTGGCAAACAGAACAAAAGGAAACAAAGCTTTGCTGCGAGCTTCCTAAGGCAGCACCTGTGCAGACCCCAGGTCCTTCTGGAAGACCTGTGTGCAGGTGGGAGGACAGGTGTGCCAGCATTCTCTGCCTTCGGTCACCGGGCTGAGAAGCCCGTGCTGTGGGAGAGGCGGGGTGTGTCCAGCGCAGCACGGGGATGTCCTCGGCTGTAACCAGGCGCACGAGTGTCCAGAGAAGGTGTCAGGTGGTGACACACAGGTGCACATATGCTCTGTGTCCTCTGAGCGTTTCTGCCCTGGGATTAGAGGGGGGCTGCGGGCGGAGCTCTGGACTGTTTCCAGACCCGACTTCCAGCTCCAGGGTTAGCAGGTGCTGTGGTGGGGAAGGGGACATCCAGAACCTTCTGCTGTCCTCCTCTCTCACTGGAGCCATGACCTTCCCTGGAGACTCAGGTCAAGGGTGGAGGAAGGCCCTCCTGGTTGGGTTTCTCTGCTTCAGAATATTTAATCTTTATCTCCTGCCAGACTGCACAGTCGGCCCTAGGAGCTAGACGTTCACTTTATTGGTTTAAGGCAAGCAACGTTTAGAAGACAAAAAAAGTGCTCTTTAAAAATGCAGCTGCCTCAGGATAGGCTCTTCTGAACTGTTATCAGTCCCTGACTCCTGTGTGTGAATGACTTCATTGGCTTCCAGACCCCAAAGGAGCCTGAATTTCTGTGTGGGGGCAGGAGGATGGGGAGGAGACAGGGATCGGTCCTCAGGCCCTTGGAAAACCAGGCACCTGTACAGACACGTTTTGTTTATCCCAGACTGTGTTTTGGAAATTGAAAACTCTGACTTACAGCTTTGACTTTCTGGCTCCTCTTGAAGAGTCAGCGGGTTCGGTGATGCTGGGCCGAGCAGAGGCTCCCTCCTCCCGCACAGCCATGCACCGTCCCGGCTCGGCACACGCCCCCCTCCCCCCCCCCCCCCGCCCTGCTCATCGGGGCAGGTGCCCGGAGCCCCCAGGCCCCTGTGCCGTGCCTGGGGAGTGAACTGGGGCCTGGAGGGCCCGCTCCGCTATCGGGGCCCGCTGCGCCCAGTGCCACGACCGGCACATCCGGTCCACGGGGCACTGGTGGGAACCTGATGCGCGCAGGACTGTGGAAGTCTCGTCTGGCCTGGCGTCACTCCCCGCAACCCCGGGTCGCCACCTAAAGACTGGCTCCTCGTCCGTGACCACTACACGTGCACCTGCCCTGGGGGTTTGGCTGTAAACTAGAGAAACGGTGCGAGTTCGCTCTTGAGGGGTTTGTGTGCTAGTGAGAAAGACAGGTAAGGAAGTGACGTGGATGACGCGCGTGGGGGTGGGGAGGCCTTTTGATCGTGTGGTCAGGAGGGGCGGGGGGAGAAGAATGCCCCAGGCCTCGGCACAGCGAGTGCAGACGCAGCAGGCGGGAGGGGGCTCGGGGGGCTCTGGGCGGAGGTGACGAGCACGGGAAGGGCTCCTGCCTTTGCAGGACGTGCCATGGATTTTGTGTCAGGACTGTGAGTTGCTTATAGAGGCTCCAGAGGGGAGTCCCTCAGGCACACGTGGAAGGGGACTGGCGACTGCTTTCAGGTGTCCTTCAGAACATTCAGAGCTTTGCTGGGCGATGCTGTCACGGGCTTGTGTGCGCCTGGTGCCCCGCACCGTATATCTGTGTTCAGGCAGGTGTGACCCCCAGGCCGTCCCAGTGGGAGTGACGTGTGGGCAGCAGCCGCCCCTCAGGTGCTGGGCACCCCCTTCCTTTCTGGTCCCTGTCCCCCGGGCCCTCTGTCACCCCCTGGTCCCTGGGGCTCTCTCTCACCCGCTTTCTCTCCCATCCCCCAGTCTCTGCCCTGTGCTGCCTGAGTCAGGGCATGGACTCTGGCTCTGCCCCATCAGCAGCCGGGAGGTAAGGGAGGTGGGCCGGGGCCAGTGAGGTGGGGCCAGTGAGGTGGGGTGGAACGGAAGGTTCCAGAACTCCCTGAAGTGCAGAGGGGGCCTCAGTTCCCTGGGTTGCAGGAGGCACCTTGGGACACTCCACCCTTCCCGGTGTCCTGTGCCCACAAACACCCCTCACCAGGGGGCAGGCCGCGGGAGCCGTGCCTGCATTTCTCCCTGGGGGACGTGCCCTTCTCCTCTCCTGTCTTACCGGGGCCTCAGCCTGTGTGGCTCTGCCGTGTCCCTCTGGGTCCCACGTGGAAGTCAGCGACCCGCCTTAGCTGTTCCGGAGGGGGGAGGCCCCAAGCTGCCACCCGCAGAACGTTTGTGTCTGTAGGGTGGGGAAGGTCCCAGGGTGCTGTGGCCGGGTCCCCTCATTTACAAGTGGAGACAGTGAGGCCCAGGCAGGGGGCTGGGCTGGGCTCACTCATTCATCCAACAAGAAATTACTGGATTCGAGGTGACGACCCCAGGCTTTGAAGGCATTGCTCTGGGCCTGGGGAACGCAGCCCTGGGACTGTCACGGTGCTTGGGATCTTGAGTGGGGACGCAGACGCTCCACACTTGAAAGCGCGCTCTGTCCTGTGGTGACGAGGACGACGTGGAAACCACGTGGGGTTGGGGAGGGTGCTGTTTGGAAGAGGGCAGCCCGCAGGGCCTCCCTGAGAAGCTGGTGCGGGTGGGCGGCCTCATGGGGGAGGGCGCGGCCACAGGAGCCTGCGGGGACGGAGCAGGTGCGAGGCTTGTGCACAGAGGCAGGGCTGGGTGGCTCTCGGGACAGGTGCCAGGCTCAAAGCCAGAGCTGCAGACTCAAGTGTTGGGGGCAGAGAGGTAACCGAAGTCAGGGAAGATGGGAGTGGGGAGCAGGCCGTGAGCGAGTGCTGGTGTGGACGGGACAGGTGCCTGGTGGGCACCCCGGCCGCAGCCTGCTCTCTGTCTCCAGGGGAGCTGCCGTCCTCCCATCACAGGTGAGGGCCTCGGGGACTTGCCCAAGGTGACTGGGGGACGATCCTAAAGCCGGGGCCCTGCCCCCTGGAAAGGCCGCTGGCGGACAGGCGGGCGCAGGCAGGAAGCCGGCTCTGGGATGTTGGTGGGACAGGAAGTCAGCCAGTCCAGTCAGCTAGAAAAGCCAGTCACAGAGCATTTATGATACAAATCTGTCACCACTCCATGTAGGTGACACCAGATTTGGACAGTCTGTGGGTGTCTTCGTGGAAGCAAATCGTATCTACTCATTGCCGGGAAAGGTTGATTTGAAAATGATTCATAATTATCCGTGCTAAAAATGAACATTCTCAGGAACGTTAAAACATAAAGGCAGTTATCACACTAGATGCCAAATCTGTGGCAGTTAATTTAGTAAGAACAGCGGGACTGGCTTTCTCCCATCTTCCTGAGCCCCTCCCGGGCTAGGTCTTGGTCCAGGGTCTCTCCTGGGAGCTCACCACCTTCCCTCTGCGTGTCTCCCTGGGCCGCACCCCTCCCGTGGACCCCCCTCCACGTGGCGCCTGGGGCAGCGGGGCCAGGACCCCGAGGGATGTTCCAGGCCTCACTCTGCTTGCTCTTCTCCGTGGGGCCCCCACCTGTTCGTCAGCAGGACCCCGGTGGGGGCACCACGGCGAGCGGGAAGCAGGCCCGGATGCCCTCCCACTGACTGCTGATCGTGCAGAGTCAACGTCCTAGGCACCCCGGCACGGTCCCCGGGTGGCTGGTTTGCGGGGATCCTTTTGGCCCAGAGCACTGGTCACCCTGGCTGTGGCTGGCTTTGGTGGCTGTCACTCCGCCGGACCTTATGTTCTTCTATTAGGAATCGTTTAGTTCATATGATAGCCGATACACGTGTGTGTTCTCGACGATCAGGCGGCAAAAAGGAAGGCAGTGTCACCCCATCTGTCTCCTGGTCTCCTGATGCTGCTCCTGCAAAGCCACACCTGTTCCAGCGTCTCCCCTCCTCCCGGAAATGTTCCCCTCTCCCCCGCGTGTGTGCACCCCACACGGGCTCAGGGCCGTCTCTCCCGCGGGCAGTGTGTCCCCACGTGCGCCCACACGTCCGCTTCATCCTTGCCACACCTGCTGCACATCAGGACCCCGGGCTCGGAGGGCACTCGGCCGGTCACCTGCTGATGGGCTCCAAGCTGGCTTCCCGTCCTTGGTTCTTCCCTGCAGCCCAGCAGTGCACCGTCCGTACACTCTTCTCTAGGATGACTTCCTGGCAGGGGGACCTGGGGACACTTACGCTGCTCTCGGGGGATCCTGTACCAGTTTATACCTCCTCCAACGGCGGACAAGAATGGGTGACTTGGTTGTAAACGTGAATCCCAAATCTCAGCCCCAGCACTTCCCGAGCTAAGTACACTTGGGACGGGGCTGGGGAATAGCCCCAGCTGTAGATCTGGGGCCACGTTCATCATGAGTCGTGACGCCAGGCACCTCCCAAAAGTCACTTTTGCCAAGAATCCCAAGAAATTAGATTTTTTTTTTTTTTTTTTTTACTATTGGATAAAATTATCTTCAGGTTAATTTTGGAACAGTGGTTTCTGCGAATAGCCAAGAAAATTAAGGAGAAGAACAGGAGAGACTTTGCACGGCACAGTGGACCCCTGTGAAGCCTAGTGGCCAAAATAACTTGGTGTCGACATAAGCCCAGGAAAGCAGATACGCAGAACAGACCCCAGAACAGACCAAGAATTTCAATACACCTGTGAGAATCTATGTCGTAGAATTCAAAGAATGAGGAAGTAAGATAACACGTAAAGTCAGAGCATTCACAGCCTCGTCTGTAGTGGAGAGAACAGAATAACAGAAGTGTTAACCTAATGCCAAGGAGCGCACAGGTCCCGATACCTCTACGCCAAGGAGGACGGCCCACCTCCGCTCCTCTGTCAGCAGGACAAGGACTCCACCAAGGACGGACGTGCAGCTGTGAGAGTGAGTTGGAGGGACCGGCTGGCCTGGAGGGACTTCCACGGCATCGTTATGTGCAAAGGGCAGGGTGCAGAGTAGCGCCCAAATGTCTCCTCTTTATAAAGTCGTGTGAGGTCCCCGTGCACGCGCTCAGCAACGTGAAGTGATGTCTCGCTGTGTGATCAGAAGAAAGGTACAGAAGTGCCTTCTGGGCTGTCAGGGTTGGGAGACGCTGGACCGCAGTCCCGGCCCGTGTGCTAAGCCCCCGTGCATGCATGTGTGAGGAATTAGGGAACACGATTGAATAAGAAAATCAGCAGCCGGAAGAGGCCGTAGGCAAGGCCTGCTCGTGGGTGCGGGGCTTCCCTCCTCCTGACACCCAGTGGCTTGGTTGGAGCCTGGCGTGGGGCAGAGGCCGTGTGGTGTGAGCGGCATGTGGAAGAATGGGTCCGTTCCGCGGGAGAGGAGCTTAGGGAGACTGGGAAGCCGTGTCCCCCGACACCAAGTGTGGCTGCAGCAATAGTAAGCCTGACTCGTGCTGCCATAACGGCTTGGGCACACGGACCTGTTCGCCATGTTCAAGGGCAGGTAGACGGGCGCCGGACTGGTCACCTTTCGGGACCGGCCAGCAGTGGCACCGGGGACGGGGGGAGCCGGGCCCTGCCGTGGTGGGTGCCGCGTGGCTGGCCCAGCCAGGACCCGGGAAGGGGTGGGGCCGCAGTAGCCGGCTCAGAGATGAATCCCTAGGAAGGGGAATCGGAACTGGCAGGATTTGGCAGAGGAGGAGGGGCTAACGTGGGGACCAGCCAGTCCCACCTGTTTCCAGGTCCCCCACCCGAGGTGCACGTTCCGGGGGGACAGTCTGGTTGTCTGCACGGTGATGGGCGGCCCCACCGAGGCTGCCCCCTGGCAGGGTAGTGGTGGGCACAGTCCCTGAGCTGGCAGATGCCCAGAGGCCCCCTTGCCCACCCCTTGGCTCCTCCAGTGGGTCAGCTGTCCCCGAGCTGCGGATGGGGGTCGTCGCAGTGAAGGAGCAGATCTGTGAGGCGGAGCCGCAAACCCCAGCCCCGGTCTGGCGGCCGGCCGGTGGGCCTGCCTCCTTTAGCCCGTTGTCAGTATTTCGAGAGTCCGAGAAATTATCTAAAATTTTTGATTTTGGTTTTCTTCAAAAAACAAAAAGTGTGCGCCCGGAGCTTCCTGACAAGCCGCTGCTGCCCCTCCCCGGCTCCGCTTTGCCGCCCTCCCCGTGCCTGGGGCTCAACCTCTCTGCTCCTCCTCGTGGTTCGCACGGCTCTTCTGCTTCTCGAAAGACAGCAAAGCCTCTCTCACGCTTTCCTGGGAGAGGAAGTGACATATGCACTAAACGGGCTTTTGGAAAAAAGCAGAAGGTAAAGGTATTTCTTTTTGGAAGGACAGTTGCACTTGGTTATGATGTACGCAAGCTCCCAGGTGGCCTCACGAATTTGTGCGAAAAGCCTCCCGGGAGCCGTTGGGGTCTGTGGTCTGTGACTCAGAGGAACCCGTGTCCCGAAGCAAACTCCAGGCTTTTCTGGGCATTTCTAAATCTGGCCGCAGGGTGGGGAAGGAAGGGCACCGCTGGGGCACACCACGCCGCCTGAGACGGGAGCTGCAGGGCGTGTGTGCGTGCGCACGGGTGAGGGTGTGTACATGTGCGTGCGTGTGGGCTGGTGCGTGTGTGTGTGTGCACGTGTGCGGGCGGGCGAGTGTGCGTGTGCGTGTGTGGGTGTGCAGGGGTCTCATCTCCCCAGCACCCCGTCCCTCAGGCCCTCCGCACTCAGGCCCCACGGTTACAGGACCCGTGCTTGGCGGCCACCCGCCAGATGCAGCTGCCTGAAGCCACTCGAGGGCTCTGGCCTGGCCGCCAGGGAGGACGCGGGTGGCTGTAGCGTGAGGACCTAACGACACGGCCGCACTGGGGCTAACACGCCTGCTCTCGGAGCTGTACTTGTGGTCCCGGTGGGCCTGTCAAGAGTGGCCGTGCGGGCGCTCAGACGTGTGGGCGGAGGTGGGCACGGTTCACCATCGGGAAGCCGGCCCCTTCGTCAGGTGGTCCCCGTGTGCGCATGTCACTTACCCGTGGGAGCACCTCCTGTTGTGTGGCTCTGCCCCCCCTCGCCGGGGTGTGGTCAGCAGGGACCCCGCTCTGGCTCCCAGTCAGCCAGCTCGGCCTGCGGCCAGTGCCTGCTCCGAGCCTCGGCCTCCCCGTCCGTGACGTGGGTTCCTCTCTCCGTGGAGCTGTGCTGGGGATCGCACCCAGCCCCGAGAACTGAGCCCCAAGCATCAGCCTAACTGAGGTGACAGTGACTTCCAAGGGAGTGTGAGGGTGCCCCGGGGTGACCAGGTGGCTGAGGAGCCTGGAGGCGTCCTGGGGGAGCAGGAGTGGGCTGTGTGCGGCCGGTGTCAGCACGGAGCCTCCCCGTGCTTCATTCTTTTGAGGGATGGCCCTGGGGGACCCTGGGGGACGCTGGGGGACCTGTCTCCCTATTGATGGCCCTCCCTGCACCCCCCAGGCCCCTGGCTCTCTCTCCCCTGCCCCTCCCACCCCTCTCCTGCCCCCTCCCACCCCTTCCCACCCTCCCCTGCTCCCTCCCACCCCTTCCCACCCTCCCCTGCTCCCTCCCATCCCTTCCCACCCTCCCCTGCTCCCTCCCATCTCCTGTCTGCTGGTCTCCCTCCTCAGCTCCCCACTCTGGTGGCCTTGCTGCCTCTCTGGGGCCAGCATGTTGCCTGCAGCCCCATCCCTCCCCCCAGGACCCCTGTCACGCAAGGAGGCCCCCGTGCTCACCCGGGATGTGTGGCAGCAGGCCCCAGAGGCGGGAAGGAACCCGAGGGAGAAGGACCATGCTGTGGAGGCAGCAGCTGGCTGGGTGCTGCCGGGAGCCGGCCCTTGTGCCAGCCAGGCCTGCAGTCCTGGCCACGGGCCTCGCTGGAGTCAGGCCCCTCCTGCCACATTTCATTCTCCTCCCTCCTCCCGCCAGACCCAGGTTGCTACCGTTAGAGGAAGGAATTGCTTCCTTTACCGGAGACGCCTCTGGAAGAGGCCTCTGCTCGGGTGCCGCATGGGGGCTGGAGCTGCCCCACAGAGGGAGGCCGACAGTGGCCTCGGGACCCTGTACTCCTCAGGCTAAGGCCGAGGGCGGTGGCCGGGAGCAGGGACTCAGGGTGACGAGCCAGGGGGAGCAGTGGCGCCCCTGTCCAGGAGGCTCTGACGTGAGGGACCCGGAGGCCAAGGGCTCGGTGCGGTCAGGCGGTCGGCTCCGGGCCGCCAGGCTGAGCTGAGGGCCGGAGCTGTGCTGCTGTGGTGGGGGAGCCCGGACACATCCACCGCTTCTTGTCAGAGGTGTCCTGACTCTGCACCGTCGGGGGAGCCGAGGCGGAGAGGGGCCGCCGGGGAGCCAGGGGCCCTGCAGGAGCCTGAGGCCTCTTCCTAGGCCTGTGACGGAGCGCCAGGACAGGAGGGCACGGATGCTTCGTGTCGTAAAGGTGAAACACGGGCCGGGAGGATGCCACGGTACAGAGAGCAGAGGGTGAGCACGAGGCTGGCCCCTCTCCCCGCGGGAGGCACGAGCATGTGGCCCTCTGTTCTTGCCGCGGAGGGGAGCTCGCTCTGCACACCTTGGAGGCTGTGCCTCGGTGTGCCGACCCGCCTCACGGGTCTTGACCGTGGCAGGATTGCCCCCGGTCTCTCCCGGCCTCCGTTGGTAGACGTTCAGGCGTCCACAGCCCTTGGCCTCTGCCGACGTTACTGACTGTTCGCGGGTGCGTCCCTACAGTGGGTCCCTGAATCCAGCTGTGTGCAGATGTATATCGGCATAGGTGTTCGAAGCTACCATTGGTGGGGCCCGCTCCAGCCCACCTCCTGCAGGGAGGGTCTGGTGGCTGCTGGGCTGGGTCCCCGTCTCCCCGGGCACACGCCTCCCCCGACAGAATGTACAGGCTTTGCAGCAATGTTGAAGCCCCCCCGCCTCCCCCCCTCCCCGCCACGTATAAAGCTGGTGATCACACAGTTTCTGTCAGTGTCTTGGGGGCCGGCAGCCTCCCAGCCCGACCGTCAGCCTCAGGGGCAGGGGTCCTTTAATGAGGTAGGTAGTTTGAGGAAAGCAAGTCACAAGTGCTTTTAAAGACACAGGAGCCCCCTTTCTGTGCACGGGGGCGGGGGTGTGTGTGGGGAGATGCCACCGGGTTCGCGCCCGTGGAATCCCCGATCCGGCCCCCGGCACTGCCCCTCAGCCAGCCAAGGAGCGCATTTCTGCTGTCCTCAGGGCTGTGGGCTTGAACCCGCAGCCTGGACTCTGCAGGGGATGCCGGCTGGCGTGCAGCCGGCACAGGTACAGCTGGCGAAGCCCCGGGACCGTCACCAAACACGGCCGCCCCTGGAGCCACGTGCTCGTACTGGGCCCAGGCTGAACGAAGGTGTGTGGCTCAGCGGGGGGCCAGAGGCTCCTGGGAGCTGGATTCCGGCAGCCTGGAGACAGGACGTCGGGGCAGAGCTGGGGCGGGCCGTGGAGGCGGAGGAAACCGCGCGGGTCAGGAGCCGTGAGGGGCCCCGGTGAGGGGCTGCTGGTTCCCCATTTGTCCTCTGCCCCGCTCGGCCTCGGTTCCCTTGACAACTGGCTTCCCCCCGGGTGCAGCCGAAGGGAGACGGGCACACTGTGGTCGGCCAGGTGCGCCCGGCCTCGCTGGGCCCCTTCCGCGGGCAGGTCTGCTGTGGCGTCCGCCAGGCTCTGCTCCTGTCCCCTCCTCCCCTTGACCTTCCTGCCCCCCGGCGTCGGGGCTGTGGCTGTCCTCCGGGGTGCCTCGCCGTCACTGCTCTGCTTTTCTAGGGTTCCCCACCCCCTTGGGACCCACGTCCCACGCCGAAGCCCGTCTGCCAAATCCCGGGAGGGCCCTGCTCTCCTGTCTGGACCCTCCCGATGGAGCAACCAGGTGGTGAGCCGGAGATGCAGGGCGAGGGAAGGAATGTGGGTCTCATCTGGGGCAGCGGCCAGGGCGGTGTCCTGCCTGGGGGAGACCTGACCGAGGGGGCCTGGATGCGGTGGGGGGCGGGGAGGAGCTGGAGGGAGGAGAAGGTGGAGGCTCTGGAAACTGAGAGAGGACGGGCTCGGGTTAGCAGGGGAACCGGCAGCACTGGGCGATGGGCGGCCTCTGAGGGCGGGGGAGGGGCCCCAGGGACCCTCAGATCGGAGGGGGGAGGGGGGGTGAGAGCTGCCACCCCTCACTGTGCTCTCCAGGCGCCTGTGCCGTGGCCCCGGTTTGTTTCCCTTGGGCCTCATCCAAGCTCGGAACGACCGACCTTAGTCATTCACTCGTGCCTTTGTCTGCTTCCCCGCTGCGTGTGAGCTCCGTGCTGGGCACACGGTGGTGCTTAACGCGTGCCTGTTGCACCCGGAGGCACAGGCCCACCGCCTCTCGCTAGCCGTGCCCTTTCCCCTGCTGCCCTCCCGCTGGGCTGCCATCAGGACTCCCTGTGCGCACCCAGCAGGCGCCCAGTAAGGGCTGGCGGTGGGTTGGGCAGGTGTGGGTGTGGGGCTAGGGCTGGACTCTGTTTATCAGAAGCTCCAGGCTGAGCAGGCCGGCAGAAAACAGGCGGGTTTTGGTGCGTGTGGCCGACGGGCCGCGGCACGCACACCGGAAGCTTCTGCGCTGCGCCGCGAGCCGGCCCACGCTAGAGCCCCGGAGCCCCCCCAGTCAGCAAGTGGAGGGGCACGTTCCTGCTGTGTCCACAAGATGCGTATGCAGGCTGATGTAGGTTAAGGAAGTCTTTCATGGGGGGCCGGTGAGGGGGGTGAGGCTTGAGACTTTCTCCCACCCCCAGCCTTCAGCAGACGCCTCTGGACACCAGTGTTCTCAGAGCTCTGGGTCGTGACACAGCAAGAGATCCATTAACGGGAGCTCACCAGCTCTCTGGCAGAAAGATCTAGGTGGCAGTGGGGCGGGGAAGAGCTGGGGCCCCGCGGTGTGGAGATTCGTGCGGACTTGGCTCGGGGCCAGAAGGGGGAGAGGGCGTCACAGAGCCAGGCACTGTGGTCGCCCTTCACTTGCTCATATTTCCGTGGTTGTTTAAATTCGTTTCCATGTGGCGGGTGCCACAGAGGTGGCCCTTAGTTCCTGCGAAGAGCTGAGATTCCGAACGTCCGTAAACTCTGGAATCTGATGCTCGTCCACATCTCCAGGCAGAGCTAGTTGTGATGGTGACAGTGACACTTTCTTTTCTTTTTTTTTTTTTTTGGAAGTTTATTTATTTTGAGAGAGACAGAGAAGAGGAGGGGCAGAGAAAGGGAGAGAGAGAGAATCCCAAGCAGGCTCCATGCTGTCAGCACAGACCCTGACGCAGGACTTGAACTCACGAACCGTGAGATCGTGACCTGAGCCGAGACGGAGTCAGACGCTTAACCGACTGAGCCACCCAGGTGCCCCTAATGGTGACAGTGAGACTTCAATTGCCTGTGACAGCAAGAAAGGGGACCTCCCCTGTTCAGTATTAGTGTTACGTATTCAGTTTTATTCCCAGCTTCTGGAAATTAGCACCTTCTCCTCTGTAAGGGCACGTCCAGAACCATCTCTGCAGGTGTCGGGAGTCGCCCCCCTCCCTGAGAGTTGGAAAAGTGACGAGGACCCGCAGGATTTCTCAGAAGACTTGCACTGCTCATATCCACCTGAAGTCTTTGTGGGGACAGAGAATGCGGTTTCCCTAACCGTGTCTGACACCGGAGACGTCACTCCACAGGGGATTTGCTAACAACATGTTGCAGGAACGAGAGTCTGAGGCCGTGTGGCACGGGCAGTTGGCTCTGCTCGCCCCCCTAGGGTGTCTGATGGATCGGAACAGCTCCGGCCTGCCCATCTGCTGGGAGCGGGGGGAGAAGTGTGGGGTCCAGATCCTGGGACGTGGCTGAGAATGTAGCTGCGGGAACACACTGGTCCCCACACGTTCTGCCCGCTTAGGGAACCCGCGTGGGTAAACAGGAGGTGACTAATGAGGGCTCGCCCCCTCCTGCATCTGGGGCTGCGGGTCCAGGCTTCTTCCCCACCTCCATTCCATCACGGCTCTAAAGTGTTTCGTAGCCCCTGGGGAGTCAGTTGACCAGCAGTGAGTCACAGATCTGGAAGAAGTAAAACCCATTAAGTTGTCCGTCTTCAGGCGCAGTCCCGCTGGCTCCCAAATTGCTCTGCACGATCCACTTACAGTCCCTGGAATTGGGGCCTCCTGGGCCTGCGGCCCTCCCGGCAGCCCTCTTACATCCCAGGACTTGCCTCCTTTTATTCCCGATTAGGTCCTGACGAGCGGAGGCCGAGGCCCCGCGGTGTCGAGGCTGAGGTTGGAGGCACCTTGATGTCTGGTGTCCAGCGTGGATGGACATCGGCGAGGGGGAGGGGGCTTCAGCTGGGTCTGTGATACAGAGCCAAATCCACCACAGGAAGCACAGCAGGACCTCCTGCAGGGACAGGCACTGGGAAGCTGGTCTCCCAGGAGCGACTTAGGGAGCACAGAGCGTTTTGGAGCCCAGAGGCAAGTGAGCCTGACCCGAGGCTCTGGCTCCTTGGGCCGAGGGAGCCACCATTCGGGGTCGTGTTGCTAGGTGTGCCGTGGCCTGCGTCACCCTCCTCCATGGCCCGTGGCACCATCCTCTGTGGCTTTGCATCCGATTTGTTTACCGTTCATTTACCAAGTTCGTTACGCACTACTTGGTATCAGGGGTAATAGCCACCCCCACACAGACTCGCAGAGGGCATGTCTCGTCTCCCTGGCACTGCTCTAAGCTCCGTAGCTGCATAAGTCCGTGGGGTCCTCAGCAAGCAGTCACACCCCACCTGGGTCATCCTCTGGGACTCTGTGGGCATTATGGCTCTGAGGTCAGGGGCTTCATCAGCCCTGGATGCTGCAGTGTAGACCAGGAGGCATGGGGTACAGCTCGGCAGTGGGGGCGGGACGGGTTGGGAGGGCAGGGGTTAGGCCTTGGCAGGGCAGAGGCTGGATGGGCAGAGGAATTGGAGGCATTGGTGGGGTGATTTGGGTGGAGTATTTCCAGAGAGACCCAAGGGCCGATGCCATGGGACTGGACGGACCTGTGTTGGTGGTGTTAACAGGGCATCTGGGGGAGATGCAGGACCTGGGGGTCACCAGCACGTGCGCGCTGGGACCAGCCCCTGGGGCCCTTTCCCATGGGAGCCCTGTCGTCGCAAGACCCGCCCTGACCCCTCTGCTCTGCCTCCCACGCAGCTCACACAAGGACAGCAGGTGGCGCTCTCGTCCATCTCTTACATCGGCTGCTCCCTGTCCGTGGTCTGCCTGGTGCTCACGCTGGTCACCTTCGCCATGCTCTCGTGAGTCATCCTCTGCTCTGCCCCCTCCGTGGGAGGTCTGCCGCCATCGTGTAAATGTCAGCGCTGCCTGCCCCACTTTGACTTCCCTCTGGCATTTGTGGTCATGAGGTGGCAAATGTCTGGTCATCGTGAATTACAGTTGGACGGCTGTTCCAGAGTTACTTTTCATTTTGAGATCCAGGGTGCAGGGAGGGGTTGGGGGTGCTAGAGAGGAGGGAGGAGGGAGGCAAGAGGGGCTATGGGATTGGAGGGCACCCTGCTCTCAGTGAAGCTCGGAAGTTCTGGGAGGGTCTCCAGCCCACAGGCTTTCTGGCCCTTGGACTCCTGAGAGCCAGAACTGAGGACCTCCTCCCCCAAGGTAGCAAAGCCGTGGCTCCGTAGGGGGCCCTGGTGTCAGCTGCTGGGGAGGCAGGAAGGCGCTTTCCCAGGAGGTCCCCACCCCTCCCAGCTGAAGCTGCCAGGGTAGAGCTCAGGGGGTCTGTGCAGCCCCCAAGGAGAGGGTGGCAGCTGAGTCCCTCGGTGGCCCTTTCTGAACTGGGACAGCAAGCTGAAATGAGCCCCGTTCGTGGGCAGACAATGGTGATGACACCCTGGCCGCTGCTCAGGGCCGTTGGCCTCACACACGAGGAGGGGGGAGGCCTCCTCCCTCTGGGGCTGCTTGGGAGCCTGTCTCCCCCACCTGCTCTGCAGGCGGGTGATGCTCCAGGGGTTCCTCGGGGAGCCCAGTGTCTCTCCTCGCCTGCCCTGGCTCCCTCAGGACACCTGCCCCTGGCCCGGCTGTGACCACGGCGTCCCCGGGCCGGCAGCTGCAGCATCAACATCATCAGCAGGGAGAGGCGCTCAGCTTCCCAGAGCGCTGGGAACACGAGGAGGCCGGGGCAGTGGCATCCAAGGCCAGCAGGAGGAGCCAGGGCCCGTGTTGAGCTGGGACATTCGTTCTTTGGTTCCGTAATCCCTCGGCTTTGCTCAAGAAGCCCGGTGCCCAGGAGCAGGAGCACATTCTCCCCGGCCAAGGGAGATGAGGTGGAGCTACTTTCCTGGCAGGAAGTCCTCCCCAGGGGCAGACCTGGCAGGTGTGGCTGGTGCAAATCTGAGCCTGGAGAGGGCTGGGTGTTTGAGAGCCGGAAGAGGGCACTGTGAGCGGGAGTAGGAGCAAGGAATGAACTGGGTCAGAGCAGGGGCCAGAAGGGGGGGCAGGGGCCAGGCTGTGCAGCCCCGAGGCCCGTGGAAGGAGCTGGCTGGTTTCTAAGAGCAATAGGGAGCCACTGAGGTTTCACAGTGGGGAGTGACCGCATCTAGGTGGGCTTCCTAAAGGCCTGTTTGGCAGCCCTCGGGGGAGTGATAGGGAGCAGCTGGGGCTGGGCCGGGCCGGGGCCTCACCCCTACATCTCTGCCCTCAGCTCAGTCAGCACCATCCGGAACCAGCGCTACCATATCCATGCCAACCTGTCCTTTGCTGTCCTCGTGGCCCAGATCCTTCTGCTCATCAGCTTCAGCTTCAAGCCTGGCACAGTGAGTAGGCCCCCTCAGTCCCTCCCTCATCCCTCTGATGTCACCCAGGCTGGCACCTTCTGCTGGTTTCTTCAACCCAGAACTCAGACTGCATCCCCCAGATAGAGCAGGGGCTTGTCCAGGAGAAGTGGAGAAGGCAGGCCTGGGCTGGGCTCTCTGCTCCCCATGGGCTCAGTACGGAATTTGAGCTTCTCCTCCCCCTAGGGCCCTCCTCCTCCCCCTAGGGTCCTCCTCCTCCCCCTAGGGCCCTGGCGGCGTGGGGGGCATGATGTGGAGAGCTGACGCAGACCAGCCCTCTAATCCTCGAGATAGGCCCAGGCTGTGCAGTCCTAACCTCCTGCTTAGAGATGTGAGAGCCGGTTACAGCAATTTGCCCATAATGACAGGTGGCAGGAGCTTTGCGGCAGACATAGAGTTACCGTGGGTGTCGGTCCCAGAGCGGCTGGTGGGTGGACGGTGCTCCCCTTGGGACGCAGAGACGCGAGCTGTGCATGCCTGATACTTGCCTCTGATGCGCATGTGGGGGCAGATTAGGGACCTCCAGCCGCGCCCCTGGAAACCAGGTGCCGAGCACATGATGCTGTCCTGGGAATGAGCTGATTGGGGAGCACTGTGAAAGCAGAGCTTGGAGCGCCCGACGTAATCATGCCCTTTCTGTCTTCAATTCTTTTACTTTTTTCTCCTTATTTTTATTATTTGAAGGTAGTATATAAATTTATATACTCCCTCCCATCATTCCGCCCCCTTCCCGACCTCTGTGGACACGGGCATGGGATTGGGGCGCCCCCGCTGCGGCCTAAGCCGGTCGGGGTTGCTGGTCCAGCTCGGGTACCTGCTCACAGCCGCCGGCCCACGTGGCTGACAAGCCCCAGGCTTGCGCGTCAGCTCCCGGATGGCTCCGCCCATTCCCCAGAGCCCACCCCATTGGCCGGTCTGCTCACGTGCCCGCCTCCAGCCAATCGTGCTGCGCACTCGTGTTTATGCTGATTGGCCGCACCTGATCGCCCGCCCTCTCCTGAACCAATCGCTGTGCGGGAGTCACCCGCCCCGACCCTAAAGCGGGGGAGCTAGAAAGGGAGCCAGGACCCCGCCCCGCTCTGCCTCACCGGGAAGTGAGGGCACGTGAGCAGCAGGTGTTCTGGAATTGGACGCAGGAACCACCAGAGAGATGTCCGCTTGTGTGTCTTCGCTCCCAGGTCCCCTGCCAGGTGCTGGCCGTGCTCCTGCACTACTTCTTCCTGAGTGCCTTTGCCTGGATGCTGGTGGAAGGGTTGCATCTCTACAGCATGGTGATCAAGGTCTTTGGCTCAGAGGACAGCAAGCATCTCTACTACTATGGGATAGGATGGGGTAGGTGGGGATGGAATGGGGCAGGTGGGGATAGGGGGCAGGTGTGTGGAGTACAGGGGGACGGGATGGGGAGGCGGGGATAGGAGGGGCAGGTGGGGATATGGGGCAGGTGGGGGAGGCGGGGATAGGAGGGGGAGGCAGGAGTAGGTTGGATGTGATTTCATCTTCACATGACACACCTCTAAGAAGCCAGGTGCTCTTAGACTTGAGCTTCCCCATGCTCTGTTCAAAAAAAAAAAAAAAAAAAATCCGTTCCCACAGAGCGTGCTTGGAGTTCTCTGTGCTAACGGCCTGTATCCCCTGCACCTGGGAACAGTTCCCGCAGCTCTGGAGCTAGGACAGGGACCGTGTCTCATTCCTCTTGGACTGGCACCCCAGCATTAGAGCGGGGCCCTGGGAGGGGGGACAGCCTCTAATGCCGGCCTGCCTCTCGTAGCATAGAGCCTCTGCCCTGCGAGTGCCCTGAGGGGAGGGCAGTCAGGGCCCGGTGTCCTCAGCCAGGCACAGCAGGGACATGCACACCGGACGTGGCGGCTGGATGGAGAAAGGGAGGTCTGGTCGCTGCTGTTCTTACCTGGAGTAGAGTTTCTGCAGGAGACACGCAGGCGGCCCACCCCTGTGACATAGCGTAGCTCTCGATGGGCCCGGGGACAGGGAGCAAGACTTAGTAGGTTTTCTTGAAGAAGGTTTTCCCAGTTTGTTGTATGCTCTTAGGAAAACACACAGAGTCGTTTGGTGGTTGTGGGATTTTTAGGCTACTTTTCACCAGGTAGGATTGTCTCCCCGAAGGGCAGGTCTGTGGAGCAGCTCATGGCTTCATTCTGGAAGCCCCCTCCCCACTGACTGGACTCAGTGAACTTCCTTGTTGCCCACCCCATCCCGAGGAGTCCCTGCTTCCTGCCGGAGTCTGCGTAGAGCGGGCTGTGTCACTGACACCTGGCATTGCATTTGCTAGAAATGTTCACCGACTATTAGGGACCTACTTGCTACTTTTCCTGGTTTTCTTCCCATGGATTTAGTTTTCACAGTCCTCGTTGTGCAAGGAGAAGATAAATATGTTTATTTTGTGCTGGGAGCTGCTTGATGGGATGTGTTTCGGGGGTGGTGGACGAACACTTTATACCCTCACGGCTTCCGCAGCCGCCTCCCAGCTGCTGGGGCCACGCAGGGAACTGGGCCGGGATGTCCCACTCCCCCTCTGTGAGCGCCCCCAGAGCCTGTGCCCACCCTGGGCTCTTATTCGGGCTGCAGGATTAGAGGAAAAAATAAATTATTTTTACCCGTATTTAAAAATTGAGAGATTTCATATAAATCATAGAGATCTTTGGAAAAGTGAGGTAATCTGGGAATCCCGAGTTTATAATCCTGTGTGACGGCATTGTCTGGGCCTGTGTCATTTCTCATACTGATGTAGTCCCTGCGGGTCCTTGAGCGAGCGGCCCCTGATGGAAGCTGTCTGCAGAGAGAGCCCTGGGCAGGGATCCCGCAGCCTGCGGCCTCTGTCTCCCGTCAGCTTTTCCCTCGCTGATTTCCTCAGGGCTTGCGAGCTGCAACTCTGGTTCTGATTGGGGTAGAGTTCGCTTTGGGCTGCAGTAAAGACAGTCTGCGGGCAGCGGGGCTCCCTCTGCCTTCAGTTCCTAATTAAGAAGGAGCCGGAGGCTGACCCGGGGCACGGGGACACCTTGCTGCAGGAGCGCCCCTCTGACAGAGGCTTCTTCCCACGGCGTCCGCCCTGGTCTTGAATCCCTGGGGACTGTGTTTCAAAGCCAAGTGGGGGGTGGCGCTGTCGAATCAAGAGCATACCTCGAGGTTCTGTTAGATGTCAGGCCCTTACAAGTTAGGACTTGTAAGGTGAGTGAACTGTAATCTGTCCCCCAAGCATCCCTGTGGGAGCAGGAGGAGATTATGATAACCGTGTGCAAGTTTACTTATCTGTGCAGCAGACGTACTTCTGAGTACAGAGAAGTGACAGACGTGCAGCTTGCTTTCTTTTTCTCTGTTACAACTTAATGTCTTTGGTGAGTTCCTGCTCATCTGGGGCACACACTTAATCGTAGTTAATTCTGGGCCCCACTTGCCCTTGGTTGATCTGGAGCTCCAGGAGCTGGCGCGGCGCTGAGGTGCAGGTACACGGCCAGGGCAGGACAGGTGCAGGACCGCAGGTGCACGGGCCGGGTCGCCAAGCAGCGCCCAGCTCTCCTTGCCAGAAAGCCGCATGCCTTTACCTCCCGTTTCCGCTCTGTATCCCTAGCGGCCACGACAGTGGGAGGGGCAGTGCCCGTGGCAGTCCCGGGGGGTGGAGGGGTCACTGCCTAGAGCTGGTGCTGGTTGCTGGGAGAGAAAAGCGGACGTGGAGGGGCACCACACCGAAAACTAACTTCTCGGTCCAGAGAGGCGCATGTCACTTCTATCCACAACCCGTGGCCCAAAATGAACCTGGTGGCCCCAACGGCCTTGGGGCGACGTGTGCAAAACCTCCACACGCCCAGAGAAGCATCCAGAAGTCCGTGGCAGATGGCACTGGGGACCCAGGCAGAAAGGCAGACCACTTGTCTCCTGGCTTCCTCTGCCTTTCTTTGTGAGACCTTCTCCCTCAGCTCTTTGCTTGTCCTGGCTGGTAGCTCCCTCCACCCCTCCCTGGGGAATCAGGGGGCCCGCTGAAGGTCACCTCTGAAGGTCGCCACATTCCAAAGAGGGTGCGTCTACAACTCCGTGAGGTAAACATCCACGCGGCAGGGCCGGAGGAACCCCGGATTGTCCGCAGAAGCCTGTCATGACCCTGCACGGTTACCGGGATTCGGGTTTTTGGTGATGGCGACAGCAGAAGGGGAGCCAGAGTGGCTTCATAACAGCACACGGACTATAGGGATTGGCCTTACATGTGGCCGCATCACATGGGGTCCTCACGACAGCCTGGTGACCCGGGTGCTCTTATGTGCCTTTCCACAATGAGACCGTGGAGGCTCCGCGAGGGTCAGGCACTTCCTTGAGGCCACACAGTGGGTCTGGGGTGGCCCTGGGAACAGAGCCAGGCATCCCGTGGCCCCAGAGCCCAAGATTTGCCTGCTGGCTGTCTCCTTACCCTCGTTCTCTCGCCTCTGAACACAACACATTCAGCCAGGTGCTGGCCTCCTGCCGTGTGCCTCAGAGACCGCAGAGAGTGGGGGACCCTCTTCTCGGACAGACCCTCTGTCACTGCCCCAGGGGGCGGCCCCTGCCGGACGGAGGGGGACGTGGGAAGAAACGGCGAGGGAGCCGCCAGCATCGCCTTTGGGATCAAAGGAATCGTGTGTGCAGAAAATGCACCTGTCACTCATCCATTTCACTTCAGGCAGCAAGGGGATGCCAACCACTGCCGTGGGTCGGGACTGGGGGCGGGAGGGCGCGGGCCGTGGCTCAGAGTGAAGGCCTTGGTCACCCACTCTGAAAATACCTCTCCAGAAGCACCTGCGGTCCTTGCCGCACCTTCCGGAACCCGCCGGGATGGGGCCCTGTGCCCGCTTGCTGTCCTGTGGACCCAGAGAAAAGACGCCGGCACCCGCCCTTCCTCAGCAAGGTGGGGCGCCGGGTGGCTGGTGGTGCCTCGGGTCAATGCCTCCTCGCCATCTCGGGTGCCACATGATCTTCCCACACCAGAGGAGCCAGGCGGCGAGGATGCCCTGTGTCGTGTGTGGACACCGAGGCCCCAGGGAAAACAGCCCCTGGTGCGCCGTCTCCTGTCACGTGGTCCTGGGGCCGCCCAGGTGGGAACCGCAACCCACGGCACCAGGGCCCAGCTCGCCCGTGGAGCACGCAGGTGTGACGGAGTGCTACGGTGAGGGCTCCTCTGTGGGCCGGGTGGCTCTCCCGGACGTTGTGGAACACATCTGAACTGCTTAGACATCAGAACAGTGGCTCAGAGCTAGGACAGACCTGCAGGAACTCCCATTCTGGGCCGCTGTTCAAGACTGAAATCAGAAGGGCAGGGAAGCCGCCGCTGTGAGCACCCGCAGAGCTGGGGCACACTTCCCTCTCCTTCCTCTGGGGCCCCGGAGGCTCAGCGCAGGCAGGTGGGTCCCCGTGTGTGGTCACCACCGCCAGCCTCCATTCTGGGAACGGGCAAGACACAGCCCTTCTTGTCAGCAGCCCTCCCTGTCTGGCGCCCTGGGAAAGCCGGCCAGCGGGTGGGTGGATCCTTCGCCGCCCTTGCCCTTGGCCCACCCTTCAGGGCAGGGGTGGGGCTGCCGTGCGGGTGTCTGTCGACAGGGGCCCCGGGATGTGCCGCTCTTCTGGCAGCCAGAGCCGGTCCTTTTCAGAGACAGGCTTGGATTCGTAAGGGACGTGATTCAGAGTTCACGTGCACGTGTGTGTGCACCTGAGTGTGAGTTAGCCCTCGGCTTAGACTGAGGCTCCCGGAGGCCGGGGCAGCACCGTTTCCGAGCACGTAGCTCTCGCTCCTTACGTGCACCGGGCGTAGACGAATGAGGGACTGGCCGAATAAAGGAGGCCGAAACATTTCCTGCGCTCGTTTTCCACAGGTTTTCCTCTCGTCATTTGCATCATTTCCATATCGTTTGCCATGAACAGTTATGGAACAAATAACAAGTAAGTGACGGGGTGGGGGGTGGCTCCTGGCGTGTGACAGGGCTTTCACAGGAAAGGCCCCTGTGTGAGGCCCCAGGCCGTGGCTCTGTACGGGGCTGGCCTCCCCAGGCCCTGAAGTAAGGGCGACCCCAGCTGCGCCCCCTGCATTGTCCTCCCCACCACCCCCCCAGCAGAGGCTCGATGGCGGGGCGGGGCTCACCGGCTTTCCTGAGAGGACAGGGACGCATAGAGCTCTGCAAGGACATGTGGGGAGGTGCTCTGTTTGCAGTCGCCCCTGTCCCGTCCTGGGCGGCCATGCACCTTGCAGGGGGCCGCTCAGGCTTGCTGTGCATTTCGCAGAAATGCTGCCTCCGCACAGCAGGTGTGAACGAGCACTCACAGGGGCCGTGTCCTGTCTCAGGGAACCCCTGTGTCCCGTAACGGGGGCAGAGGCTCCTGGGAGTGGGCGTGGGTCACCTGATCCCTCTGGGCCTCAGTTTTCTCATCTGGGTGTGGGAGTCATCGTGGCTCCTCCTGTGAGGGTGTCAGGGGATGCACACCGGGGGTTTGGTGTGCTGGGGGCCCCCCGTGCCACTCAATGAGCGGGATGGAGGGAGTGAACGAGGCCGCCTGCGGGGACATCCACCCCGGGTGGGGTGAGGACCGTGCCGTGCACCTGCCTGACCCTGGCCAGTGGGCAGGGCCCCCAGGGCTGTCCCCAGATCTGGGAGTGGCCTCTCCCGGGGAACCCCAGGCTCTTGGCCATCCCGATGCTCCGGAAAGAAACGAAGTTACGGGGAGGCTATTACTTGCCTGAGTTCCTGGAGTCCCACCTTGGAAGCCTGGAGGGATCCCCCATCCTGGAACTGGACGCTGCATCCCACATGAGGCTTCTCTAGAAATGCAAGCACTTGCTAGGATCCCCGGGGACCTTTTCTCTCAGGGGCGCTGCAGGGAGGTGTGACCTACCCTTAGCTAGGAGCAGAGGGGAATGGTCAGGACCGTGTCACCTCATGACTCCTCAACGCTCTGATCCCTTGCAGAAGGCACAAATTAGGTCAGTATTTGAAATGCTCTCAGCCCTTGCTGAAGGTCAGTTTGTTTATTTTTCATAGCAAAGTTAAAACTTACTTTGGTTTTTGGCCGGACTCTGCAGAGGTGGTGATTTTTCCTACTGAGAGGCCCGTAAAAGCCGCCTTTTCCCTGAGGTGGTCTGCACACCTGGAGCGTTCCCCCGAGAATGAGAGGCACGAGGTCATCGTGGGTAGCACGCAGAGACATCAGCTGGGGTTAACTGTTACTCTGGCTGCTCAGATTGACCCCTGAGCGGAAAAAACGTCCTGCCTTAGCAGCTGCCCCCGGTGCAGGTGCCCGGCGCCCCGGGGCACAGGAACAGTGGTGTGGAGGTAACGCTCTGCTTCCGTCCACAGCTGCTGGCTCTCCATCACGAGCGGCGCCGTCTGGGCCTTCGTGGCCCCTGCCCTGTCCATCATTGTGGTAAGTCCCGCCGCTGGGTGTGAGGGCCCCCGTCTGCAACCTGTCGCAGCCCCCGGGCGTGTAGCCCGGGACCCCTGTCCCCAGACGGCTGGCCGGGAGGCGCAGGTGCGCGCAGCCTGCCAGGGTCGGTGTGCACCGCGGGGTCTTTCCCTGAGGGTTCTCGCCCACGCCCTGTCCTCGCGGCCCCAGCAGGGACCTTAGTGTGCGCCTCGGGAGCGCGGGATCATGGGGGACAGAGAACGCGACCCGAGGGGCCGGTGATGTCGCAGGCAGGCGCGCTGGCCGCTCTGCCTGGCCCGGGCTCAAGGGAGGCTGCCGCACGCACGGGTGCTCTCGCCTCCGGCCAGGTGGCTCCATCCTCAGGCGGGATGCCCTGAGGTCCTGGGACGTCACGGAATTACAGAAACAGCTTTTGTGTTTCTTGCTATCGTTCTTCCTACATTTCCCACAAAAGTCTCTGGCACTTCTGATGCATCTGGCTTGGAATGTTGCAGATCATGGGCCCCTCACTGTGCCTGGGGAGGGAGTTCTCTAACTGGCCAGTCCCCACAGGGGCTAGAAGATAGAGTATTCTGATTGGCCAGTCCCCACCGGGGCTAGAGGAGTAGAGTGCTCTGATTGGCAGGCCTGGGTCACCTCTCTAACCCTGGGGGTGGAGCTGGGTTTCAACCTTCCCCGGAAGCACGCAGACTCCGGGTGGGGGAGGAAGTGCCCCGAGAAAGTCCGGGTGCGGTTCCCAGAGGAGGGGCAGCGCACGCGTGGGACGGGACCGTGGCAGTGTCACGGGGTTCCCTTCAGTGTGGGGATGTCCCGGGTGCCCCTGCGGCCCCATCTGGTCGGGGCCCCGCTTCTTCCCGACTGGGGGACGCCAGGGGTGGCGTTGGCCACTCTTGGCTAAGTCCCCGTGGTTCCTCAAAGGAGGGTTCCGGAGTGCCCTCGCACGTGGTTTCCCACAAAGTTAGGGTTAGTAGTAGCGGTGCAGGCGGACGGAGCGTCTTTCCCTTCAGGTGTCACCAGGCTTTTACGTCACGTCTCTCTTGCCCCTGAAGTAGCTGTCTGACAGATGCCACTTCCTGCTTCGTGGAGGGCAAGCCAGGGTACTGGCGTGGGTGGGGTGAGCGGCGTGACAAGTCCTGGCCCCAGAGGGCATCGGTGTTGGTGGGTGTCGTCATCATCATCGTCCTCCTCCCTCTTCCCCTTGGTCCTCCCCTCCTCCCTCCTCTCCTTGGTCCTCCCCTCTTCCCCTTGGTCCTCCCCCTCTCCTCCCTCTGCCCTCCCCTCCTCCCCTTGTTTCTTCTGTCTTTCCCCATGGTCCACCTCTCCTCCCTCCTCCTACCTTGTTCCTCCCCTCCTCCCTCCTCCCCTTGGTTCTCCCCTCCTCCCCTTGGTTCTCCCCTCCTCCCTCCTACCTTGTTCCTCCCCTCCTCCATCCTCCCCTTGGTCCTCCCCCTCTCCTCCCTCTGCCCTCCCCTCCTCCCCTTGTTTCTTCTCTCTCTCTTCTCCCCATGGTCCTCCCCTCGCCCTCTTTCTCCTCTTCCTCTTTTTCCTGCCCTCCCCCTTCTCCCCAGAGACACAAAGCAGGTTGAACCCCCATAAGTAGAAAAGGCTCAGCCATGGGCAGTGCATGGGGTCAGGTGCCCAGTGACGTCAGCGGGAGCCTGCTGCTCGCTCCGGGGTCCGTTGCCTTGGCGCTGGCTGCACCTGAGGCAGGCTTTCCCTGGCGGAGACAGGCAGAGTCAGCTCCTCGCGCGTCCCGCAGGTCTGTGATGGGGCGGAGGGGGGAGAAGCTGTTCCCAGTGGTCCCAGGAAGTCCCGGGACACGCTCTGATTGGCTGCTAGGGGTCACGTGTCTGTCCCAGAGCCAGTCACTGAGGAGGCGGATGATCGGCCAGGCCAGTGTCACGTGACCGCTCGGGGGGGGGGCAGAGCTGGGGGTTCCCCAGAAAGCCATGGGGGGGGGGGCTGTGCTCTGGCACCCTGGCCACTACCTGGGTGTGTATCTGGTGCGAGGCCTGCTTGGGGACGGGCGTCTCCGTCTCTGCCGCCCCATCTGGGTGTCGGCCCACGGGGGCAGGGCACTGATGTCAGGAAGGGGTGGTCCGCGGGGGCCTCCCCACATCCTTGCTGCCCACCCCGCGCTAACCCAGTGTGTCATCTCCACGGCCCCACGTGGGACCCCAGATGCACACTCCACACGCCCCCAGGGCCGAGAACCTGGGACACGTTTTCCCCACGCACCTTCGCCCCAGGGCCCCAGGCTGTGTGCTGACTCACACTTGTACTCTCCCCACTGGGACCCTAGGACACTCTGCAGAGCACCGCCACCCAGGACCCCAGGACATGCTCTCTGTGTGCACCCCCCACAGGGACCCCAGGACATGCTCTCCACGGGCACCCCTTCTGCTGGGCCCCCAGGATGTGTTCTCCACACACCCCAGGGTGGTCACGAGGCCGTGGTGCTGCCTGTGAGCTGCTGCCTTTGAAGGGTGTGGAGTCCTGCCTTGGTTGGTGGGGGGGATGCCTCCCGGACTCCTGTCCCTCATTGTCCTCGTTCATTGCTTCCCCATCTGTCATCCCAGCCGACCGTCTGAGGACAGGTCATCCCTGCGGGCAGTCAGCGGGGCCTGCTCCCCCCTGCACCCCTGCACGGGGCAGGGGTCCCCTGAATCCCCCGCCCCTCTCCCCAGCGGCTCCTCTTAAAGCTCGGCTGGCCTCGTCCCGGGCTCCTGGGCACCAACGAGGCCGTGGGCCCCGTTGGGTGATTGGACGTGAACGTGAGGGAAGAGGCCGGCGAACGTTCTGCAGACGCCGCTCGGAAGCGGGGCCGCGCCTTCTCGGAGGAGGCTTTCCAGAGGGACGAGATGAGGGATGCCATTGTGGCGTCACTGACGTCCGGGGTGAGAGGGACAGCCGGCCCCACACACGAGCTGTGTCCTTGCGCAGGATCAGTTTGGCTGTGTCTCCTGCCAGGTGACACGTGCTTGGGGTCAGCCCGGCGATGGGGGTGATTTCCTTCCCTTGTGCAGCCCTGAGAGTCTCCGAGGTCCTCCCTGGCCACGGGGCCTGAGCCTCTGTGCTAGAGGAGAGGCAGCGGAGGCCCCGGCTGTGGCCTGCGTGCTGAGCTGTGTGGGCCCAGCAGGGCTCTGCAGGGAGGGCTGGGTGACAGGGCAGTGGGGGCCCCTCCCGAGGTGATGCCCCTGCGGCCCTGGCCGCTTCCCGGGGGCTGGCCTGGACCCGGCTCCTGCTCTCTGGCCGTGGGCAGATCTGGCCTGTGGGGTCAGGGGCTCAGAGGGTGGGAGGGGAGTGAGGCCAGGTGTTCACCCGCAGTCTCCTTTTTTAAAAATGTTTATTTTTGGGGCGCCTGGGTGGCGCAGTCGGTTAAGCGTCCGACTTCAGCCAGGTCACGATCTCGCGGTCCGTGAGTTCGAGCCCCGCGTCGGGCTCTGGGCTGATGGCTCAGAGCCTGGAGCCTGTTTCCGATTCTGTGTCTCCCTCTCTCTCTGCCCCTCCCACGTTCATGCTCTGTTTCTCTCTCTGTCCCAAAAATAAATAAAACGTTGAAAAAAAAAAAATTAAAAAAAAAAAATGTTTATTTTTAAGAGAGAGAACAAGTGTGAGCAGGGGAGGGGCAGAGAGAGGGGGACAGAGGATCCGAAGCAGGCTGTGCGCTCACAGCAGAGTCACACGCGGGGCTCAAACTCGTGCACCGTGAAATCACGACCTGACCTGAAGTTGGACACTCGACCGACAGAGCCCACCGGGCACCCTGCCCTCAGGCTCCTTGTGCAGCACTGTGGGCCGCCAGGGCTGCCCCATCCTCCACAGGCCATGTCCTGGCCACAGCCCCTGGCCACGGCCTCGTCCACAGCCCCGGCCCCGGTGCTCCCTGGGTCACTCCGCAAGTGCAGAGACCCAGCGGTCTCTGCTCCTTGGGTGCTGACCCCCATGTGAACGCCCATCCCCATCCCCTCGGCCCTTCTGTGTCCAGGAGGGGTGGTCCTCCCCGTGGGTGCCTGTCCCCACCACTGCTCTGCAGCTCCGCCCACCAGCCCACAAATCTGTCCCGTGGAAGTTGTCGGAACGGAGGTACCAGGCACGTGCTGGCTGCCGTCTCCCCAGAATCCTCCAGGCACATGCCTAGGCTGGCCTTTCCCCAGGGGAACGACAAGGGTGTGGGGGGCGCAGGGTCAGGGAGACCACGTGGGAAGATGTTGCTGAGACCCCAGCATGTAGGGGTGAAGACCCTGCCTCAGGCGGGGCCTGGGAAGAAGAGAGGGGTAGGTTTGAGGCCCATTCTGGGGAGTCCGGGACGACAAGGAGGCGGACACATTGTTCCGGTGCCGAGCGTGGGGCTGACGGAGACGACGAAGGCTAATGTTCTTCACAGGGCTTGCGGGGACAGGCTCTGAGGGGCGAGCGCGCCCACAGAAACGCCCTGTGTGGCCCACCCCTTGAGTTGGCCTGACGGTTTCGTTGTTGTCGTACTTAAATTTGAATTCAGGGCTCCCATCAAACGGCTGGGTCCGTGGTGAGACCAGAGTAACCCAGTAACATCGCCCCCGATCGGTGCTCTGGGGCCGACAGCGAACCCACTCGTGGGCAGGGCGAGCGGGACCCTGGTGCAGCTCCCCCTCCTGCCAGCTCAGAGCCCCGTCCCGGTGATCCCTGGCCCCCACAGCCCGGCCGCTGCCCTGGGAGGCTGAGCCACCATCTGGGGACGGACCGTGGGCAGAAGACCTTCCTCGGGGGAGAGGAGCTCAGAGGAGCCGACCCGGCACAGAACCCAGCAGGGCGGGGTGTGCGTGTCCAGGGCGGATCTCACACCTGTTCTATACAGGAAGTCTCCTTCCAGGAGGGGCCGAGAGGTCAGGAAGGGACGGGGTTGGGGATCGGAGCGCCCCTCCTTTCATTAACAGGGAGCTCAGAGGTGGCCCATGTTCCCCTGTAAACTGATTTTATTTTAGCTGCAGGAGGTGATGTGTCCATGTGTGATGGAGCCTTCAAATCCAGGGGCTGTCCCCTGTTTCCGATGCTATCCCTTGTCCCGGGGGCTGTCCCCTAACCCTAGGGCTGTCCCCGGGGGCTGTCCCTTGTCCCCAGGGCTGTGTGAGGCTCGGCTGCGGTCACTTTACCAGAGTAAGTCACTTTAGGGGATTACAGGGGCTTCAGTCGGATCCTGTGTTCTCTCTCTCTCGCTCTCTGGGGTCCGGGAGGACAATTCACCTGCTCAACGCAAAGGTAGAAACAGGCTCAAAACAGACTCCAGGCCCCTTGGTAACTGAGCCCCCCTGGTCAGAGCATGGACATGGTGGGGGGGGGGGGGGGTTTGAAGGAACGTTAATGACAAGGGCGAAGAAGGAAGTAGCTGCACGTGTGAGCACCACGTGCCCTGTTCTGTGTCCTCACTGACCTCCACCCTGCAGACCTGAAGGCCCAGGCGGAAGTGGTTCCCCCCCTCCCAGATGTTTCCGGCTGATCTGAGTTTTAACGTGACTTTGGTCAGTGACAGCTGGGGGCCCGGAGGAGCGCCCACCACGGCATGGGGTCCAGTACCGGGTGCCAGCATCCCAGGTCCCCAGGCTGGCTGGAGCCACCGTTACCATTCCTGAGGGGGTGTTAGCTTCTGGCCCCGTCCAGTCCTCCCTCTGGATGTCAGCCATAAACCCTCGGGGGCAGCAGTCCTCAAACTTGTCACATGATGGAATTATTGGTTCCCACCTGAGCCCCACCTTTTGGCTTTACTGGACCTGGCCCTTTCCCAGCTCACAGGCGATCCCACTGGGGAGGCGGCTTGAGGACCGCGGTGCTCTGGGGGGACACAGGAGAACCCTGGGGCCAGGCGGGAGGAGGCGCGAGCTGAGAAGGGGTTCGGTGATTTCATAGCCAAGCGCAGGGGTCCACTGACCGTGGCCAGTGTGGCCCACTGTCCACTCTTACGGACTGTTTTGTGGGTACGCAGCCACTGCCGCGTACTTACAAGCGTCTGTGGTGGTTTTTGTGCTACAGCAGCCGAGTTGTGTACAGGGACCGTCTGGCCCACAAAGCTGAACATCCTGTTTGGCCCGTCACAGAAAAAGCACGTGGACGGACTTAGGGCCAGGGGCTGCAGCGGGGGGTCCTGCCCACTCTGTCGGGCCTCACACTGGCCTGGCTCTTGGGGGTGCCTCTTATCCCCTCAGAGGACCCCTGCTTGTGTGCCGGGAGTCATGTCCCCATTTTCTCAGATGCCGTCCGCCTCACTTCCCGACCCTGCCCGTGTGGGGCGTGCAGTGCTCTCACACCCTCACGTGAGTACGTGCTCGGGAAAGAGGTCTGGCTGGGGCCGGGCGCCGGTCTGGGGAGGATGGTCCGTGCCGTTCTGGTGACGTTGGCCCCAGCGGGACTTTGGGGGACAGTGAAGGGTCACCGGGGCCTGCCGGGCCTCGAGCTGGGGAGGAAAGGGCAGAAGTGAGCCCCTTGCAGTAAGAGCCCGCCGGGTCACTGCACAAACGTCCTGATGAGGAAGCGACGCGGATGCCACTCCCTGAATGACTCCAGTTAGGTTCTGTGCAGGCTCACAGGGTCAGCAGGCTTTGCAGAAGCTGTCGACCCCCAACGGCAGGGACCCCCAGGGGTGACAGGGTCACCTTTGCCTGCATCCCCCAGGGGCTTCTTCAGTGCAGGCTCCATGGGGCAAGGGCCTCCAGTTTTGGGGAGAATCTCGGGAGTTCTGGGACCTCCTCCTCTGAGAAGCCAGGGTGGGCCTGTCTACATAGAGGCGCAGATATAGAGGGCGACAGCGACAGTCACAGATGCCCAGACGCAGAGGTCCACAGGGACAAAGGTCGATGCACACAGTGGTGTCTTCTGTATGTTTACATGTGATGGTTTCCCCGTGAGTCGTGGTGTGTGTCCCGACAGCGTCTCACAAGGTCAAGGAACAGGACACGGTGCAGACCCCAGAGCCCTGTCCTGGGCTTCCCCCCACCCCTGCCATCAGTGGTCACATGACCTGCAGTGCACATCCCGCTCCCATCTAGTTTGCTAAGACGCAGCCCATGAATTATTCCTTCGGCGTCTGTTGGCTGTTGTCACCCAGAGGCGCTTGGCTGATGAAACACCCGCTCTCGTGGTGCACGTGCCTCACCCCAGGGCCTCTCCCGACGGCGACCGGGCACCAACCAGGATGAGTGGCCAGGGCCAGGGGGAGGCCCACTTCTGTTTGGGGTGTTCCTGAAACACGAGGTGTTTTTGTCTCAAACCTGCAGCCTCCCCCTGAATGAACGGGTCGCAGGGTTGGGGGTCAGCGCCTCCTGACTGTCTCGGCAGATGGGACTGTCCTATGGAGGCCAGGAGAGTGCTTGCCAGATGAAAGCACACAGACCCAGGCAGGGAGAGAGCCCGGGAGGCGGGGAAACAAACCCCAGAGAAATCTCTGGAGAGACGGACGTGATGACAAATTGTAGCCAGAAATGCCGGTGGCTTAACCGTTGCTGCCACACTTCTCTCTGGGTCTTCATACAGAGCCAGCAGGTGACAGAGGGCTTGAAATCCCATCGGTCACCAGCTGTGTCCCCCCCCCCCCACTTCCCACAGTGGTGGGGGGGAGTCACGTGAGCTCGTCCAGTGGCAGGGGCGGGGTGAGGCTCCCGCTTATGCAGTGCCGGTTGACGAGAAGTCATTTGACTTAGGAATTTTACCACACGTGCTTAGGAAGCTTAATGTGTCCGGACCGTCTGCCCCCATCTCCCTCCGCTCCCGTTTCCGCCTCCTCCAGCAGACACGCCCGCCGACTGCTTGTGCCTCCTCGGGGCCTCCCGCGGATGCCGGCGAACATGAACGTGTGCTCACCGTCCGGGGCCCGTTCCTCACCATGTCTGTTGTCCTCTGGCTTTAGCAGCATGGCAGGGGGGAGCGGCTGCAGAACTGGCGGGCTGTGACCCCCAGACCCGCGGCCTGCTCCGGACAGGCAGGTGGTTTCCAGCCTCTTGTTGTTCCAGACCAGGCCTTGGCTTGGCCCAGGGGTCGAGGAACCCAGGACGTAAATTCGCAGAGTGGATGGGGCCGGGCTTGCAGGGTGTCAGACGGGACCAGGGTGAGCCTCCCCTCAAAACGCACACAAAGCCCTGCCAGAATCATACACGTAAGAACACAAACGGTTCAGAATCCAGAACTCCAGGTTTTACCGAACGCATAAAGCTGAAAAGCAATCATTCAAGAGAACCGAGTCCCGCGGTTTAACGCGGGCTCCTGGCCTCCCTGCCCTCGCGCCGCTGGGAGAGGCAGGGGCGCTGCCCACTGATCTCACAGCGGAAACTGCTGAAGCGGTCACTGCATCTCTGTGGCCCTTTCTCCACGTGGCTGAGTGTGGCTTCTTGTGGTCCTAACACGATTAGCCGGGGAGGAGGGGTGTAGGGCTCTGCCACTGGCGAACTCACATCGTTGACCTCTTCCATCCTCCCTGACCCTGGGCGACTCCGTTAGGGTCCTCGTCGTGCAGGCGACAGATGAGGGCAAGTGACGTGGGTCTGGAGCCGGGAGCCGGGCCGCCCGGGGTTGAGGTGTCGGTGAAGACACAGCCAGGCCGCGTGTGGCACTTGAGCCTTCTTGGCGGGGTGTAGTGGTCCAGGCCGGGGCCCCTCCCGGCCCCCAGCACGGAGCCCTGGAGGCCGGGTGGCCAGGCCGGGAGGAGGCTGACAGCGGAGAAGGAGTGGGGAAGCACTGAACTCTGGGGGAGTGGCTGCGAGGCCCCGGGCGTAAGGTGGTGTCAGCAGTGGAGCCTGAGGAAGGCCTGAGGCCGGGGCCCCCGTTAGGAGGCCTCGCAGGCAGGTGCCAGGGCTGGGAACGCAGACCTGCCCGTGGGGATGGCCGCCAGGGTGGGAGGCCTGAGCCCCTGCCTGCACTTCTGCGCACCAGGCCGGGGTGGGGAGGGCCACCTTGCCTGTGAGGTCGGCCCGTGAGGCCTTGTCCTTGCCCGTGGTCAGGCCTGACCGTGCACACAGGGTTTGGGCCTGGAGCAGGACTCCTGGGCGAACTTGTCGCTGACCTCCGGGTTTTGCAGAAGGAGGAGAGAGGTCCCGGCCACAGCACGGGCCTGGATCCTGCAGTAGCAGAAGGAAGTCCTGGCTCTCGCTCCCCCTTGCCGCCTCCTGCCTTGCCAGGCTCGCTCAGGGCCCTGCAGAGCTGCTCGGGAGGGGACAGGTTGTGCCTGAGGCTCTGCAGAGACCTCCTCAGCACCCCCCCCCTGCCCGACAGACCCCAAGGGGAGCCTCCCAGCAGGTGCCTAGCCAGGAGGCAGATGCGCTGTGGCCTCCAAGGATCACGTGGCTGCTGGCCCGGGTGGGGCCAGGAAGTGAAAGTGGCAGGTGCCTTTATGGATGCGAGTTCTTATCTCTTCAATGATCTGTTTGCGCTGTGGGCGTTGCCAGTGTTTCTCATCAGATGGGGAAACTGAGGTTCCAAGGGTATGAGCACATCACGTGGGGTCCCACACAGTGAGCAATGCTGAAATGAGGTTTGAGCCCCAGGCCTTCCCTTGCCGTGTGCCTGGGGGCAGAATGGGCTGGGCGGCTGCCCTTTCTCGGCATAGACGTGGGCTCCCAGAAGGTGCTCGTCCGTGTGCCAAGTGGAGGTAAACGCCCAGGGACCCATGTGGGTTACGTTTCTGCAGTGACGCCACCTGCTCGCTCAGAGCGAGGGGGGTGGGGTGGGATCAGGACCCTCACCTTGGCTTCCGTTGCTCCCCTTGTGCAGGTGAACGTCGGCATCCTCGTCGCCGTGACCAGGGTCATTTCACAGATCAGCGCTGACAACTACAAGATCCATGGGGACCCTAGTGCCTTCAAGTAAGCTGGACTCTGGGCCATCGCTGGTGGTCTCGGCCACACGCAGCTGCCCGCAGGTAGCGGGCGGGGGGCACTGGGGAGCCCTGGGCTCACATCCTTGCTTGCCTGTTATGTAGCTCCTCTGACCAGGCCCAGCCTCACTGCCCCGCATGCGAAAGATGGGGGCTACCGGATGCTATCTGGGGACAGCTCCACCCCAAGGGCTAGAGGCCACCTGTGGGGGCGAAGGAGGAAGATCGCAGGTTCCGTCCTGCCTCGGCCCTGCCAGCAGCCCCCAGCTCTCCCGTCTGTAAAGGGCTGTCGCACGGAGGAAACTCCTCTGGGTGCAGCTGCCCGAGGTGCTCCCGGGCTGGTCCGTCTGCAGGAGGAGCAGGTGTCTCTGGGGAGGGACTCCCCCCCCCCCCCCGCTCCTTCCACACGTGACGAGGGGACCCCGACAGTCCCGGCCCAGTTAGCAAGAGGCCTCAGGGAACTTCAACTGGATGTATTCTCCCCAAGATCTTCTGTTTTGATGTTTCAATTTTTAAGAAAAAGCCAGCACGTTTTGAGACCCATTTCTCACAGCCACTCCTCTCACATACGGGTTTTCCAGGATCTGAAAATGAAGCTTAAGTGGTCCATGATGGTTTGTTCCCAGATTCGAGGGTTTTAACTGCAGTGACTTTAAGAAAACTTGTGGCTGCGGCTTCCCCGGCAGCTGACCTGTGCAAACCGTCCTTGGCTTTCAGGGTTTGTGGCCGGGAGCTGCCAGGGCGGGGATCTCGGGCGTCCGACCGGGAGGCTCAGTGTGGCCGTGTTGCACCTCCTCCCGGAGCTGCTGGACGCGTGTGAGGCACCTGTGCCTGCTCGTGCGTTTGTCTGTCACTCACTCATTCACTCGTTCAGTCGGGGGTCACGTCCCGAGAGCCCACCGGGCCCTGGTGCGGTGCCGTGCTCTGGGGTCGCGGGGATGAGGCCCCAGCCGTGGGGGAGCTCGCGGTCTAGCGAAGAAGCGCACGTGTGGTCACCGTGCCCAGTTACGAGGGGCAGGCAGCCGCCGAACTGAGCGCACAGCTCACGTCTGTCTCCGGGCTGCCCGCTGAGGCCCTGGGACAGAAGCCCCGGTGTGCAAAGCTGGCTGTTTCAGAGGTCGGGGAGACAGTGCGCTGTGTTGGGACACCCTGGGGTCAGACGTTGGTCCGGCTGGCGCTCAGTGGGCGCTGACTCCGTGTAAGCTCCGCCCTGGGCTTGCAGACGCGGGAGGGACCACGTGCCTTCATCACGGAGCCCACATCCTGAGAAGGAGCCTGCGAGGCTGATGCGGGGCGTGCCTCCCACCCCGCTGGGTCCGCCCGGCCGGGGCCTGGCGCTGCTCTCCGCCGTGGGTGTCCGGGATCGGCGTTCCCATCGGATCGGGGTGGTCAGTGAGGGTGCCCAGAGGGCGCGCCGGCTGCAGGGGAGCCGTAGGGGAGCTGCCGGCTGGGTGGGGACCCCGTCTCAGGTCCCGAGCGGTCGGCCCCTCACCCAAGATTACCTGCCGGGCGGAGCCCAGGCCCGGCCCCCAGCAGGGCCGTGTCTGCTCCCGCTCAGAGGCCTCCGGTCGAGAGGCCGGTCCCTTAGACCCACCGGCACCTGCCCACCCCCGCCAGAGTGGCCGCGTCCATCCACCTCTCTCTTAGGTTGACGGCGAAAGCTGTGGCCGTGCTGCTGCCCATCCTGGGAACCTCCTGGGTCTTTGGCGTGCTCGCTGTCAACAGCCAGGCCGTGGTCTTCCAGTACATGTTTGCGGTTCTCAACTCCCTGCAGGTGAGAGCCTGTGGACTCCCGGGGGAGGCCGGCCGCCGCGTGAGCAGATGTGCGCGGCAGGCTGCCACCGGGGTGGGAGGGAGACCCCCTCTCTGTTCTTGCCACACCCCCTGGGGGCCCACGGCGTGAGCCTGCCCCGCGGCCGGGCGCAGAGGCGTCGATGGGGCACACGCCAGGCGCCCAGCACACGGGGCCTGCGGGGTCGCCACCCAGTTCATCCCGCTGGTGGCCGGGACTGGCGGGAGGCACAGTCAGGCCTGAGAGGGAAGACGGCAGCCTGCGGGCAGCTCTGGAAAGGGGGCCGGGTGTGGGGAGGCGGCGACGGCGTGTCTCTCGGGTCTGGGTTCACACGTGTCCCCCGCGTGGACGGGCAGGGAAGGGTCAGCAGCCTGGAAACCCGAGGCTTAGGGTGCTCAGACCTGCGTCCCCAGACACACAGCCCCCCCAGAGGAAGGGTGGAGATGGGTGCCCACCGCCACCCACAGCCCACACGGCCGAGCCGAAGGCTGGATCCTGGCAACCGCGAGCACGGCCCACCGGCCCTCGCTGTGCAGTCACACCGCGTCCGGGTCTTCCTGACCGGGGACCGCATCTTACGGATGAGCGTCAGGCTTCTAATTTGTAACAAGCTTCCACCCATCGTCTCCCTGTGGTTGTTCACAGAAGAACGTGACCGGTTTTGCTGGCTGTAGCCCTTACACGCCCTGGGTCCTGGGCCACCTCCCTCCGCTCTGGATCCCAGCTTCCTCCCCCATTCAGCGAGAACGGGCCCCACTAACGGGGCTGCTTCGGTGCTGAATGAGATGACTCGTGTGAGGTGTCGCCTAGTGCTGGACACGTAGCAGCTGTCTCCGGGGCTTGGGGGACATCCTCATTCTCGTGCCTGCTTCGTTGTTATCATCGTGCTGTCTGAGATGAGGACACCAGGGCTCAGTTTAAGGAATGGTCTGATGTCCATGCCGTTGTCCTTTCCCAGCATTTCTGCTCATTCCCGGGTCCAGCCTGTCTGGGAATCCACCTCTGTAGACGCCTTCGCCCAAACAGCGTGGCTGTCACGCTGGTGCCCGCCTCTAGGTTAGATTTCAGGGTGGGACCCGCGACGCCCCTCCATCCTCGGGGGCTCCAAACCGTAGCATCAGGATTGGCACACAGCTCACCTACAGGCTTCCTGGCACTGAGCCGTGCCAGGACCTCTCCAGAGCCCATGTGGCCTTGGGAGGAAGCCCTGGAAAGTGCCGCGATAAAACGCAAGGGCCCTAATCCTGTGTTCTCCCCTTCCTCCCCAGGGGTTTTTCATCTTCCTTTTCCATTGTCTCCTGAATTCAGAGGTATGTCTACTCTTACTTCCTGATGATACGAAGCAGGCTATTCATTTCTGAAAGGGCACGGGGCGCAGGAACTGTCTTGCCCCGTCAGGCTGGTGTCTGGGAACGTAACCCTGGATAGGCTTTGGTAGGCGCGACAAGTTGTGCGCAGTGGGGCTGCTTTCCGTCAGCCCTTCTCTCGACTTCTGGCTGCTGAGCAACACTCGGCGTCCCCCTCCTGGCGTCAGGCGGGCCCTGCCGGCTCTGCGGAGGGCGGGGGGGATGGGGACAGTGGAGGCAGCCTAACTGTCCGCCCTGGACCTGCTCGCTGCTGCCTGGCATGTCAGGGACAGTAAGATGCAGGTGGCCTCCCAACAGTCCTCCCCGAACGCATCTGGGGTGTAAGAAGGCGGCCTCGTGACCACGGGGTTTGGGGGGGACTGTGTCACAGGCCCTCCACAGGCCCTGGGGCAGCTGGGGTGGGCTCGTTCTCAGTACGGTGTGGGCGTTGCACCTGCCGTGCACTTGGCCTCGGGGAGGGGAGAGGCTCCAGGCCTTGTCCCTCAGGATCCGTACTTGTACTAGGCAGAGGTCCCACCCCACCTGGGTGCTCTGCAGAGGGTCCGTTTGTACAGGGCTGGGTCAAGCAGCGAGGGAGGGGAGCTGGGGGAGGGGCGGGGGGGTCGCTGAGGATGATGGTGACCGGTGGGGGAGGGCTCACATGATTGCCAAGACCAGGGAGCAGCCCGGCAGAGCCCGAAACTGTGGTCCACCAGGTGGGAAGGCCACGCGCCGCCTACCCGGGGTCTGCTGGCTTTTCATCTCCGTTGTTTCTGCTGCCGTCACACTCTGCCCCCTCCACCACTCCTTGTTGAGTGTGTCCCGTGCCCCGTGCAGAACCGTGACGAGGCCGGCAGGGGCCAGGCCGGATCCAGCTCTCTCCCTGTGCGGCCCTGGCACGGTGATGGGGACAAGGTCCGCGCCTGCCAGATGAGGCAGTGAGTCTGGACCTGATGCTTCCAGATCCTGCCCGTGCCCTGCAGCTGGTGTCCCGGGGTGCTCTTTCGGCACGAATTGCTAGGGACCTCTGAGAAAGATCTTTTACTGTTGCTGTCCCCACCACTGAAATTGCTCCTAACCAATCCGCCGTCTGCCTTCGAAGGTGAGGGCCGCCTTCAAGCACAAAACCAAGGTCTGGACCCTGACGAGTAGCTCCAACCGCAACACTAACGCGAAGCCCTTCAGCTCTGACATCGTAAGTGCCACGCGGCGTCCCGTCTGCGCCCCCGCTTCTCGCTTCGATCCTGTCCCGAGCACCTGCACCCCTACCGCTTGGGACCCGCAAGCTCTCGTCTGCTGCGCTGTCCCTGTTACCTGGAAAGCCGAGGCGGCTTCCGGCTGCGCTGAGCTCACCGGGCCTCTGCCCTCGCGGGCCTCCGAGACCCAGAGCCCCCGGCGCGCCTCTCGTTCCTTCCCCGAGCCTGTTCTCGGCAGGGCCACGTCGTGCAGATGGCTGCCCGTGCGTGTCGTGGCGGCGAGGCCCGGGCACCGGCGGTTCTTGCCCAGCCTGCTCACACCTGACGTGGCCTGCAGGCTGCGTGGGCTCTGGGTGACGCGAGGCCCACAGCGGGGTCCTCCGTCCTGGTGGTGTCACGCGACCTTCTCTCCTGCCCGTTTCCCCGGGGGCAGTGCTTCTGTGTTGCGTCAGGAGGACGGAAGGATCAGCTGACCAGGAGGCGGGCCCCGGGCATTCTGCTGGTGTCCCAGGGAGGCAGGACGGTCACCAGGCACAGCCCAGCCATCAGGGGTCTCCTTCCTCTGCAGACGCCCAAGATCCGGGGTCTTGGCTCTCGGGGCTCTCGACAAACCTGTCCTCTCAACACCGGGCTCCTTCGCCTCCCGCGGAGATGCAGGCAGGGCCACCGGGCGCCTGGGGCACGTGTCGGGCGTTCTCGTGGCGCCACCACCTCCGAGCTGAGCTCGGGTCCCGTCCTCGGGAAGAGCCTCCCGGGTGGTGCGGAGTAATGGCATCCCCGGTGCGGTGTTGCGCTGCCTCCGTCTGCACCGTTTTGCTTATTTGTGCGAGCGTGACGTTGTCTGCCTCCCACGGGGTGCACACCCCCGGGAACAAGGACCTGGTTGGCTCTGCTCGCTGCTGTGACCCCGCAGCCTCCAGCAGCAGCGAGGCGTGCTCAGTAAACGCACGTGGAGAGCGCAGGGCCAGGCGGGCGCGCGGCAGAGGGCGCACGCCAGCCCCCAGGCGCGGGGCCGAGGAGCCCGGGCGGAAGGCAGAGAGCAGTGTGGCCTCGGAGTTCAGGGTCCTCTTCCTCGGGGAGCACGGGGGCCCGGCGGGTTCGAGGGGAGCCTCATGCGGCTTTCCGGCCCGGCAGTTCCGCGCCCGCCGGGACTGGTTTCCCATCGTGGGGCAGGGTCTTCTCAGCTTACTCCTTTGTGGTTTGCAGATGAACGGGACCCGGCCGGGCACAGTGTCCACCAGGCTCAGCCCCTGGGACAAGAGCAGCCAATCTGCACACCGTGTGGACCTGTCTACCGTGTGAGCAGGGAGGCTGCAGCCGCCGTCCTGCTGCTCAGAACACACCCGCAGACGAACCACGAGAAGCCCTCTGCCTTCACCACGAGACCCTCTCCTTGCTGCTGTCTGGATATGGGGGTCGTGGCCCCCGGGACAGGCTTCCTTGCCTCCCACCCGCCCCGTGTGACAGAGCCCACCGCCGGGCCCGCAGCCCTCCCGGCTCTGGTCCGCCTGTGGCCGAGCGACTGTCCCCCAGGGCACCTGCTGTGGGTGCACAGGCCCCAGGGCCTGTCGCACCAGGAAGGGTGGGTTAGCCTGGGAGCCACGATGGGGCCTCGGGACCAAAGGGGAGGGTCCCGCGGGGAGGCGGAAGCCCCCAGAGGGTCAGGCAGAGGCGGACGGGCCGTGTGGGGAGCGTGAGAAATGTCCTCGACCTGCTGAATCAGCCGCAACAAGCTCCGAGGAGCCAGCGCCAGCTGAGGGGGGCCCCTCACGCTCCGGCCGTGCCGCCCCTGCCAGGCCTCTGCGGGGCCGGGGCTTTGGGCTGGGGTCTCTGGCCGCTCAGGCCCGGCCGCGGGCGAAGAGCCAGGTGGGCCGCTGCTGGGAGTGCTCCGGTCCCTCTCAAGGTCGGCCTTGACGTGGGCCGCGCCGTGAGCACCTGAGCCTTCCCTGCACCCGCGGCCCCCGGGAGCTGGCTGCCGGCCTGCGGTTGGCTTCCCGCGGCCCAGCTTCCCGGAGCTGCTTCCTGGTCACTCACAGACACCTGTCTGTGTTTAACGGGCAGACGCGGTGGCGGGTGGTGCGGCGGGTTCCGCGTTGCTGCGACGGCAACCACACCTCGCCGCCCGCACGGCCACCCGAGCCACGGACCCGGGGACGGTGGCCTGACGGTGGCCGGGTCTTCCTGTTGATGTTGCTTTGCAGACTGGGACTCGGGCCCGTAGGAGATGGGAGCGACCCTTACCCCTCCACGCGCGGGCAGGGTCCTTGACCCTAGATGTGAACCCAGACGCCACCGAATATTCGGAAACAGGCTGTGACCGCTGGCTGTGACCGTGGCGTCAGCACTAAGGGTCTGTGAGATGTGTGGGTGAGAAGTTCAAACCCGTAGCCGATACTGGAAAATCTTCCTGTAAAGCTGTGACCGTGGTAGCATTAAGCCCTTCCCGCCCCATGCGCCCACTGGGTCTCGGAGTGAATTTTCTCCATGGTTCTGTGGACCTTCTCCATCTTGGTCGGGTGCCTTCCTAATGTAACGCACCCCCGTCACGGCGGGCGCAGCAGTCACCCACAGGCGTCTCCTGCGTGGGGAGGGGCTGGACACAGAGCCACGTGTCGACCGCAGGGGATCTTTGTTCTTCCGTCCCAGTGAGGCCCCGGGCACAGCAGCGACTCGGCACAGGGTGACGATGTCCGTTACCTTCTGTGCAGCCCCTGGGGACGGGCTGGGGTGTCGACCGCCACAGAGACCCCGTGTGTAGTGAGAAGTCCGAGCGTGCCCGGCCCCTGCCCAGGCTTCTCCTCATGACTCCAGAAACCAGATCGCTTGCAACTCACGGGCATCCTTGTCAGGCCCGTGAGCCCCTAGAAGTGAGAACACTGTATCCTGAGGTCTACACTTGGATTTTTGTTTCTTTTGTTTCTGGTGAAGCAAATCAAGTAAGGAACCGTCTTCACTTTAGATGGATTTCTTTTGTTTTAAACTCAGCATATTCGCTCTACATAGCTAATCTATCAAGGGAAGTAATGAACAAATTTTTATTTCTAATGAAGGAAAGCAGTGCACTTTATTTATAGGCTATAGGTTTCGGCTTCTGCGGTGCTTTATTATCTACACGTAATTTGGCCAAAGATAAGAAATTGGAAAGGACAGCGTGTTTAGAGTAGTTTATGGCACAGGAAAGACGATGGATGCCACTGAGGAGTGAAAATATGTTGTAATTTTTATGAAATAAAATCTTAATGTCCTTAAGATGAAGTGTAGTCCTGAGGTCTTTTGCTTGTGGGAGATGAGCGGGACTGAGTCTCATGACAGAAATCTGTGGAGAGACACGTGGGTGAAATCTTGCCCTGGGATTCACTCACCAGCTACTTATTCAGTGCCTACTGTGTACCGTGTGCCCGGCACGTCCTAGCTCTGGGGACACCATGGTGGATGACATCCCGGGGCTCTTGGGAGCCTCCCTCCCGAGGGCGGGCCGGGGGGACAAGCACCGGCCACGGGGCAGGGGGTGGGGGGGCAGTGGGGAGAGGGTCCGTGCAGCCCCGTGTAGACGTGTGCTGGGTGCGGGAGCTCCAGCCACCGCCGGCCACCCGGCCCCGCGCATTCGCTTTCCCACAGTGTTTGCAGGGATGACAGACGTACCTCACTCGGTCCTACGTCGTATCTGCTGCACAGCCGTCCGCTTTTAAACTTCTCAACCACCTTCCGTATCGCTGTGTCGCGTTCATAATTACAGTTGTAATGGGTATGCATAAAACATCCAATTACATGCAGTGTTTTACCAGATCCTTGAATTATCTTGGGATTTCCACGCTTCGGTGTTCTATACGGTTTATATGCGTGTGACGTTATGGTTTTGATAGACTTTCTGTCTTCGTACACTAGGTAGGTGCGTCAGTAGATGGAAACTGATGTCTTTGATGTTCTGCTTATGCCTTTTTTTTCTTATCTTGATTGTTTTCCAGGTTAAAATTTGACAGTTGGGTTTCTGCGTCAAAACGGAAATAATTCCGTGGCTCTTAAAATGTTTTTCCAGATTGTTACCAAGATAGGTACTGGGTCAGCGCTCAACACCAGTGAGAAGTTATTGATGACTCTTGTTTTTTTTTTTTTTTCAAATATTTTACCAGCAAGGCGTGTTTGTCGTCAGTGTTTTTGTTGCCAGTTTAATACGTGTGAACGTGTCCTGATCTGCATCTCTCTGGTCCCTGCTGAGAGCTTTTCACGTGCCTTTACTTCCTTTCCCTCCTCCCGGAAGGGAGCTGATAATTGGGAACACACAGGGCGAGTAAAATCACGTATTTGCCGTGTAACTGTCTCACTTGGGTGCTGGGCGTCCCTGTCCCAGCCTCCTGTGGGGGGTGTGCCCTGTGATGGACACTGCCCCGGGCACCACAGGGGCCTCCTGCTCTCGGACTGAGCTCAGCCCACGACCATCCTGAAGATGCCTCGCTGCTTCTTGGGGCACCGCATCCACACGGTGGGCACGCTTCCTGCTGACTCCACCTGCCCTGATAGGGAGGCAGGTGCGGTGGGTGGGCCGAGGGCCCCCCCAAGGCGGCTCCAAGGAGGGTCTCGTGGCCCCCGGTCACACCTCCTCCCGCGGGAGCCCCAGAGGCGTCGCGCAGCGGCCTCCTCGTACTCACGCGGCTCCCGTGGAGTCCGCCTCTGCAGGTCTGTATCTGGCTGGGCGCAGATCGGCCTCGACAGCATCTCCCGCCACGTTTAGGCGGTTCGGCCGTGAGGGCTGAGGTCGAGGGATGTGGGGGTGCTCCGTTCACAGCGTGGGACCGTTCCCTACTTTTAGGAAACAGTTCTGTGCGTTTTTGTCGGGGGATGGTTGACGTACAGCACCCTGTCGGCTTCAGGTGCGGATCACGAAGTTTGATGCTCGTGCACGGTGTGAAGCGGTCCCCGCAACGAGCCTGCGCTGACGTCACCAGACACGGTTGCAGATGCTGCGACGAGGTGTCAATAGCCATGCGTGAAAACACCCGCCACGCGGTCTGTTCCGCCCGGGACCGCTCCGTTTTGCGAGTGCGGGTTTGTACCCCCCGACCCCCTCACCCACTGCACTGCCCCCCGGTCCTGCCCCCAGCAGCCAGCGGTCCACTCCGCTTCTGCGCGTCGGCCTTCTCCTATTCTCCACGTGCGGGAGATCGTGCAGCCTCTGTCTTCCTCCGCCCGACTTCCCGGCGCACGACTCCCTCCCGGCTCCCGGGTCGTCCCAGATGGCCGGCACCCCAGTGTGTTCACCACCTTGTCTTTCTCTACTCTTCGTTGACAAGGGTTTCGTATCCTGAAGCCTTACCAGATTCCTTCATCGGTCCCGTGCGGCGACTCTCCCGCGTACAGGGTTTTCTGTGCGTGACATCACGTCATCTACACACGGAGGTGACGTCGCCTCCCCTGTAGGATTTGGGTGCCTTTTATCCTCTTTTCCTGCCTGACCGAATGGCCAGGGCCCTGAGCTCCGTGCTGACGGGAGGTGGGGACAGGCTCCCTTTCTTGCCCCTGATATGCAAGGCAAAGTTTTCACCTGCTCACCCGTGGGCTCGTCGCGTGAGGACTGTGTTATGCTGAGAGTTTTTTTGATCGTGAGAGGATATTGACTTCTGTGCATGCTGTTCCTGCAGCTGTCCGCAGGGCATCGGATCCTCTTCGTTCGTCCTGTTGGTGCGGCGTGGCACGTTTTTTGGTGCGCATGTGTCGAACCATCCAGGGTGGTTTTAGTGAGTCGCTCGCTGGTGAGAATTCCTGCATCCACGTCCGTCAGGGATATCGGCCTGCAGTTTTCCTGGAGTGTCCTTGTCTGGCTTTGTTATCAGGGTAACGCTGACCTGGTAACCGAAGGCCGGGGGTGTTCCCTGCTCTTCAGTTTGCTAGAAGAGCTTGAGAAGGGTTGGTGCTAATTTTTTTATATGCTTGCTATGCCTTCGCTCGATCCCGCAAAGCACCGGCCAAGCGCCGAGAGCCTCCCTTCTGCTCTCCCGGGGCAGCATCACTTGCTCGGAAGCGTGTGGTTTCTCCGGGGAGCGCACGGGGAACCGGCCACGGGTGCCTGTGTGCGTGGTGAGCTGCGCGGTGTTGGGGGCTCCTGGGGCGAGTCTGGGGACCACGGTCCAGCTTCCTCACAGAGCCTGCAGCGTGCTCAGTGGCGACTCTGCCCTTCGGATGTGCTCCGAGAGCCCCGGCTGCGTCGTCCCGGCTGCCACCTGCCGTCCAGTCCCGCAACCACCTCGTACTCCGGGCGGGATGGGGAGTGCGTGTCTGGCAGTGTCCGTGCGGCTGGGGAAGCTGGCCCGTACTCACACACCCTCGTCCCTGGGAGGAATCACAGGCCGGAAGGTCCCGGGCGGCAAGCCGGGCCAGGCCAGCTGGGCCACTCTGGGGAAGGGGGTGTGAGCGACGAGAAGCTACTGCTCCACCCTCTGCCGTCCACTTGCCGAGTGGACTCCCGTGCCTCCACGAGGGCTGTCCTCCGTGGGCGACTGTCTACAGTGGTGTCCCTTGGGCGGAGGGTGGTAGGAAACTCGGTCCGCCGTGAGGACGGTGTGTCGCCCCCACCTCCCCTCCCGCCCCGAGCAAATCGATGGATCATTTTTATCTTTTGTCGGTTGTACTTCTGGCGTCGGGCCGAAGAAATCTTCAACAAATCCCAGATTGAAAAGATTCCCCTGTATTGTCTTCTAAATACGTAATGGTTTGCCTTTAAATTTAAACATAGGGTCCTTTTAAAATTGAGTTTTGTATACTGTCGGAGGTTTGCATCGAGACTCGTTCTTGTCCGTGGAGACCCTCGTGGCCGCCAGTGGCCCCAGCCCCATCTGTCTGGGGGGCTGTCCATTCACCGTGGGGCGGTCTTCGCTCCGTCGTCCAAGGTCATTTGACCACTGTGTTTGTGAGGTTCTAGTTCCGGGATCTCGACTCTGTCCCTTCCTCCATCTGTTGGTCTGTCTTTTCCTTCCGACACCGTGCTGTCTTGACGACTGTGGTTTTGTGGTTAAGTCTAGAAATCAGGAAGTGAGTCCCCAAACGGGGGTTTTCTCTCTCACTGTTGTGGCCTTTCCAGATATTTTGCCTTTCCATATAAGTTGTAGAGTCTGTCAAGATCCACAGAATAGCTCGCTGGGATACTGATTGGGCGTGTGGTCAATCTATAGATCGATCCTGAACAATTGACATCTTCGTGATATTGGATCTTTCACCACATAACTCTGGAGTATCTCTCCGTTTATTTACACCTTTAGAATTGCTACAATTGTATCTTTAAACGTTTGGTAGAATGCAGGCTTTCAACTTCCCATAGATATTGTAACTGATTTCTAAAGTAATTTTTCAAGCACACCGATCCTCTCCTGGGCTGCGGCTAACCTGCTGGTGAGCCCATGACAGGCACCCTTTGTTTCCCTCAAAGGGTGTTTGATTTCCAGCATTTTATGTTGGTTCTTTCTTGGAGTTCCCATCTCTCTGCTTCCATTACCTGTCTGCTTTTGTACACTGTCTCCTCTTTCCGTTACAGCTCTTAACATCGGTCACAGTTATTGAAAATTCCCTGCCTGATGATTTCATCGCCACCTGTGCAGTGCGGGAGTCTGGTGCTGGTGCTTTTTTTTTCCGTGACTTTTTGGCCCGCCCTGCCGTGTTGCTGTCATTCAAAGCTCTCCGTGTCTACCTTGGGTGTTAGGAACCGAGGTAGGCGGGACATCAGCGGGAGGGTTTGTGCCGTCCGGCTGGGAATGGGGCCGTGTTGAAAATTTGCCACGGCCGCAGATGCCCAAGGCGTTAAGTTCCTCCGTGGTCCTTGTTTGGGTCTTTGCTCCAGGCCATGGACCTTTCCTGTGCGCTCCTCAGAGAGCAGCTCTCTCAGCTGTGAGCCTCGGGTACCCTCTGGACCTCTAGCCACGGTGGTCCACGTGGGGCGGGGGAACCGCTCTGTAATTTTATGACACAGATTCATCTTTTACCGGGTCTGTGTCTACGATGGCAGTCCTCAGCAGTGTTCCTCCAGTAGGCAGGCACTTCCCCCTCTCTGGGGACACAGGCAGACCCGGGGGCACGGAGAGGGGGCGAGGTGCCCGCCCCTGGAAAGGATAGAGCTCTGATACCGTCCTTGCCCCGCGGGGTAGGAACGTGATGATGACGGGGTGGGTATGAGCCATGGCCCCTGGCACTCAGCAAGGCGTGCTTCGGCTGCGAGGAGAAGGATTTCTCTCCTCCAGCCCCGGACCTCATGGCCTCTCTGGAGACGCACGGGCCTGAGGAGGGGGCACCAACAGGCAGGCTCTCAGCGGCGGTGCCCGGGTATCTGGTCCTCCCTCCTGGGGACTTTGGTGCCACATGAACTCCCTGGAACTTGGACTTAGCTCTGGAAAGAAGGTGGAAATGAAGGCACGTGATCCCCGAGTCACCGAGTTGTCACCCGGCAGGATGGAATCTGAAACAAAGGCTCAGTTTCTCCATGTCTGTGTGTGGATGAGTCCTGGGTCCCCGACCCTTTGATTGGATTTTATCCTGTAGAACAAGGGAGCAGTGGCAGGGACTTGAACTTTTTCTCCACACGGCAGCGCGCGGCACGGGGTCTCGGCCAGCATCCACCCTGCGCCTTCCTTCCTGGGATGGCCTTGAGTTTTGTGGATGTCCCTCTCCCGTGTGACTCAGGGAAGGGTGACCCCGGCCCCAGCTCAGGAATGAAACCCAATCGCCGTAAAATGGGCTTTGTGGTCCGTTCTCCTTTCCAGGGACTGGTTTACACAAAGGCGTGGGAGGTACCTCAGCCAGTGACAAGTGAAGGGACACTGGCCCCTGCCCAGGAAGCCTGGAACCACGGGGTGACGCAGGGAGCTGGCCAGCCCCCAGCCCCCCAGTGACGGCGGTAGGAGGACGCAGGTTGCTGGGGTCCCTGATGGCAGACGGAGCTGCTTCTGGACCCGTCTTGGAGCCGCTGCTGGGAGAGAAGTTTCCTCCTCCCTTGGGCCAGAGAGTTTTCTGTTGTTCGCACCGGAGGGCCCCTGGCATCCCTGGTTGGTTGGAGGGGCCCCGTGTGCCTCTGCCTCGTTTGGGGCTGAAGGGCTGTGAGGGCCAGCCCTGGGGGACGCCGCCTGCTGCCCTCCTGTCCCCCGGCTGACGCGTGGCTCTCCCTCCCCAGCAGGCGTCCTCACGGGAGGGTTAATGAAGGAGGTTAACGGGCCTAATGGAGTCTGTCCAGATAAACGAGAGAGGGGCCTGACCCCTGCAAGTTGTGGGGCGTGCTCACGTCACTGGAAGTCCTGGGGCCCCCTCCGCTTCTATTAGGTGAACAAGCTGTGTTTGTCCGTTTGCAAACCGCTCTGTCCCTCTGTTCTCCGGGTTTTCCAGATCTCCGGGTTTCCAGAGATTTCTCCTCAGTGAGTCGACTTTCTTCTCTCCCTGGGGGGGTCCTCCAGACGGACCCCGGGCAGGCTCTCTCCCCGTGTGGGGGCGGGGAGCACCGGGCCCCCAGAACGCTCACGCCTGGCCCTGCCCGGAGAACCACTGTGCCTTCCCAGCGCCCATCCTGGGACGCGGGCCGTGGCTGCCGTGGCTCTGCGTGAAGCTGCTCCCCAAGCCTGGAGGTGGCCGGGGAAGGTCGGGAGGGCGGGGTCAGACGAGGACGGCGGCCTGCCCGTCCCAGGCAGCTGGAACGTAGATGTGGGGGCTGGAGCTCACGCAGCCTGCTTCAACATAAGGAGGAACCAGGTGTTGAGAAATTCCTAGAAACAAGACAGACGAGTGTTCTTTCGCCAGTGAGAAGTCACTTCTGTCTTGCCTAGGCTCCCGTGGACTGCGGTTTCCCGTGGCTCGGGGCTGACGCTCCCCCCTGGCGGGTGCAGCCCCACCAGGACGTGTCCTGCCCCTCCCCCGCGCCGTGCTGACTGCAGACTGCACCCGCCCTGGCCTTGGCTCAGCCCCGGGCCCCTCAGGGCAGGGTGGGCTGGGGCTGGCCTCACGGAAGATGCTAGGCCGGGGCCCAGGGTCTGCCTCTCCCACGGGCTCCCAGGGCATGCCGGGCTGCACGGGGGGGGGGGCAGCGGGGGCTTGGAACTCACCTGCCTGCTGGGGTCCCAGCCCAGGTGTTCTCACCTCCTGTCTGCGCCCCCCGCCGCCCCCTGCCTGCGAGAACAGCCCCCAGAGAAAAGCAGTCGGCAGAGAGGGTTCTGATGTGGACGGGCCCGGCTCACGGCGAGGGCGGGCTCGGCCGTCGTCGTGGGTCCTGGAGGCCCCTCGTTACTCTTCGGTCTCGAGTGACAGAGATGTTTTACCTCCCGCTCCTGGCCGCTCCGGCCAGCTTCCTGCCGCGGGGCCGTCTTGCACCTGTAAGACAGGACGCTGGGCGTCAGCGGGCGGTGCCTGGAAGCGGCCCAGGACGGGCCCAGGGGATGCATTACCGGCCGGGCCGGTGGGTTTCCGGGCTTCTGGGTTAAGATCGGCTTCATTTGTCTTTTCTGATGCTCGGCTGGCGACGGGAGGCTGGGGCAGGGGGCGGACGGCCCGCATTCCCACCCCGCCTGGAACACTGGGATTGCCGAGTGGAGGCGTCGTGAGTCCCTCCTGAGCAGAGCGTGTGACTTCCTCGGGGAGACCTCCAGAGCCCCCTGCCCTCCGGCGTGGTGGCAGCAGCCTGGGTCCTGGAGCTAAGCCGAGGTCCTGGGGAAAGTGGTCAGGGAGTGAGGAGCAGGGCCGGGGTGGGAACCGGGTGGGCAGAGAGAAGTTACAGGAGACACGGGGGGCCAGGCCGGCAGGGCCAGGTCACGGCAGAGCTGGGGGACCCAAACTTAGAGACGTGGGATGAGGCAGTGAGCCGCAGAGACAAGGCACGGATGAGCCTACACAAAGGACTGTGCTGCAGACGCACGGATTGTGCCAAAGAACATTCCAAAATCGGGGAAAAGCCAGTGAATTCTTGTCGCCATACTCTCTGAACTCTTCCTCAGGGAGCCCCAGGGCAAAGGGCTGCGACTGTGTCCAGAATTTTGATCTCCCCAAACTCCAGATGCCCTCGGGGGTCTTGTCAGGTCGGCCTAGGAGGTGGGAGAACCCCGTCTTCTTGTCTGCCAGTGGCGGATTATTCAACGAGCGCCGTTCATTTCTGGTAGGGTGTCCGCACGCTGTCCCATCTAATTCCATTGGATGTCCCGCTTTCAGCCCCATGTGACTTTATCAGAGGTTCCTCGTAGGAATCAACTCTTTATGCCTGGTCGCCACCTGATGAGCCCATGCCAGAATCTTCTGTGCTTTGTGAGGTGGTGGGCGTGCACTTCTAAACACAAACCAGCTTTTACGGCGTTCTGTCTGCGCCTCCCCGAGAGTCGTCAGAGCTTTTCCGGCTGGAGCCCTAACCGCTCTCTTCAGAGGTGCACACGGCAGGAAGCAGGAGAGGCAGGCGCTCGGTGTAGACGTGGGGGGCTGGGGACCAGCACGGGGCAGCAGGATGGTGGTGGGGGGGGCTGGCTAGCAGGTGGGGCCGCGCAGGAGGCAGGACGGAGTCTCGCAGCGGGGTGCAAAGTGAGTGGGGGACACTGGATCTGATCTTGGGAATGTGGGGCCTGCGGGGGAGGCACTGGGCTGTGTGTCAGACCCAGCACTTCCCAGGCGGAGACCGTAAACTTGAAGAACCCCGGCTGGGCAGGACTTAGAGGTGTCAGCACTTAAGCAGCTTGGCTGGGCGGCCAGTGCTTAGCGAGGGAGGAGATTCGCGTGCGGTTCCGATTCCCGGACGTTCTTGCTTGGTCGGGGCTGGCTGAGCCTGTCCCACATGGCGGCTGTGCTGGCTGGCGCTGGGCAGACAGACACCCCTTCACCGGGCACGCTGCCCCCCGTCCATTGTGTCCCCAAACCACCTGTCTGAGGGTGTCCCAAGAGGTCAACTTTGCATCCATTGGAAATTGAAGACTGCTCTTGACCTTGAGAAGGTTTGAGCCCCGGGTCAGAGGAGGGCGACGGACAGACGAGCAGTTCAGCAAATCATAGCATCCCGTCAGGGAAACGGGGTAGGAGAACCCCGAGCCAAGGCTGTGGAGGTGTGGCCGGCAGAAGGATGTCCCCGAAGGTGTCCACACTCGATCCTCAGGACCTGTGACCGTGTCCTTTTACAGGGGACAAGGCACTCTGTCGACGGATGAAGTTACCCATCTTGCGATGGGGAGGGTGTTCTGGATCCCCCGTGTGGGGCCTGGAACGGGGGACCTTTCCCGGCTGGCGGGGGACCAGACAGAAGGAGGAGGACAGGCTGGCAACGTCAGAGGGGCTCTGAAGGGGGAGCGAGGGGCCCCTCTCGGAGGAAAGGCCCTCGGCTGACAGCCCGAAGGACACGGGGTCAGCCCTACGACCCCAGGAGCTGCCAACAACCCCGCGTGAACGAGCAAGCGGGTCCTGCTCCACAGCCCCAGAAAGACGCGCGGCCAGAGGGTCCCCTGACTGCAGCCCAGGGAGCCCCCATCGGACCTGTCACCTGCACAACTGGGACGGAAGAAATTCGTGTCGTCCGAGCCACGGACTGTAGTAACTCGTTAGGTCAGCAGCAGGAGACCACGGAGCAGGTTCAGCTGGCACTGACCGGAAGGTGCCCCACCTGACGCCAGGTGTGTGCGCAGGTGCTGGGGTGGATGCGTCCTGGGGTCGGGACCCAGAGGAGGGCGTGGTGAGCAGGGCAGGGGCGCTGTCCGAGAGGCCGTCGGCACTGTCAAGAGTCGCCCGCGGACCCGATCGGGTCACAACCCAGGATCAGAGCGGCCCCAGGCCCGGACCCGCGAGCAGCATCCGGGCAGGACGTGAGGAGCGGCCCTGAGAGGTGACGTCCCACGGCTGATACAGGACGTGCCGGGCGACGTGTGGGTACAACGGACGCGTCAGACGTGCGGCTCCTGGACGTGAGTGCGCCCTGCGCCGCTGACCGATGACGTCACACGTGGGGATCCGGGACGTGACGTGCGCCAAGCGGCTCCGACAGACGACGTGGGACCGTGAGATACGGAAGTGACGTGGACCGCGTGGATACAGCAGATGACGTCAGACCTGCGGCTCTAGAACAGGACTTGGGACGTGCGGCTCTGGCAGATGACATCGACGGGCTGATACAGGAGGAGACATGCGCCCTGCGCCTGTGACGGATGACGTCACACGTGGGGATCTGAGACCTGACGTGCCAGACGTGCTGATATCACAGATGGGGACACCATGGGGATCCCGGACGTGACGTGCGCCCCGCGGCTCTGATGACCACGACGTCGGAGAGCGGCACCCCGAGCCGCGTCCCCGCAGGATGCCCATCCAGCCCGAGCGGCCGGGAGGTCCCCGCGCGGAGCCCCCTTCCCGTCCCGGGCCGAACTCCTCCTCAGCGGCCGGTCCGCAGGGTCCCCCCCGCGCCAGCACCGCCCCGGGGCAGGTGTTCCCCGCCACCCGCCACCTCCCCCCCCTCAGAGCGGGTCTCCGGGCGGCAGGTCCAGACCCGGTTCGGCCGGTGGGCCCGTGTCAGACGGACCGGGGGACGGGGCGGCGGACCCGGGGGAGGCGGTGCCCGCACCCTTCCTCTGCCTGAGCACACGTCCTCCGACGGAGCCCGAGGGCCATCGCCAGGCCCCAGAGGAGGGGCCCCGGCGTGCCCGGGGCGACGTGGTCCCCGCCGGTGTCATCTGCCAGCCGCCGCCGCGGGGAGGCCCGCGTGTGCCAGGGAGGCAGATGGTTCTCTCCTCTGCCTAACGTGCCTCCTGGCAGCTGGGCCAGCTCAGGGGCAGGAGCAGCAGGTGTTTTCCTGCCCTGCGCTTCAGCCGGGAGCAAGCCCCGCCCCCGCCCCGCCCCGCCCGGGGAGGTGCTGCCTCCTGCCCTCCCCCCAGCGGGGCCCCTGAGCGCCAGAGCAGAGGCCCTGTGGCTGGGAGAGAAGGACTCCCTTCTTCCACGCCGAGGACCGGCCCCGTGTCCCAGGAGGGAGCGGCGGTGCCCGCGGCCAGTGACCCAGGCACCGAGCCCGACGGAAGGGAGGTGAGGTGGGGTCAGCGGTCGAAGCGAGAGGCCTGCCCGAGTCTCAGACGCCTGTCCCTGCATCTCAGGCCGCAGCCCCGAGGGTTCGGGCCCCTTCCCGTCGGGGCCTCTGACAACCCCCTTGAGGCCCCCCCAGGTGAGGCCCCCTAAGTGTGGACCGCCCCCCCCTAGTTATGGACCCCTGGGTGAGGATCCCTCCGTGTGGACCCCCCCAGATACGGACCCCAGGTAAGGTTCCCCCAGATGTGGGCTCCCAGGTGAGGCCCCTTGAGAAGCCCCTACAGGTGAGGGCCCAGAGAGCTGCCTTCGGGGGTCTGAGCTCATGGACTTGACGGGGACCAAGCCTGGCCACGCATGGGGTCTTCTGGGAGGGAGGCCCACACATCCCCTGCGTTCACCCTCAGGCTGGTCTCTGGGAACGGGGCTGTGCGTCTCTAGACAGGGGGGTTGGCACCAGCAGTCGGGACGCCTGGGTCCCCACGGTTCCCTGGCCTCTGTGCCCCCTGGGGAACTCAGGGCGGGTTCCGTGCATCGCCCACACCTGCCTGAGTCCCCAGGTGAGTGGCTTTGCAGCAAATGCCCGAGCGTGGGTGGGAGGGAGGGAGCCCTGCCAGGGGCGGCCCTGCGCCCTGCTGGGTGTCACCTGCAGCTCAGCCCAGGGATGAAGGGCAGGTGTGTTTGCTGTGCTCCGTGGCCTTAACTGCAGGTGTGAGCAGCAGCAGCAGGAGGAGGAGGAGGAGGAGGAGGGTGTGTCAGGAAGGAGTAAGGAGCTCCTCTGTAGGGAGAGGCTCCGGGTTTCCAGAATGTGGAGCCGGCGTCCTGCCTCGGGGCCCAGCCCTCGACTGGATCACAAGGGGACCTGCGTCCTAGACCTCAGGCCGCGGGGCCGCGTTCGGGGGCAGCAGAGCCCGGCTCCAGGGCGAGGACGTCGGCCTTGCGTGATGAACGTGGGTGCAGGTTAGAAGCCGCGCCCGGGCAGAAAGCAAGCGGGCCGTGCGGCAGGACCCCCCGAGCCCCAACGGTTCCCTCTGAGCCGTCACGTGGAGCCCCGGCTGGTGCCTGTGTGGGCGCTGGGGGGTTTGCTCTGCCCCTGAGGCTGCAGGAGGGAAGGGTCTGTGGGGAGCAGGGGTCCTGGGCACCTGCCTGCTCTGGGACCTGAGGGGCTGTGGGGGCGGCTGGGAGCAGGGGTGACTGGGGGCAGGGGCCCCGCCGGAGAAGACCCGACTCAGGAGAGCAGGAAGGGGGGGTGCAGGATGGAGCAGTGCTGTCTGCGGGGCTGGGCCAGCAGGGAGGGGTTTCCCACCGTCCCGTGGGAGGCTGCCCGACGGGTGGTGAGCCCCCCGTCACCGGGAGGATTCGAGCACACATGGGTGATTGGGGCTCTCCTGGCCCTGGGCTCTGAGACAGGAGCCCTGGGGGGGTGGCTGGCTGGAACGTCCCGTCTATGGAGAGGAGCCCTGGTCGGGGATGACCCGGCCTGGAAGGCACTGGCAGGAGGCAGGACTGGGAGAAGTCTGGCCCCCAGCCCACGGCGGGGTCCCTCGGGAGGGGTCTTCCTGCGGGACAGCTCAGGATGTGCTGAGTCACCCCCTCCCTGAGCAGTTGTGTTTGGTGAATTGGGGAGGCTCGTTTCTGATTCAGGACCTGGTCCCCCCCAGCCCCCCTGTCCCTCTGTCACAGGTGGGGGAAGGGGAAGGAGGAAGCCGGGGAGCCCTGTCCCCGTGGCAGCCCCCCTTGGCATCGCCCCTGTGTTAGGCCAGGGTCCTGGTGTCTGGGAGGGCAGGTGGCCAGGGCATGCTGTGGTCTCAGGCATGGCAGGGGATGCCACGCGGGGGGGGGGGGGGGGCAGGCGGAGTGCTCAGGATGCTGACTGTTCCCTGTGGTAGGCAGGTGGACAGATGCAGAGATGGCAGGACACAGTGCAGCCCCAGGAAGGGCCCCCAGTCCAGCCTGCAGGCCCTGCCTGGAGCGGAACCTGTTCCCTCTGGGACAGTCCCTGCACCTGGGGCCACGGCAAGGAGGGACCCCCAGATTCCCACGGGAAGTGATCCCAGCGCCAGGTGCTCGTGGTGTCGCCAGCGGGGCACGGTGGTCGGGACGGCCCGTGGGCTCTGTTGACCCCGCCAGGGTTTGTCCTGCTTGTTTGAGTCCCCGCGGAGGTGGGAGGGGGGGCCGGGGCAGGGTCATCAGGTGAGGTTCGAACACCCCTGGGTACCTGACTGAGCCCCGGGCAGGCGGTGCCTGCAGCCCTCAGGGTCACCTTGGCTTCGTGCCCCAGGAGCTGATTCTCCCAGGGGCTGGGAGCGTCTCTCCCCACCTGCCTCCTGCCCAGGGCTGCCCTGACAGCCTCCGCCCAGCTGAGGGGGCCGGCAGTGGGGGGGTGGGGGGGGGGCTGCACCTGTGTTTGCACAGAGCACCTCGGGTGTCTGCTCTGACCCCATTAGAAACCCAGGATTCGGCCACAAACAGCTCGTCCGATACTTTACTAGAGCTCCCGGGTGCTCCAAGCACACAACCCGCAGAAACCCCCCGACCTCCCGGGGCTGGGACACCTGCACTTCCCCGGGACCCTTCAGTTGGGGAGGAAACATTTGTCGTTCTGCCCTCTGTCAGAGTTGGTGATTTATGTCAGAGCTTTGCTGAGCCATTCAGAAGCTGCTAAAAAATGCGATTTGCTTAGAGTTTACTAAACATTTTAAATTCTTATATTTTGCATAAAAATTTAATATTAATAAAAAAGGTTGCTAGTTAATAAAAAAGGTTGCTAGGATTGTTGAGAATATTTCCTAACAGTTCAGTAAAGTTAAATAATTCAGCAGGAAGCATGAAAATCAAGCTGGGCATATTTCTGCTTAAGGACAACATATTTTAAATACTTACGGATTATTTATTCCCTTAATTCTCCTGAAATGGAACCGTAAATCCTTATTAGATTTTTAACGAATATTAACTTCTCAAATGAAAGTCAAGGTTCTGCTCTTCTCGGAGAGGCCGAGGGAGGGGGCAGAGTGCATCTGTCAGGCTCCGGAGGCCGACTCCGAGGGCAGGTCCTGGTACCCGGAGCCCCCGGGGCAGGCCCACCAGCCGCGTGGGTCTGGGGTCTTTACAGGAAGGAGCAGCGCCTCCCCTGCCCCTGAGGAGGAGAGGGAGGCAGGACTGAGGCGAGGGCACGGTGGCAGAGATGTCCCCACCCATCACGGTTCCATGGAGCAGGTCTGCTCAAGCAGAAGTTTCGGGTCTGAGCCTTAGGGGCCCGTCCGGGCCTCAGGGTGCGGCTCGCTGGGTGCAGGTCCCCGAGATCAGGTGTGAGCCCGGCCCGCTGGAGGGCCGGTGGGGCCTGAGCGGGTGCGTTGCGGGGTCAGGGGCTCCGGGGGAGCTCGGTGGGCGGCCAGCTCCGTCCTCCAGCAGCCGGCTCAGAACTGCAGTGGTCCTCGTGAGTCCCAGCCGGTACTCCCGGGCCCTCGACACTTAGCTCCGGGCAGCGCCTGTCCCACAGTCCGGCTGGGCTGTTCACCCTGGAGAGCCGTGGGCCGTGTCCTGCAGTCTCGTCCTGTAATTATCAGCCACTCAGGGACGAGGACCGGGCAGTAACCACGTGCCTCCCTCCTGAGGGGGGGGTCTCCTGTCCCGCAGCATCCTCAGCAAGGCCTGATTGGTTCCCCGGGAGAGGCCACCCCGGGGGTGCTGACCGAGCCTGCCTTGGCCTCCAGGACATGGGTCTGAGGCTCCGGGTGGCTCCGGTGGGGGCTTGGGGCTGCCCAGGGAGCTGGGCGGGTGGTCCCCGTGCAGGGGGAGCCTGGTCCCCTAGCCGGGCAGGCAGCCCCAGGTCACCAGCGAGGCCGCTGAGGCACAGGTCGGGGCCCTGGGCTCTGGCCAGGCTGCCTGGGCTTAACCCCGGGGCCGCCACCCCCTGGAGGTGAGGTTGAGGCATCCTTGATGGAGCCTGTCTGCACCTGCGGGTTCCCGCCCGCAAATGGGGGTGATGATAAACGCGTCCCCAGTTGAGACAAGGAAGTGCTCTGAGCGTGGCCTGGTGCAAGGTGAGCTCATTCAAACCCAGGGTCAAAGCCCAAAGGAGGCTCAGGCCCCGGATCCCACATCCTGTGTGCTCAGCAGGCAGTGGAGTTTCTGACTGTAACTAACACCCCCCGCCATGGGAAGTCAGGCACCGCCCACCCTGACCAGGTGCTTGTGGGGTGGAGGCTTTCCCTGTGTGGGCACTTGAGGCTGATCAAGGAAAAGACCAGGTGGGTGTTGTGGACAGGTGCCTGCAGGGGCGTCCCCTCCAGCCAGCAGAGGGGGGAGCCCAGGCGGGGCCGCAGAGGGGCTCTGGTGTCTGTGAAGACGTTCACGGAGGAGCCTGGGTCGCAGAACCGCAGGGGCCAGAGGGGTCTGGGCTCTTTCCTGCCCCAGGGTGTGTGTGGTCTGCCACAGAGGCTGGCTGTAGTTTCACTGCCTATGCAAAACAGGCGAGCCCTAAAAGGCTGAAAGTTGCTCCTTTGTCTCCATTTAAAGCAATTGGATGTGTCAGCCTTGGCATCTGGCAGGGGTGGGCTGGAGGGCAGTGCATGCTGTGAAGTCAGCGTGTGGGCTCAGTGTGCGGGGCCAAGGGGAGCCCTGGGCCGGCTCCCAGTCAGTCTCTCACAGCCGGCCTCAAGCGCGCCCTCCTCCAGGGGGCAGAGGCACAGGGGTGTGTGTGCAGGACGGCCTGCTGGGGTGGTGGCGGTTCCCTGGAACCAGGCACCGCTTGGCCTGGAGGGGCCTGTGCTGCACAGTTCTGAGTTCCGGAGCTGGGAGGGACCGCCACGTGATGCGGCGGGGGAGAGCAGGGACCTTCCCTGTCCCAGGACAGTCCTAGGACGTCTCTCATTCCCTGGCACTTCTGCTCTGACTGGGATGCCTAATTCCTGGGGCACATCCACAGTGACCCGACCGGTCTCCGTAACCAGGCACATCTCCTCTGGCCTGTGATGTCCTGTGATACCCAAGGTGTGTCTAACGTGACCTTGGATGTCTCCCTTATTCCCAGGTGTGTCTGAACTGGCCTGGGAGCTCCCCAATTCACCACATGTGTCTACACTGGTAGTTCTTATTCCCCAGGTGGATCTACTCTGACCTGTGATGACTAATCTGTTGTGTTTACTCTTACACTGGTTACGCCCAAATTCACGACCTCTGATGTCATCCTGTTGTGCAGGCTTTTTGGCTTTGACCTAGGGTGTTCTAATTCCCTAGAGGTGTCTACCCTGAACTTGGATGACTTTCTAACTCTCCAGTTGTGTCTACTCCTACATAGAATGTCTCCCTCATACCACAGGTGTCTCTACCCTGACCTGGCAGACATGGAAGCACGTTTCCTAGCCTAGTCTACACTGCTGTGAATGTCTCCCAGCTTCCCCAGGTGCGCCATCACTAGCCTGCGATTCTCCATAATCTCTAAAGTGTGTTCAGCATGAACTTGGATGTCTCCCTAATTATACTCACCTTTGGTATTTCCCACACAATTGTCCAAGTGTGTCTACACTGACTTGGGATGTCTCTCTAAATGTGTCTACACTGTGTTCGAGGTGCACACAGTGATGTGTCTACACTATGTTGGGGCATCTCCCTTAATCCCCAAGTGTCTATACTCTGATATGTGCTGTGTCCCTAAATTCCCAGGCTGCATTGACTTGAGTGGTCTCCCTGATTTTGCAAGAGTTTCTCTAGTGACTGTGAAATCCCAGTAATGCCCCCAAGAGTGTCTTTACTCACTGGATGTCACTTGAATTCCCTGGGTGTGTCTTACCCTGACCAGGATGTCTTCCTAGTTTCCCCAGGGTGGAGAATGTGGTCTAGGATGTCTCGTTATTGCCACTGTGTGTCTCCACCGACCTGGGAACTTCCCCCAAGTCCCCGGGGATCACCCTAAGAAACCTACCTAAGACCTGGGAATCTTCTTGGAGAAGCTAGATGTGTATACAGTGACCTGGGGGGTCCCCCTGCTTCACCAGTGTGTGCATCCTGACCTGGGGGGGGGGGTCCCCCTGCTTCATCAGGTGTGTTTAGACTTACCAGGCATGTTGTTCATAGTGCCCAGGTGGGTCTAAATTGTATCGGGATGTGGATTTCCCAAGTTGTGTCTTTTTAACCTGTGATGTCTTTGTAAGTCTCAGTTCTATATACCGCAATCTCGGATCTCTCCCAAATTCCAGGAGTGTGTATACACTGATCTGTGAAGTCTCCCTCCTTCTGGGATTTATCTGTGTCTCCCCAGATGTGTCTCACCTTACCTGGGATTGCCCTATAACTGCCTAGGTGTGTCTACCATGAACACGGATATCTTCCTATTCCAGATGTATCCACACTGACCTGGGATGTATCTACTTAGGAGTGGCTACTATCAGCTGTTTCATATCCCTCATTCCTTGTGTGTATCTACGTTGACCTGGAAAGCCACCTTAATAACAGGGTGTTTACGCTGAATTAGGAAAAAAAAAAATCTCTCTAGCTCTCCATGTGTGTTTACTTTAACTTGATGGTCTCCCAAACCCCAGGTATATATACGTCGTCCTGGGATGTCTACAGAATTCCTGAGGTGTCTCTAACTTAACCTAGTGTTTCTGCCACAAAACCCAAGTGTGGGTACTTTGATTTGGGATGGGTCCCCGATTCCCCCGGTTTGTCTACACAGACGCGAGATGTTTCCCTAATTGTGTAGACACCTGGTTATACCTTGAGCTGGGACATCTAATAACCCACGTGTGTCTCTGTTGACCTAGAAATTCTAATTTCCCAGCTGTTTCCATACTGACCTAATAGGTCTCCCTAATAACCAGGCATGTTTTTGACCTGGATGTCTCCCTCCTTGTGTTGTGCCTACTCTGATCTGGAATGTGCCACTAATTCCTCAGCTGTGTCTACACTGACCTGGGACGTATTGCTCATTTTCCAGATGTGTCTTCAATAACCTTGGATATCCTCTTAATTCACCAGCTACGTCTGCGCTGACGTGGGATCTCTAATACCCTAGATATTTCTACCCTGACCTGGACTGTTTTCTTCATTCACCAAGTATGTCTGCCCTAAACTTAAATACTCCTGAAAATTCCTAGGCATGTTTTCTCTGATACCCCCTTGTATCCACACTAACACAAATTCCTAATTCCCAGATGTTTCTACTAGGACTTGGGATGTCACCCTCCTTCCCCAAGTATGTCTGCTCTGACCTGGCACATGTCACTAATTCCTAAGGTGTGTGTCCACTGACCTGGGATATGTCATTAAAACAGGGGCTTATCTGTACCGCTATGGAGTCTGTTTCTCTGTTGTCCCTACACTGGAAGTGTCTCCTAATTGCACAGGTGTTGGCTGTCTTGAACCTCAGTGTCTTCCTAATTCCTGAGATGCATCTAGACTGACTTGGACCGTTTCACTAATTCCTCAGGTATATCTACCAAAAATGGTATCTTTTCCTAATTTACCAGGGGTGTCTACACTGACCTGGGATAGTTTCTTAATTCCCTAGGTGTTTCAACACTGAGCTACTATAACTCCATAGGTTTCCAGGTATGTATACCTCAACATTAGATGTTTTGGGTTTTTAAAAATTTTTATTGGGGTATAATTGACTTAATATAACATTAAGTTTTAGCACATTGATTTGATACGTTTTTGTCTTGCAATATGATTACCACTGTAGCATTAGTTAATACATTTATCCCACCACAGATTCTTTCTTTTTTGCAATGAGAACAGTTGAGATCTAGTCAGCAGCCCTGACGTTTGTAACACAGTCCTGTTGGCTATAAACACTAGCTGTACATTCGATTCCCGAGCCGCTTTATCTCCTGGTTACAAGTTTCCACGCTGACATCTCCCCAGTTCTCCCACCCCCCAGCCACTGCAGCCACAGTTTGCCCCGGTTTTGCAAGTTTGACTTCTTATTTTACATATGAGGGTATACAGTATTTGTCTTTCTCTGATTTATTTCACTTACTGTAATGTTCTCAAGGCCCATCCTGTGGTACAAATGTCAGGATTTCCTCCTTTCTCGTGTCCCAGTATTCCATGGTGTGTTCACACACCTTTAAAGCTGTTTTTTTTTAATGTTTATTAATTTTTGAGAGAGAGACACAGCATGAGCAGGAGGGGCAGCGAGAGGAGGAGACACAGAATGCAAAGCAGGTCCAGGCTCTGCACTGTCAGCACAGAGCCCGATGCGGGGCTCGAACTCACAAACTGAGATCATGACCTGAGCTGCAGTCAGATGCTTCATCGACTGAGCCACCCAGGCGCCCCACACACCATCCTTCTTATCCACTCACTCATCGGTGAACGTTTCAGGTGTTTCCATATCTTGGCTGTTGTGAATAATAATTACTATAATGGGGCGCAGATATCTTTTCGATATCGTATCTTCGTTTCCTGCAGGTGTATACCCAGAAATGGGTCTCGTGGGTCATACGGTTCTGTGTTTTTAAAGTAGCCTCCATATTTTCCATAGGGGCTGAACACTCCCACCACGGCGCACATGGTTCCCGTGTCTGCGCGTCCTCACCAACACTTCTCCCTTGTCGTCTTGGTGACAGCTGTTCCAGCAGGTGCCAGGTGGTAGCTCATTATGATCTTGATCTGTATTCGCCTGATTATTAGGGTTGTGGAATATCTTTTCATGTATGTACCTGCTGACCATTTGAATGTCTTCTTTGGAAAAATGTTAGTTCCTCTGTTTTTTAAAAGATCGGTGTTATTACTGAGTAGTATGTTCTTTATATATTTTCAATTTTAACCCTTTCCTCAATGGTTTGCAAATATTTTTCTCATTCCACAGACTGGCTTTTTTTTTTTTTTTTTTTTACTGTTCCTTTGCAGTGCAGAGGCTGGTTAGTTTGACACCGTCCCACTGGTTTTTTGCTTTTGTTGTGCTTTTGCTGTCGTATCCCCAAAACCATTTCCAAGACCAACCTCAGGGAGCTTCTTCCTGCGTTTTCTTCTGGGAGTTCTGTGGCATCAGCCTTTATGTTTAAGTCCTTAATGTATTTAGAGTTAATTTTGGAGAGTTGAGTGGTGTAGGATAGGGGTCCAATTTCATTTCTCAGCAAACAGCTGTCTAGTTTTCCCAACACCATTTGCCGAAGAGACCCTCCTCTCCCTATTAGGTACTTTTGGCCCCCTTGTCAAAGAGTAGTGGATCGTAAATGTGCGGGTTTATTTCAGGGTTCTCTGTCCTGTTTTATTGGTCTTTGTTTTTATGCCAGTACCATATTGTTTTAATTGCATGGTTTTGTAGTACAGTTTGAAACCAGGCAGTGTGATGTCTCTGGATTTCCTTTTTTTTAAATCAGGAGCGTTATATTTGGGGGTGCCTGGGTGGCTCAGTTGGTTAAGCATTGGACTATTGTTTTTGGCTTAGGTCATGATCTCACGGTTTGTGAGTTCGACCCCCTCACTGGGCTCTGTGCTGACAGTGTGGAGCCTGCTTGGGATTCTCTCCCTCTGTCTCTCCTCCACTCACTCTGTTTCTCTCTCAAAAATAAATAAACTTAAAAAAAAAAAAAAAGATTGTTCTATTTGGGTCATTCTTTGGGGAGAGTTCCATATAAATTTTAGGATTTTTTCTGTTTCTGTGAAAAATGCCATTGGAATTCTGACAGGGGTTATGTTAAATCTGCATATGGCTTTGGGTAGTATGGCTATTTTAACAATGTTAATTCTTTGCTTCCGTGAACATGGGGCATCTTTCCTTTTGTTTCTTCTTCAATTTCTTTCATCAAGCTCTTGTAGTTTTCATTGTGCACATTTTTCACCTGCTTGGTTAAATTTATTCCTACTTTTATTGTTAAAAAGTTGCTCTTGTGAATGCGATAGTTTTCTTTTTCAGATGTTCCACTGTCTGTGTATACAGACACACTGATTTCTGTGTGCTGATTTTGTATCCTGAAATTTTACTAAATTCATCGATTAGTTCTAATAGCTTTTTTAGTGGAGTCTTTAGGTTTTCTATGTATAACATCGTATCACGTACAAAGAATGACAATTTTACTTCTTCCTTTCTGATTTGGATGCATTTTCTTTCTTTGTTGCTTGATTTCTCTGGCTGGAATTTCCATTGCTGTGGGTTGACTAGGAATAGTGAACTCTTTTCTTGTTCCCGATCTTGATGGTGAAAGACTCAAAGTGTTTCTTCTGGGTATGAGGTTCGCTGTGGGCTCGTTGTTAACCAGCTTAATTATGTTGAAGTGTGTTCCTTCTGCACGACTTGTTAACAGGTTTTATCATCAAAGGTATAGTCTGTAGAATGCTTATTCTGCATTAACTGAAATGATAGGAGTTTTTTTCTTTTACTCTCACATGTATCACTTAGTGTATGTTGAACCACCCCCGCATCTCACAGATAAGTCTGTTGCTTGTGGTATTATATAACTGGTCTTAGGTGTTGAACTTAGTTTACTAATATTTTGTCAACCTATCAGGGTAATGCTTACCTTATAAAATAAGTTTGGAAGTGTCTCCTCCTCTTCAGTTTTTGGGACTGTGTTGGGGGAGGAACAGCATTAATTCTTCTGTAAACGTTTGGTAGATTTCAGCAGTGAAGCCACTTGGTCCCGGGGTTTTCTGTGTTGGGAGGTTTTTGGTTGTTGATTCAATCTCCTGACTCATTATTGACCTATTCAAATTTTATACTTCTTCCTGATCCAGGCTTGGTAGTAGTCTCTTATGATCCTTTGCATTTCTGTCGTATCAGTTGCAATATCTTCTCTTTCATTTCTGATTTTGAGTCTTCTTTTCTTAGTCTAGCTAAAGGTTTGTCAAGTTTATCTTTCCAGAAACCCAGCTCCCAGTGTCACTGATCTTGTCTGTTGCTTTTCTGGTCTCTATTTCATTTGTTTCAGCTCTGATCTTGGAGAATCTACTTCCTTCCCTATGCAGACTTTGGGTTTAGTTCTTACCTTTCTAGTTCCTTGAAGCATAAAGTTACATTGTTTATTTAAGGTGCTTTTATTTTAACGTTTGCACTAGTTACTATAAACCTCCCTCTCAGAGATTGTTTTGGAGCATCCCATGGGTTTTGGTGCATTATGTTTCTGTTGTCATTTGTTTGCAGGTATTTTGTTTAATTTCCTATTGATTTCTTCTTTGGCCCATTCATTGTTCAGGAATGCCAGGTTTAGTTTACCCATTTGTAGATTTCCCAGCTTTACTCTTTGTGTTGATTTCCAGTTTTGTACCATTTCAGTGAGAAGAGATACTTGATATAATTTGTCTTCTTAAATTTGCTAGGACTCATTTTGCAGCCTGTCATATGATCTGTCCTGGAGAATGTGTGTATTAGGGAACAATATGCATTCTGCTGCTGTAGCTAGAATGTTCTATAAATGTCTATTAGGTCCATTTGGTCTAATGTATGGTTCAAGTCCAATGTCTCCTTGTTGATTTTCTGTCTGGATGATCTATATCCATGGCCGAAAGAGGGCTATTAGAGTCTATTATTGTGTTGTCTTTTTTTCCCTTTCAGATCTGTTAGCATTTGCTTAATATATTTAGGTGCTTTAACGTGTGTATGTTTGACTGTCATATTCTTGGTAAACTCCCTTTATCATTATGTAATGACCTCTTTTGTTACTGTTTTTGGCTTAAAATCTATTTTCTCTGATATAAATACCCTTGCTTTCTTTTGGATTACACCCTCATGAAATATCATTTTCTGTCCCTTGACTTTGAGCCTATGTGTGTCCCTAACCTGAAGCAAGTCTCTTAGAGCCAGCATGCAGTTGGCTCTTTTCAGAAATCCATTCAGCCACTGTGTGTGTGTCGATTGGAGAATTCAGTCCATTTGTATTGAGTGTGATTACTGGTAACAGAGTGGCTATAGGAAGCCCTTATTACCTGTTTCCTGGTTGTTTCGCAGTTCAATTTTCCCTGTGCTGTTTCTGCCCATTTTTGTATCTCGATTTTCTATGGCGGTCCGCTCTTTTTTCCCTTCGCTCTTTTGTGCCTCTACTTGGGAATTTTGCTCTGTGGTTACCAGGAGGCTGACGCGATCTATCTCCGATAAAACAGCCCATTTGAAGTTGACAGTGACTCCACATGCAGAATCCTCACTCTTTACCACTTGTAGATTTTTGATGTCACAGTTTTTCTCTTTTGTATTGTGCATTAATCAATCATAGTAGCTGTGATTTTTATATTCTTTCCCCTGGACCTTTATGTTCCAGCAAAGTGGCTAATCTACCATCGCAATCTGACTCGTGTGTCGTTTCGCTGATTAACGTCCCCTCACCTCAGCTGGAATAACTCTTCTCAGCATTTCTTGTAAGGAGGGTCCAGTGCAATGAACTCGCTCAGCTTTTGTTGGAAAAGTGTCTATTTCTTCATTTCTGAAGGATAACTTTACCAGATATTCTTGGCAGGCCGTTTTTTTCCTACAGCACTTTGAATTATCATCCACTCTCTCCTGGCCTATAGGCTTTCTGCTGAGAAATGCACTGACTACCCAGTGAGGGTTCCTTTGTAGATTACAATATTCTCTGCATGCTTTTCGGATTCTCTGTCTTGGATTTTTGACAGTTTTGTCATGGTGAGTGTGTTTTGGGGAAGGCCTGTTGCCACCGGGATAGGAGGGTGGTCTATCGGCTTCCTGAACTTGGCTGCCCAAGTGTCTCCCCAGGTCTGGGACATTTCAGCCATTATTTCTCAAATAAACTCCCTGCTCCTTTTCTCTTTCCAGAATGCAATTTTTCTGATACTTGTACTTTTGACGGAGTCGCATGGACCTTCTAGGCTTTTGTAATGCTTTTTAATTCTTTGTAATCCCGATTGGGTTATTTCAAAGTTCCTATCCTGTAGCTCACTGATTCCGTCTTTCATTTTATACACTCTGCTGTGAGTGCCCTCTATTGCATTTTTCATCCCATTCATTCAATTCTTTAGTCCCAGTTTTTTGTGATTTCTCATTGTTAAATTTCTCATTTTGTTCATGTACATGCAGCTTTTCTGATTTTTGTTAAATTGTCTTTTGTGTGTTTTCTTTGGGCCCCTTATCAGCTGGGTCACAAACTTCAGCCTTTGTGTTTGGTGGTTGGAGGGTTTTGTTGCCTTATGGTGATGATGCGTTCCTTGATTCTTCACTCACGTTCGTTGTACTTTTGCGGTGCTGCTCTGGTGGAGGAGTGGCGGACATCGCCTCAGTCTTTGTGATCCCCTTCAGGTGGGAGATGCTGTTAGTCGAGCCTGTCGGGTCTGGGCTTTTTCTGTCCTTGTGTGGACATCCCTGTCCTTGCTTCCTGCCCTGTCCTGTAGCAGAATTCTTGAGCTTGTAGGCCTTCTCTGGTCTGGAGAACTCACCTCATTTCCCGGAAGGTGGCCCTACAGACACGTGTGGTGCGTCCTCTGCCCACAGGGGCAGACAGGGCAGGTGTGGGCTCAGTACTCTAGGTGTGGTGGATCCTCAGGTAGGGTTCTTCCAGAAGCTCACATTTGGACTTCAGTGCTAATATTCTCATCTGTCTGTTTGCTGATCCTCTCTCCCCCGGAGTCATGGACGTCCCTCAGTACTCTGGGTGCTGCTGGAGAGAAATGGGGTTCTCCTGCAGCCCCCACACAGCTGGGGAAGCCGGCACTCCCGGTGCTCCCTCCCACCGTGGGAGAGGCTGCTGCTGCTGCTCGTTGAGCCCCACGTGGCATCACCTTTGGGGAGGGGTGGCACCGGCAAAGTTCCTCTATTTCCAGTGCATCGAGACTCCGGGGATGTGCTGGAGCCGCCCCTGGGGCAGCTTGGACCCCACCCCCACCCCGGCCTTCCTTGTCTGTGCATTTCTGTCCAAGTCAGCATGCTCGAGGCTTCCCCGCTAGTGGCAAGAGGGCTCCTGCTGGTTTGCAGCCCCTCGGAGGTCTGTCTGCCTATTTCCAGGTACACGGTTGGGTGACACTCCTCCCAGATCCTTTGGCGTATGGGGCTGGATCCCAGAGGCACTTGTGTTCACAGATGGATGCCTGACGAGTTATTCAAAAAGGGAGACACAAAGCAGGGATGTCTTACACTGCCATGATGCTCTGAATGCCTTCCTAATACTCCAGTTACGTCTACACTAGCCCGGGACGTTCCCCTCATCCCCCCTAGTGTCCACACTTGACCTGCTGTGTCTACTTAATACCCCACCTTTTACGCTGACATGGTTTACCTCCCTATTCCCCAGGTGCACCCACCTTAATCTCAGCTGTCTAACTGCTGAGGTGTGGCTGTTTATAGCTGGGATATCTAATTATGCAGACGAGTCTACACCGAACAAGGACGACTTTCTAAATCCTCAGGGTATGCCTATCCTGACCTGGGGTGTGGTCCTCGTTTTCCAGGTGTATCTACACTGACCTGTGATGTCTAGTCCCCTGTCTAACCAGACCTGGACGTTTCCCCAGTTCCCCAGGCATGTCCACGCTGATCTGGCGGGACGTCCACCCTGACGTCTCCCTTGTCACTCTGGCTGTCTACCAGGGCGCCTCTTTACATCACACAAGCCTAACGGGACGCGTAGTGAGTGCTTCCTCGGGTAGTTCAACTCTGACTTGGGGTGTCCCCCAATTCTAACATGATGCTCTCGTTCCCCAGGGGGAGCTACCATGATCGAGGATGTCACCTTGATTCCTCAAGTATTTCTGCATGGACCCGGGAAGTGTCCCTAACCCCCCAGTTCTGTCTACCCTGATCAGGGAGACAGGTTCAGGCCGTAAGCACTGAGGCCTCCCTAGTAAGTCAGGCGTGTGTGCACGTGCCTGGAGGGGCATCTGTCCCGACCTGGGTTGTCACTCCAATCCTCCAGGCTTGTGACGTCTCCGTGACCCAGGATGGTGTCTGGCCTGAGCAAGGACTCCCTCCACACTCCAGTGTTGCTGGTCCTAGCAGGGAGGTGGACTCTGTTCCCCTGGGGTGTCTACCTTTACAAGTTAGTCTCCAGAATTCCCCAGCTGTATCTCACGGGAACTCCACAGAAGTGACTTTCTCTATCGCAGAATATCTGCAGTTACAGTAAGTGTTTGTGCAGTAGTTAGCTCGTTCCCTCCCTTAGCAGTACCAGTCTTATTCAGAGAGTAAAGAGTCTAATACAGGTTTTGCTTGTATAAACAACGCGCAAAAAATTGAATCCCATCGTGAAAAGTGCAGGTTGGCTTATAAAAATAAAAACTGAATTTAACCAACTAAAAAGATCAAATGAGTACACTGGCATTTGATGAATTCAGGAGACATGGTCAGGGTCTATGCACGAGGGGGCAACAGAAAACGTCGCAGGTCAGAGCAAACACCTGGAGAACCCATGTCCCAGAGCTGCTCTGACATGCCTGTTACAGAGCCCTTCCAGGTCAGTGTGGACACAGTGGGATATTAGGCAGACATACCAGGTTATGGTGGGCACTTAAGCTATTAAAGCACTGCCGGTCAGTGTAGACCCAAGTGCAGACAAAGGGAGGTATCCCAGCATGGTGTAGACACACCTCAGGACTAGGGAGACGTCCCAGGTCAGGAGATCAACACCTGCGACAGGCAGACGTCCGGTCAGGACACACACACCTAGTGGATACGACCTACCAAGTCAGGGCAGACGTGGCCGGGATTTTAGGAGACGCCGCAGGTCATGTAGACTCACCTGTGCAACCAGGCAGATACCCAGGATGAGGCAGCCAGCCCTGGGAAATGGGGAACCTTCCACTAAGACAGACCGACCTGGGGAATGAGGTGCACGTCTCGGGCAACACTAGACACGACACTCACAGCCAGAGATGCTCCCGCTTAGTACAGACACACCTGGGGCATGAGGGAGGCGTCCCTGGTTGTGGAGACACACACGGGCTTGGAGAAAACATACAAGGTGAAGGTAGCCACAGCTGGGAGAGCTGAACACCTGCCAGGTGAGGGCAGCCAGGTAATGGTAAACATGGGTCACGAAACATCCTCTGTTAGGTCAGTATAGACGTACCTGAACTATAAGCAGATACACCGGGTCAGGTGAGACACAGTCGGGAGAGAGGGAGCTATCACGGTTCACAGTAGAAACACCAGAGTTCTGAGAGACGTTCCAGGTTCTAAAACACACCTTGGAAACGTGGGAGACATCCTAGGACAGGGCAGACAAACCTGGGGAATAAGTGACACTTCCCTGGTCAGCATAGGGACACAAGACGTATCTGGTAGACGTAGCAAGCCAGTGTAGACACACCTCTCTCCCCACCCGCAGCTCTGGGGGCCCCTGCGGGTGTGGCCTGACCACAAGGCAGGAGGTGGGAGCCGCGGCCATATGGCCCGCAGGTCAAGGCACAGGGAGGGAGTGGGGTGAACACGGGGGACAGTGGATCCGGGGCGACAGAGGGTGTGCTGCACGAGAGCCACCTGGACACACCCGAGCTCTCACCTGAGGGTGCCACACCTGGACGCTCTTGAACGGTCGCGGGCTCGTCAACGCTGGACTCTGTCCACCGGGCAACCACCAGGGTCCCCTCAGGGGGGGTAGGGTTAGGGGGGCGCAAGCTCTGGTCCCCACCGCCCCACCTGGCTGCCCCGTCCTGTGTCCCGACAGCCCCCTGCCACCCGAGGCTCTGCATTGCTGCGCGATGTGGAAGAACCACACGGCACGGAGGTGGGGAATCTGACTCTCTCCCCTCAAACTGCCCTGGTTCCACTGAGACCAGCAGTAAAGAGGAAGCACGATAATAAACCTGCCTGCGGAAAACCAATAAGAAGCGGGGCCTCGTGCCTTTGGCAAGAGGAGCCCAGAAATGCAGTAACTTTTTGCCTTAACTTCCCCTCCACAGGCTCTCGTGAAGGATTATCTGCTCAGATCCCAAGATGAGCCATTACGAGAGTCTGCTGCTTGAGCGGAACGCCTCTGGTCTGCAGAGAAATGTAGTTTTGCAAAGCGCCAGATCTCAAGACCTGGGGCTTGGCCACTCTCCAGGGGCGGGAGGCCGGCCCCCCAGGGAGAGACGGGGTCGGGGAAGGGACCCCGCCGCAGAGCTGACCGCACGAGCAGGCGCAGGTGGCCGTGGTGTCCCCCGGGCGGGCCGATGCTGGGGAGGCCACACGGGGGTCACTTCTCCCTCGTGGCCGCCGTGCTCACGAACTACGAGGACCTCATAAACCCCCAGGAGTGGGATCGCTGGGCCACATGGGTCTTTCCGAGACTCCCCTGTGTTTCCGTGGGTGATGCTTGTCTCCCGCGCCCACCGGCAACGCGCTCGGCCGTCGGCGTCACATCCTGGGCGTCACGTCCCGGCCGACGCTCGCTGTGCTGCGCTTCTGATGGTTGTGGGACCTCGCGATTGTCCTGTGTCCCCTGGTGAGGAGTGAGGGGAGTTCCAGTCGGGCGCTGACCGGCCATCTGTGCGTCGTCTCTGGAGACAGAGTTGGCCCATTTTTTAATGGGATCGTTCCTTTGTCGCTGAGCAGTTTTTACAGATCCTGGGTATCAGCCCCCCATCAGGTGAGGGAGACATTTTCTCCCATTCTGTGGGCTGTCTTTAACTCCCCTGATGGAGCCCTCTGATGCCCCAAAGTGCTTCCTTTTGTGAAAGTCCAATTTATCTGCTTTTCTAGTTGCCTGTGCTTTGGGTGCTAGAGCCAATAAATCACCACAAATGCAACGTCATGAGTCTTCTCTCCTGTGTGTTCTTCTAAGAGTCTTACGGTCTTAGCTCTTACGCTTGGGTATTTGACCCCATTTCTGCTGATTTGGGCATATGGTGTCACGTAAGGGTCCAGCCTCTTTCTCTCGCGCACGTGTGGATGTCCAGTTTTCCCAACACCATTTGTTAAAGAAAAACCTGTCTTTTCCCCCGTTGAATAGTTTTGGCACTCTTGCTGGAAATCAGTTGACCAAGTGTATGCGGCCTTCTTTCTGGGTTTTCTCCTCCAATCTGCTCGTCTCTACTTGTGTTTTATGCCAGAACAACACTGTTTCTATTGCTGTAATTTTGCAGTGAATTTTGAAATCAAGAAGCGTGAGTCCTCCAACTTTTTCCTTGTCAAAATTATTTCAGGTACTCCGGGTCCCTTGAAACGCCGTATGAAATTTGGAATGTATTTTTCTGTATCTACAAAAAAAGTGTCCAGGGCTTCGGGGGTGATGGCAGTGAACCTGCGGAGGAACCAACATTTCGGGAACACTGTCATCCTAGCGGCGTCCCGTCACCCGGCCGTGAACACAGGACATCTGTCCGCGTATTAACGCCTTCCATGGTCGTTCAGTAACACGGTGTAGTTCCTGTGAACAAGTCTCCTGTCTCGTTGGCCTAACTTGTTTCTAAATGTCTTACTCTTTTTGACGCCATCTTAAAAGGAATTGTTTCCTTAATCTGAAACGTGAGTGACTTCTGCCTGTTGATTTGTGTCCTGCCGCCTTCCTGAGTCTGTCAGCGCTGACGGTGGTTTCCCGTCGGAGACTTCAGGGTTTCCCACATGTGAGACCGCGCTGCTGTGAACATGGGACCTCGGGTCTCCCTTCCCAGGCCACCTCCCCCACCCACACAGCTGTCCCCCCGCGGCCCCCCCGGTGGCCCCCTGCCCGCCCACAGTCCCGGCTGCCAGTTTCTGCTTCTCGAGGCCGCGGAGTCCGATCTGTTCAGAGGAACTAAGTAGACGCACTCACTCGGCTCAACTCACCTGCTCGACGGGCCGCATCCGGCTGGGGTTTTCTTTCCAGGCTCCGATCACGCGGTGTCTGAGTTCCCCACCGCCGTCGGACTCCAGGCTTGTCCTGCGGCCCAAAGAGGCCTGGGGCCGCCCCACTGCAGAGACGCAAGGCCATGCGGCATTAGGAATCTGGGGACATGGCGCTCTGTTCCCCCCGAGACCGCGTGCAGATGGCCCTGAAGCCGCTCTTCTGCTTCCAGCATCACATGGGCCTTCACGCGAGGCTGTGTCTCCCCCCAGCAGGAGCCTCGGCGAGGGGCTGTGGGGACGGAGGTGAAGGACCCCAAGCCGGGCAGGAGCACGTGCCACAGAAACCACCCAGAATCCATGGGGGAGAGCAGGCGAATGTGCATCTGCTCAGTCTGACAGAGGGGCTCGCGACTGGCCGCTCCTGGTGCCCGTGGAAGTGCCCACGCGGGGACACTGAGCACCACCCCCCCCTGAGGTTCTAAGCGGCTTTTCTGGAACGGACTCCTCGGGAACAAGGGCAGACGTGAAGCGATGCAGACACAGCCCGAGTCACCAGCAACGAGGGCCCGTGGGAAGAGTCCCGGCGCCCCTGTCGCTGGAGCCCACCCGGCCCAGACCCGGCCCCTTCTCCTGCAGAAGCGCCGCCCCGCTCGTTCGAAGGCCCTGGGACGTTTCCAGCCCACTGCTTCCGGCTACTGTTGCCAGACACACGGGGCAGGTGTTTCTGCGGGGCCTCCGCACCTGCCGATGCCGGAGGAAAGGCCGCGGGGTCCTGTCCGCGGGCGGCCTCGTTTCTCACCGAGCGCAGGTCACACCCGGTGCTCACTGTGAAAATCTGCTGCGTCGTGCACTTGGGATTTGTGACGTAAACTTCAGAAGGAAGACAGACGGATCATTCCCGGAGACGATCAGGGACGCTCTCTTTTAGGAAAGGGACTGGGACGGGTCCCACTGTTTTTATCGGCATCTCCTCCTTGGGACAGGGTTATGGGTCCCAACCCTGCCGGACTCAGGCGCGCCCCAGCGACCCTGCTGTGGCCAAGTGTGGGAGGGAGTTATGTGTGTCACTTCTTCCTTTCAGAGGCCGCTCCCGCCATTCTCTCCCTCCTCCCTCCTCCTTCCTCCTCCTTCTTTCCTCCTTCCTCCTCCTCCCTCCCTCCTCTTGTTGGTCCACTGGTCGGTGGTGTCTTACCTGTGCCAGTGGATGGCTTCTCATGGGCAAGAGGCAGAGGGGGAAATCCAGCAACAATGGTGTGCGTTAAAGATGGCCTGGAGTCACAGCAGGGAGAGGGAGGAGGAGGAGGAGGGGTGAGGACGAAGAGGAGGGGAGGAGGGGAGGACTGCCTACCTAACTTGGAGATGCACTGAAACACTCCAGTACTCACACCGTGTGGCGTTGGGGAGAACACACACACATCAATAGGACAGAAGAGGACCCAGCAGTAGACCCACATGAACACCGCCAGCCCGCCTCTGACACAGGAAGGAAAGCAAGCATTGGAGCAAGGGCAGTTCTGGCAACAAATGTGCTGGAACACCCGGACGTCCTCCTAGGAAAATGAACGAGCCTGATGCAGACCTCACACGTCTCATGAAGACTGACTCAAAAAGGATCACAGGCCTGAGGTGCAAAACTCTATAAAGTTTCTAGAAGAAACTCAGGAGAAAATGCAGGTGACCTTGGGCAAGGTGAGGACTTTCCAGCAGTGAAGGAAATAACTGATAAGCTGGAATTAAGTTTTCAAACTTTTGTTCCATGAAGAACACTGTCACATGGGGAAGGAAAACCACCCCTGACACGGGATTTTGTCACCAAGATACATATACAAAGACTTCTTGAAACTCAACGGTCACAAACAACCCAATGAAAAAATGGGTCACTGACTAGAAGAGACACCTCACCAAAGGAGACACTGATGGCAAATAAGCATTTAAAAAAATGCCCCACATCACCCGTCAGAGGAAAGCAAACAAACACATATCACTAGGCACCTGCAGAACAGCCCAAGTCCAGAAAGCCCAGATCACAGACAACACCAATTTCTGGAGAGGACATGGCGAAGCCAGAACTCTTGCGCATGGCTGGCAGGGATGCAAAATGGCGCAACCACTCCAGAAGACAGTTTGGTGGTTTCTAAAAAAACTAAGCATAGTCTTGGCCTAAGTCCAGCAAGCCCGCTGGTATCTACCCACTGGAGTTGAAAATTTATGTCCACACAAAACCTGCACACATTTATAGCATCTTTAGTCATAACTGCCTCGCCTTAGAAGCAACAAAGATGTTCTTCAGCAAGTGAACAGGTAAACTGTGGAACATACAGAAAATGGAATATTGTTCGGTGATAAAAAGAAATGAGTTTGAAGGTATGTCACCATGGCGGCCTAAGACAGCCCTTGTTTTTGTCCCCCCCGACAATGAAAATTAACGAAGATAAACAAAATTGACAAATATTTAGTGATGCTAAGACTCAAAACCAGAAATGGAGAGACATTACGATAGATACCTCAATAATAAAAAGGATCCTAAGAGACAGCTACGAATAATTGGAAACCACCAAACTAGATAACCTAGAAGTATGGACAAATTCCTAGATACACACAACCTACCAAGATTGAGTCAAAATAAATTAAAAAACAGTAACAGACCAATAAGAAGAGATTTAATCAGTGACCAAAAACCTATCAACACAGAAAAGCCCAGGACCAGATGACTTTCCTGGTGAATCCTACCAAACATTTGAAGAGAAATCAACACCAGTCTTTCTCAAATTCTTGCAAAAACTTCAAGAGGAGAAAACACTCCCAAACTCATTTTACAAGGCCAGCATTACCTGGCTAAAGGCAAGTAAGGATAATACAAGGAAAGAAAACTACAGACCAATATTCCTGATAAACACAGATGCAAAAAGTCTCAACAAAATATTAGCAAACTGAATCCATCAGCACAACTAAAAGGATCAGACATAATGATATACTATGATTCATCCCTGGGATGCCAGGATGGGTTCAACATACACAAACCAATAAACCTGAAGCTGCACGTTAAAAGAATGAAGATAAAAATCATACAATCATATCAACAGATGCAGAAAACATATTTGGCACAATACAATATCCTTTCATGATAAAATCCCTCAACAAACTGGGTACAGAACATACCTCAACATAATACAGGTGACCTACGACAAGCCCACGGTGAACATCATACTCAATAGTGAAGGTTAAAGCTTTTCCTCTACCGTCAGGACAGGATGCCCACTCTCACACTCCTGTTCAACCCAGCACTGGAACTCTCAACCAGAGCAGTCTGGCAAGGAAAAGGCATCCAAATTGGAAAAGAAGTAAAATTGTCTTTATAGACGATATGCTCTGAAACACAGAAGATCTGAAGGACTCCAACAAAAAAAATTAGAACTAACCAGTGAATTAAGTTTCCAGATACAAAATCAACCCACAGAAATCAGCTGTGTTTCTAGACACTACCAATGAAATATCCAAAAAGCAAATAAAGAGAAGTATCCCATTCACAATGGCACCAAAACCAAGAAAATATTTAGGAATAAATTTAGCCAAGGAGGTGAAAGTTCTGCACAATGAAAACTGTAAGACCCAGGAGGAAACTGAAAAAGACACAAATGGAAAGATGTTCTATGTTCGTGGATCAGAAAAATTACTGTTGTTAAAATGGCCATACGACACAAAGCCATCTAGAAGGCCATCCCTATCAAAATTTGAATGTCATTTTTCACATAAATAGAAAAAAAAAAATCCGTAAACATATGGAAGCACAAAAGACCCTTAAGAGTCAAGACAATCCTGAGAAAAGAACAGACCTGAAGGCATCACACTTCCTGATTTCAAGTTAAAATACAAAGCTGTAGTGATTAAAACAACATGGCACTGATCTAAAATTAAACACACCGACCAATAATGGAATGGAACAGAGAGCACCGAAATACACCCTTGCATATACAGTCAACTCATATTTGACAGAAGAACCAAGATTACTCAATGGGAAGAGGCTGGTCTCCTCAATCAACCGTGTTGGGAAAGCTGTCTAGCCTCGTGAACAAGAACAAAACTGGACCCCTAGCTTACACCATCCACCAAATGATGTGAAGCTGATTAGTGATGCAGATACCTGAAACCACGGAAACCTTCCGGAAGGGTGTGGGGAACAGGCTTAGGGATCCCCTGAGCTTGCACCAATGGGTCAATAAGGCATAAAGAAGTAGAAAGCCACAGGATGTATGCGTCCAAGATTAGGTAAACAGGGCAAAGGCTGCCAGTATAGGACAAAGGTATAGGAATAAGAAATCTCAGGATGAAAACCTCCAAGATGAGGTAAACAAGATTAGGTATGCAGGGCGGAAATGCTTCCCAACTGAGTACAACAGCAGAAAGCTGCTTTCACAGGAAGGAAGGACCAAAATAGGTAAACAGGTAAATAGGACTTTAGACCTCTACAGTATGAAGTTGCCCAGAGAGGAGCTAATTAGCGACAGAAAGGCGACTTGTTGACCCTGAGGTAGCATCTCCCTCTCATCCCCCAAGCTAGCTAAGATAAACAGATGTGGTGCCTCATGCCTGCTGTAAACAACCATCTGCCCAGCACCAGACTTTGTTTTGTATTGACCCAAACCCCTAAGACCGCATGCCTTCAAAACCCTCTTTGCCTCGTATCTATGAGTTACCATTCATGGTTTCATTGTCTCTCTGTGCACGTCCATTACGCTTGTAAGGCTTCTGAACCTAATAAAAATGGAGCAAGGACCTTTAAGTCTCTTGTCTCAAGTCTCTTGTCTCCTCCCGGACATTAGCCTCTCTCACATTTCAATCCTGCGTCCACTCTCTTGCTGGACAAGAGAGAACTCCAGACCCAGAGTCTACGACAGAAGGGAACACAGTGAAGAAGCACCCTGACATTGGTCTTGGTAATGATGCTTTGTCTAGGACACCAAAATCACAAGCAACAAAAGTGAAAATTAATAAGTGGCATTACAACAAACTGAAAAGCTATGTGCAGCAAATGAAAATCCACAAAATCAAAGACAACCTACAGAATGAAAAAAAAAACATTCATGAATCAGGTATCTGATAAGGGGATGTTAATATATATAAAGAACTCCTACAACTCAAAGCCAAAACAGTCAATTTAAAAATGGGCAAAAGAAGTGAATAAATGTTTTCTCCAAAGAAAACATCCAGATGGCCAGCAGGTACGTGAAAAGATGCTCAGCATCACGCAGCATCAGGGAAATGCAAGTCAAACCCACAACGAGACATCACCTCACACCTGTTAGGATGGTCATCGTCAAAACCAGTGGAGATAACAAATGTCGGTGAGGATGCGGAGAGAAGGGAGCCTTGGTGCACTGCTGGTGGGAAATGGAATCGCTAGGGTTGCCATGGAAAACAGCATGGGGCCTCCTCGGAACGTTAACAACTGAACTACCCTATGGTCCAACGGTCCACTTCTGGGTGTATTTCCAGAGGGAATGAAACACGGTCTCAGAGAAGTGTCTGCACTCCCACGTTCACTGAGGCATTATTCACAACAGTCAAGACACGTTAACAGCCTAAGTGTCCACGGGCGGGTGAGTGGACAAAGATGTGTGGACAATGGAGTTCAGCCTCAAGAAAAAAAGAAAATGCTGCCATTTTCAACAACATGGATGGGCCCTGAGGGCATTAAGCTAAAAAAAAAAAAGGTCAGAGAAAAACAAATACTGTATGATCTCACTCATATGTGGAATCTTACAAACAAAAAATAACTCAGAGGCAGAGTGAACTCAGAGAAAGAATGGTGGTTATCAGGGGCTCGGGGGCTGGGGGAAGTAGGGAGAAGTTGGTCAAAGGGCCAGACTTCCAGTTAGAAGGGAAATTCTGGGGATCTGAGGTACAGCGTGGCAATTATAGTTAATACTGTAGAGGAAACTTGCAAGCTGGGAGAGAGTAAATCTTGACTGTTCTCACCACAAATAATGCTAATTATGTGAACGTAATGCAAAAGCTGACACCTCCATCAAAGTTCCGCATCAACACACATTCACCTTAAACTCACACAATGCCGATTATAACTCGGTAAGGCTGGGAAAGAAAAGGAAGTGAGCCGTCAAGCCCCGAAGAGACGCGGAGGAACCTTGGACGCGTATCACTAAGAGAGCAGCCGCCCTGGAAAGGCCACGGGCTGCATGATTCCAATGGTATGGCATCTGGACAAGGCAAAACCAAGGAGACAGCAAAGGATCGGTGTTGCCAGGGCTCGGTGAGGATGAACAGGGGATTCTTACGGGAGTGAGGATACTGTGTGCGGCCCCGTCGTGGTGGATACATTCTATTATGCCCTTGTCCAACAGCAAGCCCACGGAACGTCCACCGCCGGGAGCAAACCCCAGGGCAAACCGTGGCCTCCGTGATGAGCTGTCGTTGTAGGCTGAGAAGTACTGGATGGCTCAGCCGGCAGAGGAGGCTGATAACGGCAGGGGGGGTGGGGGAGGGTGTGCACGGGGCAGGGGGGGTGGGGGTGTGCACGGGGCAGGGAGACATGGGGATCTTTAGCTGCCTCTCAATTCTGCTGTGGACCTACTGCTACCCTAAAAAAATTAAATGGTTTCCTTTTTTTAATGATAGTTGTTCTAAGCTAAGTTTACAGAGTTGGTTATTACACATGGATTCATAAATGCTTATTTGCACAAGTGACCTGCTGTTGCACAGACTGCTCTGACACAGGCTTTAAGCAGGCCCCACGCCAACTTGGGGCTTGAACTCACCACCCCGAGATCGAGAATGCCATGCTCCACCAACTACGCCAGCCAGGCACCCAAAACAAACTATTTTAGGGGCGCCTGGGTGGCTCAGTCGGTTGAGCATCCGACTTCGGCTCAGGTCGTGATCTCGCGGTCTGTGATTTTGAGCCCCACGTCGGGCTGTGCTGACAGCTCGGAGCCTGGAGCCTGTTTCAGATTCTGTGTCTCCCTCTCTCTCTGGCCCTCCCCCCATTCATGCTCTGTCTCTTTCTGTCTCAAAAATAAGCGTTAAAAATTTTTTTAATAAATATTTTAAAATAATGACTCATTTTTAAGCTTGAATTCATGTAAATGGCCCCAAATTGCCCTCTTACTAATTGCTAACCAAATAAAGCCTGTGAGGGCTCTGAGACTCAGCCTCCTCTCTCCTAGTTTAAAACGGATTTGAAATGCAAATGCAGCCACCACCATACCCACCACACTTGCTCCTCCTGAGCTCCTGCCCCTCCAAGGTACCTTTCCCCAGGACCCTGGCCTGACACAGGAGCCATGGCAAGGGGGGCTGCCACGGGGACAGGACTCCCTGACTTCCTCCTTCCCCTTCCCCCACCTGTGACCGAGGGACAGGGGGGCTGGGGGGGACCAGGTCCTGAATCAGAAACGAGCCTCCCTATCAGTTCACCAAACACAACTGCTCAGGGAGGGGGTGACTCAGTCAGCACATCCTCAGCTGTCCCACAGGAAGACCCCTCCCGAGGGACCCCACCGTGGGCTGGGGGCCAGACTTCTCCCAGTCCTGCCTCCTGCCAGTGCCTTCCAGGCCGGGTCATCCCCGACCAGGGCTCCTCTCCACAGACGGGACGTTCCAGCTAGCCACCCCCTCAGGGCTCCTGTCTCAGAGCCCGGGGCCAGGAGAGCCCCAATCACCCATGTGTGCTCGAATCCTCCCGGTGACGGGGGGCTCACCACCCGTCGGGCAGCCTCCCACGGGACGGTGGGAAACACCTCCCTGCTGGCCCAGCCCCGCAGACAGCACCGCTCCATCCTGCACCCCCACCTCCTGCTCTCCTGAGTCGGGTCTTCTCCGGCGGGGCCCCTGCCCCCAGTCACCCCTGCTCCCAGCCGCCCCCACAGCCCCTCAGGTCCCAGAGCAGGCAGGTGCCCAGGACCCCTGCTCCCCACAGACCCTTCCCTCCTGCAGCCTCAGGGGCAGAGCAAACCCCCCAGCGCCCACACAGGCACCAGCCGGGGCTCCACGTGACGGCTCAGAGGGAACCGTTGGGGCTCGGGGGGTCCTGCCGCACGGCCCGCTTGCTTTCTGCCCGGGCGCGGCTTCTAACCTGCACCCACGTTCATCACGCAAGGCCGACGTCCTCGCCCTGGAGCCGGGCTCTGCTGCCCCCGAACGCGGCCCCGCGGCCTGAGGTCTAGGACGCAGGTCCCCTTGTGATCCAGTCGAGGGCTGGGCCCCGAGGCAGGACGCCGGCTCCACATTCTGGAAACCCGGAGCCTCTCCCTACAGAGGAGCTCCTTACTCCTTCCTGACACACACCCTCCTCCTCCTCCTCCTCCTCCTCCTCCTCCTGCTGCTGCTGCTCACACCTGCAGTTAAGGCCACGGAGCACAGCAAACACACCTGCCCTTCATCCCTGGGCTGAGCTGCAGGTGACACCCAGCAGGGCGCAGGGCCGCCCCTGGCAGGGCTCCCTCCCTCCCACCCACGCTCGGGCATTTGCTGCAAAGCCACTCACCTGGGGACTCAGGCAGGTGTGGGCGATGCACGGAACCCGCCCTGAGTTCCCCAGGGGGCACAGAGGCCAGGGAACCGTGGGGACCCAGGCGTCCCGACTGCTGGTGCCAACCCCCCTGTCTAGAGATGCACAGCCCCGTTCCCAGAGACCAGCCTGAGGGTGAGTGCAGGGGACGCGTGGGCCTCCCTCCCAGAAGACCCCGTGCGTGGCCAGGCCTGGTCCCCGTCAAGTCCATGAGCTCAGACCCCCGAAGGCAGCTCTCTGGGCCCTCACCTGTAGGGGCTTCTCAAGGGGCCTCACCTGGGAGCCCACATCTGGGGGAACCTTACCTGGGGTCCGTATCTGGGGGGGTCCACACGGAGGGATCCTCACCCAGGGGTCCATAACTAGGGGGGGCGGTCCACACTTAGGGGGCCTCACCTGGGGGGGGCCTCAAGGGGGCTGTCAGAGGCCCCAACTGGGGAAGGGGCCCGAACCCTCGGGGCTGCAGCCTGAGATGCAGGGACAGGCGTCTGAGACTCGGGCAGGCCTCTCACTTCGACCGCTGACTCCACCTCACCTCCCTTCCGTCGGGCTCCGTGCCTGGATCACGGGCCGCGGGCACCGCCGCTCCCTCCTGGGACACGGGGCCGGTCCTCGGGGTGGAGGAAGCCAGCCCTTCTCTCCCAGCCACTGGACCTCTGCTCTGTGGCTCCGGCTCCGGCCCAGGCAGCCCCGCGCTGGGCGGTCCAGCTGGGGGGAGGGCAGGAGGCAGCACCTCCCCGGGGGGGGGGGGGGGGGGGGGGGGGGGGAGGGGGCGGGGCGGGGGCGGGGCTTGCTCCCGGCTGAAGTGCAGGGCAGGAAAACACCTGCTGCTCCTGCCCCTGAGCTGGCCCAGCTGCCAGGAGGCACGTTAGGCAGAGGAGAGAACCATCTGCCTCCCTGGCACACGCGGGCCTCCCCGCGGCGGCGGCTGGCAGATGACACCGGCGGGGACCACGTCGCCCCGGGCACGCCGGGGCCCCTCCTCTGGGGCCTGGCGATGGCCCTCGGGCTCCGTCGGAGGACGTGTGCTCAGGCAGAGGAAGGGTGCGGGCACCGCCTCCCCCGGGTCCGCCGCCCCGTCCCCCGGTCCGTCTGACACGGGCCCACCGGCCGAACCGGGTCTGGACCTGCCGCCCGGAGACCCGCTCTGAGGGGGGGGAGGTGGCGGGTGGCGGGGAACACCTGCCCCGGGGCGGTGCTGGCGCGGGGAGGACCCTGCGGACCGGCTGCTGAGGAGGAGTTCGGCCCGGGACGGGAAGGGGGCTCCGCGCGGGGACCTCCCGGCCGCTCGGGCTGGATGGGCATCCTGCGGGGACGCGGCTCGGGGTGCCGCTCTCCGACGTCGTGGTCATCAGAGCCGCGGGGCGCACGTCACGTCCGGGATCCCCATGGTGTCCCCATCTGTGATATCAGCACGTCTGGCACGTCAGGTCTCAGATCCCCACGTGTGACGTCATCCGTCACAGGCGCAGGGCGCATGTCTCCTCCTGTATCAGCCCGTCGATGTCATCTGCCAGAGCCGCACGTCCCAAGTCCTGTTCTAGAGCCTCAGGTCTGACGTCATCTGTTGTATCATGCATTTCACGTCCCGGAGCCACACGTCTGGCGTTGCCTGCAGAGCCGCCTGGCACAGGTCATGTCCTGTATCCCCACTTGTGACGTCACCTGTCACAGCAGCGCGGGGCATGTCACGTGCTAGAACCGCAGGTCGCATGTCCTGTCCTGGATCCCCACCTCTGATGCCATCTGTTGTGTCCACAGGTCGCGCACCTCATGGCCAGTATCAGCCGTCCAATGTCCTCTGCTGGGCTGCACGTCACACCTCTGTGTCACCCTGTCCACGTGCTTTCTCAGAGCCCCGCAGCCCACCTCACGTCCCGGGTCCCCACGTTCGACGGTCCATTGTATCCGCAGGTCAATGTCCCTGAGCCGCACGTCGGAGGATCACCACCTGTTACCTTCCCAGGTTGCACATCACATCCAGAGCCGCATGTCTGTGGCCGCCATCTAGGGGTGCCGCAGGGTGCACGTCCTCCCGTCCCCGCCGACGGCGTCCACAGCCCCGGCAGCTCCTCCTCCCAAGCCCCACGTCCTCCCGAGCCCCGGGCTCCACCGGAGCTCAGACAGCGCTGGCAGGAGGCCGCATGAGCCCGTGGCCGGGCCGTGCCCACAGATGCGGGGTGCAGGGCCCCCAGGGAGTCCCCGGCCTCCCACCAGCCCACACTTGACGCCCGGCCTTTTCCCTGAAGACCCTGGGCCTGGAGTGTCAGTCACAGAGAGACCCGCTGAGGCCTTGTTGGGACGCACGGTGGGGACCTCGGCCTTGCTGGACGGGACTCCCGCGGGCCCTGGCCTCGGGCAACAGCTATGGGGATCCTGAGGCAGAGCGGGGTGGGCCCAGGCAGTGCCAGCTCCGGGACCGCGCCGATGTACACGGTGGACCACACCGAGTCCACGACGTGAGCGCCTGCTTGAGGGCGCCCCTCCCCGGGAATCCTCGTGCCCAGCGACCACCGGTGTCCGAGACCCCAGTTCGCCATGGGGCTGAGCCCTGACCTGCACGCAGTCCCTTCTGTACAGGTTTCTCCCTACGGGGGTCTCAGCCAGGGGTCCAGGCAGCCTGGGGGACAAGCAGCTCTGCTGTGTCCTCGTCAGGGGATCAGGCCGGGGTCTGAGCTTCTCTGTGAGCTCCTGCTTTCCCAGGACAGGAGCTCAGCCAGCCAGGAGAGAGGGTGCGAAAAGCCAGTGTCCGGTGTCCCGTCCTGCGACTGCCCAGTGCCCAGCCCTCTCTGGTAAGAGTCCCTGATGGGGACCACCTCGGACCTGCTGCCTGGCTTGGCCAATTGGAGCCTGGTTCTTGGACTCTCGTGATTGGCTCAGAGTATGCCTAGGACTCACGTCCATCCAAGCAGAGCCCCGGGAGCTGCGTGGCCGGTCCCAGAGGGAGCCTCTATACTGTGGGATCTGAACCTGGGCAGGTGGCCTAGAGGTGGGGTGGCCATCTGCCCGGGTGCCCCGTTATGTAAAGTAAGACAGGGGTTGCGTTTATGTAAGTTAGTATGGTGTGGGGGAGGGGGGGTGAGGGGGCTATCATTACATAAACTTATGCAGAGAGTGGCGTTAGATAAACTCATAGAGGGACTGTTAGATAGACTACCGCAGGGACTGCCTTTATAAACTGATACAGGAATTGCTGTATAAACACAGGGACTGTCACCATATAAACTAATACACTGGGTGCCTTTACATAAACACAGGGACTATTCTTAACTAGCACAGCAGCCACCTTCAGGGAGCAGCTGGCATTATATAAACCAATACAAAGATGAAGCCATAAAATGGACAGAGAAAACTGTCCATGAATCTAACTTTTTGAAGTCCTGGATTCTGTTCAGTCAGATGAGTCGGTAAATCTCCTACTTTCTCTAGGCCAGTCTGCCCTGGGTTTTCTGTCTCTCGCACCCGGAGGGGCCTGGCATGATACGCTCCAAAGTCCTCCAGGCACGGCCTCTACGTCTCCCTGTGTCTCTTACCCACAGCCCCCTGCCTGGGCCAGCTCACAGTCCAGAGGACAACAGCCCGAAGACCTGTGGCTTGAGGAGCACTGCCAGGTTGACCACATGTCCTCACAGAGAGATGCCTGGCACTCAGCGGCCCTTGGAATCGGTCCTGAGCCGAGCTCAAACCATCTTGCTTCGCGTGCAAAAGGAAGAGCGTGCCGGGCAGGTTCCCGCTAAAACATGCTGGGGATAAATCGTTTCTCTGCAAGAGAGGCATCCTTCCTAATGCAAAAAGCATGAGTTAGAGGGAACTGGGCCCAGGGCATTACTGTCCCGATGTGGCGGTGGGGGAGGGGGAGGGGAGCCTGGGTCACAGGCCATCCAGGTGTGGAGAAGTTTCCACAGCAAACGGTCACTCTGGCAGAGGAGCTGCCTGGGAGGACTGGTCGAGGCTCTCCAGACACCGTGACGACACACACTCCAGACGCCATCAGAGCCATCAATACTCCTTCCCGATAACCGTAACTCCCCTGGGGAACCAGGGCCACCTGTCGTGAACTCGGCGTTTCTCCCAGCTTTTACCCTGAAACCGAACAGATGCGTCCGTCCTCTTCCGGCCCCAGCCGCGCTTCTCCGAAAGGCACGGTGCCACGTACCGCAGCTCCAGGAGCACAGCCAGGCTGAGCCTGTTTTCCAACGGGTGGATCTGTCCACCGCGCAAACAGGTGGCTGGTGTCCAGGCCTGAGGCTGGCTCAGACCTACACACCTAGTCTGGTTAGGGATGAGTGGGGCCGGGGAACGAGGCGCCACCGTGTCCGACGCTCCTGTCGTGACGCGGCTGCCCTCCTGAAGTCCTAGTGTGGGTGGCACTTCTGTAGGAGGCGCACGTGGCTTCCCGTCGACACGGAAGCAGTCACTCACACCCTCTGTTCTTTTCCCTAACATAGTAACCGAAGAACCGCTAAGAGCTCGGTGCCCTGCTGGGCAGCGGTCTGTGCAACGGAGAGGCTCTGTGACTATGGCCCGACGTCTCCCCAGCCCTGTGACAGCAGCACGTGAAGGAAGCTTTTCTCACCTAAGGAGCAGGAAAGTGATACCACCGGGGCAGGGAGTATCCATCAGACTAGTTTTCCCCGTAGCATCTACATTAGATTTCACTGTCCATCCAAGCAGCCGTTCAGTGAATGTTAGTAGCACGTACCGTGTACCAGGCCCTGGGCTAGCTGGGCTAGCTAGGTACGGTCCGTGATCAGAATGTGGCCCCACAGAGAGTCATGGAAATAGACCAAATAGTCAGAACTGGTTTCAGGTGACAGGGTGACAGCAACACAATTCCAGGGGCACCTGGGTGGCTCAGTCGGGTAAGCGTCTGCCTTTGGCTCAGGTCACGAGCTCACGGTTCGTGGCTTCGAGCCCCGCCTCGGGCTCTGTGCCGACAGCTAGGAGTCTGGACCCTGCTTCGGATTCTGTGTCTTCCTCTCTCTCTGTCCCTCCCCTGCTCATACTCTCTCTCTCTAAAATAAATAAACATTAAAGAAAAAAAAAAAAAAAAAGAAACAGAACTCCAAATGCCGGAGGTCAAGGGCATTTGTTGGTCAAGGACCACGAGGACGGGTGCTGAGCTGGCTGTTCTCTGGGCGCCCCTCACGTTCCACTCGTCACCCTTCCTGCCCTGATCTGTCCAGGGAGGCCGGTCCCAAGTCTGCCTGAACGCAGTTCCTCACCTTCTGGATGGCTCAGCCAGCTGAGGGAGTCTGAGGAGACTGGAGGACAGGAGGAGAGGGAAGTTGGGGCATTTCTCCTGCCTCTGTCCTGCTGGCCTGTGGCTCTGGCAGAGGCTGCGCTTCTCGAAGGTCACAGGTCTGCCTGCCGCCGCTCTCCCGGGGCTACACCGCTCCCTGGCCGCCAGAAACCTCGCTCTTACCTTGTCACGCAGACAGGACCAGGATAAAGACTCCCGGCTCTCGCGAGGCCCAGGGCTGCTCTGGCAGTGCGCGGGTCCCCTTCACTTGCCTGCACCCCTGACAACTCTGGACTCTTCGGTTATCCGTGTCGGGTTGCCATCCGGTCCCTCCCGGATCCCACCTGAGTCAGGTGTGCCATCGCACTACGGGAGGCAGAGAGGCGTGAGCTCCGGGAGCAGCAGACACCACACAACCGAACATCCTCCCGTCCCCTCACTCCCGGCTCCAGCTCCGTTCTCTCCCAGGATGGGCCAGCCTCTCCGGGTGGTGGGAAACATGGGGGTCCACAGACCCTGAGCCTCATGCCTTCGGGCCACGGCCACTACAGAAATACACGCCGTGTGTGTTCCCCCTTGGAAAATACCAAGGAAGCGCTCCGACTGCTTTGGTCCATCTTGAACCCCAACAGGTATGGGGTCAGTGCTTCTTGGGGGCCACTGAATGCTCGTCAATGTTAACGTGTGAGTCAGACTGACACTATTGCTTCCCCGATGTCCTCTCACCGTTCCGGAGAATGAGCCAGAGACTGCTGACTCTCTGGCTCCAACTCTTTCCTCATTGAATCCAAGAGCAATGTACCAAGCAGGCAGAATCACTCAAAGGAGTAACTGGAAACACACCTGGGTGTCGAGTTTCTAGATCGTCACCCCAGATCTGGGCCCAGGTGTCTGGCTGTGTCTGGGCCCTTTCAGGGACCGCCACTCCACGAACAGGCTCAGGTGTCTGGCTGCACAAATAACGATGCTTGTTCAGGAAAATGAGACGAATGCCTGAATGCTGGGAACTCGTGACTGCATTCCCGGGGCTGTATCTTTGGGACGATCCTGTCTTTATCTGACATTCAGGTGGACAAGTGTTCCTAGAACTGAAAGGCAAGTGAGAGGCGACCGTGCAGGAAAATCACTCACAGGGACAGAGGCTTGGTCCTCCCGCACAGTCGGGACTGAGGTACGTGTGCAGCTCTGAGGACTGCGCGTTCACAAATGGCTCAGCCGGACGACACTGCTCGGCAAGACGGGCCGCGCGACCCGGTCCTTTCAGACAGTGACTTGCCCGCACGCGGTCTGGGTCAGGTGCGCACAGACTAGCGGCGTCTGGCTGGCAGGATCCCCGCGGGTGGGGGGACGGAGCATCCCGCCTGCCCCACGGCGAGAGTCACCCGCGAGAGGGAAAGGCTGTCTGAGGGAAGAGCGTGTTGGATTTACACGGCAGAGGAAGGACGGCTGACACACGGGTCCCAGGAAGTGCATCACGTGACTGTCACGTGACAAATACGAGAGCGATGACTGTCGAAGAGAGCGAAGCAGCGCTGGCGCCATTTAAGATGTCATCAGGCATCCCGCGGACTCGTCAGCCTGCTGTGGCGCAAACCTTTTAAGAGGCGATTTCCATCTCCCTTCCAGCGGGAGCTGCTGTCTTTTTGTTTGCGGACTGAGATTTGTATCAGCCAATGACTCACCGATCTCACGGACCCAAACTCCAGCTTGTCTGAAGGCACCGGTCTGATCTCTTCCTAACATCGTGGGCGAGCACCTGCACGCGGCTGGCGTCGCGGTCTCAGGTCCGCCTTCTTCATCTCGGATTATCTAGTGACACGCGGAGAGGGCCCTCGGGGCTTGGAAACATCCCCTGGTCCATCCTGTGGGCTGGAGCAATTGAGCCCCTGGGGTTAGAGGAACACTTTCTTCCAGAATGAAGACTACAATTCCCAGCCTCCCTCGCAGGAAGGTTGTGTCACAAGACAGTTTCCACCAATGGCATGAGGAAGGAAGGGACTTGTGGTGCCTCTGGTTATGCCCCTGAAGCCCGCCCTTCCTTCCTCTGCCCTCCCCCGACGGTCATGGGTGAGCGTGCGCCATCTCGGGTCACGAGGAGCGGGAGGCTCGGCCAGGGCTGGGACAGCAGAGCTTGGGGACGGGCTGTGCTGGTCCAATTTTCAGACACATAATTACGAGCGGACTCAGAGAATGGAAGTCCCCCGCCCCCCACATCCAGGTGAGGCCCGTGGCCAATCCTCATCTGCAGTCCTCCGACCATTCTGTGCACACCCGGCCCGTCACAGAAACCGCCTCCTGCCTGATCAGCAAAGTCCCATGTGAGATAGTGACTGGTGGCCGGGGTCACATGAGGTCGCGTCACCGCGGGCGAGGAGCTCCCGGCCCCACTGTGACACCCTCACTCCTGGACCCGAGGCTCAAGTTTCCCACCCCAAACAGGGGAAGGCAATCTCTGGGCTGGGGAAGAGAAATCTGAAAGAAAGAGGAGACGAGAGGAGGGTCTGAGAGGCCCTCCCCCAGCACCCTCCCCCACACCAGCTCTGAAAGGCAGAACGGCAGACACCCCCTCACCCCAAAATCTGAGGCCCGAACACAGGGGACTTGGGTTTGCTTCCCACCTGGGATTCTGGTAGCAGTGGCTTCAGGGGACCGTGCACAGCCAGAGCGAAGGCAGGGGGAGAAGAGCTGGCAGATGGGGCTTCAGGGTAGAGAGGACCCAGGAGAGACCCTCTGGGTTTGCACATCCCGATAAGCGGGAGGCGGGGGCACTGTGGCACCGAGTCCCACAGAAGGGATGGGGCACCAGGGACACGTGCTGGGTCAGGGGACGTGAGGTCAGGCACACTGACCAGGAGGACCAGACCCCGACTGGGGACGTGCGTGGTCAGCAGACGTCGGCACAGGACGTGACGACTGAGGGTCCCACCCTGACCCCATGTCAACCTGCCGCCTAGAGGCACCTGAGAGAGGACGGAGAAAGCCCTGTGTTGCCTAGAAGAGGAATCTCACACCCTGACGGACGCCATTCACCCGGAACTGAATCTGTCTTTTTCTGCCATTAGGCAGAGTGAAGGCTCTGGAGGAAAACTATAGTTCTAAAGGAATCAAGTTATTTTACACACCTGAGTTGACTGCCTGGAATTCTGCCTCTACACTTACGAGCACACTTCTTTGGGGAAAATAGTTACTTTCAGCCTCACAAACATCAAATTTGCGCTAAGGCCCAGGAAGATCAACATCAATTTTTCTTCTTAACCAGGAAGCGGGGTTTCCCCAGGGCCGAGGAGGCTGGTGCCGGTGTGACCCCATCTGGAGTCTGGAGGGTGGGTTTAGAGGGACCTTCAGTGACGTCAGGGTGGGCAGAAGAGCTGCTCTGCCAAGGACTGGGAGTAGCAGGGTGGGGATGGGAGGCACAGGACAGATGGAGGGAAGAGGACAGAGAAAAAAGGAGGACAGCCAGGCTGGCGGACGCAGCACTGGGTTGGGGAAATCCCGGGGACGGGGCTGACCCTTTCCTCACCGCCCCCACCCCCCCCCCCCGCCCCGATGTGGGAGCAGCCGCCTCCCCCACTCTGGGAGGACAGAAGTTGGCACAGAACTTCCTCATCCGACGCCAGCTCCTTCAGTCGTTCACAGGAGTGTCACCAGTCATGTGCTGAGATCCTGGCAGTGTCCACTCAGGGCTGATGAGTGGTGACCGGAGCTGACAAGGTCCCTCCCGCCTGGGAAACATGCAACAAAATACGTAACAAAGCGATGATTTCAGGCAGCGGAAGAGGCTACGACAGAAATGAAGGCCGTGAGTAAAGGGGAGAGTGACGCGGGAGGCCACCTTCACAGCGTCCGAGAAGTGCTCCGTGAGGGGACTTCTGGTGCCAAGACGGAAAGGAGGAGCATCAGAAGGAACATTCTAGGCAGAAGGAAGGCTGACATGACGTTCCGCCCGACGCGAAAGAGACCAACCAGAAGGACCTGAGCGCGCGCGGCATGGATGGTGGGAGAGGCAGGCTCGGCCCCACCAGGTGGGGCGCAGAGGGCAGCGGGCAGGTCAGGCGCACGCTCGTGGGTCCTGGCGCACAGTCTGGACGCCCTCCTCGCCGCAGCGGAAACAGCAGGCGCACACCCACGGTCGTCCAGAGGCTGTTCCACCACCTACTGGCGCGTTCCCTATCCTGCTCGCTCGTCTTTCTCTGGAAAACGCCTTCCTCTCGGAGACCAGTTGCTCCTCCGGGGGAGACCCGGGGGTCCACGGGAAGTTCCCGGGATGCCTGTCCAGCCCGATGGAGGAACGCCAACCAGATGGCAGCTCGGAAGGGGACACGGGCTTGCGGGGCCCTGCGGGAGCCTGTGAGGAGCTGCAGGACTCCACCTGGTCATCCGAGCCCCCGTCCCCACGGCCCGGGCCTGTGCCCACCAGGCAGCGTCCAGGCCTGAGCACTGACGCCGTGGGGCTTCTGACTGGGACAAAGGGTGCCACTTCTCTGAACTCGAGGGTTACTGGTTACCGAGTGTGGGGCATCAGGGAAATGCTGAGAGGCCCCCGGGGGTGGCCGGGCCTGCCGTCAGCATCAGTAACCCTTCTTCAAGGGTTCTTCCACAGGCGTATCGATCTGGGGACGTCGCGGTACAGAATGCCAACCGCCTCTCCCAGTGTGCGGGCCACTCTCCCTTCCTCTTCAGTGTGCACGGGCCATGGGATCAACGTCCATGCAACGGGTAGGAGAACAAGCACCGTGCCCTTTAGAGAAGGGGCACGTCTGGACTCCGCTTAGGCTGTGCAATGCTGGGCTTAGTGTGCAATGTTCCCACACTAGCAACGAGAGAAGGCCAGGTCACCTACAAAGTCGTGGCTTTGAGCCCAGCAGAGAGCAGAGGATGCAGGTAGAGCAGCTGACCTGACACAAAGGAAGGAAGGTTCTTCTCAGGATACACGGGGACAGACCACTGACTCCTCCGGGTCACAGTGAGAGCAACGCAGGGCTTTCACGGTGCAGGTAAGAACATTTCTTCTAGACTGTTCCATGGATTTCTAAAGCTCAGTAGGGGCTGGCTGGCCTGTGAGCATAGAGTTCGAGAAGCCACAGCCACGTGGTGAGTGTGCCACCCCCTGTCGCTGCCCCGCGGACCTTGCTGTGAACCCAAGAGAAAGGTCAGGAGACTGGAGGACGCCGCCCTCTGTGGTGCTGGCCCGGGAGAGGGGCACACTTGCCACTGGGGGAAAGGAATGAAGCCCTTCCAGGCCCTTCTCCCTGGCTCAACCCATGTAGCAAAACCCTCACACTTCGCGGGGAGCCCAGCAAAACCTGCCACCTGCATGACATACGTGGAGAGAGACCCTTTGTGGCCCAGGGCAGGGGTCAGAGAAGCAGAGAAACACCCTCCTGGGGAAGAGCTGTAAAAACACCCTGGGCCCCGACCACAAGAGATACCTTCTGCCGGCAGACGGCAGGAAACCCCCACGCAAGACACATCAAAATGACAAGGCAGTGTGGGGCGCCCGGGGGGCTCAGCCAGTTGAGCGTCTGACTTCAGCTCAGGTCATGATCGTGCAGTTTGTGAGTTCGAGCCCCGCGTCGGGCTCTGTGCTGACAGCTCAGAGCCTGGAGCCTGCTTCCGATTCTGTGTCTCCCTCTCTCTGCCCCTTCCCAGCTCATGCTCTGTCTCTGTCTCTCAAAAATGAATAAATGTTAAAAAAAATTTTTTTCCGTGACGCGGCAGCGTGTGGCTGCACTAGGGGGCCAGGATCACCGGGAAAGCCTCGGTGGAGACCTAGTGACACAGGGCCTACCTGATGCTGACACTACCCAGGACAGCAGAGAAGCCCCATCCCCCATCGAGAGGTCAGCCAGCACTGAGTACAAGTCACAGCAGAGGACCCGGGAGAGGGGCCAGTGTGCCAAGAGACCCTGCCTGAGGCACAGGCTCACAGGTATGGCCTAACGCTGAGGCTGGAGCACGGACACTGAGACAAATCCCCAGCACCTTCACCCCCACCAGAGGCACAAGGCAGCACTAGAAGAACCTGACGGCTGTGGCACACTGACGGGAACCACGAAACAGCAACATCCAATTCAGCTCAACTCCTGCTAGATTCACTCGCCCTTCCTGCCCCCCCCCCCCCCCCGCCGCCAAGAGAGGCCCTCGCTAAACAAGAGGCGTGCACATTTCCAGGTGTAAATATTATTCTCTCCGTTTCCATTGTCCATTCCCATGGCCAACCTTCAACTAAAAAGTACAAGACACAAGAAAAGACCAGGGGGAAAGCCCACGGTCAAGAGACAGAGTAATCGATACAACCAGACTCAGATGTGACCCAGATGTTGGAAAGCTGTCAGTGAATTTAGAACAACTCTGATCATCACATTAAAGCTTCTAGCTGAAAATATGGAGAACACGAAGGAACAAATTTCAAGAGAGAAGGAGACTATAATGCTCACGTGGGAGAAAATGCATCGTAGTAACACACGTGAGCATCCTTTTCAGACTCGGCTATGAACTCGGCTCACAGCCAAGAACACGGCAGGTCGCTATGAACCGGCCAGTAACCAACCGTTCAGCTCAAAAAGGGAAACCGAGGATGGGGCGCCTGGGTGGCACAGTCGGTTAAGCGTCCGACTTCAGCCAGGTCACGATCTCGCGGTCCGGGAGTTCGAGCCCCGCGTCAGGCTCTGGGCTGATGGCTCAGAGCCTGGAGCCTGTTTCCGATTCTGTGTCTCCCTCTCTCTCTGCCCCTCCCCCATTCATGCTCTGTCTCTCTCTGTCCCAAAAATAAATAAACGTTGAAAAAAAAAATTTAAAAAAAAAAAAAAAAAAGGGAAACCGAGGAACCGAAAACATCTTTGACCTAGGCAGGCGTTCAGCAAACCGTGAACCAGAGTAAAAGCTTTCCTGCCGTTTGGTTTGTACCGTGCTACAGAACACCGAGGGCCGAGGACGTCTGAATTATGAACGGAGCAGACAGAAAACATGGCACAGAGAAGAAGTAGACTTCAGCAGAGACACGGCAGGGGAACTCGGAGACACCCAAGGTCAGTGCAGACACGGTACGGGAAATCGAGAGACATCCCTCATCAGTGTAGACACTGCAGGGAGTTAAGAGACATCTTGTCAGTGTAAACACAGCAGGGGAATTAGGGAGACACTAGGTGGCCCGCACTGTTGCACGTGTGACACAGAATGCAACTCCCCACACTGGGAGATGCCCGTGGTAAATCACAGATGAATCAAGGCATCAACGTGCCCACAGGCGTCCTGGGGATAAGGAGGAATCAAAGAGCAAACCTTCCGTGTCAGGTGGAGAAAAGTAATTTTGACACGTCACCGCACGCTGTTAGGAGGACTCATTAAAGCTGAATCGGAATCCAAAGGTCACTGCCAGGAGGGCCACAGAGCACCTCCTGGAGAAGGGGGCGTGTACAGGGTGACCCCGCGCCCCAGAGCTGTAGCTGACCAGCTGAGTGGGAGGGGATCCCGGTCCAGGGAGGAGATGACAGCCTTACCTGGGAGCTCCTCCCCGCTGATGACACTCCAGGCCAGTCCCCCTGTGCCCCCTCTGAGTCGGTTATCTCTTCTTGCAGGACAGACCTTCCAAAAGGGTTGTGGCTTCAAATGTCAGTGGTTCCTGACTCCCCACAGTCCTGGGGTCAGATTTTGGGCAGGGCCCCGCTGGTGGCTCTCTGCTCCACCTGGCCTGGCTGGGTCACTCCCTCAGCTGCTTCCACCTGCTGGCCAGGCTGAGCTGGAAGGTTCTGGAAGGCAATTCTGCACCTGCCACGTTCTTCTCAGTGCCATTTAAAAGAGCCCAGGTAATCCACCTCGAGGTGTTTCCATGGAGACGTGTCTCATCACCCAGAGGGAATTCTGGAGAAGAATGGAAAAAGGGAGTGAAGGCTGTCAGGTGTGGATCCCTTCACATCTGAGGGGGTTTCTGATTCACAGGGCTTGGGGCTGTTTCTCCTTGAAGTTCAGACAGCCAGGACTCCAAGTGAGGGATCATTCTGACCCTGAACTGGACACTAACCAGCCTTGTCAAATCTCTAGCCCTGGTTCCCTCCTTCCTTCACTGGTCTTGATCTCCGCTGGGAAAAAGGGGACTCCAGACATTCTGAAGGATAGTGTCTTGGATTCAGGAATTCCCTAGAAGAGCCAGAACCACTCCCCTTTGGGGAACGTAGGAAGCCGAAGCTTACTGTGCATCTGAGGAAGTGACAGGTCTCGCCCTGGGAGCGTCCAGACTGGCTGCCCAGGGCCCGCCCCTCCCCTGCGGCCCCGCCTGCTCTCCTGGATCCCCGTCAGCACTGAAACACGCAAACACGCGCCAGGCCTTTGCACGCTGAACACCCGCTTCTCCGCCACACTCACCCCCGAACCGCGGGCTACGGCTTGTTCCCACACACTCAGAATCTCCAGGGACACAGGAGCCGCAGGACCATGTTCTCATGGATCATCTGAGTGCTTTTCCCTCCCCCTGGCTCCTGTCACTCTGGGGTCACCCCCACCCCACCCAGGTGGGCTGCGTTCGGGGGCTCAGGGAGCATCACCAGCGGTGGAGCCCGTCCACGTGCCCATCCCCTCCCAACAGACCCCACGTGTTTAGGAGCACACCGCATGGGACCCAGATAGAGGGAACTTTCTCCGTCCTTCATCCGAAATCAAACTATAACTGGCATCGCGTACCTCTCTCTACGAAACTAGCTGGGATGACGTGGGTGTGTCCCTATCCTGTCCCTCTGAAGTATCGGCTGCATGTTCGGATGTGCACCTGACCTGCCCATGGGGGGTGGCCCCCGTGGAGAAGAGGTCTCTGTGATGAGAACTGTCGCACCCCGCCCGGGGTCTCCTCGTGGCCCGCGGCGTCTGGCTGGCGGGTGTGTGGGACCCTCGGGTCTGTGGGAGAGGAGGTGGGGCCAGGGGCTCGCGGTCCTGTCCTTCCAGCACGCGCCTAGGGACATGTGGACCCAGCCCCACAGGGACGTGCAGCAGGGGCTTCCCTGAGCGTGCTGTGGGGGCCGCCACCTCCTGGTCTCCTGGGACAGTGGAGAGGGAGCCTGGGGAGGGCGAGCCTCGGAGGACGACGCGGGTCTGAACCAAGGAGGTCCTGTCCGCTTGGCCATAGGAGCACATGTCAGACTAGGAGTCTGGATTTCTCTCTCGTCCAGCAAGAGAGAAGACACAAAACTGAATATGAGAGAGGCTAATGTCTGGGAGGAGACAAGAGCCCTGAACAGGGTTTTCGTCCCCGTATTTACTGAACTCTCAAGAACTTACATACGTGGCGAACGTGAAGAAAACCTTCAGAGAGTAAACGTTAACTTGTGTGTGAGAAGCAAATGGCCTGGGGGGCAAGAGGAGTGTTTGATCAAGGTACACTGGTGCCAGATGGAAAGTAATTTCCTGCAGGTGATGCAACAAGTTTCTCGTGATCCCAGTACAATATCTCACTAGCTCACCTTGGGCTTTTTCGCCCTGTTGTGGCAGCTTTCTGCTCTAAGCTTTAACCCGTTTACGTAAGCGTAGGAATTCCTGAACGTATTTCCCGACAAGCACGTGTGCCAATCAAGCGTTTGTAAAAATAAGTGTCCTAAACAGAATGAAAGCTAGAACACAGGGCCATCGACGTGTGTTTAAAGAATATGCCCACAAAACAGCAATGGGCATTTTGCAAGAGCACTTTCAAATAAAAAGACAGGCATAAGCCAGTTCAAGGATTTCCTAAGGATGAAATCTTAGGAGTCTCAAACACCCTCAAAACCGTAACATAAAAATTCAATGAAAGTAAAAAGGATACTATTAAACACAGCTTTACGATTTCCCAAGGGCAAGAGTGAATGCGTAATTAGGAGTGGAATAGAGGCGGGGGGAGGGGGGGGGGATGTGCCTGCAGGCAGCTGCTGCGCATGTGCCGAGGCAGCAGTGTGATTTCCCCCGCCCCTTTCCCTTGAGGTCCAGCGAAGGAGATGCCAGGACAGAAGCTGGCAGACGCCGGAAGGCGGTCACCACTTTGCCTGTGCCATCCCCAGGGAAGGGCTGTGGGCCCCACCCTTCGGCCTGGCCCCTAACCAGCCTCCCCCTGTCTCCTCTAGCTCTGCCACGTGCAGCCTCGCCCTTCTGCCCTAGCTCCACCCACCGCCTCTAACTCCCACCCCCATGTGGCCCCACCCCTCTGCTCCAGCCAACCCTCTGACCGGACCCCACCTTTTCCCTCTAGCCCCACCCTTGTCTGGCACTGTCCCTCCTCTCTAGCCCCGCCCGCTGGCCTGGCCCCGCCCCAGGCTGCCACCTGGGCTCATGACTTAGCCACATAGCACACCCGCCCAGAGTACACATCTGCCCGGACAGATGGTCTGGCGATGGCTTGATGGCCTTTTGTCTGTTGGGTGGAGCCCAGAAGCCCCCAGTGATGCAAACCCCAACCCTCCTCAGCTGGCGGGGTGCCCGGCTCCGGGCCCCCCGGACATCTGGGCACTGTGGTTTCCTCTCCCTGTGGCCCGGTCTCCTGTCCACCTGTACGGAACCCCAGGAAGGGCAGCGTCCTCCTGTCCCCCCCTTCCTGGGGAGGAGCTTGCAGGGAGGGAGTCCCTGGAGTTCCCTCCCTGATGCGCCCTCACCCCTGCCCGGTCCTGGTGCGGGAAGCTTTCCTCAACATCAGGACATTGACATTCTGTGCACACAGACAAGTCTGTGGAAACAGTAACGATGACCGATGGGGGTTGAAGCTCTTTTGCCATCAGCAATTTTTTTCTGCATTTCTCATTTTGGCTTCATTTGGCCTCAAACAGGAAGAGTCAAGACAATGAGGCACCATCCGCAGAGGCGGCCTTGGAAGAAGGTCTGGGGCCAGCAGGTGCGACGCCAGACCGCAGGCGGTTCCCTCTCCCGGTTACCAGGACAGGGAGTGATCAGGCCTCTCGGAACCTCAGTTTCCCCTTCTGTGTAACAGGCTCTGGGTCTCCCATCCTAACCTGTATTGAAGGTGTCCACCTTGATCCACCTGCACGGCTGCGCCTTCCCAGCCACCCGCACCTTTGCCAGGTTAACTGCATCTCATCTCCTGGGCCTCCGCCCCGCCCTCTACATCACCAACACAGTCACTGCCTCGCCGCTGTGGTTCCCCCTGGCACCCAAGCCCCAAGCGCAGGGATGCCAGCATCTAGACAGAAAAGTGGAGCGATGCCAGCATCTAGACAGAAAAGCGGGACTTGGTCACGCTGATGGTGGCAGAGCTGGAGGGCAGAGGATGACCGAGGCCCGTGCGGACGTGAGCGGCTGCAGCTGAGCCCCACCCAGCAGAGGGAGTGAGGGGAGTGAGCAGAGCCGGGGCACCCCGGGCGCTGGGCAGGGCAGGACCACCGCCAGCTGTCCTCGGCAGAAGGACCCTGTGTGGGGCAGGACCGTGGGGGTAGGGCACCCGGCCAGGGCTGGGAGCCCCGGAGGGGGCTCTGCAGGGAAGCTGTGAAGCTGGAGGGACACCCTCTCTTTCAGAGGCCCCGGCCCCCTGCGGTCCCCACCAGCACCCCTGCTGTCAGGACCTGGCAGGGTCCTGCTCTGGGAGCCGAGGAGCTTGTTTTACAGAGCAGAGGAGGGCGGGGGCTCTGAATCAACAGGAAGCCCCCACCCCCTGCACCCATACACTCAGAGGCTGGAAGGGCCCTGGGCCTGGGCTGTGATCCCCACCCTAGGATGCATCTCCCCACATCCCAAAGCAGGCTGTGTTGCAGACTCACTGGACCTCGTGAGTCCCCAGGTCATCATGCGCCTCCCCCTAAGGATTCTGGCCTCTTGTCCCTCTGCCTACAAGCCCTCCCTGCCCAGGTCGGTGCCTCGTCACCACCCCCCCCCCCCACCCCGCCATCTCTGCTCCAGCCCCTCCCCAGGGAATTGCTCCTGTCCCCATGCCCCCCTCCCCAGGTCACCTCAAATAGCCCTGCTCATCACCACAGAGGCAGGACGTGTGGAGGCAGATGGCAATGTCAGGTGGGCACCCTGACCTCTGCCCCCATGCTGCTGAGACCAGGAGGGAAGGAATTTAGACATCCTCCCATTTATGTTCTTGTATGTCTGACCAAAGGAAAAAAGAAAAACAACCTTCCTGGATACCAAACCCCAGAGAAAGCAGTGTTTAAGAAGTCTTGTTATTGTGAGTCTTTTTCATGACTCTGATCTAGTTTGCAGAGCATCCCAGCAGTGGCAAAAGCAGGCACCAAGACCCAGCAGGATCCCGCTGAAAATGGAGGCCCCAGAGCCCTCATGGGATGCTCGGAGCTGCCTTCTGAGTATCAGCCAAAACGGACACAGAGCAACTGGCTATTAACTGGCCACTGTTACAAGGAAGGCTTTGTTGCTGCCCTGCCCACTTCCACACTCTGTAAACTTGTCCAACACAAAGCGAACCAGCGAGGGCTGGGCTGTTGGTTGGTTGTTCGTGGCACTCCGCGGCCCCAGGAGAGAGGCTGGGCCCGAGCCCAGGGAGACCGAGCCGGAGGAATCTGGGCCAGTCAGCTCTCACTGTGTAGCCACCACCTACTGAACACAAGGACATCTCTCTCGTGGCTCAGCAGGTGGCAGGGGGAGCTCGGCTCGGGCCATCTGTGGGGTGGCTGCAGGTGGGCTGATCCCCACGAGTCTGGGGCGGCTGCACGCCAGCCTGTAGGTCAGCGATCGGCTCTTGTCATCCTCGACCAGCAGACTCTTCTCAGGGTGACAGCAGGGGCACAGGGAGCAGGTCTGACGGGCCGGCCCTTTCAAGCCTGTGGTGGTGGCACCTGCCCACTAACACTTCCTTGGCCAAAACACCTTAGATGACCGAGTGTAAAGTTCAAAATAAACCAGTATATTCCATCCATGGAGGTGGGCACGGGAGGGGGAATATTCCTGAAAAGTCCTGTAACGTCCTCCAGAACACAGCGCGTGCAGTCCCGGGGCCTCCAGGCAGCTCTCCCAGCCCAGACCCGCCTGTGTCCTCGGCTGGCTGGGGGGTCCCGGCCCTCACTGCCCCATCACGGGGACTTGATGACGTGGTAGGCTGTGTTGCCGCCCTCCTAGGACGACTGGATAAGCACGAAGATTCTCACCAGGTCCGTACAACCTGCCGCAGGCTCTGCGGCCTCGGGGTCCCCACATCGGTCCAGCGCTGGCGAGGAGGGTTAGAAGTCTCTTCCCCAGGAACGGGGACGACTTCTCACCATCTGACGTGTTACCAGCTTGATCGTCCACCCACTGGGGAGGGTTTTCGCGGTGGGGGGGGGGGGGGTCCTGCGTCTGAACATAAAAGCCCGTTGCGATCCGATCCCCTGCTGTGGATAAACACGTTGCACGTCACCGTCCAGGAGGCGTTTGTGAGGAACAATTTTCCTTTCTTAGAACCCTCTGACCAAAGACACATTCCTCACACAGCACTCATAAAATATCCATATGTGGTAACTTTGCATTGGCTGGAGCAGTTATAACATGCCTGGTAAGTGTGTAAAAGCATTTCAGACTCCAAGCCTGCAGTGTTCAGAGAGTCAACGCGGAACACTCTTCTCCAACTGCCTTCAGGATTCTGATTTCCAGTGCGGTGAGGAGCCAGAAAGCCTAGAGGCTCACCGTCACTCCCTCCCCACTCCCCTGGCCGAAGTCCATCACAGCCCCAAACCAGAAGTGAAGGATGGCGGCTCCCACAGGAAGGGATGAAGAATTGGGGCCCACAGCTCAGCCAAGCCCCTCCTTTAGGGGGGACTGTCTTACACGCGGGAGAGAGTGGTGGGAGCCTTCCCCAAGGGATGCACAGGTCAGGAAAGAAGGTATGATCCAGCAAGCCTCTAGGAGGACCACAATCTAACCCTGGGGACAGCTGTACTTTTCTGCAGAGGATCAGATTAAAAATATAATGAGAGGAAGCTGCTGTACACAGAGATGCTGAAGGGGAACTTGCAGACATTTTTTAAAGAGAGAAAATAGAGGAGAGATGAACCCCGGGAGCCCATCCCTGCTGGAGTTTCTAAAGGACACACAAACAACGATGAGCAGGCTGAGAAACAAAGTCCGAAATACAGCGAATTACAGGGAGTAAAGGGAAGGACACGCTTGGTGTTGTACTGAATAATGTTTGCACGAGTCTTACCCAAGGAGGAGATACCAAAACCAAACAGGGCTAAGGGCTGCATATTAATAGCCTATAAGCCAGGGGGCAATGGCTGGAATACATAATTATAATTTACAAAGGAGAGAAAGACACTAAGGAATTCAGTGTAACAGGTAAAACGCACATGGTAAAAGCGCAGGCAACACTTCCAGAAGACTCACAGAATGCTTGTCCTACGAACTTCTCGAGAACATCTGGTGCTGGAATTTGTGAACACTCACATATATGTGTTTTTGGAAGTGTCTAAAATGTGTCTGGAAGGTTCACAGAAAGCAGACTCGCCTCCGGAGAGAACCTGGAAATCTGCTCTGCGTGCATGCTGCGGGGAGAGCCGCGGCCGTGAGGAGTCATCGCAGTCTCCTCGAGATGGAGCAGCCACAGCTCGGACGGAGTCACGGGTGTGGAGATGACGGGAGGAAACCCAGCAAAATGGGAGAGGAAACAGGCTCCGGTGGCAGTTTCTTTTGGGCGGATCTACCTGCCCATATTTACGGTGATGGGAAGAGGCCAGGGGAAGACTGACCCCAGGCAGGGCGGCACCTGAGGAACCCAGGTGGCAGGACTCTGGTCCAGCACTCGTGCCATGGGCCTCTCCTGCTTCTGAGCCACTGCTCCTTCTCCCTGGACAGAAAAGAAAGAACTCCAGAGGTCCAGAGCTTTAGTCAGATGAATTCCAGAAGGGAGTGTAGACACCCCAGATGAGGTTTAGAAGGACCCTGCCCAGGTGTTGGCAGGAAATGAGGCGGCCAGAGCTCTGTCACCACCGAGTCAGAGCGGGAAGGAGCAGGTCCATCCTGGGGCTGGCGGAGCATGGGACAGCGTGACCTCAGGGTCACACCTGTGACCTCGGCAGGAACAAGGGTCATCGTGGGGCCATGTCTGTGCCAGACTCCCACCTGAGCCGACTCCTTCCATTCCAGGAGCCACCGCTGTCTTCTAGCCAAGGAGCCCCGAGAGGGTAAACTCGCCTTCGTAAAATTACAGACCCCCACGCTGGCAGCAGACCGGACTGCAGTCGCTTGTGTGAAGTTGTCTCCCTCATGAAATTCTGCTTACCAGGCGTCTCCCGAGGCCCAGCAATTTCTAGCACCGAGATCAGCAGCAAATCCACCGAAACCGGCGTGTATGGGATGTGGCAGGTGTGGTTTCCGGGCGCTAATCCCAAGTAAACCGACTCGAGCCCACAGAGCAGTCCAGCCTCCTCCACCTGCCGCAGGAAGGCCCCTCTGGCAGAAGCCTCCTTCTCAGCAGGCGCCTCCCCAAGATGCCCCCACTTTCCACCCCACCCCTGCCTGACCTGGAGACACGCAGGGCCCCCAGAACAGGACCCAAGGACAGATACCACCCAGGTGTGAATACATTGAGTGCCCTGACCTCCAGGAACGAGGGCCCCGCAGGGGAGGGTGGACGGAAACGGGATGGCGCTGGGACAGAGGGAGCTCCCACTGGTGACAGAGGCCTCCTTTAGGACCGTGTCCCATGGGAGGAGGAGACGGTTCCTGAGGGACGTGCCTCCTGCCTGACGGGACACCAGGTGTGTCTGCAGCCGAGCAAATGCTACCCTGGAGCCCTGGCCCTTTCTGACCTCAGGGAACATTCCAGCAGCCAGTGCCCGATTTCTCCCAGAATTGTAAGGACAGACGAAATCAGAACACTGATGACAGGCATTTGTTTCCTTCCTGTGTCCATGTGAGGCCAGCTCCCCAGCGACGTTCTCCAGGCGGCTCTCCCCACACGCCCGGCTCAGAGGCCCCGAGGGGAGCTGATCGGAGCCAGACTCATTCCCACCGTTAAGCAGGATGAGCCGGAGCTCACTGAGCACCCCCTGGGACACGCGGGGACCTTGCAGGTACTTCAGGCTGGAACCAGGAGGTAAGAGCTGGAGGGACTTTACCGAGAAAGCAACCAGCTCAGAGACCAGGCAAACAGGAGTGACGGGCACAGCCGATGGGCGGCCAGCAGTCAACACGCATTTGTCCCCGTGTGGACCCGGCTCCGCGTGAGAAACGGGACACAAAAATGCCGGATCCACACCCTCAGCGGCCCCACGTTACGGGGGCCGGTAGGGCCGGACGTTGTGTTGTGCTGGAATATCATTTACAGTGATCCAGGGAGGGAGTGACGGAAGACGCACGCTCTCTGCCAGTCACGGAGCCGACGTCACACCAGGTAAGAGACACTCCCCTTCGGACAAAGGCAGGCTGCCTCCGTGGTTTCCACGTTAGACGTTAACTTTCAGGTGACACACGGACCCCTTCCTAGTCTGCCATCCTGGCGGGGGGGGTGGTTCTCGAGGAAAACGTCTATGGTAGTCATCAGTCGCACAGACGAGCCTGAACACCTTCTCCTTATAAAGCCAAAGCTTAACTACTGTGGCTCTGACGACGTCCCCAGGCAACCCGCGCCTCGAAGGACCCTGTCACCTGCACCTTCAGGGAAGGCCTTGCTGATCGGCGCTGTGCCCTCCCATCAGAGACCCCCACAGACGCACAGGGCACACGGGGAATACACAGCTGAGAAGTGTCCTGGACGCCTGGTGCAGGACGACCACCACCTTTCCCTCCACCTGACTGGGCCTCACTGTCAGTTCCCCGGTGGTGACGTCGTCGTGCTACACTTTTTCGCAGATGTCACCGCTGGGGAAAACTGGGAAACCAGTGCCTACCATCTCTCCGCATCACAATAGCGCAAGCCTACAACGGTCTTGAATCAAAACCTCCACCGATATGCACGTCCAGACTCTTTCCTGTGGTCTCAGTTCTGTGCCTGGTCTCTTTGGGCCTGTGTCTCAGGCACCCGGTGCAAATGCCACGCGTGCCTGGTAACAAGCCATGCTTCAAGGATGGATGCATGACCACGGGGACACCAGGAAACTGAATTCTGAAACTCTCCGTGGACCCAGCGGACAAGTCAAGCACTTCTGCCGGGGTTTCCGAGACTACGCTATAAGCCTCGCAACCTTCCAAGGGGTCTTGACACCACGTGAAAAGCGTCCGTCCGAGGATGCAGCGAACACAGAGGCAGGCTGAGGACCGAGGAGAGAGAATCCCCAGAGACGCCGACGGGTCTCCTAGATCCATCCGTGCCTGCAGCTAATTACCCACGGACGGGTCAGTTACCTGCATCAGTGAACATTTCTGTGTTTAAGCCAATTCTCGTCAGAGTTTCTGTCACTTACAACCGGAAGTTCTCATGCCCTGTTGCACCTCCAGCACCCACACGGAGGAAAGCAGAGCCAAGAGGGGTAAAGAGACAGCATTCTGATACCGTAAGCTGATGTCCTAGATCTAGCCGTGCCTGAAGCTAACAAACGATGGAGAGCTGGCTCATGTCAGTCAACACAGTCTCTGTCTTGAGCCAGTCTGAGCTGACATTTCCACACTTACAGCTGCGGAAGTCCAGACTGTCCTGCTCCACTGCAGCTGGGAACACTGGTCAGCATCAATGAACACTTGGGGGGAAACCGATGGAAACAAGAATGAACGTGAACGTGTGTGACAAGACCACCACGTGCTCTTGCTGAGCACCCAGAGGGGACAGACGAGGGCTCTGGGAGGACCCGGCACATCTCATCTCTGCACCTGGGAGGCTCAAGACTGGTGACCTGTGGAGACCACACCTGGGCTGGGACTTCAAAGAGGAGTAGGGTTTGCAGGGAGGACTCCTGAAAACAGACAGCATGAACAAAGGTCCTGGGGCCTGCTTGGAGGGTGATGAGAGCCTGTAGGGGTGGGGGTGGAAGAGGAGGAGAAGGATTTAGAGGCCTGAGTCCTGGTGAGGAGCACGCACACCAGGGTCCAACCAGGTAAACAGGAATCACTGCGGGGGCTCCAACCCGGGGAGGGTTAATGCAGGGGTCAGTGTGGAAAAGCCAAGAAGCCAAAGGTCAGTCAGCGCAGCGACCTGCCACCAAGCACCGGGGTTAGAGAGACCGAGAGAGGGGTGGGGTTCCCTGCGCTTGGCCACAGCGCCCACCCCAGCCCTGGCGGAGATGCAGCCCCTGCAGGAACAGGTGCAGGCAGAGGGGATACTCCGGGTTCTCCGCCCTGACCCTCCACCACTGCCTCTGATGGACTAGTCCAGGCAGAGACCAGCCCAGCCCAGGGCCTGGGAAATGCAGGGGGAAAGGAATGGGGCCTGGGGACCCAGAACGACGCCCTGGGCAAACGCTGAGACGCGAGAGATTTCTGGACCCCCCAAGCGCGCCGCTCTGAAAACATCACTCTGAACGAATGGGGCAGACCGCCTTTAGAAGAACAGCCATCTCCTTAGAGCAACAGGAAATGTAGTTAAATAATCAAAATTCAATTCCTTTTAGTCTAGACGTAATGAGATTTCGTAGAATTATAATTTCAAGTGCAGTATACTACATAATGACTCTCTCAAATGTGATTTTCTTCCCCAGAAATGGATTACTGGGAGAGACTTGGCCCGGCTACAAACGGTACTCAAAGCCGATCAGGAACACGCCAGGTCTACTCCTCTCGGTGCCGAGGCCCCTGCCGACGCACGAATGGCACACGCTGTGTCACCTCCTGGGGTCCCAGCCCGCTCTGCTCTGTGCAGGCCCACCCCCCCCCCCCCCCCACAAACATCCTGCGCGGATAATAGGATAATAACCTATTAGCGTTTGATACTTAGCGACGTGCGGCCAGTGGAGCTGAGCCCAGTGACCCTCCCCCTTCCCCCGAGGCAGGAACTAGGACATTCCACCCGGCCTGGGGCTGGGGCCGCTCCTTACAGCACCCTCCCCCCACACCCCGCCCCCGTGGACTTGTGGGTGTCCAACGTCAGTGCAAAGGTCGGACCAGGGGCATGAGGGGCGGAAGTCCGGCAGGCTCGGTTCACTCAGCAGTTCCAGGGAGGCGGGGGGCCACGTCACCCCAGCCCGTGTCTCTGTAGCTCTGCCCGTGTGTGTAAGTGAGTGAATGTTCCTGGATTGGCGCGCCTGAGTCGTGTACGTGCTCGGGTCTAAGTGTGCAGGGGTGTGGCCCCCGGAGTCCAGCCGCAGGAGGGACGCACGCAGGGAACACCGGGTCCCTCTCCCCGGCGGGGTCCCGCCCGCGGCTCCTCCGTCATCAGGGTCTTACCTGTAGCGACAGGAGCGCCGACAGCGGGACCGGGCACGGCGCAGGGCAGATGCTCCCACAGGTCAAGGCGCACACGCGGCCCTGCACCTGGGGGACACGTGGCCTGGGACGCAGGCGGTGCGGGCGGGTCTGAGCCCGCGCGTTTCAACTCGCCCCGGGGAGGTGGCCCTGGGCGGCCGCTGGGGACGTCGGGACGCTCCCGGGCCCGTCGTGGGCAGAGACTCGGGGGCCGCGTGCACGGGCTCCTCGACGGACCCCAGGCTGCCGTTCGGCCCCCGCCCGCCGGGGACACCGTCCCCTCAGGCGACGCGGCCTCACAGACCCCGGCCCCATCTTCCTCCCCGGCTCTCTTCCCGCGCGGAGGCTCACGGGAGGCTTCTGGTTGGCAGGCGCGGGTCACGTGGGGCAGGGCGGCTGCAAGGGACTTCGGGAGAGCGGTGTGGCTTCCACCCTGGACGTGTCCACGTGGGAAGGGAGTGCCGGGAGGCGCGCGGGCTCGTCCCCGTCCGCGCAGGCTTCTCCTCGAGCCCGAGCCCGGGGACGGGACCTGTGGGCCCCCCTCTGCGCCCACCACGCATGGTCCCCTCCCCGTCCTAGTGCACCAGGCCCGGCCCCACCTGCGTTTCTGGAACTCTCTCCCTACAGCCCCATCCAGGACTAGCTCCCGTGCCGCCCCCCCAGAGAGGCTCCCGCCAGTCCCGTGCTGGCACCCGCACCCCCGCCATTGCCGGACACCACACCAGGCCCCGAGCGCTGACCACGCTGCACACGGGGTTCACCACGCCCTCCCTCTTCCAACGCAAGATCAAAACGGGGCACGTCCTCGCTCTCGCAGACGTCAGGACCCCAGCAGACGCCCGCCACGGATGCTCAGGGGCAGCTTCCCAACAGACCAGGGCTCCTCCCAGCAGGGCTCCTCCCCAGGCTGGGCCTGGGGATACACCGACCCAGTGTGCTCACAGATCTGTGGTGTGGGGGCCCTGAGTGTGCGGCTCCCTCGGCGGGCGTGGCTGAAGTGCCTTTCTCTCAGGGCTGGCCACACTTCTCCTTGACCCCAACCTCACGTGAGCGTCATCGTTAAAGGGCCCGACCTCCGGCCTACACCGACAGCGAAGATGATGGATGATGGTGGACGCTGAGGAGGTCCAGGGTCAGGCCCTGTCTGTCGGTCTGTCTCTGGTTAGACACTGCGAATGTGGGCTGGGTTCCGGATGAATGCAGGGAGAGCTCTGCAGGAGGGTGAGGGAGAAGCCATGCTGCATGTCGCCAGCAGGTTGTGTCCCCAGGCTCCTGCCTGGAGCCCAGCTCTGCAGGGAGGCGGGCAGAGCCTGGCCCCTCAGCTGTAGCCTCCCCGTCTACAGAAGGGTACGACGGGCTGAGTCAGCCCAGACAGGTGTGAACCCGCCTTCACCATTGACGCCCGCTTTCTGAGGCCCACTCTGCCCTCTGCTGAAGCAAACAGGGCAGAGGAGGAAGATCCATCGGTGGTGATGGCAGCTGGGCCACTGGAGGCCATCGCCCTGGCCTCTCAGGACAGTGGAGCATTCTGGAGTCAGCCAGGGGAGCTAGTGATGCATCTGCTGGTTTGTCTCCAGGAAGGCTGGGGCAGGGAGGAGTGGGGCGGGGCTCTGGCAGCCTGGAGCCCACTCCCTCCCTCCTGTGGGATGAGGGGACAGCAAGGAGAGAGGACAGAAACATGCCTGCACCCCAGGGGCGCTGAGAAATCTGGGCAGGGCCACGCCGAGAGGCATCCGTACCCACCGCGTTCGCCCATCCCTCGGACGCAGGCTCCGCGTCGTCCAAGAATTCTCCGTGGGACGTTAGAGGAAGCTGTCGCCGGCCCCAGACCACAGAGGACGTTCTGGGGTCAGTACCGGAGCACGTGCAGCCGGTGTTGACCAGAAAGTGGGGGGAGGTTCCCAGGCCAGACAATAAATACTGGCGTGTGGGGCAGACTTGCCCGTAGAGACAGAACGAGCTGTCCCTGAGAACCTTTACAAAATGTGTGAAAAGCACGGAACATAAAGACTAGCTTTCTGAACAAAATAAATCTTCAGACGTTATCATTTTCACAGCTAGGGCACAAAGAGGACAGCCTTTTAGAAAATAAAGTAACTTGAGCACATCACACATTTTCCCAATCCCTGTCCTTTCTCGCCACTTCTCGGGGGTTGTCTGTGGAACCTCTGCCCTGTTTGCTAAGCAGAGGGCAGCGTGCGCGTCAGAAAGTGTGTCGTCCACAGCGGAGGCTGGCTCCTGGTGGGGGTCTGTGGTGACCCAGCCGGTCCTTCACTTCAGCGGACGGGGGACCCGCCCTGCTCACCGCATCCTCCTCTGTGTCCCGTCCCCACGTCACATCCACCCCAGCACCTGTGCGCACACCTGCCGTCAGGGTGGGGCACCTTCCGGTCTGTGCCAGCTGGAGGTCGGCTTCTGCTGTGCTCCCCTCATCTGGACACAGGACCCTGGGCTGTTGTCACCCCGTCTCAGGCCTTCCTTCTGGAAGTTCTGCCAGAGTTTCCACTTCATTAGATAGCACCTCTGGCTTCACGTGGAGTGGAGAACACCAGAGTCCGGGTTCACGCCGGCACCCACATCCTCAGTCTGCGGCTCTCTGATAGGGAGCCATGCCTGTGGATGACGAAGCAGCTTCCAAAGCCAGGCATCAGGTTACTAATCCAAATCCATTAGCGTGTGGAGACCTTCCAGATCGCGGTACGCTTAACTCAGTACACAAGGCTGGGATCTTCACAGATCTTCACGCTGATGTACTGAAGCCGAGCCTTCAGACTAGGGCAGACACAGACCCGTGGAGGAGCACATCAGGAGGGGGCTTGGAGGGGCGCTGGCCCAGGCTGAGGTTGGGGAGAGGGGCAGGGGACCTGCAGGGCAGAGGCTGGGCTTGGGGAGTGGGGCTGGGGATCTGCAGGGAGGAGGCTGGGCTTGGGGAGCGGGGCTGGGGATCTGCAGGACGGACCAGGGACCGGATAGGACCAGGCACGGCACAGGGGCAGCTCCCAGGCTCCAGCCAGGACTGTCTGGGAGGCTTAGCCCTGCACATCCGGGCTGGGCTAGGGAAGCAAGTCTCAAAGATGTGAGTCCACGCCCAGAAGTGAGGAGGAAATGCCCCAGTGGTGTCCCCTTGTCTCCTTAGGTCAGGGTCCCTCGGTGGGAAGGGCTGGGGCCTGAGACATTGACCCAGGCTCTGCGGAGGTCACTTGCAGGTGGCGTCCCAGCATCCACCTTTCCTTCTAGGTCCACCCATGTGTCGTCTGGAAACGCAGTCCCCGAGGTCAGACCCGCGATCCAGGGACACCTTGGCCGCAGGGGATTTGGGGACCCAGGTCTGGTCAAGGAAGGCCCACACTGCCTACGGTGATTGGGTCCGGGACAGTCACATGTCCCTGCCCAGACCAATGAGAGTGAGCATCAGCGTTGGTCCCAGGTCCAACAGGAAAGGCTCTGGCCCGTCCCACTGGCTGCAGGGATTGGGCCACTCCCAGTCACGTGCCTCCACCCCATCCAATCGCAGTGAGTGTCGGGCTTTGAGGCTCGCTGAGGGGAAGGCTGGCTTCCTGGAGGAGCTGAGGACTCACACCGACCGCTGCTGTCTTGTCACCGTGCAGGGCCCGGAGGTGTGAGGTGACGGACCCCCTGGACCCCTGGGTTCCAGAACCCAGACCCGACGAAGACCAAGATTTGAGAGGGACGTTCTGATGCCATCACTGGAGCGCTGGATCCAGCCGAGCCTGAGTGTGCAGGGCAGGGCCGGTCTGCGGTGGCTACTGTCACTTCCAGCGCGAGGACCCTCCCTGCTGCCTGCGGTGGGACGATCGGGAGCCGCATCTGGGTCGCGCTCCTCCCAGCGCAGCCCTGAGCCTCCACCGTCGGGCTTGTTCTCAACCTTCGGGGACGTGAGCAGCGCCCGGGCTGTGGGGACTGAGGGGCAATGCCCGTGGTCTCCCTGGTCTCCGCAGACTCCCCGGCCCCTCTGGTCTCTGGTCTCCCCAACCTCCGTGGCCTCCCCAGTCTCCGTGGTGTCCCTTGTGTCTGTGACCTCCCCAGTCTCCGGCCTCCCTGGTGTCCGTGGCCTCCCCTGCCTCTGGGGCCTCCTCAGTCCCCCTGGGGCCCTGGAACTCCCGAGGAGACAGGACACGCGGGACTGAGCGTGTCAGCAGCTGGAGTGACGTCCAGGCGGCACAAGCAGCCGGACGGTGGGAGCAGGTGGGCCTGAGGGCGCTCAGAGCCACGGACACGGGTGTGGGCAGTGCAGAGAAGGTGGGGGTGCTACACAGGCGAGCGACACCACAGCGGGCCGTGTGCAGGTCCTGCAGGTGACCCAGAGAGAGCGGGGACACGGCCGTCACAGACTGCAGTGCGAGCATCCCACCCCCCTCCCCAGTGGGGGCACCTGACAGGCGGGCGGTCACGGTGTGAACGCTCAGGTGGAGCCCGGGCAGAGCTAGCAGCACGCGCACGAGGTACGCGCCAGGTAGCACGGAGGGAGCGTGGGATCAGGGGACACGGCGACAGCACCGTCACACGGTAGGACGTGCGCAGGTGACACACGGCCCTTCACACCCAGGGGAAGTTCGCGGGCGAGCGGGCGGGCCCAGGCATGGCCCTCGATTGGCCGCACCGACAGCGCAGCTGTGACCCACACACAGGCCGATCGACACGGGCCCCTGGACTCGGAGGGACTCGGACGTTAAGTGGGAAAGGGTCACATAGGGGCCCGGTGATCCCTTCCAGCCTGAGAGCGGGACGCTCGGGCCAGCCGAGTTGGGACACCAGGCTGTGGGGTGACAAGGACCCTCAGCGCGTCTTCACGCTTGCTCCGCAGGGGGAGATGGGGTGCCGCACTGAGCCTCGTTTGCACCGCTCGTCACCGTTGTAACTCGTTACCCTTCGATCGTCCGCAGAGAAGAACGTCAACACGTTTGTGTCAGACATTCGTCGTGTGTACGCTTCTCTCTGAGCTCCGGTGGTGCAGTGAAGATTTGCAGTGAAGCCTTTATCTGTTAGATAAAAAAGAGCTTATGTGGAAGTTCCCGGTTGACTTCTGCGTAAATCCTCCGGCCTCCTCCTGCCGCCGGCTGGCCCAGCGTCCCTCCTGTAATCAGAAATGGGGCTTCACTGGGAGGTGGGAACCGCCCAGCTGCCGGGTGGAGAACCCTCGGATCCTGGGGGGCCCGGGCATCCCCGAGGGTCGGGATGGGGGCATCAGGTGGGGGCACACCAGGTCACGGCGTCCAGCCCTGACGGCTCAGAGAGAGGCCGAGCGCGGGCCCTCACGTGAGGCGGGCGCTGGTGGAACCGTGGGGAGCCGGGCTGTGCTGGGACTCTCCATCCTGGGACTGGCTCTGTTCTACCTGCCAGTGCCCTGGGAGTGCTCCCCCTGCCCCGGGTCATTCCAGGGACGCTGGGGATAACTCGCCAGGCTGGGCCATGGAGGACTCTGTCCCTGGGAGGTGGTGTCGTGGGCCAGGTCCCCGAGGAACACCCATTCACCCAGGTCGGGGCAAGGAGGCTGCTTCCTGGATGTTTGCCCCTCGGGCCGCTCTGAGCCCGGTTCCCGAGCTCCCCTTTCCTTCACGCTGCGCACAGGGGAGCAGAAGCGGGGAAGGACTCTGAGTTCTGGGTGAAAAGCCATTAAATCTCCCAAGTCTTCTTCCAGGTTTTCTGATACTCGGTGCCGGAGGAGCCCGGGTCTGCAGCTTGGACCCAGAGAACCGTGACCCATTCCTGGCGGACATGGTCACCCGTGGGTGTGTGGCCTTGGAGTCGCGGTCCTTGGGAAGTGTAGGCCCCTTCTGCATACGTCCACGACTTCTCCAGCTTGGCCGCGGTAGGGCGGGGACTCCTCGCCCCCTACACACAGACCCCGCATCCCCCAGGCCTGCCCACCCTGGGACGGGCTTGGGGGCTGGGCCGTCCCCTGGGGACAGTTCTGCCCGGGCTCACCCTCGGCTCTGCTCCCAGAATGTCGCTGGTCCCGGTGCTGCTGACAGAGCAGAGGGAGCTGAGAAAGAAGGCTCTGTGCGAATTCACAATGCAGCAAGGCTTTGAGAAGACATCAGAGTCTGTTCTGATTGTCAAGAGCCAAACCCACGTCCGGGAACGTCACTGCAGTGACCTCGTGTTTTCGTCGCCAGGCCCTCCCGGCACGTCTCCGTTCTCTCAGGTCTCACGTGGGATCTTAGTGCAGACCGATACCCGCCTCAGTTTTCATGAAAAGCTCATAGCGTCTGAGAGTGTTTAGAAGGAAAAGGACACCGTTCTCTCCTCTGAGATTAATTACGTGCTTGTTGGAGCCATTTAGTGCATCCGGGGAGTGTATGACAGCCCACGTGTCCCCTGTGGACCTTGCTGGACTTTGTCACTGCCTGCGGGTGCTGAGCGGGTCCAAGGACGAGAGCTTTCCGGGTCAGGTGATCGAGACTATGGACGGTCTACAGTCCCCAGACTGCTGCGGGTTCACAGTGTGGCTCGAGGCCCCCTGCTGCAGCCCTGAGTGCTTGGACCGCGGCTCACAGCCCGTGCACCGGGGTGACCTCGGCCCTGGAATCGCTGGGGTGTCAGCCACAGTCAGGTGGTATTTTCCAGGGGAGAAGCTGTCCCTGTGTCTCCAGGCCTTTCCTCTCCTTCCTTTATTTATCGCATGTTTTCTGAGGAGCCAGCCTCTGTCATTGGTATGAGAATATAGTCATAGCAATACAGACTCATCCCTGCCCCCAGGTTCGCAGCCTCGAGAGGGATACAGGAAAGGAATAACTAATGTAAAAACACAGAATTGCCAAGTGTACTGTTTTGAGACAGAAGATTCCTGGGAATCTGGGGAATACATAGAAGGAGGTTCAGAGCACTGACAATCGAAGGGCTTGCAGCCCAGGACAGGGCGTTCCAAGCAGAGGAAAAGCAGGTGCTAAGGTCCTGAGGTGAGAGGATGCAGACCCCACAGACCCGTTGTGCCGGGGAGGGACGCTGCGTGAGGCTCGCCCCAAGAACATGCGGTTCTTGCTGCTTGAAGTACGGCTCTTCGTTTGTTCCCTGATGTCTGATGTGAGACGACGATGACGTCAGCACTACCAACGTCCCCATACCACAAATGAGAGTATCGAGGCTCCTGTGGATAAATAGCTCGCCCGAGGCTCTTGCTCAAGAATGGCAAGGCCACGATCGGAAGCAGGCCACGTGGCTCCCTGTGTTGGGCTTCTTTGAGGTGTCTCAGTGTGGCCTGAGCTCAAAGAGGAGACGGAACACGCGGCAGAGAGACTGGGTGTGGACCCAGAGCCGGGCTGTGCCTCTGTGCAAGCTGCTGTGTGTTTCAGTGTCCCTTCTGTTATGAGCAACAGGAAGCCTCAGCCAAACCGGCGTGAGCGAGAAGATAAATCATCGGTGTGCTTAGCCGGAACGTCTAGCTCGATTTCAGGCCTGGCTTGATCCAGCTGCTCAGTGAGTGGCATCAGCAGGGTCCGTTCTTTCCTCTCCTTTTCTGTGCCGGCTCTGTCCATCCTCTTTGTTTAACGTACTCTCAGAAGTCTCAAGAAATGCTGGCTGCTTCTTCACAGAAGGCAGGATCTCCTCTACATGGGCCAGAGAATGCCGGGTTGAGGCACATGACGTCTGAACCAAGCACCGTGGCTCAGAAGGAAGCGCTGGTGGGTGCGGGCTTAGGGCATGTGAGCCACCCCACAGAATCCAGAGGAATGTCGTGTCTGGGGTCCTGGGCCAGAGGGGAGGCCCCAGAGGTGAATGGAGACCTGGAGACGGACCAGGAAATGGAAGCGTGAGGTACAGCGGATTCCACTTTCCAGGCCCTTTGGGCGGGGGTCGGTGTGCACGCCAGCTCCAAACACAGAGGGTGAGGACAGACGGACGAAAGGGGCAGCCACTCCAGATGGGTGGGCAGGTGGCGAGGGACCTCCCGTCTGAGGCTTGTCTTGGCCAGAGGATGAGGAGATCCCTGCCCTGCCCCCCGAATCCCAGAGGCTATAGAGAGGCCTTAGTGGGGCTCTGTCACCACACCATCCAGAGGGTCTCAGCACCGCATGGCTCCTTCGAGGCCACGTTCTTGAAAACGGCTCTGACGGCAGGAACGGTGGGCAGATGGCACCGTCCAGGGATGGGAGGCTGGGGGGCCTCTGACTGCCTGGGGCCAGGCTCACGTCCTCTCGATGACCTTCTCCGACAACGGGGGAGGTCACTGCCCCAAGAAGAGGGTGTGTACCGGGCTGTCTGGCGGCCGAGACGGCAGCTCTAGGGAGGGGAGGACAGCTGCTGCTGGGACACAGTGGTCCAAGTGGCAGGAGAGCCTCAGACGGCCCAGAGTTGTGCCCGGCCCTCACCCACCGGGCGCTCAGGCCTGGGTGGGACGGAAGGCACCAGAGTCCGGTGGGGGGCTCTACACCGGTGGTCCTCCAGGTGGCTGCCTGTTGGAATGACCCGGGAGGCTGCAGAATGACCGGCTTGGGCTCCCGTCTTCAGAGGCCCCGGTGCGGGTGGCCTGGGCACAGCCTGGAAATCAGGACTCTTAAATCTCCCCAGGTGACCCTTGTGTAGCTGAGACTGAGCCACAGACGGACCCTCTCCACACACGACGGCATCTCCATGCCCCAAACCACCTGGGCCCCTACCCTGTGTGAGACTGTTCATCCCACCACCCACTTAACTCTTCATTTTTCCATGTCTGCCTGGGGGCTTCTTCAGTAACTGGGGGACAGATCAGCGTCTGACCTGGCCAGCCCTTCTTCTTTGGCTGTGCTGATTTGCTGACGATTTCCTGGGTGGCACGGAGACCGTGGTTGGGAGTTAGATGGATCCCCACCTAAGCCTGGCCCGAGAGGAAGTGACTGAGAGGTGGCCACTGAGTTCGCCCCCAGGGCCAACCCAGCACATTACACCCAGCTGGCAAACATGTTTCCCCCTCCCCCCTCCTCCCATCCATCCCTCCCCCCATCCTCCATCAGTCCGTCATCCCTGAATCCCTCCACCCGTCCACCCCCCATCAGCCTGTCATCCCTGCATCCCTCCATCCGGCTGCTCACAAGGACCAGCTTTGGATGGACATCTCCACATATGTCTGTGTAAAGGGAGATGCACCCAGACCCACATCTCCCGGGAAGAAGATGGAGGTACAGTCTGACCGGGTGTGACCCCGATGTGACATGTTTACTAAGAGCTGTACAGGCCTGGGTGTTGTGCGGTCGATTTGGATGCAGAAATTCAGAGTAGGTGGAATTCTTAAAAAAAAAAAAAAAAAAAAGTTTCATTTTTGCATGGCTCTAAATTTGAATCTGCTTCCTATTGGGTGGATGGAGGTGGTTCCTAAAAATGTGTCCCAGCAACGGGATGAGTCAGAGCACCAGGCTGAGCAGGTTCCAGTGTGGATGGAGAGGAAAAGCCCGGATGAGAGTCAGTGAGAGCCCAGGCCCATTAGCACCATACCCAAGATCTGGGATACGGATGTATACAGTAAGTACTCAGCAGCGACCTGGCAGCACGGCTGCATGCAGTAGGTTCTCAGCAACGGCCCGAGACTGTAGAGGTACACAGTGGGTGCTCAGCAAAGGCCTGGCACCACGGGCGTATACAGTAAACCCTTCGCGATGGTCTAACATGGTGGATATGTGCTCAGCGACTGCCTGGCACTATGAATGTCCACAGTGGGGGCTCAGTGATGGTCTGGTGGGCGTGTCTCCACAGCCAGCTGCTCACCAGATTCTTGGAGGGGTGCCAAGAGGGGAGGGGGGCTCCTGAGACCCACGACGGGTCACATGCCCTCCAGGTAAGGAAGGGATTTTCAAGATGTAGCACCTGTGGGGGGGGGGGGGAGGTCACCTGAGGAGGTGTCAGTGAGCAGTGACAGCCAGGCCACAGAGGCTCTCAGGATGACCCACTAACACCCACCCGCATACACTGAGCGCCTACTCTGTGCAGGCCCTCTTCTGGGTGCTCCTTCATTCAACTGAGCAGCACCAGGCGGGAGGCACGTCTCTCCATCACGACGGGGCACATTCATCCAGACAGGAACACCGTTTGAAGGAGCCTCCACTTCCAGCAGCGTGGCGTCGAGTGTCAGAATCCACGAGACGCTGTGGGTCCCCACGTCACACTCCCCCAGCACGAGTCGGCTGGGCAGGAGCCCAGGCACCCGCTTCCCGGGAGAGGCACCGCGGATGCCTCTGGCCTTCTGCAGAAGGAACCATCCTTGTCAGAGGGGTGTCTTTAACAACCCGAACACAAAGTCACGTAGTACTGAACAGAAACGGGTCACGGTCAAGGGCACAGAGCGAGCGGATTTTCATTTGAAAGACCGAACTCGTGTGTAGATACACTTCTCGCGTCTCGCGTTCACGTGCTCCAAGGGTCTTCGGCAGTTCCCTCTGGAGGATGTGATTGTGGGGGCTTTTCTCTTTCTTCCACTTGCATATACGCTTTATTTTTGAAAACAGCTTTATTGAGATATTTAAAATTTAAACTTTAAAGTATGTATTTTGTAAGAAAAGAATTATGTTAACAGACAGCAGAGGACCTTACGCACGCAGCGGTTGGCAGCTGGGTACCCAGGAATGTACAGACCCAAGTGGAAAGGATTTTGTACCCTAATTAGAGCCACGCACTTGATGGGACGGGAAGCGGTTGAAAGAAACATCTAGCAGGAGCGTGAGGTTCATAGGCGGATGTAAAATTCTCAAGCATCTACTTTAAAAAGTTGCTTTAAATCAATAATAATAAATTGTGCTATTGGCCTACAGGCAAAACGTGATTCATTTTTCCAGAAAAACAAAAGTGTGGGAACGTTCTGCTCAGCAAGTGACAGAAATCTCTCGCGGGGTGGGAAGCCCACGCAGGGATGGATCCCAGACGCCATGTGATCACAGGCAGCGGGGTGCCGAGGAAGGGCCCCTGAGGACTGGGGGGCCCAAGAGAGGCCGGCAGGAGGGGAGGGACAGTGATTCCCCCTGGTTTCAGCCACACTCAATGTCCCGAAGGGTGTAGCAACCGTGGGGGGGAGTGCGGGCCGTCCGCCCCCTGCCCCAGCCTCCCGTCGCCAGCCGAGCATCAGAAAAGACAAATGAAGCCGATCTTAACCCAGCAGCCCGGAAACCCACCGGCCCGGCCGGTAATGCATCCCCTGGGCCCGTCCCGGGCCGCTTCCAGGCACCGCCCGCTGACGCCCAGCGTCCTGTCGTAAGACAGGTGCAAGATGGCGCCGCGGCAGGAAGCTGGCCGGAGCGGCCAGGAGCTGGAGGTAAAACATCTCTGTCACTCGAGACCGAAGAGTAACGAGGGGCCTCCAGGACCCACGACGACGGCCGAGCCCGCCCTCCCCGTGAGCCGGGCCCGTCCACATCAGAACCCTCTCTGCCGACTGCTTTTCTCTGGGGGCTGTTCTCGCAGGCAGGGGGCGGCGGGGGGCGCAGACAGGAGGTGAGAACACCTGGGCTGGGACCCCAGCAGGCAGGTGAGTTCCAAGCCCCTGCTGCCCCCCCATGCAGCCCGGCACGCCCTGGGAGCCCGTGGGAGAGGCAGACCCTGGGCCCCGGCCTAGCATCTTCCGTGAGGCCAGCCCCAGCCCACCCTGCCCTGAGGGGCCCGGGGCTGAGCCAAGGCCAGGGCGGGTGCAGTCTGCAGTCAGCACGGCGCGGGGGAGGGGCAGGACACGTCCTGGTGGGGCTGCACCCGCCAGGGGGGAGCGTCAGCCCTGAGCCACGGGAAACCACAGTCCACGGGAGCCTAGGCAAGACAGAAGTGACTTCTCACTGGCGAAAGAACACTCGTCTGTCTTGTTTCTAGGAATTTCTCAACACCTGGTTCCTCCTTATGTTGAAGCAGGCTGCGTGAGCTCCAGCCCCCACATCTACGTTCCAGCTGCCTGGGACGGGCAGGCCGCCGTCCTCGTCTGACCCCGCCCTCCCGACCTTCCCCGGCCACCTCCAGGCTTGGGGAGCAGCTTCACGCAGAGCCACGGCAGCCACGGCCCGCGTCCCAGGATGGGCGCTGGGAAGGCACAGTGGTTCTCCGGGCAGGGCCAGGCGTGAGCGTTCTGGGGGCCCGGTGCTCCCCGCCCCCACACGGGGAGAGAGCCTGCCCGGGGTCCGTCTGGAGGACCCCCCCCCCAGGGAGAGAAGAAAGTCGACTCACTGAGGAGAAATCTCTGGAAACCCGGAGATCTGGAAAACCCGGAGAACAGAGGGACAGAGCGGTTTGCAAACGGACAAACACAGCTTGTTCACCTAATAGAAGCGGAGGGGGCCCCAGGACTTCCAGTGACGTGAGCACGCCCCACAACTTGCAGGGGTCAGGCCCCTCTCTCGTTTATCTGGACAGACTCCATTAGGCCCGTTAACCTCCTTCATTAACCCTCCCGTGAGGACGCCTGCTGGGGAGGGAGAGCCACGCGTCAGCCGGGGGACAGGAGGGCAGCAGGCGGCGTCCCCCAGGGCTGGCCCTCACAGCACCCCCCTCCAGTCCCAAGGCCATGAGCTGGCTTCACCCTGCACCCTACCCTCTGAACTCAGGAAGGAGTGGTCTCTGACTGGTGCCTCGTTTGTGGTTTTATCTTCTTTCTGAAACGTTTTAGGTGTTGGCCAGGTCCTCCAGACACGTCATGGACTGTTTTTCCTGGCCCTACATTCTCAGTTTCCTGCCCCTCTGATTCCTTACCTGCTTCCATCATTGTCCTTCCCCCCGGGGACCCCTAAATGCAGGCATTCCCCCAAGGCTCTATTATTGGCCACCTCTCTTTTGCAAATTCTCCCTTGGGATGCCACCTACCCCGCCCCCACCATGGTCCAAGTATCACGTGAATAACTCCCGTCTCTGCATCTCCAGCCCTGACTCCTTCTCCAGACTCCGTCTACACCGAAGTTCTGCCACGTGACATCCCTGATAGGCTCAGGGTGCGTCCAGGCACCAATACCAGCTCCCGCCATCTTGTTCAAGGCAACTCATCCTTCTGGCGCCCAGGTCCCAAGTATTGATGTCTCCTTTGATCCTTGAATTCAGCTCATGACCCACATCCAATCCAAGACCAAGGTACAGGAGTCTCCTGGATCTGTTTCCGGACGAAACAGGTGTCAGTGATGGCATTCAGTGGCATCGAGAGAGAGAATCCCAGAATCCCATGTTGGTTGAGTCTCAACTCGCTGAAAAGCAGGGCTATCTCCAGCCACTGAGCACTGTTCTCTCCCAGGAGACATTCGGGTATTCTCCAGGGACCCTCCTTGGGGTTCACAAACACCTCAAAGAAATCCCATGAGGGCGTGTGGCTGACGGGGGCCGTACATCAAAGGTTGCTCCTTCCCAGTCAGGTGGCCACTGAGTAAATGCAAATGATCAGCTCCACACAGCACATGCAACACCGGGGACACACGGCTCCACACGTGGCAAACAGGTATCCGAGGGTGAAATGCGTTATGCAGGCTGCGGAGGTGACGGCTACACACAACAACCTGAGGCATCTCGGCGGTAATTTCCTTCCCTCTTACCGGCAGCTGGTGGGATGAATGCAGGTGCCCCTGTGGTACATCATTTGATGGGACACCTGCAGCTAGGAAGTAACCACGATGCAGAACTAGAGAAACCAAGTCGACAGGCAGACTGGACATCCGGACACGGCCCCTCACCCGGCCAGCAGAGTCCACACCTATGCGGGCTGGGGACGTGACTAGGGCCGTGGGTGCTGGGGGGGTGGGGGACATCTCCCCAGACGTCAGTATTGACGACACTGATGCACCCCCATGAAGAAATAAGCAGCTCAGGATTGCATGCAGAGGGCAAAGCCTCGTGCCCCAGTGGAGCCCACGGAACACGACTAAGGAGATTTACTGGCTTCCTTAGAGGATCATGTTTCTCTCCTCGTCTGATGGTCGATCCCTCATTGACAGCCAAAGTTGAAGTTTCCAGGATAAAGGACAAGCACCCTGTCGCCGTGGTGCCTGTCTGCTCACCACGCTGTCTGAGGAGAGCCCGGGGCCCACGTGTGGCAGCAGATGTCAGAGCGGGAGCTCAGAGCCCCGGTTCCCCTCCTGGGGGCGGGGGGGAGACGTTGTCAGGGGACATTGATCCTAATGGGGACACTCAGAGTGAAGACACCTCCTAGGGCTCCTTATCAGAGATCTTCGAATGTCAGCGTGCGTGAGCAACACGCTCGGCACGTGGTAAAATGCAGACGGCCATGCCCTGCCCAGAGTTCCTGGCTGCGCAGGGCTGGAGCTGACACTGGTGACTGGTCATCAGGCACTGCTGGCTGAGAAGGTCCCCTGTGACGCTGATGCTGCTGGTCGGGGGAGCCCGGCTGGGGACACTGGCTGACTTGGAGCCAGGCTGCAGGGAGGGCGGGACAGGCCAGGACACCGGGGGGGGGGGGGGGGGGGGGGCGGGGACAGGCCAGCCTTGCAGTATGGCACTGCCTCCTCCCGCCAGGGAAGAGAGACAGACGTGCTCCCTGACCCGGGAGGCCCTTCCTGCCCCCCGGTGCTGCCCTCGCCGGCGTGCGGAGGCTGAGAAGGCCCAGGAGGCCCGTAGCCACTTGTCAGTTTAATTCACGGTGTTTGGGATTCATTACAGAATAATTGTCTTATCGATTTGCGGCTGACATATTTACTGCTTTTGCTTTCAGATCAGAAAAGATGCAGTGTAGCTAAAGCAACTTTAATTATGTGGGTGCTTGGGAATCATAAGAGTTGCGGGCATTTCAAATACTTTATTTTAAATTCTGGAGCATGGCAATGACCGTCCACGACAAAATTTCAGGCCAGCGGGACGGGCGCCCTGAGAAGGCCCTCTGCGTTCTCACACCTCAGGCCCCTTCCCTGCCCCCAGCCTGGCCCCCGGGCGAGGGTCCCCCGTGCGCCCAGCCCGCCGGCCGCAGGGTGCGCTTGCCCACGCGTCCCCTCTTGTTCCGGAAGCCTCATTCCAGCTGGGACGCCTATTTATCTATGACGCACTCAAGGGGGAGGCGGCCCTGGAAGGGCACCCTGTGCGGGGGCTCGAGAGCATATGGGGACGCCGCCGCCCCCACCCACGCACGTCCCGGTGCAGGAACCAGAAGGCCGGCGGGCTGCACGCTCGCTCGGTCAGACAGAGTCCTGGGGCCAGTTCGCGGACGGGAGGGTGCCGGGGCCAAGCTGAGCAGGGAGTAAAGATCCTGCCCTGGGTCCGGCACGTCAACCGCCCGCACAGATGGAACCCAGTCAGGTCTAAGCAAGGCGATCCGAGGTGGTCCCAATGTGCACACGCCCTCGACCGGGGCCACTCTGAGGCCCTCCCAGTACAGGGCGTGACGATGACCAGGCAGGCCCCCAGCTGCTCGACCTGGCTTCGCACAACCCGGTCAGAGGTCGGAGGCTGTAGGACAACACGGAACCCCCCACCACCTCGGTGTCTGGAAGTTACTATCAGGTGCCGAAAATAACCCGAGGGGTTTCCACGGACAGTCTGGCTGGGTCACTCACAACTGCCCAACTCCCTGCCATGACCCACAGAAAGCCAGGAGGAAGGCTTGGGAGGAGGAGGAGTTCTAGAAGTTTCTAGAACTCCACCGCGGGAGCCTGCCTTGTGGACTCCTCACACAGTTTCTGGCCGGCGTCTGGCAGACGCTGCCTGAAAACAGGCCCTCAGCCACCAGAGTTATGAGATGTGACTCCAGGAATTCCGGAGAGAAACCAGCTCCTCTGCTATTTCACTTCTTTCCGGAGCATCAGGACGGCCAAGAGCCTGGTGCTCCCCGGGAGAGGGCACCCCCACATCTGGGGACAGCCCTGGGGGCCCTGACCAGTGGCCGGGGTCAGGCCACCTCCTCTGCAGTGGATGTCCCTGCGGGCGGCCTCGTTCACTCCCTCCACCACCGCTCACTGAGCAGAAAACTGCCTTGACTCGTGTCCAGTTCCGTTCGGTCATTCATTCTCCTGCCCAGTAAGCGCCAACGGGACTCCTGGGAGCCACGGGCGTGTGTGCCAGGAGCTGGCGTCACAGAGCAGGTGCCAGTGGAGATGCAGGTCCCGAGAGCTGGTCTCACAGAGCAGGTGTCACACACACACTGGGAGGACAGCGGGGGGAACGGGCCGGGTGTGGCCTGCAGACACGGAAGACGGGGTCCAGCCCGAGGAGGCCCGGGGAGGCAGGCAGGGCCACACGGGTGATCCGGGACGAGAAGGATGACGGGCATTCGCTGGCGTTGCTGGATCCGCACGCAACCCACGCCCTTCTAGTAACGGAGCCTGCATTTTCCCTGGAGCGCCATCGCCTCCGTCGTTCTGGGCGGTGGGGGCTGGCTCCTCCCCTGAGCTGGGATGGCTCTGTGACCCAAGCCCAGCTAATCGCATCATCAGATTCCCCTGCCGGAGACTCACCCGGCGGCGGACACGGAGCCCTGGGCGGAGCACGACACTCTTGATTTTTCACCTAAATGACTGAGAATGAAGAGCGCTGAGCTTTCTAGAAGATGCAGGTATTCGTGAGACTCGGATCCCACATGGAGACCCACGGCACGAAAAGGGAATCAGATTTGTGAGACAGAAAGGGAAGACAAAACCGCGGTACTGTCGCAGGAGCCCCTGATCGAGCCACGTCTGAAGCCGCCACCCTGGACGTTTCTGTTATACGAGGCAGTGAATTCTAGTATTTGCGAGAGCTGCTTTGAGTTGTGTTTCTGCCACTCGAGATCGTATTACGACAGAGACAAACCTGCCTGGTATTTTTCAATGCCATGTCAGAGTCTGCTCGGGGACTGGGAATTGGAAGAAACTCTCGCACTAATAACGAAGATTTAAAAACTTGCTCTGGATCAGCGTTTCCCAGAGCTCTTAGTCATTCTGTATAAAGAGCCCCAAGTTCAACAGCACCCTGGGGAGCTCTGGCCTGACCACGGGGAACCTCTCTCTTCTCCTCTTCTAGAGGACACTGGGTTGCTTAGAGATTTTATGAGCTAATGTGTTTATGAATCTCAAACAGGGAGGGAGAGACACAGCACTTCCCAGCCCAGTTGTCCTGGGAGTTTGTTTTGGAGGGCACACACGGAAACACAGCGTCCTCCACGCACACGCACACGCACACGCACACATGCACACACACGAGAATTTGGAGGTGAAACCGTAGGAATCCAAGTCTATTTCTGGAAACCACCTACTCTGGCGACAGGGGACATGGCGCGTCCCCGGGGCTCTGTCCGTCGGGCACCTGAGCACCCGAGCCTCTCTGTCTGCTCCCCTGCAGCGAAGGGAAGTGAGCAGCAGAGGCTCCCGGCAAGGTGCTAAGACGTCTGCAGCGGAAGCCTCACACAGTCGTCCGAGGAACCGCCAGCCTTGTGCCCGGTCAGAGTGTCTGCTTCCTGGACACGTTTTCCCAGCTCAACCACATCTCGGTGCGACATTCTTCCATCTGGGATCCGACGCCCACGCGTTTGCCCCACGGCTCTCCCGCTTGCTGGGTCTCCAGATACTTGGGAGACGGTCTCTGTACGGAGGAGGGGCCAGGTCACAGGGTAGTGGCAGTGACAGAGGGTCTGTCCGAGAAGAGGGTCCCCCACTCTCTGCGGTCTCTGAGGCATGTGGCAGGAGCCCAGAACCTGGCTGAGTGTGTGTGTTCAGAGGCGGGAGAACGAGGGTGAGGAGACAGCCAGCAGGCAAATCTTGGGCTCTGGGGCCACGGGATGCCTGGCTCTGTTCCCAGGGCCGCCCCAGACCTGCTGTGTGGCCTCAAGGATGTCCTGACCCTCTCGGAGCCTCCAGGGTCTCCCTATGGAAACAGGCCGTGAATGTCTGGCCCTCAAAACTGCTTTGCCTGGACTCCACAAGTTCTGAAATTATCTGTTAATGTGTCATACTTTCAGGTGGATCAAGGTTGACCCCCCCCCCCCGACACCACCCCCCCGCCACGACACCAGTTCTCCTACACTCAGCTGTTTTACAGGTTATGTGTCCTGTCTGGTCTTGAGGACCCATGGGTGTGCAACCCCATTAGGTGTCTTCAGGGGAAGCATTCGTGAAGAACAGAGCCCTGGTTTTCATAACACGGCCCCATCCAGGTCATCATACCGTGTTACACACCATGTTGTCGCCCTTGCCTTGTCAGCAGCACCTCTATTCCAAATAGATTCAGGCTGGAATAAAACATATGAAACATTAAGGGAATAAGGTAACGTAAGGCCGGCAGAGACTCTGTGTCCACCAACATCCGTCCCTCCTTCCTCCTCTCAGTATGACACCCAACGTCTGATGCTAGCTTACCCAGCTCTCTCCAGACACTACATTTTCCAGAAGCTTTGCAGAGAATACATTTCTGACCATGCCCTGTAGAGACTACATTTCCCAGCATTCCTGGCAGAGACCGTCTTTCCCAGCATCCCTTGCAGAGACCACACTTCCTCCCATCCCTGGTGGAGACCATCTTTCCAGCATCTCTCGTGGTGACCACCTTTCCCAGCATTCCTTGCAGAGGCCACACTTCCTCCCATCCCATGCAACCCTCAGCGATCCCGGCTACAGCATCCTGCCCTGAGCCAGTCCCACGTCCCCTTGTCTAAGGAAGCACCTTGTCTTCCTGGGCCACCTGCACGTGTACTGGGAACCGTCTTCAGTCAGCTCTGAGGAGTCCCCAGGCTGGGGCCGACTCCCTCCTGACCACGGCCCCTCTCCTACATTGTTTCTCTCGGGCACTGCCGTGTTCTTTGTTCCCTTGTTTGCTGCCTGTCCCCCACCACACTGTAGGGACGATCAGAGCAGGGGTGTCCCCTGAATCCTCCCCAGGTGTTCCACACTTTAATAAATACCTGCTGAATGAACACATGAGTGAATGAGTCTTTATGAGGCCTGGGCCATGGTTCTGCATGCGGGGGACCCAAAGGTGGGACCTGCCCTGGGGGAACTCGTGGTCTGTGGCCAAAGCACGGGGACAAGGGAGGGGGGAAAATGCAGCAAGGGCACCCGAGTTGTGCTGGCAGGACAGGAGCCAAGAAAGTGTCTGCCCATCCAGATCGGATGACACCAGCTGAGTCAGTGGCCACCGGACAATGTCCAGGATGTGGAACCCATGGGACGTGGGAATTGACCTGAGAGCCAGGGTCTCAGGGGGTCAGGAATGGAATCTGGTTGGCGGGCTGGGGGGACATGGTGCTCCCACCTGGGCCACCACCTCAAAGCTCACGTGGAAGGAAACAAGGTGATGTTGGAGGATAAGGAGGCTCAGACCTCAACACTCGGGCAGCACCAGGGATGCCTTGGGGCAAAGGCAAGAACTCAGGGTGTCATTACGTAGCCCAACCCTCCAGCGGGAAACAGGGCCTCGTATTCGCACCATGACTCCTCGGTGTGGACAAGAACAAAGTTAAAGAAACTTTACCATGGTCTTTACCATTATTGCCCCAGGGGAGTTTCCTTCCTCTCCTGCCCTCCCAGGGTGCCGAGAAGAATGAGGATAAAGACTGCCACCTACCCCCTTCTTTTTAAAAAAAAAATTTTTTTTTAACGTTTATTTTTGAGACAGAGACAGAGCATGAACAGGGGAGGGGCAGAGAGAGAGGGAGACACAGAATCTGAAACAGGCTCCAGGCTCTGAGCCATCAGCACAGAGCCCGACGCGGGGCTCGAACTCACGGACCGTGAGATCGTGACCTGAGCCGAAGCCGGACGCTCAACCGACTGAGCCACCCAGGCGCCCTGCCACCTACCCCCTTCTACCCCACCTGTCTCTGCCTCCCCCACCTGCCCCCCCTCCCCACAAGAGTAAGGGAGAAGAAACAAATTGCCAGTGGCCTGGACGGAACCCTGAGTCCCACTGTGCCTGGGGGGCCAAGCAGAGACACGGACCCACGTTTCTGGTAACGGGGTTTGAGCTCCTGGATCCGGGCAGACACACAGCCAGCACTTAGCCCCTCAGGATCGGGTCTGAAGGGACCGGCCGCCCCGTGGAGCTGGTTCAGGGCCTCTGACGACGGGGCGCACCTGTCCTGCCCCAACCACCAAGCCCCTGCCGCGGGTGCATGGGCACCTCGTTCCTGCCCTCCCCCTTTGCAATTTCTAGAAGGAAACCTCAGAGAAAGGAAGCCCCGTTTCCTCCGACACAATCACCCGAACTCCAAACACACTTCTTTCCATCACCCTCTGTCAGGACGCCTGGTTACCAAGGCAACCACGAGACTCACTGCACACTTTCCTTTATTGTTTCCCGAGACTTTATTAAATATTCCTCTGCCTTTCAAGTCCCCCACCCAAGATGGGAGGCATCCTAATGACTGTTCACGGGTGTTTCCCGCTGGAGGGAGCTCCTGTGGAAACACGTGCCTGTGTCCTGCCGTCTGTCCAGGCTGGGAACCCAGATGGGGCTGGAGTCTGTCGCTGGCAGTGACCTGTGCTGCCCACACCCGACCCGAAACTCACTTCTGTCTTCCCGGCCTCCCCCACCCCTGGATTCCCAGCCACACCTCCCTCCCTGGTGGCTATTTCCAGTCTCGGGCCGGAGTGTCCTTCATGGGTTCTTTAATGCTATTTAACCAAAATGGAGTCGTCATGATGAATTATGGATCAAACATTCCCTGACCCGAGCTGCTCAGGGGGGTGGGGAGGGGACAGTAAGAGCCAGGAAAGTGGTATCTGTGTGACCCAGGGGTGACGCTTTCTGATGACCCTGTGCCCTCCTGTTGCCACATTCGATTTCGCTTGCCATTGACAGACAGGTCAGGGGGTCAGGGGAAGGTGCATTAGCTGTCCCCTGAGCGCCCCCCCCCCCAAGTGTGTGATTCTTGATTTTATCAGATATTACTCATGCTCGTGAGCAGTTAAGACAGCGCAGGGGTGTCTAGGATTATGAAAGTGTAAGAACACTCAAGAGGTTCAGCCATCGGACAGAATCTTGTTTGACCTCGAGGTGATGGGTGGCCTCTGACCTCAGCTCCTAGCATCGCACCTCCTGGTTGTAAGTGTTCAGAAGTGGGTTCGGTCCATCTCTTGGGGTGGAGAATCTGGCCCATCAAATTTTGTCCCTGGAGACAGGGACAAGTGGTCTGAGGACCAAGGACAGGAGACTGACTTTTTCCCACAACCCTTTACACACTTAGATGTTTTCCTCTGCATTTATTATCTGCTTCAAAAATAAAGATACTATTAAAAACACCCAGCCAGGGGCGCCTGGGTGGCGCAGTCGGTTAAGCGTCCGACTTCAGCCAGGTCACGATCTCGCGGTCCATGAGTTCGAGCCCCGCGTCGGGCTCTGGGCTGATGGCCCAGAGCCTGGAGCCTGTTTCCGATTCTGTGTCTCCCTCTCTCTCTGCCCCTCCCCCGTTCATGCTCTGTCTCTCTCTGTCCCAAAAATAAATAAAAACGTTGAAAAAAAAAAAAAACTTAAAAAAAAAACAAAACACCCAGCCAGATGATGGTGAGGTGTCTGATGAGTGTGGCAATTATAAGACAACCCTGCCAACAACTCGTCTGTGCACACCGCCTGCTGGAACACGGCGTCCACGACTCTCTCAGGGACAGTGCAGCCTGGCCCCGGGGGACCGTGTCAGAGACACATTCGGACTCGTGTCCTCCTTCCCAAACCCTTCTTCATCCCCGTGATCCTTCAGGATGATCCCTTGTTTACCTGAGACAGGCTCGAGTCTCCGGCACCGGTGAACGATGACTCCAGGCACATCGTGGGGCCTTCCGGGGACTATCGCAATGTCGAGCAAAGAGGGTGCCAAACATCAGCCTTCGTCTTGGGAGGAAGAGAGGGAGGCCGACCGTAAGTTCTGCTGCCACGACGAGCGTCTTAGTCCCCTCGGGATGCCGTCAGGACCCCAGAGCCTGCGGACGTACAAACAACACACACTGGTTCCTCACGGTTCTGGAAGCTGGGCGCCCCCGCTCGAGGGGCTGGCAGATTCAGTGCCCGGGGAGACCCCCCTCCTGGCTCACAGATGCCGTCTTCGTGCTGTGCCCTCACGTGGTGGGTGAGGGCAGGGGCCCCAGGGGTCTCTTTTACAAGAACACGAATCCCATTCACGGGGGCTTCACCCTCATGACCTAGTCGCCCCCCAAAGGCCCCACCTCCTGACACCATCACCCTGGGGGTTAAGATTTAAACATGAATTTGGGGAGGACCCAAACTTTCAGACCATGGCGACCTGGGTTTTGTTTTTTCTTGGCTGCAGTCATATTTTTTTTTTCACCCTGGCAAACGTCCCTGTGGCATAATTTGTTAGGGCCTTCCATATACTGTGATATATTCACTTTTTTCTTCCCAAATTCAGCGTGCCGGTCACAGGAACAGGAGAAAAGTAATTATCGCATTTGTCTGACAAGGATCGCTGGAACAGACGAACGAACAAATACAGAAGGGCTGCAGTTGAGAACACCGCGGTCCTCATGCAGAGCTCCCCGCCGAATTCATCATCTCGGGCGGGTCCGTCCTCATTTCCAAGACTGTGTGTTCCATTTGGCCTCTAGGCGCTTATCACACTCGTTCTGTTTTCATTAGGTCGCTTGCTTGTCTTTCCACAGGACAAACCAATGAGAAATTAAAAACAGCTTAGAAGCGTGTGCTGGTGCCATTCAGACGTTTCGGGAAGCGCTGGGAACAAACAGCAGAAAATCCATGCACGTTGTCACCCCAAAATGACGTAGGAGGCTGAGCGCAGCGGACGTGGGAGGGCAGGGGACTGGCCGTGGGCCGGGTCCTGCGGGAGGGTGGTCCCCAGCAAACCACCCCCCCCCAGCACAGCGTCTGCAGCAAGGGTCGTCTGGGGGAACGAGCTGGTGCCTGGGACCCCGACGGACTCAGACGATGGGTCCCCCGGGAAGCTTTGGGGGCACAGCAGAAAAACACAATCGTGTTGTGCTGGCCTGAAGGAAAGCGCAAAGGGAAAGAATCTCTTTCGAGCTGAGGTGTCTTGCCTGCTGGGGGATCAGGAGGCCTTTCGGTCCAGGGCCTCCCTCGGGGCCGACATTTCTGAAGGCAGGTTCAGCCTCGCTGGGCTGCAGTGGGGAGGTGGCCGCACCGGGGGTGGGGGACGGGGAGGAGAGCTCTCTGTCCCTGGCTTGGGCAAACCACTCTCCCAGGCGGCCTCGTCCTCTGTCCTGGCCGTCTCCCCGCTTCCCTGTGAGGGGACGGAAGGTCCCCACGGGGAGCTGAGGAGTCCTACTGACCACGGAGAGCGGAGCTGAGACCCACTCATCAGCGACCCTTGGACCACCCAGCTGCACGTAAGTCCCTGGAACTTTCTTTATTCAAGGCCCCACGTTCTCTGCTTCACTCTTGCCCATTTGCATGAGAGTCTGTCGCTTAGGGAGAGAGCCCTGACTGATACCAACAGGCTTTCTCTCCTGCAGGCGACCTGGAAAGAGTCCCGCTGGTTGGCACCTGCTGGGAATCTGCCTCCACTGCCGGCCGTGCTTCCTGGGATGGCCTCACTGACCCCCCAGGGCCCTGTGATAGGTTCTGTCGTCCCATATCCAGACGGGGAGACTGAGGCTGGAAGGAATTAAAATTCTTGCCTGACAGCCTCTAGCCACCAGAGGGGGAGGCACCCAGGAATGTGCACGCGCTGCCCCCAGCCCGGGCGCCCGGGGGGGTCTCAGTCGGTTGAGTGTCTGACTCTGGCTCAGGTCATGATCTCACAGTTCGTGGGTTCGAGCCCCACGTCGGGCTCTGTGCTGACAGCTCGGAGCCTGGATCCCACTTTGGATTCTATGCCTCCCTCTCTCTCTGCCCCTCCCTTGCTCACGCTCTGTCTTGCTGTCTCTCTCTCTCAAAAATAAAAAAGAATCATCAAAAAAAGAACTACAAATTTAACTCTCTGTGTGCATCTCCTGTACATCATACACATTGAATTCTACACCTTCCATGTGTAAACCTCCCTACACCCCCAGACTTTATCAAATTCCTTGTTTCTTTATTACTTATTTATTTAATTTGAATCCAAGTTAGCATGTAGTGCAATGATGGTTTCAGGAGTAGAATTTAGTGATTCATCACCTACTTACAACACCCAGTGCTGATCCCAACAAGTGCCCTCCTCAATGCAACAGGCGGGGGCCTGACCAGGACTGCCTGGCAGGAGGCAGCAAGCTCCACTCCTGTCCCAGTGAGGACTGGAGCCCTGACCGCAGCCCCATAAGCCAGGGAGGGTCCCACAGCTTGTTAATGTTTACAAACAAATGAGACACCATTTTCCTCCACCAGCAAGAACTAGGTTTCACTCGCTCACTGTTCAACGAACGGTCCTCACTTATAAAAATATCTTCTCCACACTTCTTAGCACGTCATCCCTACCACCTGTTACCATGACAACGCACACACCCTAATGAGTTAGGTTCATGAATACCGGACGCTGATGGTGAGAGTTCCCCCAAGTTTCATCCATCACCATTTCACGTTTAGGCTCTCAGCTCTTACGGACTTCTCAATGTTTCCACAATTCTAAATGACCAGGTATTTCCCTCAGAAGCTAGGCCGTATCCATGGGTAACTTAAACCCCATACACATGGGGAGCGTGCAGGAGGAAAGAAGCGGAAAAATCAGCTTTCGTCTCAGAAAATGAGCTCTGTTCCAGGAAGACTCGGCTTTGCAGCAGACATCACAGGGAACAGATGAATTACATATCCCCTCCTCCTCCACTCAATGCACTTCTCACTGAGTAATTATTTAATACTTTGTTCCATTTTTAGGGAAAAAAAGTAGACACACACCAGGGCTTGGAGATTAAGCTAATTAGCATCGGGGTGGGAACTCGGCTGCTTTGTGACTTTTGTGTAACAAAGAACAGAACAAAAAAAGCTTCTTTAAACTATTTAATGTGAGACCTCCACATTAGCCACCGATTTCTCCAACTCAGATACATGAAAAGAAATTTGCATCAGCTCTCATTCTACAATTATCTGCAAAAGAATCACTAGATTTCAGATCCAACAGGACAAGGAGAGGGAGAAAAGGGAGAGACAGGATTTCCACCCTCAGCCCCATCATGCTTCCTGGAAAATGAGGGAAGCCATTGATACAAAGGTTCTCTGATAACTGGCCTTTCCCAGGAAGCACGTCCGTGGCAGGCGAGTGAGTGGAGCCAGAGAACATTCGCTGCCTCTCCCGGGAGCTGGGGGCCTGGAGGTGAACGGCACACCACCAGCACCGGCACCGGCACCGGCACCGGCACCAGCGCCCACCCCAGAGCTGGTCCTCCGGAGAAAGTGGCGTCCCAGCCCCTGGCGGACTCTCCGGGGCCCCAGTGGCAGGTGGGCGGCGCCCTCCCCGAAACAGGCTCCGCCCACGCTTCTCCTCCCCCGCGGATCACAACACGTGTGGTCCAAATCTGCACCATGTGGGCTCTGCCCGCCGGCACCGCCAGTCCCCCGGTGGCGGGACGCGGAAGGGGCTATCTCCCCGCGTTACTCCGTGGTGCGTGACCCGAGTCCTGAGCGATTCCACCCCAAGGACACACGGCCCCATCCAAGGCCCTGGCGGCCGCTGAACCCGCCGCGGGGCCGGCAACGGCACACTGGGCTCGAAGCAAACTTGAGACTCCCTCCCCGACCCGCGTCCTCCGAGGCTTCCCCATCCGGGAGGATGTGCCCACATGCGTTCTGCTGTGACAGGCAGAGCGTAGGAGTCCCTGAGACCCCAGTGCTCCCGACCACCGGGAACACGGCTGCTCCAGGACATGGTCCTGCCCCGCACACTGCCGTCCTCCCCGCCTGGCACAGTGCCGGCACACAGTGGGTCTCAGCGAGCACGTCCTGATGACGGAATGGGTCCCCTGGGTTACAAGCACACAGTAGATCTAGCGAGCACGTCCTGATGCGGGAATGGGTCCCCTGGACTACAAGCACACAGTAGGTCTCAGCAAGCGGGTCTTGATGACAGAATGGGTCCCCTGGGTTACAAGCACACAGTAGGTCTAGCAAGCACGTCCTGATGATGGAATGTGTCCCTTGGTTACAAGCATACAGTGGGTCTCAGCGAGTGAGTCCTGATGACAGAAGGGTCCCCTGGTTACAGGCACACAGTGAGTCTCAGTGAGCGTGTCCTGATGACAGAATGGGTCCCCTAGCTACAAGCAGTAGGTCTATGAGCATGACCTGTAGGTCTATGAGCATGTCCTAATGATGGAATGGGTCCCCTGGTTACAAGCACACAGTAGGTCTAGGGAGCACATCCTGATAACAGAATGTCTCCCCTGGTTACAAGTACACAGTGGGTCTCAGCGAGCGTGGCCTGATGATGGAATGGGTCCCCTGGGTTAAAGCACACAGTGGGTCTCAGTGACCGTGTCCTGATGATGGAATGGGTCCCCTGGTTACAAGCACACAGTGGGTCTAGGGAGCACATCCTGATAACGGAATGTCTCCCCTGGTTACAAGTACACAGTGGGTCTCAGCGAGTGTGGCCTGATGACGGAATGGGTCCGCTGAGTTACAGGCACACAGTGGGTCTCAGCAAGCGTGGCCTGATGATGGAATGGGTCCCCTGAGTTACAGGCACACAGTGGGTCTCAGCGAGCCTGTCCTGATGACGGAATGGGTCCCCTGGTTACAAGCACACAGTAGGTCTAGGGAGCACATCCTGATAACGGAATGTCTCCCCTGGTTACAAGCACACAGTGGGTCTCAGCGAGCCTGTCCTGATGACGGAATGGGTCCCCTAGCTACAAGCAGTAGGTCTATGAGCATGACCTGTAGGTCTATGAGCATGTCCTGATGATGGAATGGGTCCCCTGGTTACAAGCACACAGTAGGTCTAGGGAGCACATCCTGATAACAGAATGTCTCCCCTGGTTACAAGCACACAGTGGGTCTCAGCGAGTGTGGCCTGATGACGGAATGGGTCCGCTGAGTTACAGGCACACAGTGGGTCTCAGCAAGCGTGGCCTGATGATGGAATGGGTCCCCTGAGTTACAGGCACACAGTGGGTCTCAGCGAGCCTGTCCTGATGACGGAATGGGTCCCCTGGTTACAAGCACACAGTAGGTCTAGGGAGCACATCCTGATAACGGAATGTCTCCCCTGGTTACAAGCACACAGTGGGTCTCAGCGAGCGTGGCCTGATGACGGAATATCTCCCCTGGTTACAAGCACACAGTGGGTCTCAGCGAGCCTGTCCTGATGATGGAATGGGTCCCCTGGGTTAAAGCACACAGTGGGTCTCAGCGAGCGTGGCCTGATGACGGAATGGGTCCGCTGAGTTACAGGCACACAGTGGGTCTCAGCGAGCGTGGCCTGATGACGGAATGGGTCCCCTGGGTTACGAATACATGGATGTCCTCTTTTGGAATCCTTCGGGGAGGGCCTGGGGCTCAGATTGTCGGAGTCCCAGGGACGGGGTGAGGGTGGGCTCGTCCGAAAGGTGCTTGTCCTGTGCGCCCCTCAGGGCGGGTCCTTTCCCCCCATTGCCTCCGATTTGCTGGGTCCTTTGTGCCGCCGTGTACATGTGACGGGCCCAACCGTGCAGGAGAAATTCTAATTCTAGAAGCATCCATAATTAATAATGATGGTGTGAGGGGCGCCTGGGTGGCGCAGTCGGTTAGGCGTCCGACTTCAGCCAGGTCACGATCTCGCGGTCCGTGAGTTCGAGCCCCGCGTCGGGCTCTGGGCTGATGGCTCAGAGCCTGGAGCCTGTTTCCGGTTCTGTGTCTCCCTCTCTCTCTGCCCCTCCCCCGTTCATGCTCTGTCTCTCTCTGTCCCAAAAATAAATAAACGTTGAAAAAAAAAAATTAAAAAAAAAAAAAAAATGATGGTGTGTTGGCTGATGCAGCAGCATTTGGCGTTCAGAACGGCCTCCTGCCCACGCGGCAGCCTCTCAGGACGGAAAGGCCTTCAAAGGGTTCATTCCGCATCTTGCCTTCACAGACCAGTGGCCTGAAAAGCAATTTAGTTGTGCTCCCGGTGAGGCCTCAGGAACTTCCTGTGGCCACTAGATTCCCGCACGTGGTCCCTCACGGACCTCCTGAGCTTTGCCGTTTGGCATATCGCCCCTGGTCCCGGCCCTCGGCCTTCAGTCACCCCCTGCCCCCCACCACACACACACACAGGCAACACTTCTGTGCCGTCTGCTTCCCGCACGGCCCCCGTCAGGATGTGAGCGCCACGATCACGGGGCCCGGGTCTGCTCACCCACCGCTCTGTCCCCAGTGAGTCCTGGACGAAGGATCTGACGAATGAGTGAGTGAGTGAGTGAGTGAATGAATGAGCACTTCAACGGCACGCACACGGCCGGCTCGTGCCCGCGCACGGGTCCCCACGCTCTGGGCCCATGAGCGACCTGGGAGCCGGTTCCATGCAAGCATCTGGCTCTCCCCCACGCTATTCTCTGCGCTGGGAGTCGGGGCTGGGTCCCGGGGATCCGCATTATTCACCAGGCCTTCTGGAGGCTTCCAATCTGACGCCAGGTGAGGGCCTCGCCTAGTCAGCCTCGGGAGGGAGACCGCTCTCCCAACAGAAGGGGGTGTGCGACGCTGGGAGGCGGGATCCTTCTCTGCCGCCCGCAGGGCCTCGCTCCCCATCAAGTGCTCACCAGGCTCCAAAGGCAGCAGCGGTCCCCCCTCCCTCCCTGTGCACAGCCCCTCCCCATCAGGATCCAGTGAGGACAGTGAGGACCGGCTCTGCGTCCTTCCTGCTTGACCCGAGGAACCGTGTCTACACTGACGGTTTTGATGAGAACATAGAAACACCTCCCAGGAAGAGGCTCTCAGTGCCTGCAAGCAGGGGCTGAACTTGCGTTCACCAGGCTGTGTCCTCATCATAGTGGGGGCGGGCGGGGGACAGCGCATCAGGACTGGGCCCCAGAAAGTGCAGACGGGATGCGGACCCTCCGCCTCCACTCTGCTCAGGGTCCGTTCAGAGCAGGCCTGCTGTGCCGCTCCAGCATGAGGCCCGGGGAGGAGATGGGGAAGGTTCTGGGCCCAGGAGGGATGGGTGTGAAAGCCCCAAGGTCAGTGCCAGGGGCCAGCTCAGCTTGGGGGCCAGAGTCCCCGGGAAAGACAACGCAGCCAGCTCTCTGCCTGCTGTCTCCTGGCTCAGGGGGTGCACAGAGCAGACGCACAACACACACGTGCACACGTGCACACACAGGACACAGGCACACAGACACGTACGCACACGAGCACAGGCGTCCTGGGATGTACCTGCACGTGCATTCACAAGCATGTGCACACACGTGCACAGAGATACTCACTTGCACACACATACAAATGAGCACATGGACAGACACACACACATGTGCACACGCACAGAGACACACGGATATATGAACACATGCGTGTGCACACACGAGCACACACGTGAGCACACACACACACACATACACGCACACACACCTGCTGCAGGAAACCGTCACCTCTGTGCCGTCTGCATAATCCTGTTTGAAAGGACTGTTTCCTCTCGCTGACTTGTTCCACACCTGCCACCTGCCACAAGCCTCGGAGAAGCCAGGCCCCTCTGGGTGGGGACGGTCTCTGGTTCCTCTGCAGGAACCCGCCATCGAACATCTGGACAGCTGCAGAGCTCGCCGTCCTGGGCACCTCCGATCCCCTGCCTCTGGGAAGGGGCTCCCCATGGATGCCCGGAGCTCATCAAGTCACATCTCGACGACAGTCAGGAGCCTGCTTTTCCCCAAACTGGAGGATTTGCAGCCATAGGACACGGCCCGTTCATTTCAGAGAGCGGAGGGCTCGGCGGAATGTTCCAGAACCTTCTTGGACGAGGAACTGGGAGCTGCTGATGCTGGCAGTAAGGCTGGACAGGCTGTGAGAGGAACATAGCGACCTCAGGCAGCTCTGGGGACACACGGGCCCATTTACAGTGTGGCCCCCATTAGCTCATCCTTGGCCAAGCCCCAGGCTGTGCTCAGAGCCATCAAAACGTGGGCCAGCCTGTCACTGGTCACTCACTCAGTCAGTCCGTCCACCGGAACGGGGGCAATGCCCGGATGCGTTTGAATCGGGGTGTGTCGGGCGAGGACGGGCAGGATGGTGTGGAGCGTGGCCCCAGAGTGACGCTGTGTCCGTGGAGCTCTGCCCTCCTGATGCGCAGGGTGAGCCGGCAGTGGGTTCGGGGCACAGGGGGACCTGAGACCCCATCCCAGCCGGGCCTCGGTCTGCTGCCTCATGGGGCCCTTGGGGGGCACTAGAGGGGGCCCTCCGGGGAGGGGGTGGCTCGCCTCGGGCCCCAAGCGGTCAACCTGCATGTGCACAGCGCTCCCTGAACAGACGCCCCCACCCCACCTCCATCCCGGGGAGGTCAGGGCGGAGGGGCACGTGCAGACATGGACACACGGTGTCCCCAGCACTTGATCCCACGGCCACGGCCACGGCCACCAGCAGCGGGAGCCCCCGGCCATGTTCCCCCGACTGACGCTTCTCCAGCACAGCAGGCCCCTGACTGTGCAGTGGGAGAGCCCCGGGTCACCGCCACAGGTCTGCGTCTGGGAGGCGGGGCCGGGCCGCTGTGGGGTCCCTGCGGGGCTGGCTCATTCCCAGGGCCCCCTCCGGCCACCGCGGTCTGCTCCCCTCCCGGCGGGGCCGAGTCAGGGACCAGGGGAGCTCGAGGGGAGGGGCTGCAGCTGGGCCTCCTATGAAAGGCCCTCAGAGAGCCACACAAGGCGGCCTTGTTGGGGAGCAGCCTCCCCCAGCCCGGGATCTCCTCCCACGGGGGCAGGAAGGGTGACCCGGGAACGCGGTCGATGGCCCGCGCTGTGTGGGGTCACTGCCGGTCTATTTCTAGCTCCAGCCTCTGGCCGCCAGCATTGGGCCTGAATGACGCCCTTTGCAGCACGGCCCATCCGCCCTGTGGCCCTCGTGGCAGCTGTCCCCTCACTCAGGGCAAAGGTGACAGATGTGGGCATGGGGGGTTGGAGGGCACAGCCGTGACGTGGACATGGCAGAGGCCTCAGCACCAACGAGGAGGCTCCCTGGGGACCCCGGGGCACAATGCCCTTCCTCTACAACCTTCCGTGGCTCCCCGCTGCCGTGTGGGGAGTCCAAGCCCCTCCTTCCCTGAGGTCGCCCCGTCATAACCGCCCTCGGTGCCCCCACCTCCTCTGTCCCCTGGGGGAGGCCACGAGCCTCCCAAGGGCAGGGCCGGGCACCCGGCTCCCCGAACCAGGGCGCCTACGACAAGACTCAGCAGAATCCAGACGCGGCAGACAGGCCCCGCTGTGCGCGGGGTGCCGATGACAGTGACACCCGCCCCCAGGCAGGAGGTGGCAGCCACATTCCTTCCCAGCTGGAAAGTGCTGGTCCAGGCGCCCGGCCCCTCAGGAGGTGGTGGGCGCGGCGACCCCGAGGGCCCATCCGTGTGGGGCCGGGAAGGGACTCTGCCGGCAGCCAGTCCGACCCCTCCCGGACCAGCTTGGGGGCGGCAGGGCCACTCGGCTTCGCTGGGCCTCAGTCTCCTCGCCTGTGAGATGGGGACGAGAATCCCAGCAGGAGCCTCCGGCGCTGCTCTGGGGACCAGGGAGCGAGCACGCGGGGCCCAGTTAGACCGCGCCTGGCACGGGGCGCCCCAGAGCGCCCGCGGCTTCCCCCGGGGTCGGCGATGACGGGGCCACACGTTCTCTCTGCAGACTGAGCCCTCCCGCCGCTCTGAGCCCACGGGGCTCACAGGACCAGCCGGCTGCCGCCTCCCTCGGGGTCCGCGCGGGCTCCAAACCGCCCGGGTTTCAGGTGCGCCGCGCTCAGGGCAGGATTCGGTGCTCACACCGCTGGGGGAGCCCCCATCGCGACGCGGGGCCCCTGCAGACCTGACGCCCAGGGCCGCCTCCTCTGAAGACTGGAGTTGGACGCGGACCCCCTGAGGCCACGGGGTGGGCACCGGCCTTCTCCCCCAGCCCCACCCGTGCCCGTTCTGAGTGTTGTCTGTGTCCTGTCCCCCCAGGTGTGAGGAGCCCTGAGACGGAGCCTGGTCCACGACCCCTCTGCCCTCCTTCCGCACGGTTGTCGACCCGTCCTTGCCACAGGCTGAACGGGCCTCCTCTCCTCCTGACCCCTGCAGGCCCTGGGGTCTGGGGCGCCCCGAGGACCGGCTGGGGGGCCCCTCCCTGGGGCGTGGCCAGTGGTGAGGGGGCCGTGGCTGGGAGCGGCAGGATGTTTGTGGCCTCAGGCCCCGGCGTGGTGTCTGTGACGGAGCCGGCTCAGAGCAGCAGGACTTAGTGAGTCACAAGGAACACTCTAGAGATTTGGGGGCTCCTAGAGATTTGGGGGACCAGGTGTCCGATGGGGAGCGGCTCCTGATGTCACACAGGTGGGCCAGTGAGCCGGCAGAAGGAAACCAGACAGGCCCGGGCACAAAGGGGAAAGTCATGGCAACCTCGGGATGGGGCAGCTTCAGGCACAGCTTGATCCAGTAGCTCAAGCCCTGGCAGCAGGGCCTGACCTCTCAGGATTCCTGTGCCCACATCCACCCCCCCCCAGGCCAGCATCTCCTCCGTGTGACCTCCCCTGAAACGCGTTCTGTCCTCTCAGCAGATCCAGCCGCCTGCCACCCCCGAACTCATCCCCCTGGCCATGGGATGGAATGTTCTGGGGGGAAAGGGCCAGGGTGACATGCCCTCACCTGGGGCTGGGGGCAGAGTCGGCCCCGCCAGACCACAGGGCCAGAGTAGGGGCGAGGGCCCCCAGGTAAACCAGGTGCCATTCCCTGAAGAGGAAGGACCTGCCTCGCTTGGCTGCCCTCCAGGACCCCCGTGGAGCCATCCCACTGGGTGTCCACATTCCTCTTGGGGACACGGGGGCTGCCACCCCCCAGGCCCAGGACGCCCGCAAGCTTTCCCTCCTCGGGAGCCCGCAGGTTCCAAATGGACCTGATTCTAGGAGAAGGGCGCAAGGACCCCTGCCCCGGGAGGAGGGCTGAGCTCACCTTCACGCACCCGCAAGGTCGCCGTCCCGCCACGTCCTGGGCTGCCCGTCCCTTCTGTCCAGGTCACCCTGGGCTGGCCTCTGAGTGACTGCTGAGCTCACCAGGAGCAGCAGGACAGGCACAGCCCAAGGACGCTTGCTAATGAGCGAGACTGGCGCTGATTAGGGGCTGACAGGCAAATGCTGAGGCTCTCCGAGGTGGGGGAGGAAGCAGGCGACCAGAGAGGCTTCTGATGCTGGGCTTCGTCCTGGTAATTAATCGCATGGAAGCTGCTAAAGGTTATGAGGAAAGCGGAGATGATGCAGGTTCGCGGAGTCTCTGGAAGATTCAGTTAATTTAGCTGGTTCGGGAAGTGCCAGGGGCTGCTGTTGGAGAGCGCGGAGCAGAGGGGGTCTGGGCTGCCTGCCGCGCGTCGGGGAGGGGCCTCCGGGCTCAGCAGGTGTAGCCCAGGGCAGGTCCAGGCCTCGGTTTCCCCACCGGGAAGGCGGGTGGGCGGGGAGCGAGGACAGCGCCTGCCCTGTGGGTGTCTGTGGGGTTCCTGGAGGAGGTGTCCGGGGAGCATCTGGCAGGGGGCCTGGCCCATCCCCCGCCCCTCGTGTGTCAGCAGAAAGGACCTGGAGATGGGCTGCCCCCAGCCCCCACTGCGGGTGCTGCCTGTCAGGGGCGGGGCCTGAACCTGGGGGAGCCCCTCCCCCCAGGGCCCTCGTGCTGTGTCTCCAACTACTGACCTGCCCATCCACCTCGTCTCCTCCCCATCCGTGGAGTATTTTAGTTAAAATACAAACACGGCTGTGGGATCTGATGCCCCGGGTAGTGCACACGTCGACAGTGTAAAATAAAACCGGGACATCACCGTCCTCAGTGCCCCTAGTGAGATTCGAGGTCTCCCGATGGGCCATCCGAGTGGGCCATCTAAAGGGACAGCAGGGAAATTTCTGGGGTTCCCCCCAGATGTCTAACTCCTATTTCTGCCTTCGCTGCGCCCACGCAGGGCTCTGATGCTGGAAAGCACCTTGCCCACTGCTCGGTTATACTTTCGGGAAATGTGTATGTACATTTGAAGTTGAAACAAAATAAAGTTCACTCTAAAGAGCTCCAAGTGGTAGAATATTCTTCTGATTGAGTTAAAGACACGTTTTTAGTTAGCGGACTATTCTACGAAACAACATAGACTAAATATTTATATAACATGTATATTTATGTCATTAAAAATATAAAATATATTATATAACATAGATCCACTTTTATATAGTGCATGAGATACTATACATAACATAGGCACGTTACATATTTGTGTATTTAATATATCAACATTTTTATAACCATTAATCTTCTAAGAAGGGACAATGCCCATTTATAGAAGTGGGTTGGAGGAATATCCTGTGGCCTCGGGCGCTGCCCGGGTTTACTCCTGCCCAGGAGGGTGTCCCTGAGGGGATCAGGACGGGGCCTTTGTCCCCTCCTGAACTGCACCGTGACTGGCCATCCCCTGATGCCTGCCACGTGTCAGCTCCTTGGGGCCTGGGACCATGTGAGGACACTGCCCTGCTCTTAGCCACACACCTTCTGCTCAGGGACCTGCAAACCCGCCTTCTCAGGATCTGACCCCAGATGCACAGCCACAAATTGATATCTGATGAAATATGTCCTGAGATCCTGGTCCAAACACCAAGTGAGAGGACCTTCCAGATGGAGGGCGTTTCTCCAGCCCTGCAGGCTCACACTCCCCAGTGCCCAAGCCCCTCCTCCCTGCCCCTCCCTCTGTAAGTGGCTCTCCCAGCCCCATCCCTCCCTGACCCTCCCTACAGGCTGGCCCTCACTTGTTTGCATGAAAGGCAGAGTCTGAGAGCATCATGTCCATTTGGGGATGTGGCAACCCATTGCCCTTTAGGGGATGTAGGAAATATGGCCTCGGTTTCTCCGACCCTAAAGTCGGCGAGGAGCCACTTCCCTCCCAGGGCAGGAAGGAGGGACTAGGCTTGTGCGTCTATCAGTCTAGGAGGGCCAGCGGCCGGGGCTCCTAGAGAGATGGCTAATTCTGGGGCTGGGGCGGGAAACACAGAAGGTGAGTGCGGAGTATTGGGTGGGGCCTGAGAGTAAGGAAGTGTGAACACACACACGCACGTGCGCACACTGATGTACATACATGCCTATACATACAGGTGCACACATGTGCACACACAGGCACACACATGTGGGCACACATGCACACACAGAGATGCGTACACACAGGCACACATGTGATTGCACACCAATGCACATACACACAGTGATGCACACATGCACACACACACGCCGACGCACACACCCGCTTGTACATACAGGTGCACACGTATGCATACACAGGCACACACATGTGGGAACATACACAGATGTGTACACACAGGCATGCATGTGTGTGTACACCAGCGCACATGCACACACTGATGCATGCATGCACACATACAGATGCACACACACGCACTTGTAAATACCTGTGCACACGTATGCACACACAGGCACACACGTGTGGGCACACGCATGCACACACAGATGTGTACACACAGGCACACATGTGTATGCACACAGGTACACACGCACACACTGATGCACACACACGCTTGTACATACCGGTGCACACGTGTGCACACAGGCACACATGTAAGCACACACAGATGTGTACACACAAGCACACGTGTGCTTGCACACCGATGCACACACACACACACCAATGCATGCACGCACACGTACACACAGATGCACACAGGCACACACACAGAGACGTGTACATACAAGCACACATGTGCATGCACACAGATGCACACGCACACAGTGATGCACACACATGCACTGATGTACACACACAGGCACACGTACACACACATGCATGCACACCAGGACAAGCAGACCACCTGAAAGAGCTCAAGGCCAGACTAGAGCGATCTATCTCTTTGGTCTCTGCTGCCCCTAGAGACTCCCTGAAGCTCCGGGTAAAGCTAGTCAGCTCTGTCTTCAGTAAACGTCAAGCACGTGTGCAAGAAAACGTTTCTTAGAAAATGTGTAAGTGCATATGGGTGGGGCTTGGGATCGCAGTCAGAGGTGAGGAGCTGAGATCCCCCAAAGCTGTGTTTTCCACGGGGAGGCGAGAGTGGCGTGCCGGCAGAGTGGAGCGTCTCCCGCGAGGCCAAGACCCTGTACCCCAGGGGAATGTGTGTCCGTGCACCAGAGTGTGGACCTTTATCTTTTGTCTCCCCAAAAGAAGACACGTCCACGGTTAAAAGTTAGAAGTACAGAATATGAAAGCAGATCTGGTAGGAGAAAAAAGTGTTTCTTTTCTGTTACTTTGACCACAGAATCTCCCTGTTGTCCTCACCATAGGTCACTTGTCACCCTGTTCTAAGGGGTCTTTTCAGGGGGCGCCTGGGTGGCTCAGTCTGTTAAACGTCCGACTCCTGATTTAGGCTCAGGTCACGATCTCATGGTTCATGAGTTCAAGCCCTACATTGGGCTCCGTGCCGACAGCTTGGAGACCGCTTGGGATTCTCTGTCTCCCTCTCTCTCTGTCCCTCCCCTACTCTCTCTCTCTCTCCCTCAAAATAAATAAATAAACTTAAAAAAAGTAAGTGGTCTTTTCAGAGATAGTTGAACATAAATAAGCACATACAAGAACACGCATGAACACGGTACACATACATATGCACAGTATACATGCACATGCACACACATGTGCTTACATCCCCAGATGGTAGCACACATACGTGTTTTCTATCATATGACTTTCCTTTCTTAGATGAACAAATATCTCAGGGATTCTTCTGCGTCGTTAGGGCCGCCGCGCCCTCGCCGGGGAGAGACTGCAGGGTCCCCATCGTGCAGATGGCCCACAATGCAGGTGGTTCCTTATCAACAAACGTTTATTTCAGCCTTTTGTTACAACAAATAAGCCTACAATGAATAGCCTTGCACAGACGTCCTTGTGCACATTACAGCGGTATTTTTAATGCATGCTTCGGATGCTCTGAGAATATTGCCCAATAATTTACTTAATGGATCCCTATTTTTAAACATTTAGATTGTCTCCAATTTTTCCACCATTATAAACAACACTGCCATGATCATAAATCTTGGCACATACCTCTGATTACTTCCCTGGGATGAATTTCTAGAAGAAAGTGCTGGGTAAATACATTTCAGCTTTAAAGCTGCTTCAAGCCCGTTTTGCAAGGGCTGAGTCAGGGCCACCCTGCCCGGTAGTGCAGGTTGCACACTGCTCAAGATGCCCAGGAGGGGGCTGGAGGGGGCTGAGGAGGAGCCCATGGTCCACTGGCCAGGTATCTGGGTGTTCCCTGGCGCAGGTGGCTTTTTCTAGTCCTCACGAAAGTGCTGTAGGTGCCAGCAGGGCCCAGGCTGGTTGTCAGAGGCAGAGTCTGAGGTCACAGGAGCCCCGGTGAGCCTTCAGGTACATGTCTGACCTACTCTCCCCTCTGCAATGCCAACAGTCAATTAACCCGGAGTCTTCTCTTTTCTGAACCCCTGACCAAGCAGCCTTCTCCAGACACCAATTCTTGAAGGACCTAGACTTTTCTTTCCTCTGAACCTTAGTGCTTTTCACACCATGATGCGTGAGGGGACCAAGGGGGTGGGGGCCACGGGAGCTTAAGAGATCCTGCCCACAGAAAGGAAGTTGTTGGCCATGGCCCAGAGGGATGCCTGCCCCGTGAGGCCACCTTCTGAGTTTAAACTGAAGCTCAAAAGCTGAAAGCCTGCATTTGAACTTTAAATGCCCCAGTTTTGCAGACAAATTAAAGCACACCTATGTCCCCAGGCCACCGGTCTGCTGTGTGTACCTTCAGTGTTCTAAATGTAGCTGAACCAGCAGAATCATTTTGAAGTGATGAGGCCTGGCAGGGAAACACCTCGGAGTCGAGGGGAAGCCCGAGCGTTTGCCCCTTCCCTGTGCAGCCCCTGCAGGGAGAAGGGCGTCTTTACAGGAACGCACCTCCCAGCGGAACGTAGGGCTCTTAGAGGAAGACCCTCCTCCCTCCCCAACTTCCAGCATTGGCAGAGCTGAGCCTCTACACCGTTAGGCTGACCTGTGAGGACACTCTCCTGTCCCTTTCTCTGCTGGAAGGAGCTGCCAGGAGGAGCCATGGTCACAGCCCCCAGACGCTCACAGTGTGGAGACCTAGCCCCCTTGGGAAGCCGGACTCCGAACCCCAGTTCTGACTCTCTGGAACCTCGGGGTTTCTGGAGGTCCCTTGGGATGGAGAGGTCTCTTGGGGAACCAGCATCCTGTAGGGCTGGCAGGGGTCACCTGTACGGGGGCAGACCTGGACGTCTGAGACCCTTGGGAGGGCACTGGGTCAGGGGACATTGGCTGCAGGGAAGGCTTGGAGGAAATGCAGTTCTGTGCCCTTCGAGGTGCTGGACTTGGGGCCACGGGTCGGCAGCTGCAGCCCTGGGGGCCCTCTTTTGGCCGCCGGTCAGGGAGTTAATCGGCACACACATGATGGCCTGCAAAGATGTGCCCTGAGCCCAGTGGGGCCTGAGAATTAGGCGTGTGCTCTGGAGTATGCGGACAACGTGAAGTGCTCCCCCAGCCTTGTTGTCTCTGGGTCACCCAGCTCTGCCCATGCTGCCAGATTCCAGTTCCTCGGTGGCCAGGGGCTGGGTGCTGTGTGAGACCCCTCCCTAGGCCGTCCATCAGGATGACCAACAGACCCCGTAAAAGCTTCATCCCCGGGCCCGGAGCCGACCTCCAGATTCACACCCGCCGGGAACCCCTGAGTGCAAATAAACAGGTTTCAAGGGGCCCAGAAGCCCTGAAAAGGTTTGCAGACTGGACAGGGAGGGGGCCGGGATTAAGAATTTCCATGCAGAGACCTTCCCCATTCATCTTTGACAATATCCACCCGGGGAGACATCACATTTGGACTCTTTATATAAAGAGATTTATTACGAGCATCTGGCTCATGTGGTTATGGAGGCTGAGACGTCCCAAGACCTGCAGTTGGCAAGTGGGAGACCCAGGAGAGCTGAGTCCAAGCCTGGAGGAGGCAGATCGATGTCCCAGCTTGGAGACAGGCTGACAGAACGGATTCTCCCTACTCAACTTTTTGTGCTATTCGGGCCTTCAACTGATTAGATAAGGCCCACCCACTTTGGGAAAAACCATCTGCTTTACTCAGTTCACCGACTCAGATGCTGATCCCATCCAGAAACACCCTCACAGAAACACCCAGAATCACGTTTAACCAAGTATCAGAGCGCTCCCTGGCCCAAACTGACACAAAATAACCATGACAGGGGGTACCTTTTTACCAACTGCTAGGGGCTCTTTGGGCTTTTCACACTGTTACCACCGTGACAGCTCAAAGCCACAGGAGTCGGGGGGGGGGGGTCAGTGGGCCGTGGCCTTGGGTCCCCCCACAGTTCTTCTTGCTCCAGCCTCTCGTTGGGTCCAATGTTGTTACATGGATGCATCCACTGAACTCAGGGCTCCGTGTCATAGAGCAGACACGCGCCCCTTCCCCTTCCTCCCTCCCCCCTTCTCTCCGCCTTGGTTCCCTGTCTGTGCGGAGGAAGGAAATACTAACGTGCAAGAGCCCACCTCCCGGGACCAGAGGGCAGGGGTCCTGCCAGGTGCCCTGAGCCTCCTGAAGACAGTCCTCGTGCTGCCCCCTCTTTCTTGTCTGTCTCTGTCTCTCCATCCCTGTCTCTTTTCCACCCCATCTCTCTCTTCCGCGTCTGTCTCTGTCTCCGTGTCTCTGTCCCTTTCTCTGTCTCTCCCTGTCTCTCTCTGTTTCTGTGTCTGTCTGTCTCTCTGTCTGCCAGTCTCTCTCTCTCTCTGTCTCATACATTTAGTCACTGAGCTGACAGGGTCAAAGGTGATCATTAAAAGCCCATCATCTCACAAGAGACGCTTCTACCCAAACGGGGCTTTGAAACTGCCCCAGGTCACTGCATTCACTCCCCAGACAAAGGGGCTGAACGCTCTCTGCTGCCCCCCCTGCCGTCTCCGCGGTGAGGCAGCTGGAACGCCCCACCTGCCCTGCTCGCGGCTCCCCCGGGGCCTCTCCATCTGGGCCTTTCCGCCGGGTTGGGCTGACCCTCCGTCCGGAGCCCCGTCCTGGAACTGCCCAAAGCCCCTCTCCACCCAGCAGGGTCTGCTCTGTTGGTCAGCGGCCACCTCAACCTTCACGACTGGGAGCCACTGCTGTGGCCCTGTCGTGGCCTCATGGTAAAGCGTAAGCGTGAGGACTTGGGAGGATGTGGCAGCCGCCGGGCCAGGCGGGAGGGGGGGCCTCTCCGCGCAAGCCCGGGCCTGGCCCCTGGGGGACAGGACTGCTCCCCGGCCCGGGGGACCAGAGGGTTGGGGGGACAGCGTCCACTGAGACTGCGTCCCGCCCCGTGCTGGGTGTCACCAGGGTGGCGGCCCCAGGGCCCGGCTCGCGGGAGCACCCTCCCGGTCCCCTCAGCCCCGCCTCGTAGGGCGCAGGGACTTTCTCCTCTGTCCCCACCACCCCGCTGGCTGTCCAGGGTCCCACCCTCCTGCCTGGGGTCCATAGGCTCCCGGGCCACGGAACAGGGATGGGCCACGGCGGCTAATTTAGGGGCAAACCCTCAGGACTGGATGGACATGGGTCAGCTGGTGACCAGTGGGGGCCCCGTTCCTGCTGGTGGTGGACAGTCCCAGGGGTGGTGACAGAGGAGAGATCACGCTGCCTGTCACCCTGGGTGACGCAGAGTCACCTGAAGGAGACTGGACATCCTTGCAGCTGACCCCATCCCCTGGCTCTTTGGAGAGGGAGGTGGGCGACTCCCTCAGGCGAAGGCAGAGCCCCCTGCTGCTGGCCGGCCCGTGTGCCCGCGTCCTCCTGGAGGTGGAAATGGGATCATTTATTTTTCCCATCTTTCTATTGTATAACCACAGCCTCTGAGACCTCAGCGGAGGATAAATGCCTTTGTCCTGTTTCTATGGCGATGCCTCCCTCCCCCAGGCCCCCAGGGCTGGGGGAGGGGGACAGATGGGTGATGGCACAGGTCGGGCAGACTGCCTGGGTGGACCTCTGCGCCCGCTCAGCCTCCTCATGTGTAAATGGGGAGCGGACCCTGTGCCCCGGGTCAGAGTGGGGGCGCGGTGACTGAGCTGGTGGAGCCCCTGCACAGAGTGAAGCGGTGAGTCCACGAGCGTTCACTGCTTGCACGGGGCTGGGGTGAGGCACGGGGAGCCGGGGGCCTGGTGGAGGGTGCCATCGGTGACATGGCTGTTTAGCAAACAGGTGTGATGAACAGCAGGAAACAGGGGGATGCAGCTTGGCCAGGACGGGCTCCGTCTGGGCTGGAGTGTGGACCCGCGGCCTGGGAGCTGACCGGCCGCTGACAGTGCTGGTGGGGCCGCGGGGTGGCCCAAGCGCCCCGGGTCCATCAGATCTGCTCCCTGCAAGGATCGCTGGGTGATTCTGGGAGACAGCCGGTTCCCGGGGCAGGGGGGGGGGGGGGGTGGGAGGCGCTTCCGGCTCTGGCGGGGACGTGCTCTCTCCATCTGCTGGTGCGTGAGGCCGGCACACTGAGCTCACGGCCCCGCCAGCATTGGGAACGCCCTGCAGGCACATCGGGCCTGGCGGACAGGGAGAGAGGCTGCCGGGCAGGGGTGCCCACCTCCGGGTCCCAGGGTAGCGGCTCCCTGGAGCTGACTGCAAACGCACATTCCAGGCCCACAGGGACTGAGTCAGATCCTCCGGAGGGTCTCCAGGAGACCCCATTGCTCCTGCGCCCTCGCGCTCTCCCCAGCCCCGTCCCGCATGCTTTCCCGAACCTTGGGTCTGCAGTGCAGCAGAGGAAGCTGTCCTGCCCATGGCCGGGCATCTTCCGGCACCCAGCTCCCGGCGCCCAGCTCCCGGCTGGGCTCAGCCCCGTAGAAAGCCTCCAGAGCTCACCTCCTCCCTGTCCTCAGGCCGAGCGCACTCCTCCCCGTCCTCAGGAAGGACAGAGTCGGCCTCTGTTTCCTCTGTCGTCCTGCCTGTGCAGAAACGGCACGTGCTTGTGGTCTGACTTTGCTCTCAGATGCAGTGCGTGTGTGTTTCAAGCAAAATCACAGCCATCCGTTCCCGTGCTGCAAATAAACAGGCCAGCTTGGGGGGGCGAGTGGCGGAGGCCACATTCTCTCTGAGAACGGCCAGCTCTCCCGGCAGCAGCCGCGTCCCCCAAACAGCAGCCCTGAGCTGTCCTGGCCGCAAGAGAGCAATGTGCCTTGGCTTCCCGGACAGACCCCAGGGCACGGGCTTGGAGGCCGCCAGGGCCTGAATGTTTGTGTCCCCAAGATTTGTGCTGAAACTCCAGCTCCGGTGAGATGATTTGAGGAGGCAGGGCTTCCGGGGCTGGTTAGGGTTAGACGAGGTGCTAAGGGCGGGGCCCTGCGGGGGTCAGAACAGGCCCCCCGAGACCCGGGGGTCTCTGACCCCTGAGAAGGGTCAGAACAGGCCGTGTTCCTCCCTCTGCTCTGCTCCACGTGACGTCACAAGGAGAGGTCACCGTCTGCCTCTCAACACAACCCACCTGTGCCGCCCCCCCCCCCCCCCCCATCGCAGAACCGGCCTCTAGAACCTGGAGACATGAATTTCTGTTGTTTGTAGCTCCCAGGCTGCAGGATTCTGTTCGCAGCCCAACGCCGACAGACGGCTGGTCTCTTTGGGCGCTGGGACGAGAAACAGACAGAAAACACACAGAGGCGGGAGTTAGGGCGGACACTGTGTCGATGTTTGTAGCACAGAAAATCTTGGACAGCCGAAATACCATTTTTTAGATTTTATTAATTTATTTTGAGAGACAGACGGCAGGGGTGGGGGGTGGGGGGAATCCCAAACAGGCCCCACTGTGTCAGCACAGAGCCCGACACGGGGCTCAAATTCATGACTGTGAGATCATGACCTGAGCCAAAATCAGGATTTGGATGCTTAACTGACTGAGCCCCCCGGGTGCAGCCGTAATATCGATTCGTTAGGAAACGGGCAAAATCAATCTCTCATTATTAATCCCAAACATCTGACCGAGCTCAAGTTTCTGAGTCTGTCTGGGGCCCCCCCAACCAAGGGCAGTGACGCTCAGCACCTGAGCACTGGAACGTGGGGCAGCCACAGGCAGGGAGGAGCACAGGGCACAGGGAGCACGGACCGGGAAGTGGCTTTGACCTGGTTTCAGCTCCTGTTGAGAAGGACTTAACACACTCTGACACAAACGGTGTTTGTCCTCCTCCCGTCCTCGACTTTGGCACTGACTTTCCTCAGTCTGCGAGCTGGCAGGCTGGGTTCCGGAAGCAGAGGTGCGGAGAGGGAGGCGGCCGACGGCCCGATTCAGCCGCGCAGGGGAGAAGCACCCACCGAGGCCGGGGACCACACAGCCCACCCTTCCCGCCCCACTCGTCTCCCCGCCTTCCGGAATCCAGACGGGACAGGACCTCCCCCCCGGGCTGGCGAGTCACAGACGCCCTTGTCCTTCCGGGTCTGATGAGCCACTGGCAGCACGGCGTTCGTTTGGGGACCGCTGCTGTGCCGCCCCCTCCCCTCCCCGCCCCGCCCCCCAGCAGGCCCCACAGCCCTGCGCCCCGTCTGCACGGAGGGCCTGGCCGCCCGGGCCTGGGATCCGTGGCCCCGCGGGGCCCGTCACAGGTCAGAGCCACCGGCACAGGCGGGGCCTCACTCTCGTGCCCTCCGGCCCTGTGTGGATGGAGTCCGGCTGTGTGCGGGGCGCACGTGGGAGTGAGCGTGAGCGTGAGCTTACGTGCCGGGTCAGGCGCTTCCGTCGATCCTGCAGGGGGCGTGACGAAGCCGCACACTCACGTGGCTCTTGCTCACCGGGCGCTGTGCCAGCAGAGGGACAGAAGATGGACACGCGGATGGACAGACGGGCAGACCTGCTCCAGTGTTCACGGAGGCATCGCGCACGGAGCAGACGGACGAGCGTGTGCAGTGGAGAAGTGAGTGTGGCGCGCGTGATCCGTGCGCTCGGGCGCAGGTGACGCCCAGGACGCGGAGAGCACGTCCCAGGAGGGCCGGGGCGGTGGGGACCTCACGCAGCCGCAGACACCGACCACGACAGACCGTGTGTCCAGGACGCAGGCCGGGTGCTCGGGCACGAATAAGCGGGGGTGGGGGACAGGGGCACAGACTGGGGAGCCTGTTCCGTGGGGGAGGGGCCCCTGCCCACCCGCCAGGCTGAGATCCGGGCCGTGTGAGTGTCCCGTGCACCTGCCCACGGCCACGGAGGCCGCAGTGACCGCACGGGGGGGGGGGGGGGGGGGGTGGCGCAGAGCTCGGGGCCCGGGCTCCTTCCCGGTCCCACCGTGACCTGTCCGGGAGCCTCAGGTCCCAGCGTTGGAGGTGGCCTTAGACCCTCACTCTCCAGGTGGTTTTGCTACTAAATCAGCCTGAACTCACTAATGCCACCTGCTCCACGGGGACACGTGTGGGAGTTGCTATGGCACAGTCACCATGGCTCCAGAGCCCAGCGACCGAGCCCGAGGTGACTCTGGAGGGGAGTCACCGGCCCCACGTCAGCCACCAGCCACGCGGGATGCGGGAGCTGCTGCGTCCCCGATCCCTGTCCAGGGACAGCCAGGCTCCTACCTCCCCCCGGCCGGCCCCCAGGGCAGGGCCCACTCGCTCCCTCCCCCAGGACCGGCCCCGACACTGCTCAAGGTGCTTCCTGGACAGGAGGCCCTGTGTGACTCTCCCCAGGCAGACGATGGGGAAGGGCAGGAGGGGCTGGGTCTGGAAGGTGCTGGAAGCTCGGCTCCCGCCCCAGCTCCCATCTGGTTGGGGAGAATGAGCCGTGCCCCGCAGTCACCCCCTCAGAGCCTTGCTCCCAGAGGACAGGGTGGGGCCGGCCCTCCCTGCACCAGCCCAGGCTGAGTCCCCAGGGCCCCGTGGAAATCCGGGGGTCGGGACCTGCTCCCACCGCTGGGACCCGTGCTCCTGTGGCTGATGAGAAACGGTCTCTGGCCTCAGACCGGCCACGCCTGCTCGGAAAGTCACTGCTCAGGGCAAACACTGAATTTTGCAGAGGCCTGTTTCCTGAGCTCGAATCTTCACTCCTCGGAGCCCGTGCGGTTGTTCGATCACTGGGTGATGAGACCATCGGGCTCGTTTTCCCGGGGCTGCGTTCGAGTGGGACCGAGCCCCCGGCAGCTCAGCCCACATGTGGCTTCCCACGCAAGGAGCCGCCAAAACAAAGCTGCCAAGCGTCTCCCCCGGACCAAGCACGAGCACCCTGGGTCTGGTCGGGGCAGCCCACGAACCAGGGACACCCCCCTGGGCTCTGATGGTGACTGGGACCGGGACCGGGCAGAGGGGAAGATGGAAGCAGAAATCATCCCTTCAATCATTCATTCCTTTGTTCAACTCATATTTGGTGAATCCCTAGCTTGAGCCACACCGCATTTCACACACTGAATCACAACCTTGAGTAAAACACACCAAACTCCCATCTCTCCTGGAGGTTATATTCAAGGGATGGGAACTTTATTTAAGAAAACACAGTGTCAGCTGGTGACTGGAGCTCCGGGTCGGAGGAGGAGGGGGAGGCAGGGCTGCCAGGTGCGGTTGGCCAGGTTGTGCACTGCCCAAGTCTGGCAGTACAGTCCCCATCAGTCATCCTAGAGTCCCACCTTCACAGGGATGGTTTCCCAGCAGATGGCAGTAACATGTCTGAGGAAGGGCCTACCTGTAATTTGCCCAAGGCCACCTCCTGGGCTCACAGCAGTGGGAAGAGGGGGGTCCTGCCAGGATGACCCAGAGTTGCGACTGTCACTTCCAGGCAGCTCTGCCCCCCTCAGACAGCTCCTAACCAGGGCACCGCACATCTCGGCCCCCACGCAGACTCAGGATGGGCCATGAACTCGGCTGTTCTTACCGCAGACAGGAACGTGGGGACAGCAGGTGCTGGAGGTGAGTCACGGGGAAGGTCGGGGACAGTGGAGACCTGGACAGGGCCCGTCCCCTCAGGGCAGTGACCTTCAGGTTACACCAACACACCTGTGCCAGCCAGGCACACCTGTCAGGGGCTCCTGAGCCCTGTACCCCGAGTGCTGCCCTGGTGATGGTCGCATCTCTTCCGTTTCTCCTGAGGCCTCTCCCCGCAGGGACGAGCTCCTCTGTGAATGCGGGGTCCCGGGGAGGCTCCCGGATGCCACGCGTCCCGGTGCCGGCCCCAGGGGCCCCACTCAGACGCACAGGGTGAAGGTCCCTGTGTCTCTGGGTCTGAGGACGGCTGTGACTCCGTGTCCGGCTGTGCGGGCACAGAGCGTCTCTGAGGCTTGCAGTATTTTCACAAAAACTCCTCCCCAAAATTTATGAGCCTGAGAGCAACACATTCATTTCTGTGACACAGGATGAAATAAGGGGACATTTTTCACGTTTCTGTTTTAATTCGTTGGGCGCCACGTGCGTGACTCCAGCCTGTCTGAAGGTTTTAATTCATGAATTTGTTTTCAAATAGCGTGTGATTGGTAGGAGAGTGGGGGAGGGTGCCCTCCCGAGAAAACCGTGGGGACTATTCCCACTTGTGCCTGAGCGGCCCCCAAGACAGAGGGGGGGCAGGGGGGTGCCATCCCGGGCAGAGAGGCTCCCAGCTTCTCTGCTCACCTGTCACCACAGACCTGGGCTCAGAGCTCCCGAGGGCTGCCGGGAAGGGGGAATGCCCTCGGCCAGGGGAGGGGCAGCCTGGTCAGGGGACTCCTAGGGCCTACCCCTCCCCCCCGCCCGACGTCCTGTGGGAACCGTGTCCACAGCTGGCAGGTCTGGGGCCCCTTGGAGGCCTCAGCACAGGAGTAGGTGCTGGAAGTGTCCCGGGATGTTCCCGCCCCATGTTCCAAGAGCCTCCAGTCACCCCCATCCTCAGGCCCCTTCGCCTCCCCGGGGCTCCAATCAGCCCCAAACCACAGAGCTTTCCCCCAACGACCTACAGGGGCCCCCGCAGAGCCCGCAGAGCAGGTCCTCGGGGAGTGGGCTGACCAGGGATAGGAGCCCAGCTCCCTGGGGCTCTGTCAGGGCTGATGGACGAGTGGGGCGCAAATGCCCCTCACTGACCAGGACACATGCTCTGCCTTCAGTCACACCGGCTCTGGAGGAATGTGCCGTCCTGGGACCAGGACAGGGGTCCAGGCTGTGGGGAGGGAAGATCCCCCAGTGCAGGGCTGCCCTGCCCAGACCTGGATGGGGGCCCCCTGTAGGGGCTCGGGGGGGTGGAGGGGGGGCAGGTGAGCAGAGGCCCCGCCCACCTTCCTCTGTGCTGCCCCCACTAAGTGCCACATCTCTGACCTGCAGAGTGCCCGCTGTGCCCTGTGGGTTCTTCGGACCCCCACCCCCACCCCCTGTGCACACTGGAAGGTGCTCCAATGCCCCTGCCCCCCCAGCAGCGATGCCCCCCCCCCACCTCCGGGCAAAAATCAATAGGCTGGTTACAGATCTCTCCAGCTTGACTCCATCCTGGGCAATGTGTGAAAATGGAGATTCTTCCAGGAACATTATTTTATTTAGACTTTCTTTCTCCTGCCGAGTCTCTGGTTTTACAAAGCTTTGTCCCGAGCTCAATTTAGTAGAGAAATCTCCACTGGTTGCTGGAGGGAGCAGAGCAGACGCGCGGGAGAGAAAGCGAGTTTCAGAGCCTGTGGATTAACCTGTAGGCCTTGGTGGGGGGATAGGCTTCAAGCCCTACCTGAGAGACAGGCACCCCATGAGGCCCCCGGCTGGATGCTACCTACGTGCTCTGAGTCTCGGGAACAGGACGCCCCGATTTAGGGACCAGAGTCCCTGGTGGGGCTGGAGGGGCCCTGGGCTCTGCACATTCCCAGCAGGTCCCCTCCCCACCACCACACCAAGGTCAGCTTTGGGTCCTTCAGGAGGCTGATGCCAGTCTGGATAGAAAGGTCCCACCCACACTTGCTTTAAATGTCGACACCCCCCCCTCCTGATCCCACCTCTGACCCCACAGCTGTCGGTTTAGCGTCTAACTCCCTCACCAGGCTGTGAACCCCAAGAGTGCAAGGGCTCATCTGTGGAGGTCAATCCTGGGGCCTGCGTCGGGCTGGTCATGTAGCAGGAGCTCAGAAAACCAACGACGACTTTCATAAAAGATGCTGCTCAGAGGCTGTGGAATCCAGACCCCTCTACCCCACCGGCTCTCATGCACAGGCATTCGATGTGTTATAATCCCTGCAATTATCTTGTGGCTAATGAGGTGACATTGTGTCAACCTTACCACGAAAAGCGTTAGCTTGTAAAATGGAAATATTTGGAATGTGCCACAATTAACTCGCCTGATTTGTCTTTCTTTGTACTTATTATCACACAGGGAGTCAGCAAACACGCATTTGGGGGGCCCTGGGGACAGTCCCCTGCTCCCTTCTCTGTGGATAGGGAAGCCCCGGTTCTGAGGCCTGTTTGCATCTGGTGCCCCACTAATTAGGGGACGCACAGGATTCATTAACTAGGTAATCCAGCAACCCCCAGGAAGCCTGTTTTCCCCTGGTCCTTGCTAGGGAGGCAAACCAGGACTCCCCTGGGACTTGGGGACCTGGCCTGACCCTCTACTCACCTGGCTCCTCGGGGCCCCTCTCAGAGCCCTCTCTCGGGCTGAGCGGGTGTAGACAGACCCTCAGGGAGGAGCCAGGAGCCCTGCTGGTCCAGCTGTCCATGCGGTTCACTGACCCCTCACCTCCCCGTCCTGCCTGGGACACCCCCTGCCCCGTGGGCCTGCAGACTCTTTGCACAGCCACCTCTGCCCCCTGCCCATCACCTGCTAGAAGCTCCAGGACCACAGACGTTCGGTTCACTCCAGCTGGCCAGGCCCTCAGAGCAGGCTAATGTTGATTCATTAATTTGTCATTTGTTCATGAAACAAGTGAGTATTAAGGGCCAGCTCTGTGTCAAGCATGAGGGATATGGTGGTGACCAAGGCCGACAGCAAGGCGCCTGGGGAGTCAACATCCGGGCGGGGGGCGGGTAGAGACGCAGGCCCTTCAACAGCCAGCAAGCTGACTTGTCCTGCGCCCCCTCCCCCACCCCCGCACCAGCCACAGCGGCCCCTGGGGTCTGGCTTTCTCCAGAGGACTTCCTCCATGCAGGTGTTAACACTTCCATTGTGCAGATCCCTGTGTGGTTTGTCTCCGGGGTGGGCATCCGGCCCACGCTGACCTCTGAGTGAAGGGGAAAGGTCACAGGGAGCTGGGGGTAAGGCTTCCCAGGGAGGGTACGCAGGGCAAAGGTGGGGGGATCTGCAGGGTCTCGGGTGGCCAGGGCAGAGGAGGGACAGGGAGAGGCGGACAGCAAGGTGGGCTCCTGGGGTCGGCAGGCAGCCAGGAGAAGGAGAGGGAGAGTGCCCAAGACACTCAGGGAAGGGGGCTGGGACCAGGCGGAAGGAAGGGACAGAGGTGGATGGATTCGGGGGTCCTCCTGGGAATGGAGACGATGCGGGGCTGGAAAAGGGTGGGGGGAGGGAAAGAGAAGAACCAAGGATGACCCTGATATATGGGGTCACTGAGGAGGGGACCAGGGAGGTGAGTGCCCAGGAGGCTGGGCCCAGAGGAGGGCCTCATACTAAAGAGTGAGGTGGTGAATGAGTGAATGAACGAGTGAGTGGATGCATGAACAAATGAATGAGTGAGTGAATGAATGAACCAGTGAGCCGGTGAATGAATGAATGAATGAGTGTGAGGCAGGTGAGCGCTCCAGCTAGGGCCCAGCCCGGCCCCTCCCAGAGCCCTCCCCCGAGGGCAGCAGGCTCCTGTGTCCCCTGTCTGGAGCCCCCACCCTCAGGCCCCGCCCCCGCATGCCGGCGCCGGGTAACCCTGGGGACCTGTGTGAGGGTCACGCTGCTCCCCGAGGCCCCTGGGTGGGTGAGCTGGGTTCCAGCAAACAGCCCAGAAGTGAAGGAAGCTCAGAGCCGCCGGCCTCTCCCTGAACAAAGCTGCAAAGACGCCGTGGGTCCCCGTCCCCGTCGTGCAGAGGGACAGTGTGCCTGGACCACCTGCCGGGGCCTCTGAGCTGTTGCTGCAGAACGAGGGCCATCAGGCCTCGTGGAGCCGCCCTCCTGTCCATGCAGAACCACAGCGCAGCGTCCGGGTCAGGGCGCCGCGGCCTGGGGCTTCGGGAGAACTGTCGGGGTCCTGACCCCAGAACGGGGAACATCGGACGACTTCTCGCCTCAGATGGGGACCCCTCCCCTGCAGGGACCCCCTCCCCCTGTGCCTCAGGGTCTGCTGCCGTCCATCTACCTGCCCCTCACGAGGCCGCTGCACCTGTCGCAGACACGCCTGATGGGCGAGGAGTTCTGACCCTTAGGCCACGCGGCCTTGGAGAAGCCTCAGGGTGTGCCAGATACTGCCTGGTGGGAGGGGTGCCCCTGCCCTGTGCCGTGCCACATCAGGATAAGTCCTGCGCCTCTCTGTGCCTCGTTCCCTTGGTCTGTAAAGTGGGCCTGAGGAGGGCTCCAACCCGAAAGGCCCGTTGGGGCGGGGCGTCTGACCAGATGCGGCCCCCAGGGCACGGGCTCCGGTGATGCCGTCTGTCCCCGGCTGTTGCTACCTTTGTCCAACAGTAGAACGCGTCGGCCACAAACTGGTGACCCAGCACGGTGGCTCTGTCCCGCCACAGCTGTGCTTACAGAATGACGTCATACACATAAGTGCCGCTTCCCAGGGCTCCTTTGGGACTTTTATCCGAGGGCGGTAAGAGTCGCACGAGACACACAGCGTCCGAGTTCCTTCTGTTGCCTTCCTGCACCTGTGCCCTCCTGCTCTGACCATTTGCACGGATGAGCCCAAACCGTCGGGCTGGTGCCCCGGTCAGAGCCCACGCGGGGGTGACCGAGAGCCCCGCCTGGCCTGGAGACGGGAGGAAACAAGGCCGCAAGGTGGATAATTGGAAACCGAAAGGACTCCTCCAAGCACCTGCAGGACGCAGGCCCCGTGGACGCTGGCTGCAGGTGTGTCTCTGGCCGCCCCAAGCTGTGCCACGCTGCCCGCAGGTGCGCCCCTCACCTGCAGGGGGCAGTCATGAGCGGCCCGCGAGGCGCACAGTCCTCGTCCTCTTCCGGGGGGCCGCACCGCCCCCTGTCCTCCACCACAGCTCTGCCCGTCCCTGGACGTGATGCACACCAGGCACTCTCTCTTGATTTCAGTTTGCCTTGTGAATAAACTAAGTCCCCTAGGAAAGACAGCAGAAGTTCATTAGTGCTGTGAACTGTCATCCTCATCAATGCCTCGCATGCCAAGCCCAATTACAGCTTTCCGGGGAGCGACGCAACGACTCACACCCAGCCAGTTAGCATCTGGAGCTCGGGCGGGCGGCAATGCAAAAGTGAGCTGGGACGCAGCCCCTCAGCTGAGCCGGCCAGGCCGGGGCGGGGGCGGCCGGAGCCCTGCCCGGGGAGGGGGGGCCGGAAGCTTGACCACAGCCAGGTCAGCGCAGGTGCGGCCGGAGGGATGCCCGCCGCGTTCCAGAAACGCGTCCTAAACCCAGACAGAACCCCACGGCGGCGCAAGGGCTCCTAGAGGGTGGAGCCCCATCAGAGGACCGGTCCCCGTTCACTCCCTCCCTCGTTCATCCGGCCCATGCGTCCAGACTGGAGAGAAGTCCAGAACTATCTCTTAAATGTTTAAATGCTTTACTGGCAAAGACAACTTAAAAAAAGGACAGTCTTTTCTAGAGCATTTCAGCAAGCGGACATCCACAGGCACAACAGTGACCTCAGCCTCTGCCTCAAACCTGTTACAAAAACTACCTCAGAATGTCCCACAGATCTACATATATAAAATGTAAAACTACAATTTTTAAGTTTATTTATTTTGAGGGAGGAAAAGAGAGAGAGAATGTGCACAAGCAGGGGAGGGGCAGGCAGAGAGGGAGAGACAGAGGAACCCAAGCAGGCTCCGCACCGTCGGCACAGAGCCCGACGTGGGGCCCGAACTCGCGAATCGCGAGATCGTGACCTGAGCTGAAATCAAGACTTGGACGCTTAACTCAGCCGCCCCTAAAAATACAATGTTTTTATTTTTATTTTTTTTAATTTTTTTTTCAACGTTTATTTATTTTTGGGACAGAGAGAGACAGAGCATGAACGGGGGAGGGGCAGAGAGAGAGGGAGACACAGAATCGGAAACAGCCTCCAGGCTCCAAGCCATCAGCCCAGAGCCCGACGCGGGGCTCGAACTCACGGACTGTGAGATCGTGACCTGGCTGAAGTCGGACGCTTAACCGACTGTGCCACCCAGGCGCCCCAATACAATGTTTTGTTTTGTTTTTATAATTTTTTTTTCAACGTTTTATTATTTATTTTTGGGACAGAGAGAGACAGAGCATGAACGGGGGAGGGCCAGAGAGAGAGGGAGACACAGAATCGGAAACAGGCTCCAGGCTCTGAGCCATCAGCCCAGAGCCCGACGCGGGGCTTGAACTCACGGACTGTGAGATCGTGACCTGGCTGAAGTCGGACGCTTAACCGACTGTGCCACCCAGGCGCCCCTGCAATGTTTTTAAAAAGAAAACGTGGGAGAAAAATTTGTGACCTTGGTTAGGCCAGGCCACAAGCACAGCCCATGAAAGAAATGTTGGTAAATTCACTTTGTCGACGTTAAAATCCTTCTCTCTGCAAAGAGCAGCCACGGCCCAGCCGGGGTCTCTGCCGCTCAGATGTCTGGTGAGGGGCTCGTATCCAGAACACATAAACAACTCCTTAAACCTCACAGCAGCCACACAAAGCGCTCAATCTTTAGAACCGGTGGAAGATTTACACAGACGCTGTTCCAGAAAGCGTGGAAGTGACCCATGAGCACACGGTGAGGCTCACCACTAGGAAAACGCCAACGATAACCACACCTGCTAGAATGGCTGAGTTCTCCAAATCTGTTCACACGGGAAGGGACAGGAAGGGACAGAGAGTGTACCGAGTGCAGCTGGGGCCGCAGGAACTAGGGAGGCCCACCGGTGCGGCCAGCCCTGCAAACAGATGGCTTCAGACACAGCTGAACACACGCAGCGAACTCCCTGGCAGGGCTGCCCCCGGATGCCTCGCGAGAGCAACGAAAGCCTATGTGCACACGCGCGCGCACACGCGCACGCACACACGCACACCCCATGTGTAAATGTCCGCCGCGGCCCCATTTGTCACGCACGCGCTGCAAACAACCCCGGGCGCCCCTCAGCCGGCGGGTGGAGCGCCAACCGCGGTGTCTCCATGGCGACCGTCGGCACACCGGCTGCGTGGGCTGGCGCTCGATGGAGACTCTCAGAGAAGCGCCCGCACTGTGTGCCCCACCCCCCCCGCCAGGTTCCAAAATGCCAGAGAGCGGTCAGCCGGCCCAGGTACCGGGACGCAGAGAAGCACAAAGCTGAGGGACCATCGGCACGCGGTGGTGTGCACCCGACGCCATGCATTTGTGCAAACCCACAACAATACACTGTGGAGTGCGTAGATGAAAAGATAATTCCAAAGTGCATTTCCTCTCCAAGCAAGCAATTGCGTAGGGAGAGGCCCCACAGTGGTGCCCCAAGCGCACACACACGTGCACGCACACTCATCGCTGGAGAACACTGGAAACCCGTGACGCGTCTACCGGTACAGATGGTTAGGTAAGTTCTGGAACATCCAGGCCGCGGAATAGACTATTCAGCCGCTAAAGAAGGAGGCTGATCTCTATTCACTGAGAGGAAGTGCTGTCCAATGGTGTGACGACAGGATGCCAGCAAGTGTAACTCATACACTTCCATTTGTATGGAAATGAGAGACAGATCTATGTAGTTCCTTGCCCAGACACAGAACTCTCTGGAAGGATAAGAAGGTGACTGATAACACCGATTGCCTGGGTCGGGGGGGGGGGGGGGACGGGGCACGGAGGGACGGTGGGGAAAGGACATCACAGTGAGTGACCTGGGAACCATGGGGTCCGCATCATCTGTTCACGAAGGAACGGACCTTAGAACTGCCGAGGGGCACGTGAGGGTCGAGGTCTTCTGGATGTCCATGTGCGATGTCATAGAAGCAGGACCATCGGGAAAGCGGGCTGGGTCCAGGCTGGGGCAGAGATCGGGGCTTGTCAGCAGATGGCTCTGGAGACTCAGGAGAGGGGCTGACCCGGGAGCTGGATCCAGGGGTTAGATCCACACGCAGGATACCCGTCGAACTTGAACTTCAGGTGACCGGCAGATGACGTTGAGATTAACTATATGCCCCCATGCTGCATGGGTGTCCATATGCAAAAACTGTTTGTGTTGATCTCAGATTCAAATTTAACCGGCCATCCCACCTTTTATCTGAGAGGCACTAGGGAGAAGCAGTGAGGTCAGAGGAGTCCCCAGGACGGGGCGATGGAGGAATTCCAGGCAAGTGGCACCAGGGACGGCAATTCAGCCCTCCGGTTAGGGGCTGGAGGCTCCCCCCCGCCAAATGCCTGAACCCCCGGACAGGATGGGGGGTAGGGTGCTTCATGGGGTATTTCCCAGCATGCAGCCCTCATCTGGGCACACAGGGTAGGAATACACAGCACAGGGGTCCCCAAGGTTATGTTGATCTATTACTAAGCACACAATTATGTAAATACCTGTTATGTATCATGCATCTATGCATGTATATATGCATGTATCTCATGCATTACATAAAATTAGATCTGCTATGTACTTATTACATAATTTACACTTAAATTTCCCTGCTGTCTCTTTACTCGGATGGCCCATCGGGAGACCTCGAATCTCACTAGGGGCACTGAGGACGGTGATGTCCCGGTTTTATTTTACACTGTCGACGTGTGCACTACCCGGGGCATCAGATCCCACAGCCGTGTTTGTATTTTAACTAAAATACTCCACGGATGGGGAGGAGACGAGGTGGATGGGCAGGTCAGTAGTTGGAGACACAGCACGAGGGCCCTGGGGGGAGGGGCTCCCCCAGGTTCAGGCCCCGCCCCTGACAGGCAGCACCCGCAGTGGGGGCTGGGGGCAGCCCATCTCCAGGTCCTTTCTGCTGACACACGAGGGGCGGGGGATGGGCCAGGCCCCCTGCCAGATGCTCCCCGGACACCTCCTCCAGGAACCCCACAGACACCCACAGGGCAGGCGCTGTCCTCGCTCCCCGCCCCCCCGCCTTCCCGGTGGGGAAACCGAGGCCTGGACCTGCCCTGGGCTACACCTGCTCAGCCCGGAGGCCCCTCCCCGACGCGCGGCAGGCAGCCCAGACCCCCTCTGCTCCGCGCTCTCCAACAGCAGCCCCTGGCACTTCCCGAACCAGCTAAATTAACTGAATCTTCCCGAAACTCCGCGAACCTGCATCAGCTCCGCTTTCCTCATAAACTTTAGCAGCTTCCATGCGATTAATTACCAGGACGAAGCCCAGCATCAGAAGCCTCTCTGGTCGCCTGCTTCCTCCCCCACCTCGGAGAGCCTCAGCATTTGCCTGTCAGCCCCTAATCAGCGCCAGTCTCGCTCATTAGCAAGCGTCCTTGGGCTGTGCCTGTCCTGCTGCTCCTGGTGAGCTCAGCAGTCGCTCAGAGGCCAGCCCAGGGTGACCTGGACAGAAGGGACGGGCAGCCCAGGACGTGGCGGGACGGCGACCTTGCGGGTGCGTGAAGGTGAGCTCAGCCCTCCTCCCGGGGCAGGGGTCCTTGCGCCCTTCTCCTGGAATCAGGTCCACTTGGAACCTGCGGGCTCCCGAGGAGGGAAAGCTTGCGGGCGTCCTGGGCCTGGGGGGTGGCAGCCCCCGTGTCCCCAAGAGGAATGTGGACACCCAGTGGGACGGCTCCACGGGGGTCCTGGAGGGCAGCCAAGCGAGGCAGGTCCTTCCTCTTCAGGGAACGGCACCTGGTTTACCTGGGGGCCCTCGCCCCTACTCTGGCCCTGTGGTCTGGCGGGGCCGACTCTGCCCCCAGCCCCAGGTGAGGGCATGTCACTCTGGGCCTTACCCCCGGAACATTCCATCCCATGGCCAGGGGGATGAATTCGGGGGTGGCAGGCGGCTGGATCTGCTGAGAGGACAGAACGCGTTTCAGGGGAGGTCACACGGAGGAGATGCTGGCCTGGGGGGGGGGGGGGGGACGTGGGCACAGGAATCCTGAGAGGTCAGGCCCTGCTGCCAGGGCTTGAGCTACTGGATCAAGCTGTGCCTGAAGCTGCCCCATCCCGAGGTTGCCATGACTTTCCCCTTTGTGCCCGGGCCTGTCTGGTTTCATTCTGCCGGCTCACTGGCCCACCTGTGTGACATCAGGAGCCGCTCCCCATCGGACACCTGGTCCCCCAAATCTCTAGGAGCCTTTAGAGTGTTCCTTGTGACTCACTAAGTCCTGCTGCTCTGAGCCGGCTCCGTCACAGACACCACGCCGGGGCCTGAGGCCACAAACATCCTGCCGCTCCCAGCCACGGCCCCCTCACCACTGGCCACGCCCCAGGGAGGGGCCCCCCAGCCGGTCCTCGGGGCGCCCCAGACCCCAGGGCCTGCAGGGGTCAGGAGGAGAGGAGGCCCGTTCAGCCTGTGGCAAGGACGGGTCGACAACCGTGCGGAAGGAGGGCAGAGGGGTCGTGGACCAGGCTCCGTCTCAGGGCTCCTCACACCTGGGGGGACAGGACACAGACAACACTCAGAACGGGCACGGGTGGGGCTGGGGGAGAAGGCCGGTGCCCACCCCGTGGCCTCAGGGGGTCCGCGTCCAACTCCAGTCTTCAGAGGAGGCGGCCCTGGGCGTCAGGTCTGCAGGGGCCCCGCGTCGCGATGGGGGCTCCCCCAGCGGTGTGAGCACCGAATCCTGCCCTGAGCGCGGCGCACCTGAAACCCGGGCGGTTTGGAGCCCGCGCGGACCCCGAGGGAGGCGGCAGCCGGCTGGTCCGGTGAGCCCCGTGGGCTCAGAGCGGCGGGAGGGCTCAGTCTGCAGAGAGAACGTGTGGCCCCGTCATCGCCGACCCCGGGGGAAGCCGCGGGCGCTCTGGGGCGCCCCGTGCCAGGCAGGGTCTAACTGGGCCCCGCGTGCTCGCTCCCTGGTCCCCAGAGCAGCGCCGAAGGCTCCTGCTGGGATTCTCGTCCCCATCTCACAGGCGAGGAGACTGAGGCCCAGCGAAGCCGAGTGGCCCTGCCGCCCCCAAGCTGGTCCGGGAGGGGTCGGACTGGCTGCCGGCAGAGTCCCTTCCCGGCCCCACACGGATGGGCCCTCGGGGTCGCCGCGCCCACCACCTCCTGAGGGGCCGGGCGCCTGGACCAGCACTTTCCAGCTGGGAAGGAATGTGGCTGCCACCTCCTGCCTGGGGGCGGGTGTCACTGTCATCGGCACCCCGCGCACAGCGGGGCCTGTCTGCCGCGTCTGGATTCTGCTGAGTCTTGTCGTAGGCGCCCTGGTTCGGGGAGCCGGGTGCCCGGCCCTGCCCTTGGGAGGCTCGTGGCCTCCCCCAGGGGACAGAGGAGGTGGGGGCACCGAGGGCGGTTATGACGGGGCGACCTCAGGGAAGGAGGGGCTTGGACTCCCCACACGGCAGCGGGGAGCCACGGAAGGTTGTAGAGGAAGGGCATTGTGCCCCGGGGTCCCCAGGGAGCCTCCTCGTTGGTGCTGAGGCCTCTGCCATGTCCACGTCACGGCTGTGCCCTCCAACCCCCCATGCCCACATCTGTCACCTTCGCCCTGAGTGAGGGGACAGCTGCCACGAGGGCCACAGGGCGGATGGGCCGTGCTGCAAAGGGCGTCATTCAGGCCCAATGCTGGCGGCCAGAGGCTGGAGCTAGAAATAGACCGGCAGTGACCCCACACAGCGCGGGCCATCGACCGCGTTCCCGGGTCACCCTTCCTGCCCCCGTGGGAGGAGATCCCGGGCTGGGGGAGGCTGCTCCCCAACAAGGCCGCCTTGTGTGGCTCTCTGAGGGCCTTTCATAGGAGGCCCAGCTGCAGCCCCTCCCCTCGAGCTCCCCTGGTCCCTGACTCGGCCCCGCCGGGAGGGGAGCAGACCACGGTGGCCGGAGGGGGCCCTGGGAATGAGCCAGCCCCGCAGGGACCCCACAGCGGCCCGGCCCCGCCTCCCAGACGCAGACCTGTGGCGGTGACCCGGGGCTCTCCCACTGCACAGTCAGGGGCCTGCTGTGCTGGAGAAGCGTCAGTCGGGGGAACATGGCCGGGGGCTCCCGCTGCTGGTGGCCGTGGCCGTGGCCGTGGGATCAAGTGCTGGGGACACCGTGTGTCCATGTCTGCACGTGCCCCTCCGCCCTGACCTCCCCGGGATGGAGGTGGGGTGGGGGCGTCTGTTCAGGGAGCGCTGTGCACATGCAGGTTGACCGCTTGGGGCCCGAGGCGAGCCACCCCCTCCCCGGAGGGCCCCCTCTAGTGCCCCCCAAGGGCCCCATGAGGCAGCAGACCGAGGCCCGGCTGGGATGGGGTCTCAGGTCCCCCTGTGCCCCGAACCCACTGCCGGCTCACCCTGCGCATCAGGAGGGCAGAGCTCCACGGACACAGCGTCACTCTGGGGCCACACTCCACACCATCCTGCCCGTCCTCGCCCGACACACCCCGATTCAAACGCATCCGGGCATTGCCCCCGTTCCAGTGGACGGACTGAGTGAGTGACCAGTGACAGGCTGGCCCACGTTTTGATGGCTCTGAGCACAGCCTGGGGCTTCGCCAAGGATGAGCTAATGGGGGCCACACTGTAAATGGGCCCGTGTGTCCCCAGAGCTGCCTGAGGTCGCTATGTTCCTCTCACAGCCTGTCCAGCCTTACTGCCAGCATCAGCAGCTCCCAGTTCCTCGTCCAAGAAGGTTCTGGAACATTCCGCCGAGCCCTCCGCTCTCTGAAATGAACGGGCCGTGTCCTATGGCTGCAAATCCTCCAGTTTGGGGAAAAGCAGGCTCCTGACTGTCGTCGAGATGTGACTTGATGAGCTCCGGGCATCCATGGGGAGCCCCTTCCCAGAGGCAGGGGATCGGAGGTGCCCAGGACGGCGAGCTCTGCAGCTGTCCAGATGTTCGATGGCGGGTTCCTGCAGAGGAACCAGAGACCGTCCCCACCCAGAGGGGCCTGGCTTCTCCGAGGCTTGTGGCAGGTGGCAGGTGTGGAACAAGTCAGCGAGAGGAAACAGTCCTTTCAAACAGGATTATGCAGACGGCACAGAGGTGACGGTTTCCTGCAGCAGGTGTGTGTGCGTGTATGTGTGTGTGCGTGTGCTCACGTGTGTGCTCGTGTGTGCACACGCATGTGTTCATATATCCGTGTGTCTCTGTGCGTGTGCACATGTGTGTGTGTCTGTCCATGTGCTCATTTGTATGTGTGTGCAAGTGAGTATCTCTGTGCACGTGTGTGCACATGCTTGTGAATGCACGTGCAGGTGCATCCCAGGACGCCTGTGCTCGTGTGCGTACGTGTCTGTGTGCCTGTGTCCTGTGTGTGCACGTGTGCACGTGTGTGTTGTGCGTCTGCTCTGTGCACCCCCTGAGCCAGGAGACAGCAGGCAGAGAGCTGGCTGCGTTGTCTTTCCCGGGGACTCTGGCCCCCAAGCTGAGCTGGCCCCTGGCACTGACCTTGGGGCTTTCACACCCATCCCTCCTGGGCCCAGAACCTTCCCCATCTCCTCCCCGGGCCTCATGCTGGAGCGGCACAGCAGGCCTGCTCTGAACGGACCCTGAGCAGAGTGGAGGCGGAGGGTCCGCATCCCGTCTGCACTTTCTGGGCCCAGTCCTGATGCGCTGTCCCCCGCCCGCCCCCGCTATGATGAGGACACAGCCTGGTGAACGCAAGTTCAGCCCCTGCTTGCAGGCACTGAGAGCCTCTTCCTGGGAGGTGTTTCTATGTTCTCATCAAAACCGTCAGTGTAGACACGGTTCCTCGGGTCGAGCAGGAAGGATGCAGAGCCGGTCCTCACTGTCCTCACTGGATCCTGATGGGGAGGGGCTGCGCACGGGGAGGGAGGGGGGACCGCTGCTCCCTTGGAGCCTGGTGAGCACTTGATGGGGAGCGAGGCCCTGTGGGTGGCAGAGCGGGATCCCGCCTCCCAGCGTCGCACACCCCCTTCTGTTGGGAGAGCGGTCTCCCTCCCGAGGCTGACTAGGCGAGGCCCTCACCTGGCGTCAGATTGGAAGCCTCCAGAAGGCCTGGTGAATAATGCGGATCCCCGGGACCCAGCCCCGACTCCCAGCGCAGAGAATAGCGTCGGGGAGAGCCAGATGCTTGCATGGAACCGGCTCCCAGGTCGCTCATGGGCCCAGAGCGTGGGGACACGTGCGTGGGCACGAGGCGGCCGTGTGCGTGCCGTTGAAGCGCTCATTCATTCTTTCACTCACTCACTCATTCATCAGATCCTTCGTCCAGGACTCACTGGGGACAGAGCGGTGGGTGAGCAGACCCGGGCCCCGTGATCGTGGCGCTCACATCCTGACGGGGGCCGTGCGGGAAGCAGACGGCACAGAAGTGTTGCCTGTGTGTGTGTGTGTGTGGTGGGGGGCAGGGGGTGACTGAAGGCCAAGGGCCGGGACCAGGGGCGATATGCCAAACGGCAAAGCTCAGGAGGTCCGTGAGGGACCACGTGCGGGAATCTAGTGGCCACAGGAAGTTCCCGAGGCCTCACCGGGAGCACAACTAAATTGCTTTTCAGGCCACTGGTCCGTGAAGGCAAGATGCGGAATGAACCCTTTGAAGGCCTTTCCGTCCTGAGAGGCTGCCGCGTGGGCAGGAGGCCGTTCTGAACGCCAAATGCTGCTGCATCAGCCAACACACCATCATTATTAATTATGGATGCTTCTAGAATTAGAATTTCTCCTGCACGGTTGGGCCCGTCACATGTACACGGCGGCACAAAGGACCCAGCAAATCGGAGGCAATGGGGGGAAAGGACCCGCCCTGAGGGGCGCACAGGCCAAGCACCTTTCGGACGAGCCCACCCTCACCCCGTCCCTGGGACTCCGACAATCTGAGCCCCAGGCCCTCCCCGAAGGATTCCAAAAGAGGACATCCATGTATTGGTAACCCAGGGGACCCATTCCGTCATCAGGACAGGCTCGCTGAGACCCACTGTGTGCCTGTAACTCAGCGGACCCATTCCGTCATCAGGCCACGCTCGCTGAGACCCACTGTGTGCTTGTAACCAGGGGAGACATTCCGTTATCAGGATGTGCTCCCTAGACCTACTGTGTGCTTGTAACCAGGGGACCCATTCCATCATCAGGACATGGTCACTGAGACCCACTGTGTGCTTTAACCCAGGGGACCCATTCCATCATCAGGACAGGCTCGCTGAGACCCACTGTGTGCCTGTAACTCAGCGGACCCATTCCGTCATCAGGCCATGCTCGCTGAGACTCACTGTGTGCTTGTAACCAGGGGACCCATTCCGTCATCAGGACATGGTCACGGAGACCCACTGTGTGCTTGTAACCAGGGGACCCATTCCGTCATCAGGACATGGTCGCTGAGACCCACTGTGTGCTTTAACCCAGGGGACCCATTCCATCATCAGGACAGGCTCGCTGAGACCCACTGTGTGCCTGTAACTCAGCGGACCCATTCCGTCATCAGGCCATGCTCGCTGAGACCCACTGTGTGCTTGTAACCAGGGGAGACATTCTGTCATCAGGACACGGTCACTGAGACCCACTGTGTGCTTTAACCCAGGGGACCCATTCCGTCATCAGGACTCACTGAGACCCACTGTGTGCCTGTAACTCAGCGGACCCGTTCCGTCATCAGGCCACGCTCGCTGAGACCCACTGTGTGCTTGTAACCAGGGGAGACATTCCGTTATCAGGATGTGCTCCCTAGACCTACTGTGTGCTTGTAACCAGGGGACCCATTCCGTCATCAGGCCACGCTCGCTGAGACCCACTGTGTGCTTGTAACCAGGGGAGACATTCCGTTATCAGGATGTGCTCCCCAGACCTACTGTGTGCTTGTAACCAGGGGACCCATTCCGTCATCAGGACATGGTCACTGAGACCCACTGTGTGCTTTAACCCAGGGGACCCATTCCATCATCAGGACAGGCTCGCTGAGACCCACTGTGTGCCTGTAACTCAGCGGACCCATTCCGTCATCAGGCCACGCTCGCTGAGACCCACTGTGTGCTTGTAACCAGGGGAGACATTCCGTTATCAAGATGTGCTCCCTAGACCTACTGTGTGCTTGTAACCAGGGGACCCATTCCGTCATCAGGACATGGTCACTGAGACCCACTGTGTGCTTTAACCCAGGGGACCCATTCCATCATCAGGACAGGCTCGCTGAGACCCACTGTGTGCCTGTAACTCAGCGGACCCATTCCGTCATCAGGCCACGCTCACTGAGACCCACTGTGTGCTTGTAACCAAGGGACCCATTCAATCATTAGGACACGCTCACTGAGACTCACTGTGTGCCTGTAACCAGGGGACACATTCTGTCATCAGGACTCACTCGCTGAGACCCACTGTATGCTTGTAACCAAGGGACACATTCCATCATCAGGACATGGTCACTGAGACCCACTGTGTGCTTTAACCCAGGGGACCCATTCCGTCATCAGGACTCACTCACTGAGACCCACTGTGTGCTTGTAACCAGGGAACCAATTCTGTCATCAGGGCTCAGTCGTGAGACCCACTGTGTGCTTGTAACCAGGGGACCCATTCCGTCATCAGGACATGGTCACGGAGACCCACTGTGTGCTTTAACCCAGGGGACCCATTCCATCATCAGGACTCACTGAGACCCACTGTGTGCTTGTAACCAAGGGACCCATTCAATCATTAGGACACGCTCACTGAGACTCACTGTGTGCCTGTAACCATGGGACCCATTCTGTCATCAGGACTCACTCGCTGAGACCCTCTGTATGCTTGTAACCAAGGGACACATTCCATCATCAGGACGTGCTCGCTAGACCTACTGTGTGCTTGTAACCCAGGGGACCCATCTGTCATCAGGGCTCACTCACTGAGACTCACTGTGTGCCTGTAACCAGGGGACCCATTCCATCATCAGGACTCACTCGCTGAGACCCACTGTGTGCTTTAACCCAGGGGACCCATACTGTCATCAGGACTCACTCATTGAGACCCACTGTGTGCTTGTAACCAGGGGACTCATCCCGTCATCAGGACATGCTCGCTAGACCTACTGTGTGCTTGTAGCTAGGGGACCCATTCCATCATCAGGACATGCTCACTGAGACTCACTTTGTGCCTGTAACCAGGGGACCCATTCTGTCCTTAGGACTCACTCGCTGAGACCTACTGTGTGCTTGTAACCAGGGGAGATGTTCCATCATCAGGGTGTGCTCCCTAGACCTACTGTGTGCTTGTAACCAGGGGACCCATTCCATCATCAGGACACGCTCACTGAGACTCACTGTGTGCCTGTAACAAGGGGACACATTCTGTCATCAGGACTCACTCGCTGAGACCCACTGTATGCTTGTAACCAAGGGACACATTCCATCATCAGGACGTGCTTGCTAGACCTACTGTGTGCTTGTAACCCAGGGGACCCATTCTGTCATCAAGACCCGCTTGCTGAGACCTACTGTGTGCTTGTAGTCCAGGGGACCCATTCTGTCATCAGGACATGCTCGCTAGACCTACTGTGTGCTTGTAACCCAGGGGACCCATTCCATCATCAGGACACACTTGTTGAGACCTACTGTGTGCTTGTAACTCAGGGGACCCATTTTGTCTTCAGGACTCGCTCGCTGAGACCTACTGTGTGGTTGTAGCCAAGGGGACCCATTATGTTGTCAGGACACACTCACTGAGACCCACTGTGTGCTTGTAACCCAGGGGACCTATTATGTCATCAAGACACGCTCAGTGAGACCCACTGTGTGCCTGTAACTCAGGGGACCCATTCCATCATCAGGACACGCTCGCTGAGACCCACTGTGTGCCTGTAACTCAGGGGACCCATTCCATCATCAGGACACGCTCGCTGAGACCCACTGTGTGCCTGTAACTCAGGGGACCCATTCCATCATCAGGACACGCTCGCTGAGACCCACTGTGTGCCTGTAACCCAGGGGACCCATTCCGTCATCAAGACGTGCTCGCTAGACCTACTGTGTGCTTGTAACCCAGGGGACCCATTCCATCATCAGGACTCGCTTGCTGAGACCCACTGTGTGCCTGTAACCCAGGGGACCCATTCCGTCATCAGGACGTGCTCGCTATACCTACTGTGTGCTTATAACCCAGGGGACCCATTCCATCATCAGGACACTTGTTGAGACCCACTGTGTGCTTGTAACTCAGGGGACCCATTATGTCTTCAGGACTCACTCGCCGAGACCCACTGTGTGCCTGTAACCCAGGGGACCCATTCTGTCATCAGGACACGCTCACTGAGACCCACTGTGTGCCTGTAACTCAGGGGTCCCATTCCGTTATCAGGACACGCTCGCTGAGACCCACTGTGTGCCTGTAACCCAGGGGACCCATTCCGTCATCAGGACGTGCTCACTGAGACCCACTGTGTGCCGGCACCGTGCCAGGCGGGGAGGACAGCAGTGCGCGGGGCAGGACCGTGTCCTGTAGCAGCCGTGTCCCCGGTGGTCGGGAGCACTGGGGTCTCAGGGACTCCTACACTCTGCCTGTCACAGCAGAAGGCATGTGGGCGCATCCTCCCAGATGGGGAAGCCTCGGAGGACGCGGGTCGGGGAGGGAGTCTCGAGTTTGCTTCCAGCCCAGTTTGCCGTCAGCGGCCCCGAGGCGGGTTCAGCGGCCACCAGGGCCTTGGATGGGGCCGTGTGTCCTTGGGGTGGAATCACTCAGGACTCCGGTCACGCACCACGGAGTAACGCGGGGAGATAGCCCCTTCCGCGTCCCGCCACCGGGGGGCTGGCGGTGCCGGCGGGCAGAGCCCACATGGTGCAGATTTGGACCACACGTGTCGTGATCCGCGGGGGAGGAGAAGCGTGGGCGGAGCCTGTTTCGGGGAGGGCGCCGCCCACCTGCCACTCGGGCCCCGGAGAGTCCGCCAGGGGCTGGGCCGCCACTTGCCGATGCCGAGCGGGCTTTCTCCGGAGGGCCAGCTCTGGGGCGGCGCTGGCGCTGGTGCTGGTGCCGGTGCTGGTGGTGTGCCGTTCACCTCCAGACCCCCAGCTCCCGGGAGAGGCAGCTGTTCTCTGGCTCCACTCACTTGCCTGCCACGGACGTGCTTCCTGGGAAAAGCCAGCTTCCGGGAACACCCAGACTGTGAGTGGGTCTGCCCACCTGCTGACGGGGACACGCTGAACGTTCAAGAACACAGTCAGTGTGGCCTCAGGCGTGGAAGGAGGAAGCAGAAACACGTCTCTCTCCCTCTTTCTGCAATTGCTGTATTTGAACGCCAGTGCATCTCTTCTCTGAGGACAGCTCGGAGAATGAGCACTGGAGGAAATTTCGTTTAATTTTGCTTGAATCTTGGGGAATTCTGGTGGCTAGCTTGGAGCTCCACACTAAATTACACGAAGGGGCTTCTTCCGGACCTACTGTCTACACAGAAGTCACCAAGCACTTGCGTCCCCGCCCCTGGTGTGAATTAGCTCAGCCTGCAGCTCAGACAGCAGCACCGGCCACGGGATTTCCCCGTGGCTTCTCCCTGGAGACCTGGCGGCCAGCAGCGGGGACGCCGCAGTCCGCAGAGCACAGGCCCAGGCCCACGGTGTGCCGGGCAAGCGGAGCAGGCCAGCCGCCGTCCTATCTGACCAGACTCTTCCTGTAGGGGTCCTGGGCTGTTTGTCCCTTAGATGTGAGCCTCCACCAGCCCTGCGCGGTCACCGTGGACAGTGACTCAGCGTGGGAGGGAGGCCCAGCAGGGAGAGGGGGACGGGAGTCCCAGAGGACGCTGGGCTAAGCCGAAGGGTCCAGTCAGGGGGGGGAGATCCACCAGGAGACAGAGACGGACGAGGGCGCCCGGCTGGGAGGGGACAGGACAGAGGGCTCCAGGATGCGCGATGTCTAGAGGGGAGACCTGGTGGACAGTGTGAGGCCCCTGGGAAGTCCCTCCTGATGGCATCTGGTCAGTTTCTCAGAGAAGGAAGGCTCCCCCCTCTCGCCAGCGAGGGCTCTGGCTTCCCTGGGAGGATCTGCTGGTTTCTGGCCCCGAGAGCTCCAGACACCCCGAATTTGCTGTCCCCTGTTCCCCTGTCTCCCCAGCCCCTTTGCTTCATCAGCTTGGGTTAACGCCTATCACCGTCTCCTTGCGTCTTTCTAGCGGGTGTTCAGGACCCGGGAGGTGGGCTCAGCCGGCATCTGGGGCTGGGACTTCTGACTCCTGGGAGACCTGGGGGTGTAGACCCTCACGGTCCACACCCAGGTATCAGGCGTGAGTGGGGGCGGCTGACGACCGGCTGCTGGTGCTCCTCAGCCTCGGGTCTGCATGTGAGTCACCGGGATCCTTCCGCAGTGAGTGCTGATCCAGCAGGGCGAGGGGCCGGCCCCAGGCTGTGCCTTCCCGCGAGCCCCCGGCAAGGCTGATGCCGCATCCGTGGACCACACCGGGTACCAAGGACCTGAGGGCCGGCACCCAGGCCCACGGAGGACAGACGCAATCAGGCCTGAGGATCAGGCTGCAGGCGGCCGCATGTGCTGGGCAGCGCAGGTGTTTCTAACAGGCCTCATGCAGGTGTCTCCCAGGTGTCCGTGGCTCCCTCACCTGCAGGAGCCGCTGTCCTAGCTTCCTCTCCGCGTGCGTGAGGGCCACGTCGCTGGGCAGAGGACCCGCAGCCCAGTGCCCAGGACCTGTCCCCTGTCCCCGCCCTGTCCTTCCCGGGGGGCTTCAGCCATACCCGCAGCTATGGTCAGCATCCTGATGACCCCACTGTCATCCGAGCCCCATCATGCATGGATCGGCTAAAGCCAGCAGGAAGCACGCCTGGCAGCCTCTGGCTGGAGGTCAGAGAGGAGTACAGGAGAGTGGGTGGGGAGCCACCCCCACGGAGTTCAGCTTGTGAATCAGCAGGTCTCGCCACAGTGTGACTTTCTGGAGTCCGTCAACATGTTGGGACACCGGAGACCCCGGACCCGCCTTCCCGTGTGGTAATCAGCAGCTGGAGGCCACAGCAGCCGCCCCTTGGGAAGCCACATGGTCTCCCGCCCCACAGCCCACGGGACGACTCCCTGGCACACGTGATACACCCGCCTATGGTACGTGGATGCGTGAGCCCCACCCTGGTGTCTCTGTGGTTAGCACGGCGTGGACGAGCCAGGGGCCCGAACCTAATGAGAACGTTCTCCCTGAAACAGGTGCGCCTGCTCTCGGCTCCAGCGATAGGAAGGAAAACCTAAAATGATTTGCCAGCAGGAAACTAATAAGAAATGGGGACTGGAGCCCCGGGCAGGAGGCACAGAGACGAGGGTTATGTGCGCTTGCCTGTGTGCAGACAGGACCTCGAGATATAGATATTTAATTTCTGCTAACACCCTAGTCAAAGGCTCCTGTCAGGGGAGTATCAGATCAGCTCCCAAAATGAGCAATTAGAGAAATTGCCTTTTAAGTGAAGAGCCTACGGCAAAGTAATTTAATTTGGGGAAATATAATTCAAGGCTCAGGCAGCAGGCGGGACAGAGTGGGTGGGCTCCCACAGTGGGGGAGGGGAGGGAAGAGGCAGGACCCAGCAGAGACTGGGGCAGGGACCCCGCCTCGGAGGATGGCCCAGGGGCCCCGCCGCACCTCAGGCTCCCCCATCCGGTTCTGGAACACGTGTTCTGGGTTTCCTCCCAGGCCGGCCGGCCACTTGGTGGCCACAGGGCAGGGAACGTGTGGGGCCGTGCACAGAAATGCGACATGTGGGGCGCATCGTGTGGCCGCAGGGTAGCCAGGCGGAGGGGACGGAGGCCTGCAACCCACGGGGGACCATTCGGGCCAGGAACGATAGCCACCCCCTGCTGGGCTGACCAGTTAGCACCAGGGGCCTTCACGGGCTCAGCCCGCATCACAGCCCGCGTCCTCGTGGCCAAACACAGGCTGGACTTCACCCCACATGCTCCTGGGCCTAGACTGTAGCGGCCCCCAACAGGGGGGAAGACCCCTCATCAACCCGGGGCCCCCAGGGTGGGCCCAGCCCAGACGATGCAGGAAGCAGTCAGGGTAAACTGAGGAAACAGCCTCTCGCCTATTCTGCCGAGCCCACTCAACAAGACTTGCAGAAAACAGGCTCGTTTCAACCCCAAACGCCGAGAAAACCAGGACACCAAGACCTCTGTTGGCCACAGAGGAAGTGAAGCCAGAATTACTTTCCGTGAGCACAGCTGAGGAGAGGGCAGTGCACTGGCTCCCACGTTTCATACCCTCCATCTAGTCACAGCCCACCTGCTCCCTATGCAGCTCCCCGGGGGTCTCCCCGGCCCCCCCAGGACACGGCTGCCTGGCCAGCCCTCAGCCTGTGTCCTGAGGAAGCTGCCAAGGGACGGGGCCTGTGCTGATCAGGAGCCCGGGCCCTCATCTCCCTGTGCTCCTGCAGGGGGGTCAGCCCCGTTCAGAAGAGACTGGAGCCCTCCCCTCCTCTCCCCTCCCCTCCCCACCCCTGGGTGACACCCCAGGCCCACTCCAGACCTGGGCGCTGGGACAGTGGCCTCTCTCTGCATGGCTGAGGGTGAGGTGCCCTTTGAGGTAGACGACGTGGTAGGGGGACACACGGCCCTTGTCCTTCAGGAGCCCAGAAGGCTCAGGGACCAGCTCCGTCACCCAGGCTCACCGGTCGCCCCAGGGCAGGAACCTCCAGGCCACAGCTCTCTCCATGAGGACGGCCACCCTGGGGTCAAAGCGGCCGCCAGGAGGGTCACTCCAAGTCCCCACGGCAGGAGAGTGCTGGGGCCACAAGTCCTTCCTCAGACGGATGGTTCAACTCTGCCTTGGCATCTGGGACTCTGACGAGGGTCTTTGGCGAACGCTGTGCCGGGAGAGCAGTGAGTGGTGGGAGCTCGTGGGGAGTGACGCGGGCAGGGCAGAAGCGGCCGGTGAGCAGGTGACCCGGTGGGGGCAGGGGGCCCTGGGGAGGCAGCCCAACACAGAGCAGGGGCAGTGGGGTGGGGGAGCTGCGGCCGGCCCGTGGGAGGCGAGGTGACCCACTCACACTCGCGGGTTCCGCGTTGGATTAGGACAAAGGTTTGTGTCCTCAGAACGCCGGTGGTCGACAGGGAAACACTGAGCTGGGAACACATTTGGAAGAAGCAGGGGTGAGGCAGGTAGGCGTGCGGCTTCAGGTCGGAGGAAGGATGTTCCAGAGGCTGCATGAAGACGTTGATAAAGGCTCAGGCTTGGACAGCAGGGAACGAACCAGGAGACGGCCCCCGGGGAGGGCTGGCGCCCAGAGGTGCTCTGTGTGACGCGGCACGATGTGCCTGTGGCGTCCTGGCGGGGACACAGGAAGCTGCTGGATGGACGAACAGCGCAGGGCTCTGAGCAGGAGGCGCCCTACGTGTGGCAGCTTCGGCCATGGGGTCCGCTGCCCATGCAGAGGGAACAGGGGGGCCCAGGGTGAGGCCTGAGGACCTTCTGCGTTTAGATGTTGCTTAAAGGAGGAGGAGGGAGAGCTGGCCAGGGGGACACAGAGGAGGGTCCAGAGACATGGGACAAAACCCAGGCCGGTTTGATGACCGGAGAGTCAAGTGGTGGAGGGTCCGGGAAGAGAAGGGCCAACCCACCCCCGCTTTGCTACGCAGTGGCCTCATCGCTGTTCTCTGACGACAGGATTTCTCCAAGATTCCACCTGCAGGCGGGAGACGGCTCTCCCGAACCGCACACAGCGGCCCTACGGTTTGATGTCTCCTCCACCGAAGAGACAGGTCGGTCCGAGAAAAGAAGCTCTTGGTTCCAGGGCTGAATGCTCAGGGATGGGACTCCTCAGGGCCGGCGCCCTGGGGTGGGGTCATGTCACAGATCTGTGGCACCTGAGACCGCGCAGAGTGACCAGACTTCTGCCTCCTTCACATCAACCCACTCAGCGACCTGATCCCAGCACGGCTCTTGGGGTGTGGGGTGGGAGGGGCCCTGCAGCCTCGGAAACAGTGGGACCACTCATCTGGTGGGCCCGCGAGGCGCACGGTGGTTACCGAAGGGGGCCCAACAGGTTCCCGTTGGTGGATAAGACAGAGGTCCCCGTGTTTCCGTGCCTCACCCCTGCCCACCAGGCAGGGCGTGTCTTTCCCAGGCTCTTCGTCATTCGACCACAGCCACTGAGGCCAACAGTGACCACCTGCTCAGCTCATCCAAGGATTTTAAACACAGAAGTTCCCAGAGTGACACCTTGGCGTGACCCACCGTGGAGCGTGCCCTCAGAGCGTGCCGCACCGGCCAGCCCCTGCTCCACACCAAACACGAAGCAGCAGCGAGGAAGCATCTCGATCCATGAGGCAATTTCCAAAACGAGGCTTAAAAACACATCACACACGATATTGCATCGTATCATAAATTATGTATGTCTCCTTAGAAACAACACAGAAATTAGAACGAGACGGCAAACAATGAACATGAAGTATGTATTTAATTCTATCATAAATAGACTTAAAAGTATTCCCAGGGTTGCTTAAAATGATCACATGGCAGAAGAAATGTCTCTAATCTGTTTTTATTTCCATCTCATTTGTCCACTGGATGGATTCCCTCTGAAATGCAAACAAAACGATTACAGTGGAACCTGTATCATACGCAGCTGTAGGGAAATAGCCTCAAATCCCAGTGGTATTTTAATTAGAATGAACGTGTCTCAGAAACGCACTCAGGAAAAATCTACAGCAGGACTGTAATGCCGTTAATGGAGGACCTTCCTGGCGCACTTCTGTTGATCTAATTTAATAATCCGGGCCGAACGTGTCTCGTACTTTCTTTCTCCCTTCACAGCTTCCACGCGCTGGATTTCATAATAAAACAGAAGTGTCAGACCATCTGGTCACACGAAGAGGCTATGACAAATTAACCCGCAGGGACTCGGCGAAGTGGAAAAAGCAGCCACCCAACATCAACGATCCAACAGCCCTTAGAGAAATCCTGATAATCCCGATAACCCTGGGAGTCCCAAGCGGCACAAATGACTACCAGCCCCTCCTGCTCTAAAGAAAACAAAGCGCAAAGCCTGATGGCGGGCGCTCAGTGTGCCCTCGCGGAGTATGACCATCCACCGCCACGATGTGGCCACGCGGGTCGCTCGCCGCGGCTAGAGCGTGTAGCCCACGCACCCCAGGAGGAGGAAACAACTCGGAGAACCAAGTGGGTGAGGAAGAAGGGACACGAGTGGGCGGAAGAGGCTTCCACGACGCCTTGAGGACCGTCTCCAACCCGTGTGACCAACAGATGTCAGCATTTGACCAGCCAGTGTGTGCGAGAGAAGAGCCACTGGTTCCTGTGCTGAACACACGTGGAGAATGTGACCTGCTGCCACAAGTTCGAGTCCCTGAGGTACTCACAACGCCACCCAAAAGCAGGAGGCACAGTGATGGGTGAATTGATGATCTCCTGCACTTGTCTGTGTTCTTATAGTTCGCAAACACCTCCCGGTCCGTCGTGGCTGCCCGCAAGCCCGTTTAGTAAGTATTGTCACAGACTCTTATGCCTGGAAGGACTCTCCAAGGTCAGCTGACCCGACTCTGCTGACCCGCGGGCACGTCTACGGGTACTGGATGAAGTGAACGTTCACAAGGCGAGGACTCAAGGCCAGCGTGGCCAGCTGTCCGCGGACTCTGCGAACGGCCCTGCTCTGCCCTCGCTCCCACGGAGCGCCCAGGCTGGCGGGACAGCTTGTCCGATCATATCCTGAGGAGGCCCAGGAGACCCCAGGGCCCAGGCAGGGCGCAGGGCGCAAGGGGAACATGAGGCGGAACCGGTGACATGATGACTGGGGACAGCCTGATGGGGGAAAGGTGGTTTGCAAAGCTGGTGAGTTTGTGCAGTTGGTGAGCGAGGGCACAAAGGTGCAGCTTCACATCGGTGAGCTCGGGTGGCCCCCCCCGCGCCCGGCCAGCTGTCCCCTGTGCTTCTGAGTCAAACCTGCCTGGAGGGGAGGACACAGGAGGGTAGTTTCCCTAGCAGAGAAGACCCGTGTCGGCCCTCTACACGCTTCTGCCCCGAGACCTGGGAAAAGCCCCCGTGAAACAGTGGGGTATACTAGCTAAGTAGCTGGAGAAAATAATGGGAAAAAAAATACAACCCCTGAGATTATGGGGGCGGGGGCAGAGAGAAGTGAGAGCTGTGTGTTTGGAGGTAAGTCAGTGGTGCTGGAAATGTGCTTTGTTTTAGAACTTTCACTCTTCCAGAAATCACAAAATGGGGCAGGGGGAGATTGTAGGAAGATAACTGGGCTTGTTGGGTCAGGGGTGGGGTGTGGGGGTGGACCGGTGGAGCCAGGGGCTGGGGCCTGGGGGGTGGGGGGTGGGGGATTGGCCAGTGGAATCAGGGGTGGGGTATAGGTAAGGGGGGGGGTTCTTGCGTGGGTGTGGGGGAGACTGGTTTGCTCCAGGGGCCTCTCCTGATATTTCAAGGCCACTGGAAAACCTGCAGTGACAAAACCCTGACTCTTAAGCCCAAAGGCTCCTGGCGTTCAACCATAACGATATTTTCTTCCGTGGCTTCTGGAATTTTTGATTTGCAGAGAAAATCCTCCCCCGCTTTAATTTTGGAGGGCCTGCAATCGAAACCTTAACACGGGTTTTAAAAAATGAAAGTACATCCTGGAGATGGTGCTTATTTCTGCTTCTGTCAGATCTGTTTTCTTCCGTACCCTGAGGATCCCCAAAGCGAAGGGAGTAGAGCTCCTGTGAGATCTAATGGGAGTGCCAATTCTCAGGACTCTGTCCCGCCGGGCGCCCAGCTTCCCCTCCAACAGCAGCGATCACGCGGCCGGTGGCGCCGAGCACCGGGCCTCTGCCGTGGACTCGCCTGCCTCCCGTCGGCGCCTAACTCGACAGTTCATGTTTAAAATTTAATTTTTCTCCGTGGGCAGCAGCCTACTTGGCCCAGACAGCATGTCACTTTGAATGGCATGAAAGGAATTCTTAAATGCAGCTGAGATATTTGGAAGATTTTTCTTCTCTGAATCTCACTGGGAATTCTTTTCCTCAAAACCGTGCGCGGGGAGCTGGGCAGGCAGGTGATCTGTGAGCAGAGAGGCTGGGGGCGCCGGGCTTTGCCATGGACCCGGCCGGTAAAGCTTCAGGTGGCGGAAGGCCCTGGCCGGCCGGGCCCCTCGGGCCTCCGCTGCAGCCGTGGGTCAGGGAAGGCAGGTTCCCGGAGGCAGGCTCTTCCCTGCAGTGAAGGGGCTCCCACTCCTCGGCTGGCGGGCTGCAATCTGGACTCAGCGGTGTCCCTGGAATGCGATGACGGACTAAATCTGTGCCGGGCAGGATGGCAGGTGCCCCAAGCTTTCCACCTCCTGGTGCACACACCCCATCCACACCCCGATCTTCGAGTCGGGGAGAGACTTTGCATGTGATAGAATTTTCCTCCTGGAATTAGGTGAGATTTTTCTTGACCCAAGGGAATGTTTCAGACATGATTAAGGTTGCTGATCGGTTGGCTGTGAGCTCACCCCAATGGAGATTATCCTGGGGACGCCTGGTCTGGTCAGATGAGCTCTTTCACAAGAGAATCCAACTCAGTCTTGCACTGAGTCTCCACGCCATGTGGAAATCAAGGTCATAGGACAGGCCGCATGTGGCTGTCCCTGCCAACATCCCAGCACTGGCCATCGGACCTGGAGCCCTCCAAAGTGATCCTCACTCCAGACACCATCTGACTACAGCTGCAGCAGAGGCCTCAGACAAGGATCATCCAGCTGAGGGCAGGCAACCCACAAAAGCTTGGCAGGTGATAATAGGATAATAGTTAAAAAAAAAAAAAAAAAAAAAAAGAGTCCAGCCTTCCCTAAATCAGAGCCTCGAAGTAATGGTCTCTCTCCACTGCCGGGTTTGAAAAGATGCTGTGAAATCTGTAGCTACGAGGAAATGAACTCTGCCAATGACCAGAAGGGGCTTGTGAGTGGCTCCTTCGCCAGTCCAGTCTCCAGATGGGAGCAAGACCAGACAGCACCCTGGCTTCAGCCTCGTGAGACAGGGAGCAGGGGCCCGGCTACGCTGTGTCCAGACTCAGACGTGCAGAAAGCATGCGATAATAAATGTGCTCCGATCCACGCTGCTGAGTCTGTGACAATCTGCACACAGTACGTGTCCCGGACGTAAAATCTGAGGCTTCGGGGGCACCTGGGGGGGGGGGGGGCTCGGTCGATTAAGTGTCCAACTTTGGCTCAGGTCATGATCTCACGGTTCATGAGTTTTGCTTGGGATTCTCTCTCTCCCTTTATTTCTCTGCCCCTTCTCCACTTGTGCACGTGCGCTCTCTCTCTCTCTCAGGATAAATAAATAAAAGAATCCGAGGCTTGGGCACATAGAAATTCTGGAACACTTTTACGGCACAGGAACTACATTGCCTGCCCCCCCCCCCCAGCCACACACACACAAGCGCTGAGGGGCCCACGGTATACTCCCTTCACTGAGGCCCTTACAGATACTCAGCCACATCGGTGCCACGTGTTTCCTGGAGGGCAGGAGCTGCCGATGCTGCCGGGGGCTCCTGAGTCACACAGGTGACAGGGTCTTGACAGCACTGGCCCCCCAGGCAGGATGGATGACACCCTGGGCATCAGGGAACAACAGGTCATCGGGTGGCCGTCTCCCCACAAGATCAGACCCCTCTGCTTCGTTCCCAGCACCCAGTAGGCGCTCAGATAATGATCGACAGACGAAGCCATAAGCAGAGGGGAAACAGACTCTGGATCTCACATCCCTCTTTCAGAAGCGCTTAACGCCCCCCGTCTTCACGTGAGCTCAGGGGGCCTGAGTGTGACCGGCCTGAGACGACGTACTTCACGGCACTCAGCTCTGATGGCAGTCACGGGTATGGCTCTGAGCCCAGGAGCCTGAGCCCGCAGGCAGGGCAGCGTGAGAGGCTTCTGCATCTGTTGACAAATTTCATTTTCTGCTCAAACTGCCAAGGGCATGTCTCCCAGGGAAAGATGGATCTGGCCCCAGAGCTACACTCTGGTCCCAGGGGAAGGATGAAGACAAGGACGAGAGATGTCCTGGGAGGGTGTCCACTCTCCTCCCACCCCCTCGTCACCGAGCCACCGCAGGGGGGCACCTCTGAAGGAGCTCAGGGCCTACGGACAGTGAGACGGTGCCACGTGATGGATGCCGCGCTGGACGGGAATGAGGGGTGCCAGACCGGGTGCGTGCGAGGCCCAGCGAAGGCTTCCCAGAGGAGGACAGCCCAGCCAGGGGTCAGCCGCACGGAGGGAGGGAGGGAGGGAGGGAAGTGCCAGGCGCAGGGAAGCACGTGCAGGAGGCCCTGGAGGGCAGGGCACGTGTGTGGAGCAGCCCCACACCACACACACACCAGCAGCTTTGCGGGGGGAGGCCCACGACGTAAGCCAGCAGAAGTGCTGCCTTTCGAGGTCTGTGGGGATCTCTGCGGGAGGCGTGGGGGGTTTGTACGCAGAGGTGGCCGGGACCCTGTGTGGACAGGCAGAGAAGTCCCTCTCTGGCTGCGATGGTGGTGGGCGTGGCTATGATTCCTCAACCTGCATCCCGGACAAATAGCACTGGTCTCACCATGGGGTGGGGCGACTGCAAGGATGGCCCCCGGACGGCCTCCCCAAAAGTACCGAGTCCGAACCTCCTCGGCACACGCTCCCGGTGATTCATAAGCACCTGGATGTTGGGAAAGCACCGAGCCGAGGCTGTTGCGATGACTCTGGCCAGAGACGACGCTGGTTCTCCCCAGGGTGGCGGCAGAAGGGCTGAAGCTGACCGACAGAAACACCAGCAGGTGGACCCACGGGACCTGCCAGTTAGATGGGACGGTGGTCAAGTTCTCAGCCAGGGAATCACATGCTCGAACCTGAAGACCTCGCTGGATTTAGGAACAAGGCCGACCGTGGTAGACTGATCCCAGGGGCAAGGGGGCGGGTGGGGGAGGCAGAGACCACATTTCAGGGGACTGAGAGGGGCACCATGGGAACATCCACCTGCAAGGAGCTGGGCAGTAAAGTGCGGGGGGAGGAAAGTGGTGGGGGGGGCTGCTGGGTAAGTGTCGTCAGCACGAGGGTTCCCGAGTGCGACCAGTTTATTTTTGTTTTTATTTTTTTTTAATTTTTTTTTACGTTTATTTTTGAGACAGAGAGAGACAGAGCTTGAGCGGGGGAGGGGCAGAGAGAGAGGGAGACACAGAATCTGAAACAGGCTCCAGGCTCTGAGCTGTCAGCACAGAGCCCGACGCGGGGCTCGAACTCACGATCCGTGAGATCATAACCTGAGCCGAAGTCGGACGCCCAACCGAGCCACCCAGGTGCCCCTGGGACCAGTTTACACCTGACAGCTGGTGCGGAGGAAGCTGCTCACAGGGAGGGCAGATCCAACTGCTGGTCTGCTCTCTCCGTGAGGTGGGGCCAGGCCCCCTGCAGGGCTGGAGGTCGGAGAGGCAGGCAGGAGGCCTGGAGGCCAGGGAAGGTCCCAATGGAAACAATGGAGGGGGGAGGCTGCCAGGGATTGAGAGGTGATGCAGGGGGGGCTTCCAGGGAGTCACGTTTGGAAGCAAGAGTGAGGAGCGCAGGCGGGGGTCCGAAGGTTTCTGCCAACAGGAGATGCCTTCTTTGACACGGAAGGAGAGTCGTCTTCCAGCTCAAGCGGGGGAGGCAGGTTGCTTAGTAGGAAAAAAAACACACACACTCTGCAGCCAAATCGCCAGGGTCTGGACCACCCGCCCCACCCGGAAACATGTCAGCCGCGACCCCTGGCCTCGCCTTACCTGGCGCCGATGACACATGTACTATACGGCATGCCGAGCAGGGGTCAGCATCCCTGGTGGGGCACTGACACCGTCCGGAGGCGGGCTCTCGTGTCCCCGTAGGCCTGTGCAGGGCTCTTTTTTAATAGCGCTAAGCGTCATAAGTTAGAAAACGCCACACTTGAGAACCATGAATTTTTAGCTTTTCCTGGGAATAAAATGTGATATGCAGGGTTTATCCTTCCCTGCTCGCGGGCCGAGTCCCTGCTGCCCCTTGTCAATCAAGTCCCCTTCCCAACATCCCGGTGGCCATGGAAACCACATCCGGGTGTGTACCTTTCCCCGCTCCCGTGCCCCAGGCTCTGAACCCTGCAGTATGGACCTGCTGACTTCGGTCTGGCTTGTCAGTGCTGGGCCTTGCCAGCTGTCAAACATTTTGAGCATCAGCTCTGTTTGCGGGCGTCTGAGTTTGCGCTTCTGTGTTAAAAGAGCCAGGATTCTCTTTGAACTGCCCTTTGAGACGGTGGGATGTGAGGAAAGGGCACTCTCTTTCCTGTGCCCAAAGAAGTGAGGTGAGACGTGTGTTAGGACCCGTCAAGGTTAACAGCGACCACGTATCTGAAGAAAGAGGGATCTGCTCAAAAGAGAAAACAAGACTGCGCGGGGAGCTGGTTCCCACACCCTCAGAATGGAGGTCTCTCTCTCCCAGCCCCTGCCGGAGTCACGTGGAAATCCCCCGACTCCTCCAGTTTGTCTGAGAGTCTAGTCAGTGGGTCCCTGGGCACCTCCGACCCAAGCGGCAAAGTGTCTCATGCCTACGGGGAGCCCAGCGTCAACCTCGTGATCGGGTCTGAGCAGGACCAGACCAAGCGTTATGAGGTCGGAGCTTTCGATGAGTTCATCGTCTGGGAACGGGCCCTGACCCCGGACGAGATCGCGATGTACTTCACAGCTGCCGTTGGTCAGTGGGCACAGGGGTGGGGGGTGGGCTCGGGCCAGCTCTGCCCGTCTCTGGAAGGACACAGTGGGCACGGGGGGTGGGCTCGGGCCAGCTCTGCCCGTCTCTCGGAGGACAGGGCTCCTTCCGTCCGCCTCCCTCACTAGCATTTCTCGCTCCGCGCTCTCCTGAGGGGACCGTCTGCGCCGCAGGCTGAGAGGCATCCTAATGAACCTCATAAATACAGCCGTTTCTCTAGAACACCTGTTCCCCAGGATGGGAAAACTGGCACCTTAACGGACACACACTGAGACGGATATGGTCTTGCTGATTGTTATGGGGTTTTGAGGGGTACTTGATGGATGATTATAGAAAGTTTGGGGTGGTGATTACTCTGGGTTCATTAGTGCATCTGAATACTTTTGATCAAGAATTTCACCACATGCCTCCTGCGCGCCGGCTCTGACGGGCCTCACGATGCCCGAGGACGCCCCCTTCCTGCCCACTCAGGGCGGTGCTTCAGAGCTGCTCCCTGTCCCCACCCCCTCCCCCCCCCCCCCCCCGCAGGTGGACCGACCTACAGAAGATCCTCCTCCCACCAGGATAGGCCGTGGGACGTGGGGAGACACTTCTCCCTTCTCCCCCCCGCCCCCCATCAGTGAGGCAGGCTTGAGAGGTACCCAGCACACGGCACCTATGCAGACAAACCGGAACAATGCACGCCAGACCCCAGCGAAAGCTCCAGGGCTCCAGGGCGGCTCCTCGCTCGGTCAGTTCCCTCCATCCACCCCGCTCCCCGGTTCCGCCACAATTTTTTCAGGAGACAGTGCAGTTTCTCTTCTTAAAGAAGGGCTGTGGCTTATGAGTTTCCGTACGCGATCGTCTGCCAGAAAGTCTGCCGAAAAGACAGCCAGAACACCGGGGCAAGTTCAGGGCTAGGGGGTGAATGGTCTGGGTCCCTGACCACGGCCTGCCCTTGCTCAGGTTCTGAACTTGAGTGCCTCGCTTGACACGGAATCGCAGCTCTTTTAATTTCAAGTGACAGAAAATCCATCTCCAGAAGGACTGAGGTAAGAGAGGAGGGGTAAGGAGAAGTCACTTTAGGGACGGCTGATCCAGGAGCTCCGAGGACGTTACCAAGGAGTCTTGGCTCTATTTACATTCTCCTGCATTCCCGGCAGCTGTGTTATGGGCGGGGCAACCTCGGAAGCCTGCCCGCTGCCCCTGAGTCCCAGCTTCACCTCTCAACAGCCTCAGCAGAACGGAGAATTTCTCTTCTCCGACAGCTGCTATAAAGGGGGAAGGCCTGACTTTTCTTGGCAAAGGTGGTCCGTGTGTCTCCAGGAGCCAATCACCGTGACTGGGGAGACAGAGGCGGGACAAGGTGTACAACCAGCTGACAGGCCCAGGCCGGGGTCACCAGTGACCTCCCTGAGACGGCGGCAGGGTCAGGCTTACCCAAAACACACGGAAGGGAGGGCACCCCGAGGGCGCATCAGACAGGCTGGTCTGGAGGCGGAAACAGATCCCCTGCTGGCAAAACCAGCATGCGTTCCTTTCGCCCTTTGAGATTTCCGTCTTTTGGCTTCCACTGTGAAAAGTGGGATTTGTTCTCTTTCACAGAAGCGACAGAAGGACTAGAGAGAGTGTCGGCGCAGGGGGAAAAATGTGAATCTCCTGCATTTTATTTAGAATTCAGAGAGTCGTTACTTTGAGACCAAGATGCCATTTGTGTTTCTGTGATCGAAAGCCTCACACAAATCCCACCTTTACCACGGTTTGCAGCTCTAGTAACTTGGGAAGGAGCTGCCGTGGTTTCTAGGAGCTGTCATGGCAAACCTCCGTCTGCAGAACATCTCTGGGCTCAGCAGCCTGTTGCATCGGGGGCACCTGCGGCCCTCCAGGGAGGCCCTGCCGCAGCGGCACCTTGCCCTCCAGCCCTGCAGAGGTGACGGTGGTTCTCTGCCAGATTCAGGGAAACCCTATCAGCAGAGGTCCGGGGTGGGGGGGGGGCCACACAGCCTGCACCTCTTCTGACCCCGTCCAGATGCATTAGAGTCCCAAGCGTCCCGCGGTTCCCAACGACTAAATGGGTCCCTGCTGAGTAAGGACACACAACGGCGCCCGCTACAGGAGGAGGAACTTTCCAAGCGTTTACTCATCGCCTTTTCTTTGCTGAGCACAGATCCGGAGTCACAAGACAAACCACGTGTCCGCGCGTCCGGAAGCAGAGGGAGGAGCCCGACTTCCCGGGCTTCGTCTGATCGTGCGCGGAGCACACAAGGTTCCGGGAAGCAGGACCACCGACAGGCACGGGAGGCTCAGCTGAGGGCGTGGACACGGGCCACAGTCTGACAAGTGCTACAAGGGACCGTCCTCAGCTACAGGAGCCCCGTGACTCTGGAGTCGGAGAAGCCTGGGTTTCGGTCGCTTCTCTCTCTCTGCCAGCCTCAGTCTCCCTGTGTGGGCCACGGAACAGCTCCACCGTCCGAGCCGGGCATCCTGGAGGCGGGTGGCCGCGGGGGTCTGGCTCTGCCGCCCTGCTCATGTCTGGCGGACACGCCTCAGTCCCCGGCAAGCCTTAGGCCTCCTGCTCCGCGTCCGAAAGGCCGCGGTGACACCGGGACCACACCCCTCCCCCCACCACGTCAGGGCGGAACCCAAGGCGCGGCGCCTCCCCTCCCATCCAGCGGGAGAATCTTTCCCATGATTCCCCCTGCAGGCAGCCCCTCGCAGTTCGTTGGCCAGGCTTGGGTCACATGACGGCTTAGACCAATCACCGGGCAAGTGGCGCAAGATTGGCACGACGGCTCAGCCAATCATAAAAAGCTATGGGCAGGGTCAAGGCTGCTCCTCTCTGAGGACTTCCAGGCTTCCCACAGGATGCGCTTCTGGAGCAGATGTACAGTGGAAAGAATGTTCCAGAAGTCCCCATGCCGCCCCAGGGGCAGCTCTGGGACGCACTAGGAGACCTGCCCCAGAACCACCGTGGTTCGCTCCAGCCTGCACACTGTCTCCCCTGGCCTGTGGAGACCGGGTGGGTGCCGTGGTAGCCTCAGCCGCACAATAGCGGGGTGTGGAAAATCGGGGTGTGGGCGTGGGAAATGGGGAGAGACAGACCGCAGGAGAATCGGAGTCGGGGGGAGAGGAAGGAGCTGGGGACAGGGCGGGACAGGCAGGAGTCAGGCCAAGGCCAGATGTGCACACGGACTCTCCACGAAGCCAGATGAGCGTGGATGAAGATGCCCACTTGGGCGGGGCTTCCCAGAAGGGTGACAGGGTGGCTGGCCACCCCCATGCTGGTGTGTGGACGGTGTCACCCTCCTGATGTCTGCGTCGGAGCCTGGGATCCAAACAGGAAGCGTGTCATTGTCAGTCTCGCCACCGCCGGCCCCCTTGCTGCCGCAGTAACACATCAAGGTCACCTGTCGGAGGCCGAGCACTGAGGCGTCTACTTCTCACCGGTGCCGGGTCCAGCAGGGTCAGTGGGGGTGCCCTCCACGCAGTGACACAGGGGCCCCGGCTGCGTCCGTCTCACCCCGGGGCTCCCAAGGTCGGGCCGGGACCTGCTCCTGACCTCCAGCCCCGCAGTGGCCGCTCGTCTCGGTGCAGACGGTCTGGAGCCCCTTGGCCTGGCTGACGGGACGGGGCTCACTGTCCCGCTCCTCTGTGTGACCTCTCTGGTCACTTCCCCGTCCCAGAAATGGGTGGTGACGTCACCTCTGTGCTCGGCTGGCGGTGAGGACAGACGCTGGCCCGCGATCAGCACACGAGAAATGCTGCCTGTCGTTATGCTCGACAGCAGGGACGTGGCAACAGAACAGAAGCCCGTCTGCGCGCGTTCGAAGCACCGGAGTGACGTGAGGTTGTCGTTGCCTCCTCGCGGACCAGCCTCACGGTGCGAAGCGGCGGACGGTCGCGGCTCCGCCCCGGCCTGGACCCGCAGCCTGCAGCCCAAGGTCACCAGCGGAGTCTCCTTTCCCACGCGGGGAGCAGCCGTCCTGTCCGGCGTGAGCACCGCGTGTAGGGGGGCAGAGGGGCTGGGGGGGGGGCAGTCACTGGGGAAAAGGGGCTCCCGGTCGGATCTCATCCCGACGCGTGTCTTTGGTGTGTATTACACGGCGCTGCGTGTCTCCGCCGCGCTTTCCCAGGCGGTCTCGGGCGGGGGGAGGGGCTTCGGATGCGCGGTGCCCCGGGTTCTACCCTGCCCTGCCTCGGTCGCGTCTCCTGATGAGGGGGTGGCCCAGCCGGAGAAGGGGAGGCTCCGGCTGTTCTCCCCCTGGGACACCCCTGCGCGCTTTCTGGAGGCCCGTTCTCCGTCCGGGAAGCGTGGGAGGAGTCAGGACGCAGTGCTGGGGCAGTGCTGGGGCAGGGGTGCGTGCTGCGAGCCGCCTCCACTCCCCCTGCCTCTCTGGACCAGCACGGCCTCACTGTGTGACTGGGGCATCCTGGCTGCATCCTGGCTGTTCCAGGCTGTCTTTCAGAGAAAACCCGTTGTTGAAGGAGGGAAACACAGGCCTTGTTCAATGTCAGATGACGGCCAGGGCACGGGACTCGCCCCCACGGGGACGGGTGGAAATCTCAGTGGGCGCTTTGGACAACTGAGCTGGGAGGCACAAGGGGTGCAGATGAGGAAAGAAGAAGCAGGTGGCCGAGTGACCGGGGGAGGGGTTAAATGATTCCAGGTGGCAGGAACATTGGCACAGTCGTCATGTATTCAACACCTACTGTATACCGTCAGTGCCGTCTCAGTCCTGCATCGGCTTTTCCGTACCAGGTGGGATATTGTAATTGCGTTATAAATGACAGAAGACCCAGCCTGAAGTGTCTGAAGCAAAGGCAGACTCATTCTTTGGCACGTGTGGTTGGCAAGGCCTGTGGGTACGTGAGCTTCGGCCGCAGCTCCGCTCCACGTCCACTTGATGGGAAGCCTCTCCGTTCTGAGCGGCTCATGGTCTCTCCCTTCCCAGGCCTCTTCCCTCGGCACCGCGTCCCTGAGCCAGCATTCCGTCCAAGTGTTGTTGCACCTTCCTTCCTGGACTTGCCTGGGTCACGCACTCATCCCCGAATAGGCACGGCGGCCTGAGGGACACAGCGCGCTGTTAACTCAGGCCACGTAACGGGTTGCTTCCCAGCCACGGATGGAGTCAACTTCGACTTACGTGGGCTGCAGGTAAGGGAAGGGGCGGTCACCTGGAGGGAAACTGAGGGCCTTTACCAGCAGAACGGGGCAGCTGGGCAGCGGGATAGCAGACGTCCCCTGAAGTGCGTTCAGATGTGCCACCCCAAGAGGTGCCACTGGCACGTGCGGATTATTTCAGGCTGAAGGCGTGATAGGAAGTTATGAAGAAGCGGATACAAAAGAAAACTCCCTGCTCTGCACCTGTTTGCCTAAAGTGAGGACATCGACTCAGAGAGGTGTCTTTTGTCTCCTTTCTGCTGGGAGGAACAGGAGCTAATCTCCAGGGACACACGTGGACCCTCGCCAGCCCAGGGATCGCGCCTCGGGATCTACAGAACACGGCTCACGGACTTGTCTTCATCTTCCCTAGCTCCCCTGTATGTTTCCCTTCCCACAATATGGTGCCCTGGAAACTCAGAAGTCCTTGTCCTTCTCCCAAAGCTTGTTCTTTTAGTTACGTGTTGCGTGAGCCCAGCGACTAGCCGCCCTTGGAGTTGCTCATCACTGGACGCTCTGGTGGACGTGTGAGGAAACTTCTGCTTGTGCTTCTCTCGTTTCTCTGTGGCCAGTCTGGTTCCCGAGGCCCAGCTGGTGGAGCTGGGAGGTGTAGGGGAGAAAAGATTTTGTATTCTTCCCCAACCCACCACTACTATTTATCACACCATTTTATAATTAGGAAAATTAAAGTTCTGGCGGTACAAGTGGTCTCCCCAAGGTCACACAGATGGTGATGTGGGATTGCTGAGATTGTGTCCCCAGTTGTGTGGACTCTTTTTGTTGTCCGTCAGCTTCCTGGGCCATTCTGCTGGACCTTAACTAAATTGTCTGTTATTTGTGGCCAAGGGATTATATTTCATCTTTCTGGATATCCCCGTAGGTTCCAGAACAGAGTCTTAAATAGAGTAGCGTTCAGTGATAGAATTGAAAATTTCACCCAAAAGGATCACTGGCTCGATGATTTGAAGTTTAATATTAGGTTTTAAACCCATTTTATAGCTGAATGCCTTCCTTTGCCATTTTGTAATAATGTCCCTTTTATTTTCAAGGGTTGCTGAGGCAGTGGATTTCAAAGACCCTGCGATGCCTGTAAGTGGTTACCGTCTTTCCCTGGAGGCATCACCACCCACTCTCCCAGGACTTGTTAGGCTGTTACCTCACCACCAGCCACGCCATGTGGAGATGGGTGACTTTCCCTTCTCTGATTTGGTTTTGCATTTAGGACAGTTGTTTTTCCTCGTGATCACAAGGAGAGCTTTTGGTGGCGGGGGGTGGGGGAGGAGGGGTGCGGTGCGCAGTGGGCCGAACGGGGAAGCGCTCCTTCCTTTTCTCCGTCTGTAGCAGAAAAGCCCCTCCAGTGGCAGCGAGGGCTGATCTCTGGGTGTTAACGTTGAGTAAAGAGCATCTGAGGCCATGTTGAAGATTTCACATGGTGGCCCTGCAACGAGGAATGTGTGAATGAATAGAAAAGATGTGGTTTGGGGGCGGGAGAATATGTTTTCTTGGGGGAATGGGGATAAATTGGCCAATTCTCAGTGACCTTGTGTGACGGTCCGAGGCGAGTGAAGCAATGCCCTCTACCTGAGAAGCACTTTTGGGAACGTAGACTAGGCTGTTAAGGTTGGCCCTGTTGCATCAAAACTTCAGTTCCCTTCTACGGCAGATTTCTCTTTCAATGGGTGAAAATGCCCAAGTAATTGATAACGCAGGTGTGAGCTGTGTGCTCGCTTTTTAAAAAGTTTCTTTTTAGCTGACTTAGTAACCTTCTCCCAAAAGTTGTGTTTGTTTCCTATCTGCAGTCACTGCAGCTACAGTTCAGGGTGTTCCTGAAACGCCTGTTAGCTTTGAGGTTGTGATCTTACCGAGACAGTTACCGAGGAGAAGGCAAGTATGCATGATAAAGAGACGAGAAGTAGGGGCGCCTGGGTGGCGCAGTCGGTTAAGCGTCCGACTTCAGCCAGGTCACGATCTCGCGGTCCGTGAGTTCGAGCCCCGCGTCAGGCTCTGGGCTGATGGCTCAGAGCCTGGAGCCTGTTTCCGATTCTGTGTCTCCCTCTCTCTCTGCCCCTCCCCCGTTCATGCTCTGTCTCTCTCTGTCCCAAAAGTGAATAAATGTTGAAAAAAATAAATAAATAGAAGAGAAGTTAAAGAAGTTTTACAAGGAGCTTCAATGCAGTTCCATCCACATGTTCATTCTGTTCCATCCCACCCCTTCCACTCACTTCACCCATTCCATTCACTCCGTTCCATGCACTCCGTTCCATCCCTCTGATGATTGTTAATGTCTTGCCACATCCAGACACCAAATCTATGCAAGTGCCCCTTTTGTCTCTATAGTAGTCACCCTTCCGTCCCCATCTCTGAGAAGACCACAGCCACTGGTCGAGTCATAGATGGTTGACTGCACTCAGGACGATGAGGACTGTCACTCTCACTGCCATCTCCCGTTCCAGCCTCCCTGGGTCCATACTTGAGGACCTTTCCTCCCCACGACACTCACTGGAGCATAATTCCCTGGAGATTCATCCAAATTTTTGCATACGTCACCAATTCATTCCTTTCCATCATTGCACAGTGTTCCACGGCCCGGGTGTAGTTTGTTCGGCCATTCACCCGTTGAAGGACAGCAGGGCTGTCTCAGGTTTTGGGGCTATTATGAATAGAGCTGCTGGAAACATTCACGTGCAGTTTCCTGTAGGAACATTTCTTCTCTCTGGGAGAAACGCCCAAGAGCGCAGTCGTGGGATAGTGTGGTTGTAGGTTTAGTTTTATATGAAACTGCCAAACTGGTTTCCACGGCAGCTGTACCATGACACGTTCCCGCCAGCAACGTGTGACTGACCTGATTCCCCACCTTCTAAGTATTTGCTGTTCTCACTCGCAACTTTCCATTTTAGCCGTTCCGATAGATGTGTCGTTTTTGTTTGCATTTTCCTGATGGTTAGTGATGTGGAGCATCTTTTCATGGGTTTATTTGCCATTCATACGTCCTCTTTGGTGAGACGTCTGTTCCTGTGGTTTGTGCACTCTCTAATAGGATTGTTTGTATTTTCACTGGTTAACTCTGAGAGTTGTTAACATATTCTGGACATTATTTCGTTGTCAGATGTACAGTTTGCCAGTGTTTCCTTCCAGCCTGTAGCTTGTCTCTCCGTCCTCTTCACATGGGCTCATGCAGAGCTGAGGTTTTCCGTTTGGGTGAGGTTCCCTCCTAGACAGCCCACTTCTAACCTGTTGACTTGACCTCCAAACTTTCCCGGTCTCCACCCACCTTTCTCCATCTCCATGGGTCCCTTCTAAAGCTGTGTGCTGTGGGCTACTCCTCCCATAGTCCCGGTGGCCCTCCCTTCTCCACCCTGGAGGTGTTGGTAGAACCTCCCAGAGAAGGCCTCCTACAGACCCTCCCTGCAGGCAGACGCAGCCCATCTCACGCTCTCCGCCAGGCATCGGACGAGGCGGCTGATGGCTTCCGAAACAGACATGTCAGAATTTGCCATTTGTAGTCAGTTGCCAGTGGACTTTAGAACCTAGGTGTCATGTTTTTGCCTCGTTTAAAGTTTCTTTTTTATTATGCTGAGTTTTATTTTGAGAGATGGCAGGAGATTGTCATATTAACATTAGAGGAACGTACTCTGTTCTCGTTTTGGCCAGTTATATGCGTTCTTCTACGTTAGTCTCGTTTTTCTTTTCTTTAGTGGCGGTGATCGGCATAGTGAATTTAGGCATTTACAAGCCATTGCTTGCTGGAGTTTCTTTGTTAGCTTCTTAATTCTCATCGTCTGGGAGCAGGAAACCTCATAACAGGAATAGTGAGGCTTTCCCGTAGGCTAAGATCTAGATCAGCCACTGGGACCAGCGTCCTCTGCAGACCGCGCAAGCGGCCTGCACGCACCCCGGCCAGTAGCTGCCGGCTGTCACATTTCAGACAGGATGTTAGCAGAGGAGAGCGTGGAGTAAGGTGGAGTCTCCCGTTTCTGGTGCAGGAGATCTGGAGGCGAGACAGCAGTTATTAGAGAGATTTTTTTTTTTTTTTTAACCAACGGAAAATTTCTTCTGTCTTTCCTCACAGCGTGGGAGATTCCAGACTTCAGCATCAGAAATGTATTTGAACGCACCAGTCTCGGTAGCGTATTTGTCACAAATGGGGCTAAACCGACCAGCACGGCCAACTTATATCTGGGTAATGAGCCAAGAGTCTGCTCTTCCCGCTGAAAGTGGGATTTAACTTGGCATTTCATCAGAAAGAGGAGAAGATGCATGTGTTTTCACATCTTCTCATTTCCGACCGTCTGAGCATCAGTCAGCACCCCAAGTTATCAAGTCAGAATGCAGTGGAACTGTTCTGTGAGCTGTGGAGCCACATTCCTGGTTCGGGTATGTCACCGCCAGGCCGTGCTTCTGTCACTGTCCCTGGAGCACCACTGGAGGCGGGGTCCGTAGGGAGGACCGCAGACTGGCTCTGCAGATCCGAAATGCCCCCGGGCGACACACCCGCCAAGCAGGCTCGGGGAGGTCTCGGCTGGCTCGTGCAGGAGTCTGCTGTGCTGCCCTCCCGCGTTTCAGGATGTCTTCGGTGTCGCCAAGAACACACGTCCTGCGGAGAGAGGATTTTCCTGGTGGGCAAGTGTGACTTGAGGCCAAGTGCTGTCTCCTCCTGGCAGGTTCCTTGGAGCCCTGAGCAGACGGATCTCCCGTGGACCCGCCGGAACACGGAGCTGAGAGCCTGCTCCGTGTCAGTGAGGCCACTGTGGCTTTCAGGGCATTTGACATCGAGCATGTGTTTTCGGGGACCCAGAAGAAGAGCCTTCAGGGCTCTTTGAGGAAGGACTTGCAGGAGAAGAATGTGAGTGTGAAGGGGGAGGATAAACACAGACCACCCAGTGCGGTCCCTGGTCTAGTGGCAGAAACGGGGGTGCAGTTCGCTGAGAAGTGGCTGTCGCACAAGCAGCACGGAGAGCCCTGAGTGCCACCTCCTGCAGACACACGGACACTGGGTCCCCTCCTCCCCTGAGCACCACCTCCTGCAGACACACGGGGACCTGGGTCCCCTCCTCCCTTTATCGGGCTGTCCGGCAGCTGCTTGCAGATGTGCGTTTCTCCTGAAAATCAGCTAAGCCTGCAGGATTCTCAGCTTTAAAACAGAAACAAAAACCCCTCAATGGATCTGCCGGCACTGGGCCTGCATTTCCACGGCCGGAGCTGCCGGCAGGCACCGCTCCATTTGCACACCGCCCTGCCCGCTTCATTGTCTGTCACCTTCCCGGCCTGTTGGCCCCTGAATTGAACCCTGCTTCCCGGCAGGAATTACCCTCCATTTCCAGTCTGTCCCGCTCGCTAGCCCTGCCTGTGGCCGCATGCTTCCGCGGAGCTCTGCTCACGGCTGGCCTCGTCCCTCCTCACCAGGGCACCCACTCTGTTCCGGTTCTTTTCCGCACTCAACGCAGACGCATCCTGCCAAGGCCACCGGTGCCCGGGAGTCCCTGTATCCATCTCCCCGTGCGCACCTGGGCCGCCCCGCAGACCTGACACCGTCACCGGCCACCCCTCCCTCTGTGCACCCCCTTCACACATGGCTTTGCAACATGCGCCCAGTCTTCCCATCCAGCTCTCCCTCCTCGGCCTGTGTGTCCCACACAGACTCTCCTCTGGTCCCCGGCCTTCGAGACGGCCCACACATTGAGGGACCCGAAATCCACGTGTGTGCGGCATTCCTGTCTTCTAGCTGCACGTGCGTACGTCCCGGCATTCCCTTGACGTGCGCAGCAGGCCGCTCGTGTGCAGCAAAGTCAGCGAGCCAGGAGCAAGCTCTGTTCCCTCATTCCGGAACTCCCTAGGCGTTTCCGACTTAGTAAACGGAACCCCGGTCCACCGACTTACTCGTCCCTTTGTATTCTGTCTCCTTCACTCCCCTTGTATCTGACCCGTCACTAACCTGTTCATTTCTTGCCCAGAATCCCCTGGATTGCCTGGAATCCATCTGCTTTTCCCATCTCCACAGCCTCCACCCCAAGGGAACACAGCATCGTGTCTTGCCTGGTGCCTGCACAGCCCCCTGACTGGTCTAGTGGCTTCCACAGATGTTCCCTCACCCCCTCTGCACTCCTGGGGCAGACTGAATGAGCTTTTAAAGAAACACATCTTGTCCTTTGCCCCTTCTGCTGGGGACCTGCACTGCTCCCCTCACACCTGAGTAAGTAAGGCCCAAGGCCCAGCCTGCCCATCTCAGCCTCGCCTGTACCTCCTTCCTTGTCCATCCCTGCTCCAGCCCCAGGGCCTTTGCACATGCTGTTACCTCTGCCTGGAACACCCTCCCTGCTCCCCTTCCTGGCCACTCCCAGAGGTCCCCCATCTCAGCTCTGCTGTCATTCCCCAAGGGACCTTCCCTGTCCTTTCTGGACCAGGTGGGCATGACCGTGTGGTCTCCTTTTCCTTGGTGACACTTACACACCTCATGGCGTCCTTCACTTCCTATTTGTCTTTTCCACTAGACTGTCAGCTCATGTGTTTTTGTTTGTCACGAGATGCACAGCAGTGACCGTAGGAATTCATTAAATACATATAGGATGAATGAGTGAGGTACAAATAATAACCTCGTAGCTGGAAATCAGAGGCTAGAAAGGGTGAATGCGAGAGCGAGGCTGTGGGGGCCGCAGGACAGGTCTCTGAGACCCCAGGTCTCTGCCGCCCCCGTCCTCACACACACCCATCCCTTCCCTGTTCTCTCCGGAGGAGGATTCCGGCGTCTGTCTGCATCCGCCTGCGGGGTCTCTGTTCTCATGGCTGTTCGTGCCTCAAGAAGCAAACGTGGCATGTTCCTGAGTCATAATACGACACACACACGTCCGTTAGTCACCCAGGAGGCTCAGTTCATCAAGAGATTTGGAGGCAGGTACACTGCAAAGTCAGTCACTTAAATTGTGGGACTATTATTCTCTTTTGAGAAAAAACTGTATACAAAATTGATGATTCACAGTAAAAGCCTGGGAGTGTATGCTCCTTTGTTGAGACACAAACTGCTCAGTTGTTAAGGGTGTAGGTGATTCTCTGAGACGGTACTGACGACACGGGTAAAGCTTTTATTCTCACGGTTCATTGCTGTTAGCGTCACTGGAGAAGGCAGGGTCGCTGCATGGAGAGTCACCATGTCACGGTCACCGTGGATTGTGTCGTGTCACTGAAGCGCCCTCCGCCTCAGTCTCGTGTGGCCGGTGTGGCCCGGTTGCTGGCCCGCTCGGGTCAGGCACGTGGAGCCGCGTGTGCTCACAAGTACCCTGCGTCTCCCGGCGGCAACATCAGGTGCTTTGACTTGGTTCTTCTGTGATTTTTTTCCAGTTGTTGAAGCACGTGTGGACGACTCACCAGGCCCTTGTTGGCGCATCGGCAGACTGGAAACCCTGCTCGCCCTTTCCACGTGGACCAGTGTCCTCACGCCGGGGCCTGGCCAGGGGCTCGCTCCCCATGTCTGAGGGCGCCGAGTCCCCGCTGCGGCCCGCTGGCTCAGGGCCCAGCTGGGGTCCGACGGAGGGGGCGGCAGAGTGGGGCTGCAGTGCAGGAGTGCTTCCTGGTGGCGATGGTGAGGCAGCCTCCTGAGGACGCTGGTGATGGGGCAGCGTCTCCCCTCCACTCTCCTCTCGTGTCTTCATCGCTAAGGATGTTTGAACACGAGTGACCCTGACTGACCCTGGCTGCTTGACGCAGAAGAGGAAACAGCTCGGGTGACCTGGAAGGGCAGTGGGGGCAGGGCTGACCGAATGCCATCAGAACGTCCCCTCCCAGCTCTGGTGGCAGCTTCACTGCAGCCGGATAGAGGGTGCACAGCCGGCTGGGTCCCTGGTGGCAGGAGTCCCCTCCAGGGGGCTGGTGCCCTTGGTGAAAATCAGGGCGCAATGAGCCAGGAGGTGGGTCTGGAGATGCGGGTGCAAGTTCTCCTGAGCTCTGGGCCAGGCGGGTGGGCGGGGCGTGGGCACAGGGCGGAGGGGCCGGGGGGGCAGGTGACATACTTGTGAACCCCTTCAGCGGGGCGCTAGTAGGTCAACGTGAGGCAGAGGGATGGACAGAAATGTGAGTCAGCGGGTGAGGGGCATGGAGGTCACCGGTTAGGACCCTCCTGGGCAGCTGCGCGGGGCAGAAGCCAGGCCCCTTAAAGCCTACTTTCCACTCTGAGTGGAACTGATCGCCGTTAGCGGAAAATAAAATGGAAACGTTTGGCTTGTTATTCGTGACAGCCCTGGAGCCAGGCTCTAAATTAGATCAGCCTCTCGCAGTGTTTTAAACCTGTGCCGGCTCTCACAGAATAGAAAATATTATCTCCTCGGGAGGTGCCGCTGCGGGCCCCTCGGGGCCGTGTCTCTGGTTGAGGAGCTGGGTATCCGCAAATGTTCCATCCGAGGACGTGTTAGGGAAGTCCGCTTTGCAGTTTGTGTTATTAAAACAATATTTTTCCCAGCGGAAGACCGTTTGAGAGAGACACAGAGAGAGAGAGAGACAGAGATTACTTATATCGATCATAAACTCTTTTGGTCAGACCTAGGCTATAAAGCAGTTTAATAAATTACCAAGGAAGGTTTTTTTCTGGCTGTGGAAAATGTGTGTCTCCTGAGAAATGCTGTTGGAAACAAGCGGTTAGGATGGTTAGTGCTCACCCTGTACTGTTACAGAGGATGTGGCCGCAAAGCCCGCTGCCCCGGCCCTGCAGCCGATGACTCAGGAGTGGGAGTGGGGAGGACACAGCGTGGAAAGGTCAGAGGTCACTTTGGAAGCCGCATGTGATGCTCAGCGAATGACGTGTTAGAACGTCTGCATTGGAGAAAGTCAACCCAGGGTGTCTGGGATAGATGATTTGTAATCTGGGCAAGAGGCACCTGGAGAGAACATTCCAGAAGGAGGACCGGAAGCGACAGCTGGGATGCTTTTGATGCAGATGGAGGGTGGAATGTGACACAAGACCTCGGGGGGCCCCAGGATGGGCCCCAGGCGGAACGGCCGTGGTCCTGCATCCATGCCAAGGCCTCACCTGAGGTGTTTGTTCCACAGTAAAACAAGTCACAGATCTCAGGAAGCAAGCAGTGCGGGCAGCATCCGCCATGGCCGAGGAGGTGGGAGAGGAGGGCCAGGGCACGTCAGCCACCCCCCGACTCCAGGTGGGCAGTCCGCAGGGGGCGGGATCTGAGCCCAGGAGAGAGGACTCTGGACTGAGGCTGGGTCGCCCACAGCTGTCAGAAGAGCTGGATGAAATCAGGAGGGCTGGTTCCGTGACACACTAACGTAAGGAAATGGCTCTGCTGTCCCCTGGTGTGGTGACAGTCTGCAGGCCCAGCTGCGCCCACCTGGAGCCCCCGTGGCACATGGGGAGAGCTTCGGCCTCGGCCCCAGAAAAGGATCACGTGGGTCTGAGCCGACTGGTGGCCCAAGGCATGCTTGGGACCAAAGGGTCGTGGAAGGTGTCTTGGTCCCTCGGGCGACTGCCACAGGACATGGCCGGTGGGGTGAGCATGAGCAGTAGATGTGTCCTCCATAAGTCCGGAGGCTGGGAGTGCGAGATCGGGGCCGGAGAGACAGCGCCCGCATGTGGAAGGGGCCTGGGAGAGCCACGGACTGACGTGGGTGGAGAGCATGAGGTCTGACACCCCATCAGCCCCAGCCCGCTGGACCCGTGTAGCCTCGGCATCCAAGTGAAGAGTGGGCTTCCGTTCTGGGCACTGATTTGACATGTGACCCCAGTGGATCCCCCCTTTCCAGCCCCCCTCGCAGCCACCTCTCCTCCCACCTCCCAGAGCACGGGGCCTCCAGCCTCCAGCCAGGACCCCCAGGTGGAGTCCCCACAGCGGCGAGGGGACGGCTCCTGTGAGAACATCCCGTGGGGCAGGGGCGGCGGGAGCTCTGCTGAACTTCACTCGTGCTCCTGGGCCCTGCTGCTCAGCCTCAGCAGAGAGGGGCTGTGAGGCCCTGCCTGAGCACCAGGCCAGCATGACTCTGCGGGCCGTGCTCAGGCCTGGGTGCTCGGCACAGGGGGAATGGGGAGTGGGCGTCCCCATCGCTGTCCTTGCGGCCAGACCTGCCCATGTGCTCTCCTGGGGCAGCCGCCTTTCTCCCGGGCGGTATCTGGACAGGGGTCCTGTGGGCCGACAGCCTGATACGTGGTGTTAAGTTCTGTGAGGGCCTGATGTTTTACTTCTGGTTCCCTTCCCTCTTAGTCTCCCCTGGCAGCAGCGGCATTTGAGGGTACGAGGGTGAGAAGTATGTGATTTTGTGCTTGTTCAGAACCAACAGCCAGCCCGATGGGAACTCACTTTGCTCGCCACCGGACCCAAGGAGGGCAGTCCAGGGCTGGTGTGGACGCCGAGGTGCCCTGAGCATCTGCCACGGCGTGTGGCCTGGGCATCCCATGCTCCTCTGTGCTACAAGAGGGCTGCTCCACCTCTCCCATCACAGCTGTGTTCCTGGCAAGACAACAGTGAGGCCGAGTCCACCCCTTAAAGGAACCTGCCACCTAGGATTCCCGCTCTTCTGCCCCCATCGGGTTGGTGGGAACCATGCAGGTGCCTGAGAGATACGCCCCGCTGGGCACACGCACCTCCCAGGGGGTTCTGTTGCCTGGAGGGAAGGGGCACCTCCCAGTGGGTTCTGTCGTCTGTCATCTGGGCATGCGCACCTCCCAGGGGGTTCTGTCGCCTGGAGGGAAGGGGCACGCGCATTGCTCAGGCACTATCAGGGCCTGCGGGAGTTGAGAGTGGCTCTGCGGGGCCTCCCTGTGTCGGCCGAGAGGTGGCTTCTGAGCCGAGGCTTGCAGGGTGCAGCAAGGGGCCCCGCCTGGTGGAGACGCAGTCAGCCTCCGCTCCGCGCCTTAGCCTAGTTCTGGTGTCTGCGTCAGTAACCCGTCGAGAGGGAGATTTCGGGGAAGCGTCGCCAGACCCTCCAACCCTTGACACCACGGGTAAGGGCCACCAGGGGACGGGTTCCTGAACCCCAAGGAAACTCTGAGACACGGACAGACGGAGGGAGGTGCGGGTGCTGAGGGGCCGAGCGATCTGCACACGTTAGTGTCTGTCCTAGAAGACTGTGTCTGCTGTGGTTGATCGCGGCCTGCACGGCCGGACACAGCCTGGAGAGCGACTGTCTTAGCCACTGGTGTTTCAACTGCCAGTACGGGTTCTGGGCGTTTGAGTTCTTTCCCTGCCTCTGGACTTAGTGATCAGGTATTTGAGCAGAACCCCAGATCTTTCCAGAGGAACGAGCAGACTGTAGGCTCGCCAGCACGGAGAGGGCAGGACGGCCATTGCAGATATGCTCCTCGTGGTTTGGGGCTTGGGGTGGCTTCATCGCTGTGGACACTCGCACTGTGGTTACTTTTCTGATCTGGCAGAAGGACGCTCTGGCTGGGACAAGTGGCGTGGGCAGTTTTAGGCAACAGTTTCTGTTGACAGACATGCTTATGGGTACCTGCGTGTCTGTGTCTTGTTGACGTCCTGTTTGGGGAAGACAGCCTTCACCCGGCTCACGCCTTAACGCCTCACGTCGCCCTCACGTGGACGCGCTCCACCGTTAGCAGACGCCTCTCGCCTGTTTCATAATTTCTGCGTGTTTCCCACAGGTGCCCATTGGCTGGAGCAGAGTGGAGAATGACTGAAGACCAGCTCACGTGGACTGGGTCCTGTGAAGCTCGGACAGGCCGGCTAGTTTCGCAAGAGAAGTGAGGGAGGTGAGGGACAAGAGGAGGAGGGCCCGGCCCCACCGGCCCCACCGGCCCACCTGATCCCTCCCCGGGCCCGGGCCTGTTTCAGACATTCACACTCTCGCTTTCTCGGTGGAGACCCCGGAAACCCGCATATGTCTGCCCCTCTAAACCAGGTCGCAGACAGCCGGAGGACTTGTGGCCGAGTGCTCACGGTCCGTGCGCTTCCCGAGGCTCCCTGCCCGCCCCGATCGCCACCCTCCCCGGGCCCGTCATCGCAGCTCGGCTCAGGCGTCTCTGGCGGATGAGCAATCGGGTGGTGGTGTGTTGGCGCCCAGCTCGGGAGGGAACCGGGCGGTCGACGGAACACGCTGAGGCTCTGCAGGGCAAGTAGCTGAACTCTGTGAAGCCGAGAGCTTCGATTTGGGTTAGAATTCCCAGAAAAGAACACCTCAGACATACAGAGGTGTCGGGCCCTGAGGCGATTTCCTCCCTGAGTACCTCCCCTGGGGGGTCACTGACCAGCTCTGCAGGGTCCTTCGATGGGACCCCCAGGTGCGTGTGCACGCGTGCACGCACACACACACTCACGGGCACGGCAAGCACACAGGTATCAGTGGATTCATTGACCTGAAATGGAGGCCTTCGCAGGTCTCGCCCCCCCGCCGGCCTCCATGGTCAGGGGCACCCATCTCAGAGCCTGTCGCGGGCCGGGGCCACAAGACAGTGACCTGTCAGCTCAGTCCGGCCTGCAATGCTCCATGTGGGCCGCACAGGGTTGGAGAGGACGCCAGACGACACGTCGACGCTCCACGTTGAGTCTGTCTTGAACAAGCCAGCAACCCAGACTCTGTCCTTACTGACAGCACTTGGCTGGAGCCAAGCAGCTCGAGTGCCCGGCACGGCGCAGGAGGGACCCCCGCACTGGCCCCGAGGGGGGCTCTCTGCACGTGCGGCGGGGCTGGCTTCTTGCAGGCCCAACACCCCCATCTGTCTTCACGTCGGCTTCCCCGGAATGAATTTCCTCAGGGCTGGAGAACTGCATCTTTCATTCTGCTCGGGTGAGAACCAGCTGGGGGCCTAAACACAGAGCCTGCGGGTGGCGGGGCCCTCTTGACCTTCAGTTACTAATTAAGCCAGTGCCAGAGGCTGACCCGGGGCACGGGGACATGGCGCCGCAGGAGCACCCCTCTCACAGAGGCTTCTTCCCGCGGTGTCCGCCCTGCTCTGGCTCCGACCCGCTGACAACCTGAGGCGGGGGGATGAGTGCCAAGGGAGCACCTGATCCTGAGCTGGCAGGGGTGTGGGGGGTGCAAACACCCCTGTCCCCTGGAAGTCTGTGACAGTATCGGGGACAGTTCCGAAGAGTAAGCTTATCATATACGTTAGCCTCATACATCAAGCATCCTATCTTATGACGCGTGACCATGTCCCTTTCATCCTAACAGCTCATGAGGAAGACACTCACGGCCTGTTTCCATAGGGAGACCCTGGAGGCTCCGACAGGGTCAGGCACTTCCTTGAGGACACACAGCGGGTCTGGGGCGGCCCTGGGAACAGAGCCAGGCATCCCGTGGCCCCAGAGCCCAAGATTTGCCTGCTGGCTATCTCCTCACCCTCGTTCTCCCGCCTCTGAACACACACACTCAGCCAGGTGCTGGGCTCCTGCCACATGCCTCAGAGACCGCAGAGAGTGGGGGACCCTCTTCTCGGACAGACCCTCTGTCACTGCCCCAGGGGGGCGGCCCCTGCCGGACGGAGGGGGACGTGGGAAGAAACGGCGGGGGAGCCTCCAGCGTGGAGTTCGGGGAAAGGTCCTCCGTGCCTCCCCCGTGTTCCTGCCGATGGGTGCTGGGGCCAGTTCTGCTATTCTGTCAAGGCCGCAGAGAATAGCCTCACACCTGACCTACTGTGCACACGTGAGAGCCTCCCTGTAGGAGAAAGTCCTAGAACATCCTTCGGCACTTGGTGAGTCCTGGAGAAATACTCATTACGTAGGTGAGTTTATCTATCCGGCTGTGATCAGCAGGGTCACACGTGCGGTCACTCATAGATGCGCCTGGTGGGTTCTCCTTGCCCTTCCCCATCCGCCTACTCATTTGTCACACCGTCACATCACCGTGACATCACCATTACCACGACCTCTACCACTGCATCACCACCATGACCATCGGCACCACTGTCGCCGCCACCATAAGCGCCATCATCACGATAACCATCGTGGCCATCACCACCACCCTCACCACCATCCCGTCGTCACCACCATCACCATCATCGTCATCATTGTCACAGTGAACACCTATTGGACACTTCTGTTTACACGGAGCTGGGCTACATCCTTTGCACACATTCACGTACCTCAACTTCCCCCCACTCACTTGTTGAGTGAGCTCAGTTACTCAGCAACTCTCAGGAGGGATCTCACTCATCTTGGATGCTGTACATCCAATGGTCATTCTCCTCCTGCATTATCCTCCCAGTAGCACGCATTGAATGCTTACTGTTTACCAGGAAGGATAAGCTACTCACGTAGTTCTCACAGGAGGGCCGTTGTCATTCCCGTTTTATACGTGAGGCAGCTGAGCCCCCAGGGAGGTAAACTCACCTTCCCAACACCACCCAGCCACGGAGAGCAGAGCCTGCATTTGGACCAGGGAGTCTGGCCCCACGGTAGGGGTCATTAGGACCACCCCGCTCCCGGACACACAGGCCACTACCCTGTGACCTGGCCCCTCCTCCGTACAGAGACCGTCTCTCAAGTATCTGGAGACCCAGCAAGCGGGAGAGCCGTGGGGCAAACGCGTGGGCGTCGGATCCCAGATGGAAGAATGTCGCACCGAGATGTGGTTGAGCTGGGAAAACGTGTCCAGGAAGCAGACACTCTGACCGGGCACAAGGCTGGCGGTTCCTCGGACGACTGTGTGAGGCTTCCGCTGCAGACGTCTTAGCATCTTGCCGGGAGCCTCTGCTGCTCACTTCCCTTCGCTGCAGGGGAGCAGACAGAGAGGCTCGGGTGCTCAGGTGCCCGACGGACAGAGCCCCGGGGACGCGCCATGTCCCCTGTCGCCAGAGTAGGTGGTTTCCAGAAATAGACTTGGATTCCTACGGTTTCACCTCCAAATTCTCGTGTGTGTGCATGTGTGCGTGTGCGTGTGCGTGTGCGTGGAGGACGCTGTGTTTCCGTGTGTGCCCTCCAAAACAAACTCCCAGGACAACTGGGCTGGGAAGTGCTGTGTCTCTCCCTCCCTGTTTGAGATTCATAAACACATTAGCTCATAAAATCTCTAAGCAACCCAGTGTCCTCTAGAAGAGGAGAAGAGAGAGGTTCCCCGTGGTCAGGCCAGAGCTCCCCAGGGTGCTATTGAACTTGGGGCTCTTTATACAGAATGACTAAGAGCTCTGGGAAACGCTGATCCAGAGCAAGTTTTTAAATCTTCGTTATTAGTGCGAGAGTTTCTTCCAATTCCCAGTCCCCGAGCAGACTCTGACATGGCATTGAAAAATACCAGGCAGGTTTGTCTCTGTCGTAATACGATCTCGAGTGGCAGAAACACAACTCAAAGCAGCTCTCGCAAACACTAGAATTCACTGCCTCGTATAACAGAAACGTCCAGGGTGGCGGCTTCAGACGTGGCTCGATCAGGGGCTCCTGCGACAGTACCGCGGTTTTGTCTTCCCTTTCTGTCTCACAAATCTGATTCCCTTTTCGTGCCGTGGGTCTCCATGTGGGATCCGAGTCTCACGAATACCTGCATCTTCTAGAAAGCTCAGCGCTCTTCATTCTCAGTCATTTAGGTGAAAAATCAAGAGTGTCGTGCTCCGCCCAGGGCTCCGTGTCCGCCGCCGGGTGAGTCTCCGGCAGGGGAATCTGATGATGCGGTTAGCTGGGCTTGGGTCACAGAGCCATCCCAGCTCAGGGGAGGAGCCAGCCCCCACCGCCCAGAACGACGGAGGCGATGGCGCTCCAGGGAAAATGCAGGCTCCGTTACTAGAAGGGCGTGGGTTGCGTGCGGATCCAGCAACGCCAGCGAATGCCCGTCATCCTTCTCGTCCCGGATCACCCGTGTGGCCCTGCCTGCCTCCCCGGGCCTCCTCGGGCTGGACCCCGTCTTCCGTGTCTGCAGGCCACACCCGGCCCGTTCCCCCCGCTGTCCTCCCAGTGTGTGTGTGACACCTGCTCTGTGAGACCAGCTCTCGGGACCTGCATCTCCACTGGCACCTGCTCTGTGACGCCAGCTCCTGGCACACACGCCCGTGGCTCCCAGGAGTCCCGTTGGCGCTTACTGGGCAGGAGAATGAATGACCGAACGGAACTGGACACGAGTCAAGGCAGTTTTCTGCTCAGTGAGCGGTGGTGGAGGGAGTGAACGAGGCCGCCCGCGGGGACATCCACTGCGGAGGAGGTGGCCTGACCCCGGCCACTGGTCAGGGCCCCCAGGACTGTCCCCAGATGTGGGGGTGCCCTCTCCTGGGGAGCCCCAGGCTCTTGGCCATCCTGATGCTCCGGAAAGAATTGAAATAGCAGAGGAGCTGGTTTCTCTCCGGAATTCCTGGAGTCACATCTCATAACTCTGGTGGTTGAGGGTCTGTTTTCAGGCAGCGTCTGCCAGACGCCGGCCAGAAACTGTGTGAGGAGTCCACAAGGCAGGCTCCCGCGGTGGAGTTCTAGAAACTTCTAGAACTCCTCCTCCTCCCAAGCCTTCCTCCTGGCTTTCTGTGGGTCATGGCAGGGAGTTGGGTAGTTGCGAGTGACCCAGCCGAACTGTCCGTGGAAACCCTCGGGTTATTTTCGGCACCTGATAGTAACTTCCAGACACCGAGGTGGTGGGGGGTTCCGTGTTGTCCTACAGCCTCCGACCTCTGACCGGGTTGTGCGAAGCCAGGTCGAGCAGCTGGGGGCCTGCCTGGTCATCGTCACGCCCTGTACTGGGAGGGCCTCAGAGTGGCCCCGGTCGAGGGCGTGTGCACATTGGGACCACCTCGGATCGCCTTGCTTAGACCTGACCGGGTTCCATCTGTGCGGGCGGTTGACGTGCCGGACCCAGGGCAGGATCTTTACTCCCTGCTCAGCTTGGCCCCGGCACCCTCCCGTCCGCGAACTGGCCCCAGGACTCTGTCTGACCGAGCGAGCGTGCAGCCCGCCGGCCTTCTGGTTCCTGCACCGGGACGTGCGTGGGTGGGGGCGGCGGCGTCCCCATATGCTCTCGAGCCCCCGCGCAGGGTGCCCTTCCAGGGCCGCCTCCCCCTTGAGTGCGTCATAGATAAATAGGCGTCCCAGCTGGAATGAGGCTTCCGGAACAAGAGGGGACGCGTGGGCAAGCGCACCCTGCGGCCGGCGGGCTGGGCGCACGGGGGACCCTCGCCCGGGGGCCAGGCTGGGGGCAGGGAAGGGGCCTGAGGTGTGAGAACGCAGAGGGCCTTCTCAGGGCGCCCGTCCCGCTGGCCTGAAATTTTGTCGTGGACGGTCATTGCCATGCTCCAGAATTTAAAATAAAGTATTTGAAATGCCCGCAACTCTTATGATTCCCAAGCACCCACATAATTAAAGTTGCTTTAGCTACACTGCATCTTTTCTGATCTGAAAGCAAAAGCAGTAAATATGTCAGCCGCAAATCGATAAGACAATTATTCTGTAATGAATCCCAAACACCGTGAATTAAACTGACAAGTGGCTACGGGCCTCCTGGGCCTTCTCAGCCTCCGCACGCCGGCGAGGGCAGCACCGGGGGGCAGGAAGGGCCTCCCGGGTCAGGGAGCACGTCTGTCTCTCTTCCCTGGCGGGAGGAGGCAGTGCCATACTGCAAGGCTGGCCTGTCCCCGCCCCCCCCCCCCCCCCCCCCCCCCGGTGTCCTGGCCTGTCCCGCCCTCCCTGCAGCCTGGCTCCAAGTCAGCCAGTGTCCCCAGCCCTGGTTTCCAGCAGAAGCACCGGTTCTGCTGCCTGAGCCCGGCTCCACCAGGCTCCCAGCTCTCACCGCCCAGAGCAGCTGTGTGCTCGCCCCGCACCGTGTGCCCTGTTGTCCCCTGTTGTCCCCATCATGGCCCCAGGAAGCAGCTCCTGCCTCCACCGCTGCATCCCTGCTCCCCGAGGGGACGGTATCAGGAGCGCATTTCCATGTGTCTGGAACCTCTGCTGCCAACCTGACCACTGTGGCCCCTGTGTCCTGCACCCAATGGCCCAGGGGTGAGAGGCCACCTGCAGGGGTGAAGGAGGAAGATCACTGGTTCTGTCCTGCCTCGGCCCTGCCAGCAGCCCCCTGCTCTCCCGTCTGTAAAGGGCTGTCGCATGGAGGAAACTCCTTTGGTGCAGCTGCCTGAGGTGCTCCTGGGCTGGTCCGTCTGCAGGAGGAGCAGGTGTCTCTGGGGAGGGACTCCCCCCCACCCTGCTCCTTCCACACGTGACGAGGGGACCCCGACAGCCCCGGCCCAGTTAGCAAGAGGCCTCAGGGAGCTTCAACTGGACGTATTCTCCCCAAGATCTTCTGTTTTGATGTTTCAATTTTTAAGAGAAAGCCAGCATATTTTGTGACCCATTTCTCATGACCGGTTCTCTTCCATACAGGTTTTCCAGGATCTAAAGTTGAAGGTAAATGGTCCGTGACAGTTTGTTTCTGAGATGTGAGTGTTTTAATTGTATTAAATTTGGGAAATTTAGAGCCATGCAAAAATGAATTTTTATTTTCACTTTTTTAGTATTCTGCCTAATCCAAATTTCTGCATCCAATTCAATATCCAGACCTGGTCAGTTCTGAGTAAATGTGTCATATCACAATCAGATTCAGTCAGACTGTACCTCCCCCTTCTTCACAGGAGATGTGGGTCTGGGTGCATCTGGTTTCATGACCATCAGCTCCCTCTGCACAGACACCTGTGGAGATGTCCATCCGGAGCTGGTCCTTGTGGGTGGCTGGATGGAGGGATGCAGGGATGACGGGCTGATGGAGGATGGATGGGTGGAGGGATGCAGGGATGATGCACTAATGGAGGATAGATGGGTGGGGGGATGGAGGGATGATGGTCTGATGGAGGATAGACGGGTGGAGGGATGCAGGGATGATGGAATGAGGGAGAATGGATGGGTGGAGGGATGCAGGGATGGACAGACGGAGGATGGACAGATGGAGGGATGCAGGGATGGACAGACTGACGGAGGATGGACGGATGGAGGGATGCAGGGATGGACAGACTGACGGAGGATGGACGGATGGAGGAATACAGGGATGGACAGAAAAATGGAGGATGGACAGTTGAGGGATGCAGGGATGATGGACTGCTGGAGGATGGATGGGTGGAGGGATGCCAGGATGGACGGACTGCTGGAGGATGGGTGGGTGGAGGGATTCGGGGATGATGGTCTGATGGAGGATGGACAGGTGGAGGGATGCAGGGATGATTGACTTATGGAGGATGGGTGGAGGGATGCAGGGATGATGAACTGATGGAGGATGGACGAGTGGAGGGATTCGGGGATGATGGACCGATGGAGGATGGATGGGTGGAGGGATGCAGGGATGAGGGACTGATGGAGGATGGTTGGGTGGAGGGATGCAGGGATGATGGACTGACGGAGGATGGATGGGTGGAGGGATCAGGGATAATGGACTGATGGAGGATGGACGAGTGGAGGGATTCGGGGATGATGGACCGATGGAGGATGGATGGGTGGAGAGATGCAGGGATGAGGGACCGATGGAGGATGGGTGGAGGGATGCAGGGATGACGGAATGATGGAGGATGGATGGGTGTGGAGGGTTTTGGGGATGATGGACCGATGGAGGATGGATGGGTGGAGGGATGCAGGGATGAGGGACTGATGGAGGATGGACGGGTGTGGAGGGTTTTGGGGATGATGGACCGATGGAGGATGGATGGGTGGAGGGATGCAGGGATGAGGGACTGATGGAGGATGGATGGGTGTGGAGGTTTTCGGGGATGATGGACTGATGGAGGATGGATGGGTGGAGGGATGCAGGGATGACAGAATGATGGAGGATGGACGGGTGTGGAGGGTTTTGGGGATGATGGACTGATGGAGGATGGACGGGTGGAGGGAATGCGGGATGACGGACTGATGGAGGATCGATGGGTGGAGGGATGTGCACAGTGGTGTATGATGTGTCTGTGACCCTCTCCTCCACACCCCACTTCAGGCCTCAGTGACCGGCTCTCTCTCACTTCCTAGCAGTGGCCAGCCTTTCAAAGGCAAGGACCTATGTGGCTTCATCCACAATCTCACTACCACCAAAAACATCTTGAGGAAATCATCACAAAAGGAAACAGGGGCAGTCCGGGTCGGACATTCATTTGTCCCAAGGAGGATGTGAAAACTCAGTAGGGATTTAAGGTGAGTCATCGAATGAACAGGTTTCTTGTAAGATGGATTAAAGTGAGACAATTAAAATAGAGTAGGATCCCCTGGTATTGTTTGGGGAATTGAGACATGGTTGGTTCACGTAATCCCACCTTCCCAGTTGTGCCTCAAACCAATTACATCAAGATCTCTGGCCATTCCAAAGCCTCTCAGGTGATGCCAATGGGCAGCTACTTTGAGAACCATTAGAGCCCCTCTGTCCTCCTTGGGCTCTGGAGGTTTCTTTCCCACCCAACCATAAGCACAGGGTGGAGTGGGGAGTGAGCAGAGATTTGGGGCAGTCTCCAGCTCTCCTCTCAGGACCTACTTACCTTCCTCCTTCCTCCCCAGAGCCATGGACTCCAAGGGCCAGTGAGCCCAGAATACATGCCCTCTTTGGGTCGAGCCCTCATCCCTAGGTCAAAGTCCTAGAGCCCTCATCCCTGGTCAAAGTCCAAAGAGTGACCCTTGTCTCTTGGACATCCAGCCTTTATTTCCCTTTTCATAACCAGGTGTCCATTTCTCTCTGGGGCCATTCCCATGGCCCAGGACTTCAGATGTGGCCTCACTCCTGGTGTCCAGGGGTGGGTCATGCATCCGGGCCTGGGCCAATCAGACATTCCACCTGGACCACACCGACAGGAAAAGTGACAGGCATGTTACCCAAACCAGGACTTTCAGCCCAAGCAGACATTATGCTTGAATGGCTGGCAAGTGGTGGGCAATCTTTCTTGAAGCTTTTGAATTATGAATTGAGAGGATGGTAAGGTTTGAGTTGTTGGACAGAAATGCTCCAAGAATGAAGCCAGTATAGACAAGAGGAGATGGGCCCCGTTGACATCACTTAAGCCCCTGAATCAAGCCAGATCTGAAACCCAGCCCGGATACCTCAGGTACGTGCACCAAGTATCTCCTTTCACTTGAGCTGGTTTGGTGTGGGTTTCCTTTTGTTGTTGCCGGCAGAAAGGATCCTGACGTACTCGGAACCAGCAGGTCCTCGTGACCTGGCCCTGCCCTCCCCCAGTCTCTGGCACACCGTGCTCCCTGTCCTCTCGAAACTCGAGAAACAAACATCTTACAGAAGCTCAGCACGGGGAGCCAGATGGTCTGGTTCCGATCCCGGTCCTCCCACTCATTGTCGATGGAAGTGTAGGCGGCCATTACTCCCCACGTGCCTCAGCGTCCTCGTTTATAGCGTGGGGGTGTCGGTGTTACTGTGCTCGTTGCCTCATTGCTCGGGCTGCGGTGGGAATTAAAATGCGAGGCGTACTTAAAGCAGTGAGCCCTGTGTTAGTGCCAGCTGTTGTTATGACAATGACTTTTGTGTCTAAGGGGTCTGGTCCTCCCACCTCGGGGCCTTTGCACCTGCTGTTTCCTCTGCCTGGAATGTCATCTATGCTGATTCCAGCTCTTTCAGACGTCAGCTCCCCAAGCATCCGTTTAATGCTCCCAAAGACCCCTGCGTTTTCTAGCTCAATATCCACTACACTTTGCAATTCGATGTCTTTAGAGTAGTTATTGTAATTCTGTATCCCTCTCTAAACTGTAAACTTGAAGGCGGGGAACCCATCTGTTTTGCTACTAGGATTTATAGCTTCAATATCAAAGACAGAATCTGGTCCCTGAGAAAATACATTCGGAATGAATGAGTTATATACTCTGGTAATGGAGGCACAGCTTCTTTACTAGAGAAATGTGCCTGATGCCTGACTGTGGTTGACACCCCAGCGATTCCAGGGCCGAGGTCACCCCGGTGCACGGGCTGTGAGCCGCGGTCCAAGCACTCAGGGCTGCAGCAGGGGGCCTCGAGCCACACTGTGAACCCGCAGCAGTCTGGGGACTGTAGACCGTCCATAGTCTCGATCACCTGACCCGGAAAGCTCTCGTCCTTGGACCCGCTCAGCACCTGCAGGCAGTGACAAAGTCCAGCAAGGTCCACAGGGGACACGTGGGCTGTCATACACTCCCCGGATGCACTAAATGGCTCCAACAAGCACGTAATTAATCTCAGAGGAGAGAACGGTGTCCTTTTCCTTCTAAACACTCTCAGACGCTATGAGCTTTTCATGAAAACTGAGGCGGGTATCGGTCTGCACTAAGATCCCACGTGAGACCTGAGAGAACGGAGACGTGCCGGGAGGGCCTGGCGACGAAAACACGAGGTCACTGCAGTGACGTTCCCGGACGTGGGTTTGGCTCTTGACAATCAGAACAGACTCTGATGTCTTCTCAAAGCCTTGCTGCATTGTGAATTCGCACAGAGCCTTCTTTCTCAGCTCCCTCTGCTCTGTCAGCAGCACCGGGACCAGCGACATTCTGGGAGCAGAGCCGAGGGTGAGCCCGGGCAGAACTGTCCCCAGGGGACGGCCCAGCCCCCAAGCCCGTCCCAGGGTGGGGGGGCTGGGGGATGCGGGGTCTGTGTGTAGGGGGCGAGGAGTCCCCGCCCTACCGCGGCCAAGCTGGAGAAGTCGTGGACGTATGCAGAAGGGGCCTACACTTCCCAAGGACCGCGACTCCAAGGCCACACACCCACGGGTGACATGTCCGCCAGGAATGGGTCACGGTTCTCTGGGTCCAAGCTGCAGACCCGGGCTCCTCCGGCGCCGAGTATCAGAAAACCTGGAAGAAGACTTGGGAGATTTAATGGCTTTTCACCCAGAACTCAGAGTCCTTCCCCGCTTCTGCTCCCCTGTGCACAGTGTGAAGGAAAGGGGAGCTCGGGAACCGGGCTCAGAGCGGCCCGAGGGGCAAACATCCAGGAAGCAGCCTCCTTGCCCCGACCTGGGTGAATGGGTGTTCCTCGGGGACCTGGCCCACGACACCACCTCCCAGGGACAGAGTCCTCCATGGCCCAGCCTGGCGAGTTATCCCCAGCGTCCCTGGAATGACCCGGGGCAGGGGGAGCACTCCCAGGGCACTGGCAGGTAGAACAGAGCCAGTCCCAGGATGGAGAGTCCCAGCACAGCCCGGCTCCCCACGGTTCCACCAGCACCCGCCTCACGTGAGGGCCCGCGCTCGGCCTCTCTCTGAGCCGTCAGGGCTGGACGCCGTGACCTGGTGTGCCCCCACCTGATGCCCCCATCCCGACCCTCGGGGATGCCCGGGCCCCCAGGATCTGGGGGTTCTCCACCCGGCAGCTGGGCGGTTCCCACCTCCCAGTGAAGCCCCATTTCTGATTACAGGAGGGACGCTGGGCCAGCCGGCGGCAGGAGGAGGCCGGGAGGATTTACGCAGAAGTCAACCGGGAACTTCCACATAAGCTCTTTTTTATCTAACAGATAAAGGCTTCACTGCAAATCTTCACTGCACCACCGGAGCTCAGAGAGAAGCGTACACACGACGAATGTCTGACACAAACGTGTTGACGTTCTTCTCTGCGGACGATCGAAGGGTAACGAGTTACAACGGTGACGAGCGGTGCAAACGAGGCTCAGTGCGGCACCCCATCTCCCCCTGCGGAGCAAGCGTGAAGACGCGCTGAGGGTCCTTGTCACCCCACAGCCTGGTGTCCCAACTCGGCTGGCCCGAGCGTCCCGCTCTCAGGCTGGAAGGGATCACCGGGCCCCTATGTGACCCTTTCCCACTTAACGTCCGAGTCCCTCCGAGTCCAGGGGCCCGTGTCGATCGGCCTGTGTGTGGGTCACAGCTGCGCTGTCGGTGCGGCCAATCGAGGGCCATGCCTGGGCCCGCCCGCTCGCCCGCGAACTTCCCCTGGGTGTGAAGGGCCGTGTGTCACCTGCGCACGTCCTACCGTGTGACGGTGCTGTCGCCGTGTCCCCTGATCCCACGCTCCCTCCGTGCTACCTGGCGCGTACCTCGTGCGCGTGCTGCTAGCTCTGCCCGGGCTCCACCTGAGCGTTCACACCGTGACCGCCCGCCTGTCAGGTGCCCCCACTGGGGAGGGGGGTGGGATGCTCGCACTGCAGTCTGTGACGGCCGTGTCCCCGCTCTCTCTGGGTCACCTGCAGGACCTGCACACGGCCCGCTGTGGTGTCGCTCGCCTATGTAGCACCCCCACCTTCTCTGCACCGCCCACACCCGTGTCCGCGGCTCTGAGCGCCCTCAGGTCCACCTGCTCCCATGGTCCGGCTGCTCGTGCCGCGTGGACGTCACTCCAGCTGCTGACACGCTCAGTCCCGCGTGTCCTGTCTCCTCGGGAGTTCCAGGGCCCCAGGGGGACTGAGGAGGCCCCAGAGGCAGGGGAGGCCACGGACACCAGGGAGGCCGGAGACTGGGGAGGTCACAGACACAAGGGACACCACGGAGACTGGGGAGGCCACGGAGGTTGGGGAGACCAGAGACCAGAGGGGCCGGGGAGTCCGCGGAGACCAGGGAGACCACGGGCATTGCCCCTCGGTCCCCACAGCCCGGGCGCTGCTCACGTCCCCGAAGGTTGAGAACAAGCCCGACGGTGGAGGCTCAGGGCTGCGCTGGGAGGAGCGCGACCCAGATGCGGCTCCCGATCGTCCCACCGCAGGCAGCAGGGAGGGTCCTCGCGCTGGAAGTGACAGTAGCCACCGCAGACCGGCCCTGCCCTGCACACTCAGGCACGGCTGGATCCAGGGCTCCAGCGATGGCATCAGAACGTCCCTCTCAAATCTTGGTCTTTGTCGGGTCTGGGTTCTGGAACCCAGGGGTCCAGGGGGTCCGTCACCTCACACCTCCGGGCCCTGCACGGTGACAAGACAGCAGCGGTCGGTGTGAGTCCTCAGCTCCTCCAGGAAGCCAGGCCTTCCCCTCAGCGAGCCTCAAAGCCCGACACTCACTGCGATTGGATGGGGTGGAGGCACGTGACTGGGAGTGACCCAATCCCTGCAGCCAGTGGGACGGGCCAGAGCCTTTCCTGTTGGACCTGGGACCAACGCTGATGCTCACTCTGATTGGTCTGGGAAGGGACATGTGACTGTCCCGGACCCAATCACCGTAGGCAGTGTGGGCCTTCCTTCACCAGACCTGGGTCCCCAAATCCCCTGCGGCCAAGGTGTCCCTGGATCGCGGGTCTGACCTCGGGGACTGTGTTTCCAGACGACACATGGGTGGACCTAGAAGGAAAGGTGGATGCTGGGACGCCACCTGCAAGTGACCTCCGCAGAGCCTGGGTCAATGTCTCAGGCCCCAGCCCTTCCCACCGAGGGACCCTGACCTAAGGAGACAAGGGGACACCACTGGGGCATTTCCTCCTCACTTCTGGGCGTGGACTCACATCTTTGAGACCTGCTTCCCTAGCCCAGCCCGGATGTGCAGGGCTAAGCCTCCCGGACAGTCCTGGCTGGAGCCTGGGAGCTGCCCCTGTGCCGTGCCTGGTCCTATCCGGTCCCTGGTCCGTCCTGCAGATCCCTTGCCCTGCTCCCCAAGCCCAGCCTCTGCCTGCAGATCCCCTGTACCCCTCCCCAAGCCCAGACTCCACCCTGCAGATCCCCAGCCCCCCTCCCCAAGCCCAGCCTCCTCCCTGCAGATCCCCAGCCCCGCTCCCCAAGCCCAGCCTCTGCCCTGCAGGTCCCCTGCCCCTCTCCCCAACCTCAGCCTGGGCCAGCGCCCCTCCAAGCCCCCTCCTGATGTGCTCCTCCACGGGTCTGTGTCTGCCCTAGTCTGAAGGCTCGGCTTCAGTACATCAGCCTGAAGATCTGTGAAGATCCCAGCCTTGTGTACTGAGTTAAGCGTACCGCGATCTGGAAGGTCTGCACACGCTAATGGATTTGGATTAGTAACCTGATGCCTGGCTTTGGAAGCTGCTTCGCCATCCACAGGCATGGCTCCCTATCAGAGAGCCGCAGACTGAGGATGTGGGTGCCGGCGTGAACCCGGACTCTGGTGTTCTCCACTCCACGTGAAGCCAGAGGTGCTATCTAATGAAGTGGAAACTCTGGCAGAACTTCCAGAAGGAAGGCCTGAGACGGGGTGACAACAGCCCAGGGTCCTGTGTCCAGATGAGGGGAGCACAGCAGAAGCCGACCTCCAGCTGGCACAGACCGGAAGGTGCCCCACCCTGACGGCAGGTGTGCGCACAGGTGCTGGGGTGGATGTGACGTGGGGACGGGACACAGAGGTGGATGCGGTGAGCAGGGCAGGTCCTCCGTCCGCTGAAGTGAAGGACCGGCTGGGTCACCACAGACCCCCACCAGGAACCAGCCTCCGCTGTGGACGACACACTTTCTGACGCGCACGCTGCCCTCTGCTTAGCAAACAGGGCAGAGGTTCCACAGACAACCCCCGAGAAGTGGCGAGAAAGGACAGGGATTGGGAAAATGTGTGATGTGCTCAAGTTACTTTATTTTCTAAAAGGCTGTCCTCTTTGTGCCCTAGCTGTGAAAATGATAACGTCTGAAGATTTATTTTGTTCAGAAAGCTAGTCTTTATGTTCTGTGCTTTTCACACATTTTGTAAAGGTTCTCAGGGACAGCTCGTTCTGTCTCTATGGGCAAGTCTGCCCCACACGCCAGTATTTATTGTCTGGCCTGGGAACCTCCCCCCACTTTCTGGTCAACACCGGCTGCACGTGCTCCGGTACTGACCCCAGAACGTCCTCTGTGGTCTGGGGCCGGCGACAGCTTCCTCTAACGTCCCACGGAGAATTCTTGGACGACGCAGAGCCTGCGTCCGAGGGATGGGCGAACGCGGTGGGTACGGATGCCTCTCGGTGTGGCCCTGCCCAGATTTCCCAGCGCCCCTGGGGTGCAGGCATGTTTCTGTCCTCTCTCCTTGCTGTCCCCTCATCCCACAGGAGGGAGGGAGTGGGCTCCAGGCTGCCAGAGCCCCGCCCCACTCCTCCCTGCCCCAGCCTTCCTGGAGACAAACCAGCAGATGCATCACTAGCTCCCCTGGCTGACTCCAGAATGCTCCACTGTCCTGAGAGGCCAGGGCGATGGCCTCCAGTGGCCCAGCTGCCATCACCACCGATGGATCTTCCTCCTCTGCCCTGTTTGCTTCAGCAGAGGGCAGAGTGGGCCTCAGAAAGCGGGCGTCAATGGTGAAGGCGGGTTCACACCGGTCTGGGCTGACTCAGCCCGTCGTACCCTTCTGTAGACGGGGAGGCTACAGCTGAGGGGCCAGGCTCTGCCCGCCTCCCTGCAGAGCTGGGCTCCAGACAGGAGCCTGGGGACACAAACTGCTGGCGACATGCAGCATGGCTTCTCCCTCACCCTCCTGCAGAGCTCTCCCTGCATTCATCCGGAACCCAGCCCACATTCGCAGTGTCTAACCGGAGACAGACCGACAGACAGGGCCTGACCCTGGACCTCCTCAGCGTCCACCATCATCCATCATCTTCGCTGTCGGTGTAGGCCGGAGGTCGGGCCCTTTAACGATGACGCTCACGTGAGGTTGGGGTCAAGGAGAAGTGTGGCCAGCCCTGAGAGAAAGGCACTTCAGCCACGCCCGCCGAGGGAGCCGCACACTCAGGGCCCCCACACCACAGATCTGTGAGCACACTGGGTCGGTGTATCCCCAGGCCCAGCCTGGGGAGGAGCCCTGCTGGGAGGAGCCCTGGTCTGTTGGGAAGCTGCCCCTGAGCATCCGTGGCGGGCGTCTGCTGGGGTCCTGACGTCTGCGAGAGCGAGGACGTGCCCCGTTTTGATCTTGCGTTGGAAGAGGGAGGGCGTGGTGAACCCCGTGTGCAGCGTGGTCAGCGCTCGGGGCCTGGTGTGGTGTCCGGCAATGGCGGGGGTGCGGGTGCCAGCACGGGACTGGCGGGAGCCTCTCTGGGGGGGCGGCACGGGAGCTAGTCCTGGATGGGGCTGTAGGGAGAGAGTTCCAGAAACGCAGGTGGGGCCGGGCCTGGTGCACTAGGACGGGGAGGGGACCATGCGTGGTGGGCGCAGAGGGGGGCCCACAGGTCCCGTCCCCGGGCTCGGGCTCGAGGAGAAGCCTGCGCGGACGGGGACGAGCCCGCGCGCCTCCCGGCACTCCCTTCCCACGTGGACACGTCCAGGGTGGAAGCCACGCCGCTCTCCCGAAGTCCCTTGCAGCCGCCCTGCCCCACGTGACCCGCACCCGCCAACCAGAAGCCTCCCGTGAGCCTCCGCGCGGGAAGAGAGCCGGAGAGAAAGATGGCGCCGGGGTCTGTGAGGCCGCGTAGCCTGAGGAGACGGTGTCCCCGGGGGGCGGGGGCCGAACGGCAGCGTGGGGTCCGTCGAGGAGCCTGTGCATGCGGCCCCCGAGTCTCTGCCCACGACGGGCCCGGGAGCGTCCCGACGTCCCCAGCGGCCGCCCAGGGCCACCTCCCCGGGGCGAGTTGAAATGCGCGGGCTCAGACCCGCCCACACTGCCTGCGTCCCAGGCCACGTGTCCCCCAGGCGCAGGGGCCGCGTGTGCGCCTTGACCTGTGGGAGCATCTGCCCTGCGCCGTGCCCGGTCCCGCTGTCGGCGCTCCTGTCGCTACAGGTAAGACCCTGATGACGGAGGAGCCGCGGGCGGGACCCCGCCGGGGAGAGGGACCCGGTGTTCCCTGCGTGCGTCCCTCCTGCGGCTGGACTCCGGGGGCCACACCCCTGCACACTTAGACCCGAGCACGTACACGACTCAGGCGCGCCAATCCAGGAACATTCACTCACTTACACACACGGGCAGAGCTACAGAGACACGGGCTGGGGTGACGTGGCCCCCCGCCTCCCTGGAACTGCTGAGTGAACCGAGCCTGCCGGACTTCCGCCCCTCATGCCCCTGGTCCGACCTTTGCACTGACGTTGGACACCCACAAGTCCACGGGGCGGGGTGTTGGGGGGAGGGTACTGTAAGGAGCGGCCCCAGCCCCAGCCCCAGGCCGGGTGGAATGTCCTAGTTCCTGCCTCAGGGGAAGGGGGAGGGTCACTGGGCTCAGCTCCACTGGCCGCACGTCGCTAAGTATCAAACGCTAATAGGTTATTATCCTATTATCCGCGCAGGATGTTTGGGGGGGGGGTGGGCCTGCACAGAGCAGAGCGGGCTGGGACCCCAGGAGGTGACACAGCGTGTGCCATTCGTGCGTCGGCAGGGGCCTCGGTACCGAGAGGAGTAGACCTGGCGTGTTCCTGATCGGCTTTGAGTACCGTTTGTAGCCGGGCCAAGTCTCTCCCAGTAATCCATTTCTGGGGAAGAAAATCACATTTGAGAGAGTCATTATGTAGTATACTGCACTTGAAATTATAATTCTACGAAATCTCATTACGTCTAGACTAAAAGGAATTGAATTTTGATTATTTAACTACATTTCCTGTTGCTCTAAGGAGATGGCTGTTCTTCTAAAGGCGGTCTGCCCCATTCGTTCAGAGTGATGTTTTCAGAGCTGCGCGCTTGGGGGCTTCCAGAAATCTCTCGCGTCTCAGCGTTTGCCCAGGGCGTCGTTCTGGGTCCCCAGGCCCCGTTCCTTTCCCCCTGCATTTCCCAGGCCCTGGGCTGGGCTGGTCTCTGCCTGGACTAGTCCATCAGAGGCAGTGGTGGAGGGTCAGGGCGGAGAACCCGGAGTATCCCCTCTGCCTGCACCTGTTCCTGCAGGGGCTGCATCTCCGCCAGGGCTGGGGTGGGCGCTGTGGCCAAGCGCAGGGAACCCCACCCCTCTCTCGGTCTCTCTAACCCCGGTGCTTGGTGGCAGGTCGCTGCGCTGACTGACCTTTGGCTTCTTGGCTTTTCCACACTGACCCCTGCATTAACCCTCCCCGGGTTGGAGCCCCCGCAGTGATTGCTGTTTACCTGGTTGGACCCTGGTGTGCGTGCTCCTCACCAGGACTCAGGCCTCTAAATCCTTCTCCTCCTCTTCCACCCCCACCCCTACAGGCTCTCATCACCCTCCAAGCAGGCCCCAGGACTTTTGTTCATGCTGTCTGTTTTCAGGAGTCCTCCCTGCAAACCCTACTCCTCTTTGAAGTCCCAGCCCAGGTGTGGTCTCCACAGGTCACCAGTCTTGAGCCTCCCAGGTGCAGAGATGAGATGTGCCGGGTCCTCCCAGAGCCCTCGTCTGTCCCCTCTGGGTGCTCAGCAAGAGCACGTGGTGGTCTTGTCACACACGTTCACGTTCATTCTTGTTTCCATCGGTTTCCCCCCAAGTGTTCATTGATGCTGACCAGTGTTCCCAGCTGCAGTGGAGCAGGACAGTCTGGACTTCCGCAGCTGTAAGTGCGGAAATGTCAGCTCAGACTGGCTCAAGACAGAGACTGTGTTGACTGACATGAGCTAGCTCTCCATCGTTTGTTAGCTTCAGGCACGGCTAGATCTAGGACATCAGCTTACGGTATCAGAATGCTGTCTCTTTACCCCTCTTGGCTCTGCTTTCCTCCGTGTGGGTGCTGGAGGTGCAACAGGGCATGAGAACTTCCGGTTGTAAGTGACAGAAACTCTGACGAGAATTGGCTTAAACACAGAAATGTTCACTGATGCAGGTAACTGACCCGTCCGTGGGTAATTAGCTGCAGGCACGGATGGATCTAGGAGACCCGTCGGCGTCTCTGGGGATTCTCTCTCCTCGGTCCTCAGCCTGCCTCTGTGTTCGCTGCATCCTCGGACGGACGCTTTTCACGTAGTGTCAAGACCCCTTGGAAGGTTGCGAGGCTTATAGCGTAGTCTCGGAAACCCCGGCAGAAGTGCTTGACTTGTCCGCTGGGTCCACGGAGAGTTTCAGAATTCAGTTTCCTGGTGTCCCCGTGGTCATGCATCCATCCTTGAAGCATGGCTTGTTACCAGGCACGCGTGGCATTGTGCACCGGGTGCCTGAGACACAGGCCCAAAGAGACCAGGCACAGAACTGAGACCACAGGAAAGAGTCTGGACGTGCATATTGGTGGAGGTTTTGATTCAAGACCGTTGTAGGCTTGCGCTATTGTGATGCGGAGAGATGGTAGGCACTGGTTTCCCAGTTTTCCCCAGCGGTGACATCTGCGAAAAAGTGTAGCACAACGACGTCACCACCGGGGAACTGACAGTGAGGCCCAGTCAGGTGGAGGGAAAGGTGGTGGTCGTCCTGCACCAGGCGTCCAGGACACTTCTCGGCTGTGTATTCCCCGTGTGCCCTGTGCGTCTGTGGGGGTCTCTGGTGGGAGGGCACAGCGCCGATCGGCAAGGCCTTCCCTGAAGGTGCAGGTGACAGGGTCCTTCGAGGCGCGGGTTGCCTGGGGACGTCGTCAGAGCCACAGTAGTTAAGCTTTGGCTTTATAAGGAGAAGGTGTTCAGGCTCGTCTGTGCGACTGATGACTACCATAGACGTTTTCCTCGAGAACCACCCCCCCCGCCAGGATGGCAGACTAGGAAGGGGTCCGTGTGTCACCTGAAAGTTAACGTCTAACGTGGAAACCACGGAGGCAGCCTGCCTTTGTCCGAAGGGGAGTGTCTCTTACCTGGTGTGACGTCGGCTCCGTGACTGGCAGAGAGCGTGCGTCTTCCGTCACTCCCTCCCTGGATCACTGTAAATGATATTCCAGCACAACACAACGTCCGGCCCTACCGGCCCCCGTAACGTGGGGCCGCTGAGGGTGTGGATCCGGCATTTTTGTGTCCCGTTTCTCACGCGGAGCCGGGTCCACACGGGGACAAATGCGTGTTGACTGCTGGCCGCCCATCGGCTGTGCCCGTCACTCCTGTTTGCCTGGTCTCTGAGCTGGTTGCTTTCTCGGTAACGTCCCCCGAGCTCTTGCCTCCTGGCTCCAGCCTGAAGTACCTGCAAGGTCCCCGCGTGTCCCAGCGGGTGCTCGGTGAGCTCCGGCTCATCCTGCTTAACGGTGGGAATGAGTCTGGCTCCGATCAGCTCCCCTCGGGGCCTCTGAGCCGGGCGTGTGGGGAGAGCCGCCTAGAGAACGTCGCTGGGGAGCTGGCCTCACATGGACACAGGAAGGAAACAAATGCCCGTCATCAGTGTTCTGATTTCGTCTGTCTCTACAATTCTGGGAGAAATCGGGCACTGGCTGCTGGAATGTTCCCTGAGGTCAGAAAGGGCCAGGGTTCCACTGTAGTATTTGCTCGGCTGCAGACATACCTGGTGTCCCGTCAGGCAGGAGGCACGTCCCTCAGGAACCGTCTCCTCCTCCCATGGGACACGGTCCTAAAGGAGGCCTCTGTCACCAGCGGGAGCTCCCCCTGCCCCAGCGCCGTCCCGTTTCCGTCCACCCTCCCCTGCGGGGCCCTCGTTCCTGGAGGTCAGTGCACTCAATGTATTCATACCTGAGTGGTATCTGTCCTTGGGTCCTGTTTGGGGGCCCTGCGTGTCTCCAAGTCAGGCAGGGTTGGGGTGGAAAGTGGGGGCGTCTTGGGGAGGCGCCTGCTGAGAAGGAGGCTTCTGCCAGAGGGGCCTTCCTGCGGCAGGTGGAGGAGGCTGGACTGCTCTGTGGGCTCGAGTCGGTTTACTTGGGATTAGCGCCCGGAAACCACACCTGCCACATCCCATACACGCCGGTTTCGGTGGATTTGCTGCTGATCTCGGTGCTAGAAATTGCTGGGCCTCGGGAGACGCCTGGTAAGCAGAATTTCATGAGGGAGACAACTTCACACAAGCGACTGCAGTCCGGTCTGCTGCCAGCGTGGGGGTCTGTAATTTTACGAAGGCGAGTTTGCCCTCTCGGGGCTCCTCGGCTAGAAGACGGCGGTGGCCCCTGGGATGGAAGGAGCCGGCTCAGGTGGGAGTCTGGCACAGACATGGCCCCACGATGACCCTTGTTCCTGCCGAGGTCACAGGTGTGACCCTGAGGTCACGCTGTCCCACGCTCCGCCAGCCCCAGGATGGACCTGCTCCTTCCCGCTCTGACTCGGTGGTGACAGAGCTCTGGCCGCCTCATTTCCTGCCAACACCTGGGCAGGGTCCTTCTATGCCTCATCTGGGGTGTCTACACCCCCTCTTGGGTATTGATCCTATATCCTGTCGTTTTGTGTCCAGGACGAAAGTCAGTGTTTATTGCCTAGAATGGAATGGGCACTTGGACCCAGCGTGCGCAGTAGCCTTGGTCGTGCCTGGGCGTGGCCTCTGACCGAACCCCGCCTGAGCACCCAGTGTCTTCCTGCCTCTGGCCAGCACGTCCAGCAGGCGTGGGAGCTTCCTGGTCACAATACCGATACCCCCAACCCAATTTGGAGGAGAAACAGGTGCGGAAGAAGGCAGGGCTGGGAAGAGGTGGGACCCGAACGGAGTCTGGGAAGCCTACCGGGCTGGAGATGCAGCCTGGGGCCACCGGTCACAGGAGGGAATCAGAATGACCTTCCCAGACAGGCTGGGCGGCTGGAGGTTGCCGTGGGATCCGCGGCCATTGGGACACAGACTGGGCAGAAGGGGAGGGGAACCCCTGCCAGAAGGAAACGCAGGGTCAGGGAAAATGGGCACACGTGAGTGTCCTGTCCGTCCACATCTCACCTGGTGGTTCCTCCCCAGTTGAAACACCGTCTGGGGTCAGTGACTCAGCTCCCCTGAGGGCTGTGAAACAGTGGCATCTGGTCATACCTGTTTGCCACCTCTGTTGGCTGCCATTCTCCTGCGAAGCAGAGCCATTGGGAGGCAGGAGTGGCTGAGTCCCGTCTCTGGAATCATCAGTGTACAAAGTAACGGTGGTCCTGGCTAGGACTTGCCTATAACACACGGACACAGAAAACGGTTATTGAGAATGTTTGGGAGAATTAGAATATAATCTGGGTGTCAGACTGGGGATGTTATAAACTTTTGTAAACATGATGATGTTGTCTATAGGGAAAATGTTGCTCTCACGACTTACATGCAGGCCAGAAAAACCAAAAACTCTTTCCTTCCCTTAGTGACCCCTGAGAGTCACTCACTCCTCAAGAGTACGATGAAATCAGGAAGACTGCGGGCGTCTTGCACGCACATGTGCACACACGCTCACTAGCAGCGTGGGGTAGCCGGCACAGCTCAGAATGGCGCGGGATTTTACACGTCTGGACTTTGAACCTCCTCTCCTTCAGTCCTGCCCGCGTCCCCTGTGACTGAGACTCAAGCTCATTTGAGGAGAAGGTTGACGGTTTAGGGTCGAATGTGGGCAGTTGTGTGCTGTTCCCGGGTCTTCGTCCCTCCCGCGTCCTCACTCGTCCCAGACTTTGGGTTTGGACACGCGACTCGCTTTGGCCGATGGACCGAGTCAGATGAGATGGGGCCGATTCCACGCTGAGACTGAAGACGCCTTGGATGTGTCCTGGGTCCTCTTACAGCTCTGCTCTTGTCCTGAGAAGGACAGGCCTAGGCTAGCCCGCCGGTCCTGGGGAGACGAGGCACGTGGTGTGGGTTCAGACCAGGCCAGAGGTGCCCCACTGCTGACCCGTGAGTGGGTCCCGCCAGACCACTGGAAACCCCTGCGAGGAAGGCCCGGGTTAGCCGACCTCAGCAGATCTGCAGGCCCGTGAAGACAGATGGCTGCTGTTTCAGGGCCTGTTTCGGGGAGAGTCATGCCGTACTCCGTGGCAATAGCTGACCGACAGGGTCCCCTTCCAGTCCGGGCAGCCAGGAGTACGTGGGCGTCCCGGTCCTACAAGTGCCTGGCCGCTCACCCCACTGAGGCAGCAGCTCTGGAAAAGTTGGGGGAGCCTCCTCCCTACCGCATCAGTGAGGATACCAGGCGCTGTCGGGCTCCACTGCTTTCCAGACGCTTAACGGGCAATTTACACCTCCTGTAATAAACACGTAATTATTGCTTATGAAGGTTTTAGGACTGCATTATGGGAATGATCTATCTTTGCTCAGGAGTTAGTGCGAAAAAATACTGTCCCCAACCAAGCCTCCTCCTGGATGGTGACGTGCAGCGTGTTTATCCACAGCAGGGGATCGGATCGCAACGGGCTTTTATGTTCAGACGCAGGACTCCCCACCCTCCCCCGTGAAAACCCTCCCCAGTGGGTGGACGATCAAGCAGGTAACACGTCACATGGTGAGAAGTCGTCCCCGTTCCTGGGGAAGAGACTTCTAACCCTCCTCGCCAGCGCTGGACTGATGTGGGGACCCCGAGGCCACAGAGCCTGCGGCAGGTTGTACGGACCTGGTGAGAATCTTCGTGCTTATCCAGTCGTCCTAGGAGGGCGGCAACACAGCCTACCACGTCATCAAGTCCCCATGATGGGGCAGTGAGGGCCGGGACCCCCCAGCCAGCCGAGGACACAGGCGGGTCTGGGCTGGGAGAGCTGCCTGGAGGCCCCGGGCCCGCATGCGCTGTGTTCTGGAGGACGTTACAGGACTTTTGGGAAGCATTCAGAAGTACCCTGTCCGTGCTCCCACAGGCATGGGCCTGACATCGGGTGCAGCCACGTGATGTGTTTGGGCCCGTTGCAGAGGGATGCCACCACAGTTAGAAAAGCACTCCGTGGTGAGCCCTGAGAACAGCCTGCCGGCCAGCCCCCTAACCCAGGAGGACAGGAGTCACAGGATCTGACCCCAGGCCTGCGGCTCAGCAGGAGCCTCACCTGGCTTAGCCGCTTCCACCCCCCTCCCCTGGGTGAGCCCCACTGTGCTCCCTGAGCACCGCCAGCCTGTGCCCCTCCAGCTACATCTTCCCCGCCACCACTGCACAGAGGGCCCCCTGCTCCTGGTGCAGAGCACCTGGCTTCAGGCTGATGAGCTGTCTGGGCTGAGCCAGAAATGGCCTTTGAGAGCAGGTCTACCTGCTGCCCTGCCAGGGAGAACGCCCTGAGTGATGGCTGTCTAGCACGACGACACGGATAAACTAAGCCTCCCACATACAATAAAACCAGTCTCTCTTCCACAGGCTTTCCTCCTGAGGGCGGGCACTTAGCACAATCTACAGTTTTTTTTTTTTGTTTTTTTTTTTTTTTTTTTTAATTTTTTTTTTTTTTCCAACGTTTATTTATTTTTGGGACAGAGAGAGACAGAGCATGAACGGGGGAGGGGCAGAGAGAGAGGGAGACACAGAATCGGAAACAGGCTCCAGGCTCTGAGCCATCAGCCCAGAGCCTGACGCGGGGCTCGAACTCACGGACCGCGAGATCGTGACCTGGCTGAAGTCGGACGCTTAACCGACTGCGCCACCCAGGCGCCCCACAATCTACAGTTTTAAGATCAGGTTTGCGAACCATGGGTTTGCTCGTCCCGCTTCCAGAAGCTCAGGCACAGCAGGTTCTCTGGGCCACCTGCACAGCAGGGTATGTGCCCCCAACAGCCTGTTCCCGAGGGCAGCACCGCACCCTCTGACATCACTCACGGGGAATCCAGGGGCTTGGGCAGGCCCCCGTGCTCCCTAATTCGGCCCTTTTGTCCCCAACACTTTCCTTGAGATCACGGGTCAGAACGACCATGCTTGGCGTGGGCTTGTTCAGTTCACACGGGCTAGACCTGTGGGTACCTGGCCTTTCTGAGAAATGCCGTGAAATTCCCACTTTGCTTCTGTTCTCTGTTTCTACCTGCTCTGCTGAGTTACCATGCACGTAAAAGAGAAGGCGTGTGCTGATAAATTGGGCAAGTGTGTATCCTTATGAAACCATCACACAGTCAAAGTGATGAGCGTATGTATGACCTCTCATTAATATGGCAGTGCTCGCAGGCTCCGGGCACTTAACAAGCTTTTAAAACACATAAGGGACAGAAGACTAGCCAAAATGTTGAAACAAAAGAATTCTCTTCAAAAGAAATTCCAGGAATAAATGACAGCTAAAGAATTGCTCAAAACAGATATAAATAATATAACTGAACAAGAATTTAGACAATAATCATAAGATTAATCGCTGGGCTTGAACAAAGCATGGAAGACAGCAGAGAATCTATTGCTTCAGAGATCAAGGAACTAAAAAATAGTCATGATGAATTTAAAAATGCTGTAAATGAGGTGCAAAATAAACTAGAGGTGTTGACAGCAAGAATTGAAGAGGCAGAGTATAGGTGTAACAGAAGATAAAAATATGGAAAAATATGAAGCTGAGAAAAAGATAAATTCTGGACCACGAGGGGAGAATTAGAGGACTAAGTGATTCATGAAATGGAACAATATCTGTATCATAGTTCCAGAAGAAGAGAGAGAGAAAGGGGCCAAAGGTGTGCTTGAACAAATCATAGCTGAGAACTTCTCTGATCTGGGGAAGGAAACAGGCATTGAAATCCAAGAGGCACAGAGAACTCCCTTCAGATGTAACTTGAATTGAACTGCATGGTATGTCATAGTGAAACTGGAAAAATAAAAAGATAAAGAGAGAATTCTGAAAGCAGCTAGGGACAAACGGGCCTTAACCTACAAGGGTAGACACATAAGGGTAGTAGCAGACCTATCTACTGAAACTTGGCAGGCCGGAAAGGAGTGGCAGGAAATTTTTCATGTGATGAGTACAAAAAATATGCAACCAAGAATCCTTTATCCAGAAAGCCTGTCACTCAGAATAGAAGGAGAGATAAAGGTTTTCCCAAACAAGCAAAAACTGAAGGAATTCATCACCACTAAACCAGCCCTACAAGAGATCCTAAGGGGGACTCCATGAGTGTTGCAAAGACTACAAAGAATCAGAGACATCACTACAAGCATGAAACCTACAGACATCACAATGACTCTAAACCCATATCTCTCAATAATAACATTGAATATAAATGGACTAAATGCTCCAACCAAAAGACATAGGGTATCAGAATGGATAAAAAAAAAACAAAAAAAAAAACAAGACCCATCTATTTGCTGTCTATAAGAGACCCATTTTAGACCTGAGGACACTTTCAGATTGAAAGTGAGGGGATGGAGAACTATCTATCATGCTACCGGAAGTCAAAAGAAAGCTGGAGTAGCCATGCTTATATCAGACAAACTAGATTTTAAACTAAAAGCTGTAACAAGAGATGAAGAAGGGCATTGTATCATAATTATGAGATCTACCCATCAAGAGAGCTAATAATTGTGAATGTTTATGCACCGAATTCAGAAGCACCCAAATCTGTAAAACAATCACAAACATAAGCAATCTTATTGGTAAGAATGTGGTAATTGCAGGGGACTTTAATACTCCAGTTACAACAATGGACAGATCATCTAGACAGAAAATCAATAATGAGACAATGGCCCTGAATGATGCACTGGACCAGATGGACTTGACAGATATATTTAGAACTTTTCATCGTAACACAGCAGAATATATATTCTTCCCAAGTGCACATGTAACATTCTCCAAGATAGATCACATACTGGGTCACAAAACAGCCCTCAGTAAATACAAAAGAATTGAGATCATACCATGCACACTTTCAGATCACAATGCTATGAAACTTGAAAGCAACCACGGGAAAAAGTTTGGAAAACCTCCAAATGCATGGAGGTTAAAAAACATCCTACTAAAGATTGAATGGGTCAACCAGGCAACTAGAGAAGAAATTTAAAAATATATGGAAAAAAATGAAAATGAAAACAAAACAATCCAAACCCTTTGGGATGCAGCAAAGGCAGTCCTAAGAGGAAAATACGTTGCAACCCAGGCCTATCTCAAGAAATAAGAAAAATCCCAAATACAAAATCTAATAGCACTCATAAAGGAACTAGAAGCACAACAAGAAAGAAACACCAAACCCAGCAGAAGAAGATAAATAATAAAGATCAGAGCAGAAATAAACAATATAGAATCCAAACAAAAAACAAAAAGCAGTAGAACAGGTCAATGAAACTAAGAGTTGGCTTTTTGAAACAAATAAAATTGATAAGCCCTAGCCAGACTTCTCAAAAGACAAAGAGAGAGGGCTCAGACAGATGAAATCACAAATGAAAATGGATTTATCACAACCACTCCCTCCAAAATACAAGCAATTATCAGAGAATATATGAAAAAGTATATGCCAACAAACTGGACAACCTGGAATAAATGGAAAATTCCTAGACACCCACACACTACCAAAACACCAACAGGAAGAAATAGAAAATTTGAACACACCCATAACTAGTGAAGCAATTTAATCAGTTATCAAAATTCTCCCAACAAATAAGAGTCCTGGACCAGATGGCTTCCCTGGGGAATTTTACCAGACATTTAAAGCAGAGTTAATACCTATTCTTCTCAAGCTGTTCCAAAAAGTAGAGATGGTAGGCAAACTTCCAGACTCATTCTTTGAAGCCAGCATTACCTTGATTCCTAAACCAGACAGAGACCCCACAAAAAGAGGAGAACTACAGGCCAATATCCCTGATTAACATGGATGCAAAAATTCTCAACAAGATACTAGGAAATCAAATTGAATAGCATATAAAAAGAATTATTCACCATGATCAAGTGGGATTCATTCCTGGGCTGCAGGGCTCATTCAGTATTCACAAATCAATCAATGTGATCTGTCACATTAATAGAAGAAAGGATAAGAACCATACGATCTTGTCAACAGATGCAGAAAAAGCATTTGACAAAATACAGCATTCTTTCTTAATAAAAACCCTCAAGAAAGTTGGGATAGAAAGAACATAAACATTATAAAAGCCATACATGGAAAGCCCACAGCTAATATCATCCTCAATAGGGAACAACTGAGAGCTTTCCCCCTGAGATCAGGAACACGACAGGGATATCTACTCTCACCACTGTTGTTTAACATAGTGTTGGAAGTCCTAGCATCAGCAATCAGACAACAAAATGAAATAAAAGGCATCAAAATTGGCAAAGAAGTGAAGCTTTCACTTTCCGCAGGCAACGTGGTACTCTACATGGAAAACCCGAAAGACTCCACCAAAAGGCTGCTCTAACTGATATATGAATTCAGCAAAGTCACAGGGAACAAAATCAATGTACAGAAATCAGCTGCATTTTTATACACCAATAATGAAGCAACAGAAATAGAAATAAAGAAACTGATCCCACTTACAGTTGCACCAAGAACTATAAAATACCTAGGAATAAACCTAACCAAAGATGTAAAAGATCTGTATGCTGACAACTATAGAAAGCTTATGAAGGAAATTGAAGAAGACACACAGAAATGGAAAAACATTCCATGCTCATGGGTTAGAAGAATAAATATTGTTAAAATGTCAGTACTACCCAAAGCAATCTACACATTCAATGCAATCCCAATCAAAATTGCACCGGCATTCTTCTCAAAGCTAGAACAAACAATCCTAAAATTTGTATGGAACTACAAAAGACCCGAAAAACCAAAGTAATAATTGAAGAAGAAAACCGAACTGGGAGGCATCACAATCCCAGACTTTAGTCTCTACTACAAAGCTGTAATCATCAAGACAGTATGGTATTGGCACAAAAACAGACACATAGACCAATGGAATAGAATATAGAACCCAGAATTGGACCCAGAAATGTATGGCCAACTACTCTTTGACAAAGCAGGAAAGAGCATCCAATGGAAAAAATACAGTCTCTTTAGCAAATGGTCCTGGGAGAACTGGACAGCAACATGCAAAAGAATGAAACTAGATCAGTTTCTTACACCATACACAAAGATAAACAAAATGGGTGAAAGACCTAAATGTGAGACAGGAGACCATCAAAACCCTAGAGGAGAAAGCAGGCAACAACCTCTTTGACCTTGGCCGCAGCAACTTCTTAATATATCTCCGGAGGCAAGGGAAACAAAAGCAAAATGAACTATTGGGACCTCATCAAGATAAAAAGCTTCTGCAGAGTGAAGGAAACAGTCAACAAAACTAAAAGGCAACCAATGGAATGGGAAAAGATATTTGCAAATGACATACCAGATAAAGGGTTAGTATGAAAAATCTATAAAGAACTTAACCAGACTCAACACCTGAAAAACAAATAATCTAGTAAAAAAATGAGAAGAGATGAATAGACACTTTTCCAAAGAAGACATCCAGATGGCCAACAGGCATATGAAAAGATGCTCAACATTACTCATCATCAGGGAAATACAAATCAAAGCCACACTGAGATACCATCTCACACTGGTCAGAGTGGCTAAAATGAACAACTCAGGAAACAACAGATGCTGGCGAGGATGTGGAGAAATGGGAACCCTCTTGCACTGTTGGTAGGAATGCAAACTGGCGCAGCTGCTGTAGAAAACACTGTGGAGTTTCCTTAAAAAATTAAAACTAGAACTACCATATGACCGAGCAATAGCACTGCTAGGAATTTACCCAAGGGATACAGGAGTGCTGATGCATAGGGGCACATGTACCCCAATGTTTATAGCAATGCTTTAAATAATAGACAGAGGGGCGCCTGGGTGGCGCAGTCGGTTAAGCGTCCGACTTCAGCCAGGTCACGATCTCGCGGTCCGTGAGTTCGAGCCCCGCGTCGGGCTCTGGGCTGATGGCTCAGAGCCTGGAGCCTGTTTCCGATTCTGTGTCTCCCTCTCTCTCTGCCCCTCCCCCGTTCATGCTCTGTCTCTCTCTGTCCCAAAAATAAATAAACGCTGAATTTAAAAAAAAAAAATAAATAAAAAATAAATAAATAATAGACAGATTATGGAGAGAGCATAAATTTCCATCAACTGATGAATGGATAAAGAAGATGTGGTTGATATATACAATGGAATACTATTTGGCAATAAGAATGAAATCCTGCCATTTGCAGCAACATGGATGGAACCAGAGGTATTATGCTGAGTGAAATCAGTCAGCCAGAGAAAGACACACATATTTTTTCACTCATATGTGGATCTTGAGAAACATAACAGAAGACCATGGAAGAAAGGAAAGGGAAAAATAGTTACAAACAGAGGGAGGGAGGCAGACCACAAGAGACTCTTAAATACAGAGAACAAACTGAGGGTGGATGGGGGGTGGGGGAGAGGGGAAAGTGGGTGATGGGCACTGAGGGAGGGAACTTATGAGGATGAGCACTGGGTGTTTATGCAAGCCAATTTGACAATAAATTACATTCATAAAAGATAAAATAAAAAAATAAAACGATGCTTATAAAATAACAAAAAAAAAGTGATGAGCACATTCAGCACCCCTCAACTTCCCTCGTTCCCTTTTGTCACCCACTGGCTCTGGTGGGTGCTCTGCGTGAGGTCGCCATGATGTACTTCGACTTCCTAGAATGTTATGTGAACAGAGTCCTGCTATTGGTACTCACTTTGGCTTCTCTTCCTCAAAATAATGGTTTTGACCTTGTCCATGGATTTGCATGTCTGTGGCTCACCCCTCTGGTGCTGAGCAGGTGCCAGTGAGCTGGGGATGGACGTTCGGTTATTTCCGGTTTTGCTGATGACAAAGCTGCTCGTTTGTAGAGGTGTTTGCTTTTTTTTAATTTTTTAATATTTTTTTTAATGTTTATTTTTAAGAGAAAGAGAGATAGACCACGAGTGGGGGAAGGGCAGAGAGAGAGGAAGACATAGAATCTGAAGCAGGCTCCAGGCTCTGAGCCGTCAGCACAGAGCCAGACTCAGGGCTCAAACTCACAAACTGTGCGATCATGACCTGAGCGCAAAGTCGGACCTGAGCGCGAAGTCGGACCCTTAACCAACCCAGGCACCCCTGTAGAGGTGTTTTTATTGTGCATGTGCGTGTGTGTATGTGTGTGTGTGAGAGAGAGAGAGGGAGAGAGAGAGACCGTCTGAGCAGCCGCCATATTGTTTTCTGGAATCGTACCATGTCACAGGATCACTCGCAGGGCATGAGACCTCTGGTTGGTTCACACCCTCAGCAGCACTCTGTCACAGGTCTGAGATGTTGGCCGTTCTAATAAGTGCGCAAGGGTATGTTAAAACACCTTTTTGGGGTATAATGTACATACCACACATTCAAGGATTTTTAGTAAGTTTAAAGAGTTGCAGAGTGCCGCCACAATCCAATTCTGGAACGTTTGATCCGTGGTCTGCTTTTGCCGTATTTTCGTAAAAGGTACAAGGCTTCTGGTTGGTACTCAATTTGTACATGAGCGTCCAATCTTTCCGACACCATTAGTTGCACAGACTATACTTACTCCATTGGATTACTATTCACCTTTGTAAAGAGTGAGTTTCCATGGTATTGCGGGTCTGGTTCTGGATTGTATGTTTTGTTCCCTCAATTACATTTCTACCCTTTGCGGATACCTCACTCTCTTGATTCCTGTAACTTTATATGAATTACTAAGATTGGCTAGAGCATTCTTCCAACTCTTTCTTCCTCAAAATTGTTCTGATTGTTCTCTTCCTTTGCCTTTTCATATGAATTTTAGGACCAGCTTGTCACTCCCTACACGTGACTCCTGTGAGAATTTATTGTTCTGCGTGATACGCATAGGTTGTTTGGGGAAGAAGACGTCCCTACTCCCGCGTCCTCAAATACGTGAGCGTGGGTGCTCAGTCGGCAGACGGGGGTGGCCCTGGGGATCCGGCAGGAGGACCGAGTGGGTCTGCTCCCCAAATTAGCAGGCCTGAGCGGCCAGCACACAAGGCCTCATGTCACTTGTCCTTGGACAGAATTGCCTTCGTCGACCCGACGTCCGGGGCAGGTGCTTCAGGCTGTGTCTGGGTGCAGGCCCACAGGGGTCTCCAGCAGGGAAGCGAATCTGGGGAGGATCAAGGGAAGGAGACAGTGGCCCAGTTGATAGAAGAACCACAGGCTGCCGGGACATTCAGTCCACAGACCCGATTGTGCCCAGGTGCACATGTCTCTATTTCCCATAACCGGACTCATTGTATGTTTGAGCCAATGTTATGACTGATGCGAACAATGTAATTTAGCAATTTCTAAGGGAATTCAGACAAGATCCAAGTAACGTTCCAGGGGGTGTAGTGGGAGCTTTGCGAAAAAATCCCAGGAGCTACCCGCAGCAGTGACCCTGAACAGGAGTGTGGGCGCTCAGGCAGCAGGAGGTGCCGTGTCCACTGCTGGAGCCCAAGGTGGGGACCCTCCCTGCCCCTGCCCTGCCCCGGCTCTGCCCCTGCTGAGAGCAGAGTGGACAACTGTAGGGGGTGGGGACGGGACCGTGGGGTCTCGACCCTGCAGCCTGAGAACGCTTCTCGGGTCCCCGGTCCTGACTCCCTCCTCAGCCCAGCCTCTGTGTCAGGATGTTCGTGACGGGGAAGGTGTAGAGGGAACTTTCCAGAGCCTCTCTGGGCCCCATGACGGAAACGGTGCAGCCAGGAGACAAGGCCATAGGTGTCCCTGTGCACGGTGCACATCCACTGCCGGGGCCACGCTGAAGGGTGAGCGTGTGCCCTGGGGTCACTCACACATCTCAGCGTGTGATCTCAAAACATTGGGGTCCTGCAGGACCAAAAGCGGGAGCGTGCAGCGCACTGTGGGACAGCGCTCGATGGCAGGCCCTGCAGAGACTAGCTGGTCGTGCAGATGTGTTATTTACACCCGGGGTCTCTGCTGGGTGTGGAGTGACGGGGCAGGTGGTGAAATGTGCTTTATAACACGGTTGCATTTAGGTGTGAGGAGGGGTGTATATATTCCACGCGGTACGCGTGTGCTCTTTTTTGACCGAAGCAGAATTGACACAGTGTTGTGTTAGCGAAGTGTGCGGCGACGTAGTGATTCAGCAGTTCTGCGCACTACCCGGCGCTCACCGTGGGAAGCGTCGGCACGGCTGTCACCAGACGGCGTTGTTCCGGGCTTCTTGAGCGTATGCCCTCCGCTGGGCTTTTCGTCTCCGTGACGTAAGCATATGGAATGCGTCACGAATTTGCGTGTCCTTGAACGAGGGCCGTGCTGACCCTCTGTCCCGTTGCAGTTTCCGAATGTGTGCCTTTTTCTTTTTAAAAAAAATTTTTTTTTTCAACGTTTATTTATTTATTTTTGGGACAGAGAGAGACAGAGCATGAACGGGGGAGGGGCAGAGAGAGAGGGAGACACAGAATCGGAAACAGGCTCCAGGCTCTGAGCCATCAGCCCAGAGCCTGACGCGGGGCTCGAACTCACGGACCGCGAGATCGTGACCTGGCTGAAGTCGGACGCTTAACCGACTGCGCCACCCAGGCGCCCTTGTGTGCCTTTTTCTAAGACAAAGTAAAATTAAGAGATGCGGCGTTGATTGCTATGGGTGAGGGGTCTCCGATGGTGGAACTGCTTCTCGGACCCCCTGCCTCGCCTGCGCTCCTCTGCGGTGCCGTCAATACGCGTTCCTTGTGCAGCTCTGAGAAGTTGGCTGTGCCTGCTGGCCCCTTCGTCCCTGGGCACGTGTCTTGGTGAGAATGGCCCCTGAATGTCCCCGTCGTGGTGAAATGCACGTTGACGTGTCTCACCGGCCCCGCAGACCCGCGAAGACAACCCAGGCGGCACTCGTCCTGAACAAGTCATCTGCACGCGCGGTGAATTTCAGTGTCTGGAATTTCCGTGGTCTCGTCCGTGCACACACTTTAGTTTGCCATATGTTTTCGTGCATGGACAGAAAGTCTCCGAGTGAATTATCCCCAGATGTTTGTGCTTACCCGTGAATAGGTTAATTCCTTTGTATCAATCATTTCCTCCCACAAGAATTCCATTTAAAAACTCTCTGATGGGCAACTGGCAGGAGTTGGGTTCCCCTATTCTCCCTGTGAGTGACCAAGGGGAGGAGCATCCGGGGGCGGGGCTGAGCCAGAGCGGTGGGGTCAGGTGGGTCAGCCAGGCCAGGCTGAGGGCAGGGCAGGCAGGAGGGCAGGAGGTGGGGGGTAGGGCAAAGTCTTGGGGCAAACCAGAGTGTGCAGCAGGGTAGGAAGGTGAGGCCAGACAGGGAGTAGAGCCTGGGAGGTGGGTGGGGCCAAGCTCGGGGGTGTGGCTGGAGTAGAGAGGGTCTCGGCAGGATAAGGATTGGATCGGGTCAGAGGGTGGGGCCAGATGAGAGGGGCTGTGCTCTGTCAGTGAGTGGAGCCTTGCCGTGGGCGGAGTTAGGTTGGAGGCGGCGGGGCAGTTTATAGGGACTGCAGTAGGGAGGTCGTGCCAGAGAAGGGCCGGTCAGATCAGAGGCCAGGGCCAGACAGCAAGGTGGGGTCATGCTGGTGGGTGGAGTCGGGTCAGAGGGCAGGCCTGGTTGGTGGGCGGGGGTGAGGAGAGTTTCCTGACTACATAATGGAGGGGGGTGGTAATAGATGAGAAGGGTGGGGGCAGGCCAGTTGGCTTGGCTGGAGCAGAGAGTTGGGCCATGCATCGTGGGAGGAGTTGGGTCAGGAGGCGGGGCCAGGCCGGAGGGTGGGGCCTACAGTCCTTCCCTGGGGATGGCACCTGTGATGTGAGGACCACCTCAGAGGGTCTCCCAGCTTCTGTCCTGGCATCTCCTTCACTGGACCTCAGGAAAAGGGACGGGGGAATCACACTGCTGTCTCAGCACATGCGCAGCAGCTGTCTGCAGGCACATCCCCCCAATCCCTATTCCACTCCACTGCTCATTCACTCTTGCCCTTAGGAGATCGTAAAGCTGAGTTTAATGGTATCCTTTTTATTTTTATTGAATTTGAGACTCCTAAGATTTTATTCTTAGGAAATCCCTGAAGTGTGTTTTATGCTTATCTTTTTATTTGAAACTATTCTTGCAAAACGTCCGTTGCTGTTTTGTGGGCATGTATTTTAAACACACATCAATAGCCCTGTGTTATATCTTTCATTCTGCTTATGACACTTATTTTTACAAATGACTGTTTGGCACACGTGCTCCCATGGCTAAGGGTACAGAAACTCCGTGGTTCAAACCCGCGTCATCCTCCGAGGCTCGCCCTCCCCAGGCTCCCTCTCCACTGTCCCAGGAGACCAGGAGGTGGCGGCCCCCACAGCACGCTCAGGGAAGCCCCTGCTGCACGTCCCTGTGGGGCCGGGTCCACATGTCCCTAGGCGCGTGCTGGAAGGACAGGACCGCGAGCCCCTGGCCCCACCTCCTCTCCCACAGACCCGAGGGTCCCACACACCCACCAGCCAGACGCCGCGGGCCACGAGCAGACCCCGGGCGGGGCGCGACAGTTCTCATCACAGAGACCTCTTCTCCACGGGGGCCACCCCCCATGGGCAGGTCAGGTGCACATCCGAACATGCAGCCGATACTTCAGAGGGACAGGATAGGGACACACCCACGTCATCCCAGGTAGTTTCGTAGAGAGAGGTACGCGATGCCAGTTATAGTTTGATTTCGGATGAAGGACGGAGAAAGTTCCCTCTATCTGGGTCCCATGCGGTGTGCTCCTAAACACGTGGGGTCTGTTGGGAGGGGATGGGCACGTGGACGGGCTCCACCGCTGGTGATGCTCCCTGAGCCCCCGAACGCAGCCCACCTGGGTGGGGTGGGGGTGACCCCAGAGTGACAGGAGCCAGGGGGAGGGAAAAGCACTCAGATGATCCATGAGAACATGGTCCTGCGGCTCCTGTGTCCCTGGAAGGTTCTGAGTGTGTGGGAACAAGCCGTAGCCCGCGGTTCGGGGGTGAGTGTGGCGGAGAAGCCGGGTGTTCGGCGTGCAAAGGCCTGGCGCGTGTTTGCGTGTTTCAGTGCTGACGGGGATCCAGGAGAGCAGGCGGGGCCGCAGGGGAGGGGCAGTGTGGGAGTGCAGCTTCAGGGAGATGAACAATTCCGTGTGGGAGGAAAGAGGTGGAGGTGGGTGGGAGCTTCTGAGTTGATGAACACGTGGAGATCTGGGGAGTGTGGTGTGCCGGGATCAGGCGGGGAAGCCCCGGGCCCTGTCCCCTTCCCTTGCCCTGTGCAGCTGTCTCATCCGTCTCTTCCTGAGTTGTAGCCTTTATGATAAAACAGTAATCTAGATGTTTGAGGTCAATTCAGTGAGTCATATTATTTATATTTTATTTCTGCTGCCTCGATAAGTACTCTGGAAGGCACTGCACATGCAGAAGTAGCAGCTTGTGCTGTAACACAAGTAACCAGCGTTTCTGATGCATCTCTCAATTTTCTTACTTGCATTGTGTAATCAAAAGAAGGAGATGTTTCTATCGTGTAATTAACAGTCACGATTATTGCAGACACAGAGATGGAAACTATTATGGATGCTATTGCTGACAGCCTCTTCTACTTTTTTGTCACACTGGGTCCTGTTCCTACAAGGGGTGTGGAGGGGAACGGCAGCAGAAAAGGTCTCAGGGAATCTAGATGAGGAACTCGGGCTGTGTGTGAGACATCCATGGAACGGTGTCCTTGCAGGGACACAACTGGAGCCGGCCTGTTCAGCCTCCCAAGGCCTTGCTCCGTCCTCTTGATGGGGACACAGATTTGACAGCTCCTTTACACCAGCCCTGGTGCATGATGGACTGGATTTCCGCATAAACAGAGTTAATCTGGAAGAATCTTTAGGAGCGGAAACTTTTCCAGCCGGTGCTAGACCAGGGAGAAAAAACAAGAAGTCTTGCGATTTAACTCGAGTTGATGAATTCTGGCAGCAACACAAAGGAAGTCCATTGGCAGAAGTTGTGGAATCAGTTTAGCGAGAAGCAGAATCTTACAGAGCACAGGAAATGAGGTCAAATGACTTAAAAGCCTTATGGGCCTGGAGGGGACAATGAAGCAGCCATGAGTGTGCTTTCTGAGAATCCGTCTGGGCTACGTCAGCCGTTGGTTCTTTGCCAAACTCCTTGGAAAACAGACTTCCTGATCTGCATTCAGACGTTGCCACTGCTGTCTGAAAACACATGAAGGCAAGAACACTGGGCATATGTTGTGAATGTGAAGGAAAAACACGGAGCAAGCTGCTCTGGATAGATCTCTTGTGCATGCGGTCAGACCATGATGCAGAAACTCCCAGAGGTCCAAGTGCTGCTGCTTCCCTGCCCTGTGGAGGCCCAGCAGGCAGCTTCGGAAGCCAATGTGGGGCGATACAGAAGGCTTCAAGTGATGTCGCATGAAACCTCGGCCCTGATAACGTACACAGAGGCTTTGGCTCCCGCCCCCTGGGGCGTTATTGCCACCCAGGTGAAGGGCCTCTTGTCCCGAGTCATGAAGACAGGGGACAGCTGGGTGGTGGGGGGAAGGGCAGCTAGAGGACAAACAGCGAAATCTAGGCTTCTCTAGGCAGGGATGAATGAGGCCCTGAGGCAGGACTGTAGGTGCTGGACCCCAAATACTATGTGGCAGTGGCAGCTCAGCTCCAGAGAACAAAAGTCAGTTCCAAGAGGCAACTGCTTCTGTGTTGGGAGAAGGCGACTACACCGAATACCGGAATCTTGTTGACCCCAGAAAGGGGAAACCAGGCAAACACATTTTATATGACTGCAGTGAACATCTTAATGCTCTCATAAAACTTCACAGCTGTCACAATTTGGACAAGAAAAAGTGGCTGGAGTGTCACCAGCAGGGAGGAGCTCCCAGGTAAGGCTGTCATCTCCTCCCTGGACCCGGATCCCCTCCCACTCAGCTGGTCAGCTACAGCTCTGGGGCGCGGGGTCACCCTGTGCACACCCCTTCTCCAGGAGGTGCTCTGTGGCCCTCCTGGCAGTGACCTTTGGATTCTGATTCAGCTTTAATGAGTCCTCCTAACAGCGTGCGGTGACGTGTCAAAATTACTTCCTCCACCTGATGCAGAAGGTTTGATCTTTGATTCCTCCTTATCCCCAGGATGCCTGCGGGCCCGTTGATGTCTTGATTCATCTGTGATTTACCACGGGCATCTCCCAGTGTGGGGAGTTGCATTCTGTGTCACACGTGCAACAGTGCAGGCCACACCCTGGCCAAGTAGGACCAGAGTCAGAGCCGTGTTCTAAGGAGCTGTCACTGGGGACGCCTGGGGGCAGGTGCGTCCCTCCTTGGGGACCTGTGCTCAAGGTCCGTCCACAGTGAAACAGCAGCGGCACATTGACTGCGACTGCACGTCTGCGGTTGGGCGTCTGTCATTCATTTCCTCCCCGCTTTGCTGTGGGACACCACCTCTTCCCTTCGTTGGTTCTCGTGACAGCTTTGGAGTTGGTTTCTCCTTGACCCAAGGGTTTGACCACCAGATCTTCACATTCTTCAGGAGACGGAGGAAGCAGCAACTCGGGGCCAAAAGGTTTCCTAAGTCAGAGCCACCTGGGCAGTGACATACACGCCGAGTCCCTCGCTGGGCTCTTGGGACGGATAAAGCCAAGCGTGTAGCATTCCCCAAGTCCGAACACACCGCACGTGGGCCGGGATGGGGGAAGGCCACCGTCGCTATGGCTGTTTCTCTCTCAGGTGTCTCTCCTCCTCCCGGATCAGGGCCGCTGGTCACCTGCCCGAGGAGCCCCTTTCTCACCTGGGCCAGGTGCTCTCGGCAGTCAGTGCTCCTGGGCAACCTCTCTGTCTCAGCAGCCTGGGAGGCCTGCGAAAGTGTCCACAGAAAGATGATGAATACGGGAACCTTCTCGGAGTTAACCCCGCCTCCCCAGGTGCAGACTTGCTCATGTTCGCAGGGGCTCCCGGAGCCTCTCTGGAGAGACCAGCGTAGACGGCCCAGTGGTGCAGACGGTGTCAGTGGCCTAACTTGGGAGCATGCTCCGCCCTCCGCTTGGCCTCACTCCACTCTCTCCCTCCTCCCCCTGCACCTGCCTCTCCAGGGCTCCTTGCTGGGAACCCCCAGGAGGGCCCCCCACAGTACTGGCTGGGATGGCCCACTGTCTATGCCCACACAGTCTGCACCAGGACAGGTGGGGTGGGGGGCTGGGTGTGAGACGCTGGAGGGAGCGCCCTGGGGTGGGGTCTCTCTGAGGTGGTCGGGAGATTCCCGGCACAACTTGGTCTGCTTGAGGGTCTGATGATTCTCTGCCCTTACAGTCGTGAGTCCGTGTACGTCTCCATCTCCGGGTGACTGTCCGTGCTGTGCCCTCAGCACTCGCGAAGGATGAATGGCTTTGTCCAGTGTTTATTCAAGTGCAGTAACGTTTGACCCCACCCAGCACGAGCGGCAGGACGCCAGCTGCAGAGACGGTCCCCTGGCAGGTCTGATTATCATGCCTGATGCCCGGTCACTGCCCATCAGAACAACACGCTCACATCCCGAGCCCAGCTCAGCTCCGAGCACTCAGCGCGCCGTGGGGATGCAGGGCCCCGGATGTGTCCTCAGGGACCCCACACAGGGTTGGAGGCCGCTTTCCTCAGCGAGGGATTCCTGCCGAGCACGTCAAGCGCGGCAAACGTTGAGAAACGAAACCGGTTCAGCTCTGCCCCCCGTGTTCTGGCAGGCTTGCTCGGGGCTCCCTGTACCGGGCCCATCGGACACGGAATCGGCCTGCGGGTAGTCACTGCATGTAAACTACGGCATTTGAGAGGATCAGACAGCGACAGGCACTCATCCACGGGGTGTGGGTGGAACCCCAGGACCTCTCGACAGGGTCGGCCCACGAAGCAGGTTTCCTGAGAAATGTCGGAGGCGGCCTCTCCTCACGTGCACTTTTAATCCTGACGTTTTACGTTTGTCTTATCCAGGAATTCTTTCTCTCAGAGGAGGGTGACACACACAGACGGGTCCCCGCTCAGGTGTTGTCTATCACTGTCAGCACCAGCGCCGCTTCTCCTCTGTCCAAGGTCCTCTCTTCTAGCCCATCGCTGGAACGTCTTCACACGTTTCGGCCCCGCCATGTGCTCTGTGTCCTTCCCCCTGCGCCTCCCTGGGCTCTGCTCCGAGACAACCTTGTGCTCCTGTCCCTGGGAGGGGCGTGGCTTCGCGGTGAGCTGTGCAGAGTCTGGAGTCAGCCGGCCAGTGGGGGGCCCGTGCCGTCCCCGCGGTGTGGCCTGGGTGACGTCACTCCATCTCTCTTAGCTCCGTCTCCTCGTCTGTGAACTTGGGAGTTTAAAGAGGGCGTGTCATACAGAGGACGAGGGACGAGGTGTATACATACGGAGTCAGCACTGAGCCTGAAACGTTAGCTATCTCTGGTCATTTGTACAATCGTCTGACTCTTCTGCTTTGCAGATTTCTTTTTTCCCTCAGGAGACGTTGCTACTCCACAGGATTTCTCTGCTGGCTCCTGGCTATTTGTAAACATCTAAGGTGACTGACATTACAACCGAAACAAAGGGAGACAGACGGGGCAGTCCCTGCTGAACAATCACAGTCCCCGTATCTCAGGCATCTATTTGTGCCAAACACCGTGTCCGCTTGCGACCTTAATCCGCACAACATCCCGCCGAGACAAGTACTGTGGCTGTGTCTGTTTTGCAGATGAAGGAAATGAGGTCAGAAGGTTGAAATCACGGGTCCAAGTCCCGTGGCTGGAAGGGGCGGAGCCCGTATTCGTACGAGAGATGGGGGCCTGAAGTCTGTGCTGCTTCTCTGTGCCATGTTTTCTGTCTGCTCCATTCATAATTCAGACGTCCTCGGCCCTTGGTGTTCTGTAGCACGGTACAAACCAAACGGCAGGAGAGCTTTTACTCTGGTTCACGGTTTGCTGAACGCCAGCCTGGGTCAAAGATGTTTTCGGTTCCTCGGTTTCCCTTTTTGAGCTGAACGGTTGGTTACTGGCCGGTTCATAGCGACCTGCCGTGTTCTTGGCTGTGAGCCGAGTTCATAGCCGAGTCTGAAAAGGATGCTCACGTGTGTTACTATGATGCATTTTCTCCCACGTGAGCACTATAATCTCCGTCTCTCTTGAAATTTGTTCCTTCGTATTCTCCATATTTTCGGCTAGAAGCTTTAATGTGATGATCAGAGTTGTTCTAAATTCACTGACAGCTTTCCAACATCTGGGTCACATCTGAGTCTGGTTGTATCGATTGCTCTGTCTCTTGACCATGGGCTCTCCCCCTGGTCTTTTCTTGTGTCTTGTACTTTTTAGTTGAAGGTTGGCCATGGGAATGGACAACAGAAATGGAGAGAATAATATTTACACCTGGAAATGTGCACGCCTCTTGTTTAGCGAGGGCCTCTCTTGGCGGCGGTGGGGGGGGGGGGGGCAGGAAGGGCGAGTGAATCTAGCAGGAGTTGAGCTGAATTGGATGTTGCTGTTTCGTGGTTCCCGTCAGTGTGCCACAGCCGTCAGGTTCTTCTAGTGCTGCCTTGTGCCTCTGGTGGGGGTGAAGGTGCTGGGGATTTGTCTCAGTGTCCGTGCTCCAGCCTCAGCGTTAGGCCATACCTGTGAGCCTGTGCCTCAGGCAGGGTCTCTTGGCACACTGGCCCCTCTCCGGGTCCTCTGCTGTGACTTGTACTCAGTGCAGGCTGACCTCTCGATGGGGGATGGGGCTTCTCTGCTGTCCTGGGTAGTGTCAGCATCAGGTAGGCCCTGTGTCACTAGGTCTCCACCGAGGCTTTCCCGGTGATCCTGGCCCCCTAGTGCAGCCACACGCTGCCGCGTCACGGAAAAAAATTTTTTTTAACATTTATTCATTTTTGAAAGACAGAGACAGAGCATGAGCTGGGAAGGGGCAGAGAGAGGGAGACACAGAATCGGAAGCAGGCTTCAGGCTCTGAGCTGTCAGCACAGAGCCCGACGCGGGGCTCGAACTCACAAACTGCACGATCGTGACCTGAGTTGAAGTCAGACGCTCAACTGGCTGAGCCCCCTGAGCGCCCCACACTGCCTTGTCATTTTGATGTGTCTTGCGTGGGGGTTTCCTGCCGTCTGCCGGCAGAAGGTATCTCTTGTGGTCGGGGCCCAGGGTGTTTTTACAGCTCTTCCCCAGGAGGGTGTTTCTCTGCTTCTCTGACCCCTGCCCTGGGCCACAAAGGGTCTCTCTCCACGTATGTCATGCAGGTGGCAGGTTTTGCTGGGCTCCCTGCGAAGTGTGACGGTTTTGCTATATGGGTTGAGCCAGGGAGAAGGGCCTGGAAGGGCTTCATTCCTTTCCCCCAGTGGCAAGTGTGCCCCTCTCCCGGGCCAGCACCACAGAGGGCGGCGTCCTCCAGTCTCCAGACCTTTCTCTTGGGTTCACAGCAAGGTCCGCGGGGCAGCGACAGGGGGTGGCACACTCACCACGTGGCTGTGGCTTCTCGAACTCTATGCTCACAGGCCAGCCAGCCCCTACTGAGCTTTAGAAATCCATGGAACAGTCTAGAAGAAATGTTCTTACCTGCACCGTGAAAGCCCTGCGTTGCTCTCACTGTGACCCGGACGAGTCAGTGGTCCGTCCCCGTGTATCCTGAGAAGAACCTTCCTTCCTTTGTGTCAGGTCAGCTGCTCTCCCTGCATCCTCTGCTCTCTGCTGGGCTCAAAGCCACGACTTTGTAGGTGAACTGGCCTTCTCTCGTTGCTAGTGTGGGAACATTGCACACTAAGCCCAGCATTGCACAGCCTAAGTGGAGTCCAGATGTGCCCCTTCTCTAAAGGGCACGGTGCTTGTTCTCCTACCCGTTGCATGGACGTTGATCCCATGGCCCGTGCACACTGAAGAGGAAGGGAGAGTGGCCCGCACACTGGGAGAGGCGGTTGGCATTCTGTACCGCGACGTCCCCAGATCGATACGCCTGTGGAAGAACCCTTGAAGAAGGGTTACTGATGCTGACGGCAGGCCCGGCCACCCCCGGGGGCCTCTCAGCATTTCCCTGATGCCCCACACTCGGTAACGAGTAACCCTCGAGTTCAGAGAAGTGGCACCCTTTGTCCCAGTCAGAAGCCCCACGGCGTCAGTGCTCAGGCCTGGACGCTGCCTGGTGGGCACAGGCCCGGGCCGTGGGCACGGGGGCTCGGATGACCAGGTGGAGTCCTGCAGCTCCTCACAGGCTCCCGCAGGGCCCCGCAAGCCCGTGTCCCCTTCCGAGCTGCCATCTGGTTGGCGTTCCTCCATCGGGCTGGACAGGCATCCCGGGAACTTCCCGCGGACCCCCGGGTCTCCCCCGGAGGAGCAACTGGTCTCCGAGAGGAAGGCGTTTTCCAGAGAAAGACGAGCGAGCAGGATAGGGAACGCGCCAGTAGGTGGTGGAACAGCCTCTGGACGACCGTGGGTGTGCGCCTGCTGTTTCCGCTGCGGCGAGGAGGGCGTCCAGACTGTGCGCCAGGACCCACGAGCGTGCGCCTGACCTGCCCGCTGCCCTCTGCGCCCGACCTGGTGGGGCCGAGCCTGCCTCTCCCACCATCCATGCCGCGCGCGCTCAGGTCCTTCTGGTTGGTCTCTTTCGCGTCGGGCGGAACGTCGTCTCTGCCTTCCTTCTGCCTAGAATGTTCCTTCTGATGCTCCTCCTTTCCGTCTTGGCACCAGAAGTCCCCTCACGGAGCACTTCTCGGACGCTGTGAAGGTGGCCTCCCGCGTCACTCTCCCCTTTACTCACGGCCTTCATTTCTGTCGTAGCCTTTTCTGCCTGAAATCATCGCTTTGTTACGTATTTTGTTGCATGTTTCCCAGGCGGGAGGGACCTTGTCAGCTCCGGTCACCACTCATCAGCCCTGAGTGGACACTGCCAGGATCTCAGCACATGACTGGTGACACTCCCGTGAACGACTGAAGGAGCCGGCGTCGGATGAGGAAGTTCTGTGCCAACTTCTGTCCTCCCAGAGTGGGGGAGGCGGCTGCTCCCACATCGGGGCGGGGGGGTGGGGGCGGTGAGGAAAGGGTCAGCCCCGTCCCCGGGATTTCCCCAACCCAGTGCTGCGTCCGCCAGCCTGGCTGTCCTCCTTTTTTCTCTGTCCTCTTCCCTCCATCTGTCCTGTGCCTCCCATCCCCACCCTGCTACTCCCAGTCCTTGGCGGAGCAGCCTTTCTGCCCACCCTGACGTCACTGAAGGTCCCTCTAAACCCACCCTCCAGACTCCAGATGGGGTCACACCGGCACCAGCCTCCTCGGCCCTGGGGAAACCCCGCTTCCTGGTTAAGAAGAAAACTTGATGTTGATCCTCCTGGGCCTTAGCGCAAATTTGATGTTTGTGAGGCTGAAAGTAACTATTTTCCCCAAAGAAGTGTGCTCGTAAGTGTAGAGGCAGAATTCCAGGCAGTCAACTCAGGTGTGTAAAATAACTTGATTCCTTTAGAACTATAGTTTTCCTCCAGAGCCTTCACTCTGCCTAATGGCAGAAAAAGACAGATTCAGTTCCGGGTGAATGGCGTCCGTCAGGGTGTGAGATTCCTCTTCTAGGCAACACAGGGCTTTCTCCGTCCTCTCTCAGGTGCCTCTAGGCGGCAGGTTGACATGGGGTCAGGGTGGGACCCTCAGTCGTCACGTCCTGTGCCGACGTCTGCTGACCACGCACGTCCCCAGTCGGGGTCTGGTCCTCCTGGTCAGTGTGCCTGACCTCACGTCCCCTGACCCAGCACGTGTCCCTGGTGCCCCATCCCTTCTGTGGGACTCGGTGCCACAGTGCCCCCGCCTCCCGCTTATCGGGATGTGCAAACCCAGAGGGTCTCTCCTGGGTCCTCTCTACCCTGAAGCCCCATCTGCCAGCTCTTCTCCCCCTGCCTTCGCTCTGGCTGTGCGCGGTCCCCTGAAGCCACTGCTACCAGAATCCCAGGTGGGAAGCAAACCCAAGTCCCCTGTGTTCGGGCCTCAGATTTTGGGGTGAGGGGGGTGTCTGCCGTTCTGCCTTTCAGAGCTGGTGTGGGGGAGGGTGCTGGGGGAGGGCCTCTCAGACCCTCCTCTCGTCTCCTCTTTCTTTCAGATTTCTCTTCCCCAGCCCAGAGATTGCCTTCCCCTGTTTGGGGTGGGAAACTTGAGCCTCGGGTCCAGGAGTGAGGGTGTCACAGTGGGGCCGGGAGCTCCTCGCCTGCGGTGACGCGACCTCATGTGACCCCGGCCACCAGTCACTATCTCACATGGGACTTTGCTGATCAGGCAGGAGGCGGTTTCTGTGACGGGCCGGGTGTGCACAGAATGGTCGGAGGACTGCAGATGAGGATTGGCCACGGGCCTCACCTGGATGTGGGGGGCGGGGGACTTCCATTCTCTGAGTCCGCTCGTAATTATGTGTCTGGAAATTGGACCAGCACAGCCCGTCCCCAAGCTCTGCTGTCCCAGCCCTGGCCGAGCCTCCCGCTCCTCGTGACCCGAGATGGCGCACGCTCACCCATGACCGTCGGGGGAGGGCAGAGGAAGGAAGGGCGGGCTTCAGGGGCATAACCAGAGGCACCACGAGTCCCTTCCTTCCTCATGCCATTGGTGGAAACTGTCTTGTGACACAACCTTCCTGCGAGGGAGGCTGGGAATTGTAGTCTTCATTCTGGAAGAAAGTGTTCCTCTAACCCCAGGGGCTCAATTGCTCCAGCCCACAGGATGGACCAGGGGATGTTTCCAAGCCCCGAGGGCCCTCTCCGCGTGTCACTAGATAATCCGAGATGAAGAAGGCGGACCTGAGACCGCGACGCCAGCCGCGTGCAGGTGCTCGCCCACGATGTTAGGAAGAGATCAGACCGGTGCCTTCAGACAAGCTGGAGTTTGGGTCCGTGAGATCGGTGAGTCATTGGCTGATACAAATCTCAGTCCGCAAACAAAAAGACAGCAGCTCCCGCTGGAAGGGAGATGGAAATCGCCTCTTAAAAGGTTTGCGCCACAGCAGGCTGACGAGTCCGCGGGATGCCTGATGACATCTTAAATGGCGCCAGCGCTGCTTCGCTCTCTTCGACAGTCATCGCTCTCGTATTTGTCACGTGACAGTCACGTGATGCACTTCCTGGGACCCGTGTGTCAGCCGTCCTTCCTCTGCCGTGTAAATCCAACACGCTCTTCCCTCAGACAGCCTTTCCCTCTCGCGGGTGACTCTCGCCGTGGGGCAGGCGGGATGCTCCGTCCCCCCACCCGCGGGGATCCTGCCAGCCAGACGCCGCTAGTCTGTGCGCACCTGACCCAGACCGCGTGCGGGCAAGTCACTGTCTGAAAGGACCGGGTCGCGCGGCCCGTCTTGCCGAGCAGTGTCGTCCGGCTGAGCCATTTGTGAACGCGCAGTCCTCAGAGCTGCACACGTACCTCAGTCCCGACTGTGCGGGAGGACCAAGCCTCTGTCCCTGTGAGTGATTTTCCTGCACGGTCGCCTCTCACTTGCCTTTCAGTTCTAGGAACGCTTGTCCACCTGAATGTCAGATAAAGACAGGATCGTCCCAAAGATACAGCCCTGGGAATGCAGTCACGTGTTCCCAGCATTCAGGCATTCGTCTCATTTTCCTGAACAAGCATCGTTATTTGTGCAGCCAGACACCTGAGCCTGTTCGTGGAGTGGCGGTCCCTGAAAGGGCCCAGACACAGCCAGACACCTGGGCCCAGATCTGGGGTGACGATCTAGAAACTCGACACCCAGGTGTGTTTCCAGTTACTCCTTTAAGTGATTCTGCCTGCTTGGTACATTGCTCTTGGATTCAATGAGGAAAGAGTTGGAGCCAGAGAGTCAGCAGTCTCTGGCTCATTCTCCGGAACGGTGAGAGGACATCGGGGAAGCAATAGTGTCAGTCTGACTCACACGTTAACATTGACGAGCATTCAGTGGCCCCCAAGAAGCACTGACCCCATACCTGTTGGGGTTCAAGATGGACCAAAGCAGTCGGAGCGCTTCCTTGGTATTTTCCAAGGGGGAACACACACGGCGTGTATTTCTGTAGTGGCCGTGGCCCGAAGGCATGAGGCTCAGGGTCTGTGGACCCCCATGTTTCCCACCACCCGGAGAGGCTGGCCCATCCTGGGAGAGAACGGAGCTGGAGCCGGGAGTGAGGGGACGGGAGGATGTTCGGTTGTGTGGTGTCTGCTGCTCCCGGAGCTCACGCCTCTCTGCCTCCCGTAGTGCGATGGCACACCTGACTCAGGTGGGATCCGGGAGGGACCGGATGGCAACCCGACACGGATAACCGAAGAGTCCAGAGTTGTCAGGGGTGCAGGCAAGTGAAGGGGACCCGCGCACTGCCAGAGCAGCCCTGGGCCTCGCGAGAGCCGGGAGTCTTTATCCTGGTCCTGTCTGCTTGATAAGGTAAGAGCAAGGTTTCTGGCGGCCAGGGAGCGGTGTAGCCCCGGGAGAGCGGCGGCAGGCAGATCTGTGACCTTCGAGAAGCGCGGCCTCTGCCAGAGCCACAGGCCAGCAGGACAGAGGCAGGAGAAATGCCCCAACTTCCCTCTCCTCCTGTCCTCCAGTCTCCTCAGACTCCCTCAGCTGGCTGAGCCATCCAGAAGGTGAGGAACTGCGTTCAGGCAGACTTGGGACCGGCCTCCCTGGACAGATCAGGGCAGGAAGGGTGACGAGTGGAACATGAGGGGCGCCCAGAGAACAGCCAGCTCAGCACCTGTCCTCGTGGTCCTTGACCAACAAATGCCCTTGACCTCCGGCATTTGGAGTTCTGTTTCTTTTTTTTTCTTTTCTTTAATGTTTATTTATTTTTGAGAGAGAGAGTATGAGCAGGGGAGGGACAGAGAGAGAGGAAGACACAGAATCCGAAGCAGGGTCCAGACTCCTAGCTGTCGGCACAGAGCCCGAGGCGGGGCTCGAAGCCACGAACCGTGAGCTCGTGACCTGAGCCAAAGGCAGACGCTTACCCGACTGAGCCACCCAGGCGCCCCTGGAATTGTGTTGCTGTCACCCTGTCACCTGAAACCAGTTCTGACTATTTGGTCTATTTCCATGACTCTCTGTGGGGCCACATTCTGATCACGGACCGTACCTAGCTAGCCCAGCTAGCCCAGGGCCTGGTACACGGTACGTGCTACTAACATTCACTGAACGGCTGCTTGGATGGACAGTGAAATCTAATGTAGATGCTACGGGGAAAACTAGTCTGATGGATACTCCCTGCCCCGGTGGTATCACCTTCCTGCTCCTTAGGTGAGAAAAGCTTCCTTCACGTGCTGCTGTCACAGGGCTGGGGAGACGTCGGGCCATAGTCACAGAGCCTCTCCGTTGCACAGACCGCTGCCCAGCAGGGCACCGAGCTCTTAGCGGTTCTTCGGTTACTATGTTAGGGAAAAGAACAGAGGGTGTGAGTGACTGCTTCCGTGTCGACGGGAAGCCACGTGCGCCTCCTACAGAAGTGCCACCCACACTAGGACTTCAGGAGGGCAGCCGCGTCACGACAGGAGCGTCGGACACGGTGGCACCTCGTTCCCCGGCCCCACTCATCCCTAACCAGACTAGGTGTGTAGGTCTGAGCCAGCCTCAGGCCTGGACACCAGCCACCTGTTTGCGCGGTGGACAGATCCACCCGTTGGAAAACAGGCTCAGCCTGGCTGTGCTCCTGGAGCTGCGGTACGTGGCACCGTGCCTTTCGGAGAAGCGCGGCTGGGGCCGGAAGAGGACGGACGCATCTGTTCGGTTTCAGGGTAAAAGCTGGGAGAAACGCCGAGTTCACGACAGGTGGCCCTGGTTCCCCTGGGGAGTTACGGTTATCGGGAAGGAGTATTGATGGCTCTGATGGCGTCTGGAGTGTGTGTGGTCACGGTGTCTGGAGAGCCTCGACCAGTCCTCCCTGGCAGCTCCTCTGCCAGAGTGACTGTTTGCTGTGGAAACTTCTCCACACCTGGATGGCCTGTGACCCAGGCTCCCCTCCCCCTCCCCCACCACCACATCGGGACAGTAATGCCCTGGGCCCAGTTCCCTCTAACTCATGCTTTTTGCATTAGGAAGGATGCCTCTCTTGCAGAGAAACGATTTATCCCCAGCACGTTTTAGCGGGAACCTGCCCGGCACGCTCTTCCTTTTGCATGCTAAGCAAGATGGTTTGAGCTCGGCTCAGGACCGATTCCAAGGGCCGCTGAGTGCCAGGCATCTCTCTGTGAGGACATGTGGTCAACCTGGCAGTGCTCCTCAAGCCACAGGTCTTCGGGCTGTTGTCCTCTGGACTGTGAGCTGGCCCGGGCAGGGGGCTGTGGGTAAGAGACACAGGGAGACGTAGAGGCCGTGCCTGGAGGACTTTGGAGCGTATCATGCCAGGCCCCTCCGGGTGCGAGAGACAGAAAACCCAGGGCAGACTGGCCTAGAGAAAGTAGGAGATTTACCGACTCATCTGACTGAACAGAATCCAGGACTTCAAAAAGTTAGATTCATGGACAGTTTTCTCTGTCCATTTTATGGCTTCATCTTTGTATTGGTTTATATAATGCCAGCTGCTCCCTGAAGGTGGCTGCTGTGTTAGTTAAGAATAGTCCCTGTCTGGGCGCCTGGGTGGCGCAGTCGGTTAAGCGTCCGACTTCAGCCAGGTCACGATCTCGCGGTCCGTGAGTTCGAGCCCCGCGTCGGGCTCTGGGCTGATGGCTCAGAGCCTGGAGCCTGTTTCCGATTCTGTGTCTCCCTCTCTCTGCCCCTCCCCCGTTCATGCTCTGTCTCTCCCTGTCCCAAAAAAATAAATAAATAATTAAAAAAAAAAAAAAAAAAAAGAATAGTCCCTGTGTTTATGTAAAGGCACCCACTGTATTAGTTTATATGGTGACAGTTCCTGTGTTTATACAGCAATTCCTGTATCAGTTTATAAAGGCAGAGCCCCTGCGGTAGTGTGTCTAACAGTCTCTCTATTAGTTTATGTAACGCCACTCTCTGCATAAGTTTATGTAATGATAGCCCCCTCACCCCCCCCCACACCATACTAACTTAAATAAACGCAACCCCTGTCTTACTTTACATAACGGGGCACCTGGGCAGATGGCCACCCCACCTCTAGGCCATCTGCCCAGGTTCAGATCCCAGAGTATAGAGGCTCCCTCTGGGACCGGCCACGCAGCTCCCGGGGCTCTGCTTGGACGGACGTGAGTCCTAGGCATACTCTGAGCCAATCACGAGAGTCCGAGAACCAGGCTCCGATTGGCCAGGCCAGGCAGCAGGTCCGAGGTGGTCCCCATCAGGGACTCTTACCAGAGAGGGCTGGGCACCGGGCAGTCACAGGGCAGAACACTGGACACTGCCTTTTCGCATCCTCTCTCCTGGCTGGCTGAGCTCCTTTCCTGGGAAAGCAGGAGCTCACAGAGAAGCTCAGACCCCGGCCTGATCCCCTGACGAGGACACAGCAGAGCTGCTTGTCCCCCAGGCTGCCTGGACCCCTGGCTGAGACCCCCGTAGGGAGAAACCTGTACAGAAGGGACTGCGTGCAGGTCAGGGCTCAGCCCCATGGCGAACTGGGGTCTCGGACACCGGTGGTCGCTGGGCACGAGGATTCCCGGGGAGGGGCGCCCTCAAGCAGGCACTCACATCGTGGACTCGGTGTGGTCCACCGTGCACATCGGCGCGGTCCAGGAGCTCGCACTGCCTGGGCCCACCCCGCCCCGCCTCAGGATCCCCATAGCTGTTGCCCGAGCCCAGGGCCCGCGGGAGTCCCCTCCAGCCAGGCCGAGGTCCCCACCGCGCGTCCCGACAAGGCCCCATCGGGTCTCTCTGCGACATTCCGGGGCCAGGGTCTGCAGGGAAAAGGCCGGGCCATCAAGCGTGGGCTGGTGGGTGGCCGGGGGCTCCCTGGGGGCCCTGCACCCCGTGCCTGCGGGCACAGCCCGGCCAGGGGCTCGTGCGGCCTCCAGCCCGCGCTGCCCGCACTCCGGTGGAACCCGGGACTCGGGAGGGCGTGGGGCTCGGGAGGAGGAGCCGCTGGGGCTGTGGACGCGGTCAGCAGGGACGGGAGGACATGTGCCCTGCAGCTCCCCTAGATGGCGGCCACAGACGTGTGACTCTGGATGTGATGTGCGACCTGAGAAGGTAACAGGTGGTGACCCTCCGACATGCAGCTCAGGGACGTTGACGTGCAGATACAATGGACCGTCGGACGTGGGGACCCAGGACGTGAGGTGGGCTGCAGGGCTCTGAGAAAGCACGTGGACAAGGTGACACGGAGGTGTGACGTGCAGCTCGGACAGACGGCATCGGACAGCTGATACGGGACGCGAGGGGAGACGTGCGGCTCTGAGCGAGGACGCTTTGAGGGCCCACTCCACGGCCCGCCCAGCCCCAGGCAGGAAGGCGCCGGGGGAGGCGAGCCCGGGGTGACGGGGAGGGGCCGTGGTGGGGACAGCAGGTCCTAGGGCTGCGCTCTGAAAGGGGGCCTGGTCAGGCCGGTGGCCGGTTCGGGTGTTGGAGAGCCCGGGCGGCTTGCGCCCAAGGAGAGAGGGTGGCAGAGTGGGTGTCACCGGCCGGGCAGGCGCTGCAGGCGGGGGAAGAGGGGAGAGGGCAAAACCGCCTGGCCGGTGATGTCACATGAGCACAGGCCAGGGACACCAAGCGGCATCGGGACGTGGATGGCTTGAGAACGAAGAGACACGGGAGAGAAGCAAACGGAGGTGCCGGGCGTCCGCAGTTTGGTCCTGGACCGGAGGACAAGGAAGGAGGATCGAGATACGTGGTCAAAGGGGTTTGTCCGGAATGGAGGGGAGGGCAAGTCCCGGCCTGCGGTGGGACCCACACCTATGAGCCCAGGGCGTGCCCTCCCGTCGTTGTACGGGGCTTCGCAGAGAAACACTGCCCCAGGTTTCAGGGACAGTGACAACGACCAACCAAGTGATTTTTAGGGCAATGTGCAGAATTGTTCAGACTTTCTCAAGCAAAACGCAGCCTTTCAGTCGCAGCCATTGTGCCTGGAAGTGAGGGAAGGGGATGGGGGCAGAATGAGTTCAGAGGAGGGCAGAGCTGTTGTGATCAAGTTGCAATGAGAGATTGAGATTTGGACGGTCAGTGCACTGGGAGCGATTCTGGAGGTGGTGTGCAGTCCAGGCAGCAGGTGGCAGTGATGGGAATGGGGTAGCAAGGGAGACCGGGAGAAATGGATGCTGGAAGCATCTGGAAGGGCGTATTTTGGGAGTAGATTGAGCAGGACTGGGTGGAATGTGGGGGTGGCAGCAGGGAGAGCAAGGTAGGAGAAAGCCTGGGAGTGAGCAGAATTCTGAATTCAAGCAACTTGGGGGTGGTGTCGTTTTGCTGAGATGCAGGCTGGAAGAGGACCTGTGTGGAGGGTAGAGTTTGGTGTTGGCCGTGTTAGGTTCGGGATGTCAGGAGCGATACTAAAATACTTAATAGGCGATATTTTCATGGGAACCTGCTAATAAGAAGGGGCACTTTCCAATCGGGACAGGTGTGATTCAGTATGGAGTTTCCTCCTGGAAATCCTGGTGTGACATTGAGGAGGCCCTGTGTCATCAGGAAACTCTGGACTGATGTTAGGACTGAAACCAAACAAGTGCAGGGGCCGCTGGGATATGGGTGATGTTCACTGCCTGAAACCGGATATTTCCAGGTGTGTGGAAAGGAAAGTCAAGAGATCTAGGACCGAGTTCTTGGAGCACGTTGACACTGAGAAATCAACAAAGGATTAGGAGCGAGCGAAGACTGAGCCTGAGGGGTAGGTAGAGCGTGGGTGGTGAGTTAGCGGGGAAGCCAGGTGACAGACATGTTCAGGAGACTGGCCAACTGAGTGGGACTCTGTTAAATGCAGTAGGCTGGCCACTAGGAAACTGTTGGTTTGGTAACATAGGGGTCCCTGGTGGCCTTGACAAGAGCGGTTTCAGCAGTGGCGTGGGGATTAGGCACTTGTCCGGAGAGGGAGGTGAGGATACAGAGACAGTCACCATCGACAGCCGTGGGAAGTAGGGTGGGAGCTGGAGGGAAGCCGTGGGAAGTAGGGTGGGAGCTGGAGAGAGAGGAGACATCCAGGAGAGTGTTAGCATTTTTAAGATGGCGGGTAAGGAGGTGTGTTCGTCCACTCGTAGGACAGATCCAGAAGAGAGGGAGAAGCTGACACCAATGCAGTGGAGGGGAGGGTTACCGGAGGAGGGTTTGGGAGGAGCAGGATAGGTGAGGCCCCACGTATGAGTGAGGGTATGGATGCTGCGAGCGGAAGCACACAGCAAACATTGCAGGGAGAGCAGGTGGAGGGCATGGGTGCACAGGTGGGTAAATTGGAGCTCGGTGGAGGGGAGAAGCTGCGGACAAACTGTTTCCTCCATGAAATATGAGGCCAGGTAATCAGCTGAGAATGGAAAGAGAAGGTGAGCTTGAGGACAGAAGGCAAAGTGAAAGCATGATTTTTGAGGATGGAAATGCACCTTGCCAGAGCAGTGCAGTGGCGCAATTTGAGACCCAAAGACTTGATTTTACGATGAGACCAGTGAGCACAGAGCACGCTTCTCCTGCAGCCACGCTTGGCTCTGGGGCAGGTGCACGTTCAGTGGGGCGTTGGTTTAAATCAAGTTCTGTTTTGCCTGGTGACAGCGTGGAGGCGGGCGGCGGGGGGGTGCAGGGGAGCTGATGCTGTTGGATGAGCGCTGGATCCAAGGTGACTGGGCAGTGCGGGCACAGGGGAATGTGGACAGTGAGAGCACGGTGGCCCTGATGTTCTCATGCGGACCACGTGGCCGGAGACTCTGGACTGAGGGCACTGCATCATGTGGAGTGAAGGGTCCCAGGTGGAGTAGTGGCCAACAAGACGCCGGAGGTGGAGAGATTATTCGGGATGGCAAGATCGTAGGAGGTGGGGTGAGGGTGAAGGTCATCGGAGGGGCTAATGTCAAGGAGTGAAGGCCAGCAAATGTCAAGGACTGTCCACTTTTCACTTGGGGAAGAAGGATGGGCGGTGACGGCAGGCCAGGGGGCTGCTGAGCTGTGTCGTGATCCGTTGCTGGTTGTCTAGGTGTGTTCACTTCATGACCATTCACCAGGTGGTTAACTTAGGACTCGGGCACTTTGCTTTCCGTTATAATTCAGTACAGAATTAAAACCGTAAACAAGAAAAAGTGAAGGAATACCAAGACAAGTGATATAAATTATGGTGCACATTATTATAGTTGTTCCTTTCCCCCGCTTCATCTCTGCACTTAATTTCTTCCTGCACACACTGACACAGATACCTAACTGTGAACCTCCTGAATTTTTTTTAAATATTTGTTGTTTCATTTCTTATAATTAAGTCTTTAATCAGTTTTTCATTAGTAGCATCAACAGGGGATTACATTTAAAATGGAATAATTTTAACCTCCAAATACACACTGATCTGTAATAGTTCTATTTGCAGGGTGACTTGAGAATTTATTTCACAAGTCAACTTCTAGCCCAGCCAGGTGGCGCATTCAGTCCAGGGAGACAGGTGTAAGGTTGTTTTCTTCCAGGCCTCTCTGAGACATGTCCCTGGAGATCCTGTGAGGGATGTAAATTCTAGGCCCTTTGTGAAGGGAAGGTGGGCCCCCACTGGTCAGGCACGTGTTCCCCCTTTGTCCTTGTCCAGATGGCCCCAGCATGGGGCTCCCACGCTCTCCTGCTGTGTCTGGGCTCAGGGAAGACAAAGGCCCCTTTGTTCCTCCTGGGGGCCCCAGAGGTTGGGTGGGAGTGGCTGCCACTGGGCGAGCTCCGTGCCCAGCCCCAATGCAGGCTGCTGGCTGATTTACATGCAACGTCACCCCTCTGGCTTCCTCAGTGGCAGAGATAGCCTGGCCTGCGGCCGTGACAGCGTTCAGAGGGGCAGCCGAGCTCCCTTTTCTGGAACCCAGAGTCTCCCAAAGCTGGGTGGCCCCCGCTTTCCCTGAGAGCTGGAGGCAGTCGTGCTCCACGACAAACGTGTTTGAGATGCACGGCCCCCCTCACACGTGCAGAAGACAATTACTCTCCTCCCTCTGTAATCGACTGCGTGGTCTCTAAAAGTCCCATTTTCCCCCTTAATTTGGTCATCATGATTTTTACCTTTATTGATTTTCTTCAAGGGAACCCAATCACTTGGGTTTAAAACAGTCCTTTTGAGAGAATTTCCAATCAGGATTAAGGTTTAGATTCAAGTTCCAACGCCAGATCAGGCTGCTCTGTCTCCCAGCTGTCATCTCCTCTGCTGCTCTTGGGAATAAAAGTGAACAGCGAACGGGGGTGCAGGGATGGGGAACTTTTTGGGGCTGCCAGATGGAGCACATGACTTCCATTTACATTCGAATTCCCGGAAGCTTATTTTTATTATAAATATGTTCTAAAAATGTCACAGAACATTTGTGTACTAACAAATGCGTTATTAGCTTACAGTGCAAATTTAATTGCACGTCCTTGATTTGCTTCAATCAGGCAACCATACCTCACCCTCACCTCTGTTGACATTGCTCCCAAACCTCCTGGCTGCACGGGGTCATCTCTGGCCCCCTGGAGCTTGGACATCAAGGCCAGGAGGGTCCGAGTCACCACCCTCCCCTAACACGGAGCCTGCACTGCTGACCTGCTGGGGTGGAAGAACATTCTGGGGGAGGCAGCAGGCAGCTGAGACGGGTTGATGTGGCACACGAGTGTCTCCCTTGCTTGAGGTTCTGGTGAAGCCTCTTTGATGGGCACCCCTCTGATTGGGCCCCCTCCGGGGGGTGGGCACGTCCGTCTTGAGCTCAGTATCTGGCAGTCTCTGCCTCTCTGGGTGGTGGGTGTGGGGCTGGAGCGCCTCTCCCAGGAGCTGTGGGGCAGACTGACCTGGGGTGATCAGGCCACTTGGAGAGAAGAGGTGGGTCATGGAGGTCACAGTGAGTGGCACACCCTCGTGTTGACCTCCCCTTCAAGACGCCATAGCTCTTCAGGAAGCCTGCACAGCCACTGCCCTTGGGTTTCTCAGGAATGCGGCTGGGACGGGGTCAGAGCCCAGGAGGCGTGTGGGGCTCAGGGAGCAAGGTGCAGAACGGGGTCATCCACGGAGAGCTGAGTCAGGGCAAGACGGGGACATGGGGTGGAGAAATGTCATGGCTGGGGCCGTGTTTGGCCAGAGGTCAAACCTGGCTGATTTCTCATGGCCATCGTCAAAGCCTTGCCCTGGATGCCTCTTGATCCCCCTTCCGATGTGGGTTTCAGTGGTCGACTTTGAAACCCCAAAGCTGGGGATGTTCCCTGGGGACGCTGCTGACTGGGGATGCGTGCAGGCTGAAGGAGGCCAACAGGCCACACAGCTGCCTCTCGTTCTCCACGCTGGCCGAGTGTCTGGCGTGGGCTCACCCAGCGTGAGGGACTCCGGCAGATGTTTGCACAGCCATGCTCAGAACAACACTGTTCCCAGTAGTTAAGAGTGAAAGCAACCCCAGTGTGCACCGATAGGCAAACAGATGAGCGAAACCGGTCTGTTCGTGCAGTGAGACGTTATTCCGCCTTAAAAAGGAGGGAGAATCTAACAACCCGCTACAGCGTGGACGAGGGATGGGGACGCGACGCTGAGTGAAATAAACCAGTCACGGAAATGGAAGGACTGTGTGATTCCACTTCTGCAAAGCACTCTAGCTGTCAGACTCACGGAGACAGAGCATAGGTGGTGGGCGCCGGGCTTGGGGCGTCCATGTTTAAAGGGGACAGAGTTCCAGAGTTCTTGCAAGATGACAAGAGTTCTGGTGGTGACAGTCCCCAACGTGAATTCATGTAATACCGCTAGACCGCATGCTTGAAAACAGTGAAGATGGTAAATTTGTATTACATGTATTTTGCCCCAATTAAAAATAATTTTAAGGGACGCCTGGGTGGCTCAGTCGGTTAAGCATCTGACTCTTGGTCTCAGCTCAGCTCATGACCTCAGAGTTGTGAGTTCAAGCCCCATGTTAGGTGTGGAGCCTACTTAAAAAAAAATAATTTTTTAATGTTTGTTTATTTTTGAGAGAGAGAGAAAGAGAGGCAGAGAGGGAGACACAGAATCTGAAGCAGCTCCAGGCTCCGAGCTGTGAACACAGATATGTGTACAAGGCTTTCACACAAGATCTTTTGACACAAGATATGTCAGTACATTTATGTGTACAAGGCTTTTAATTTTATTTCCTCCCTACTTTTATCCATTTTCAAACATCTTACAACGAATCGCTGTAATAGGGAACTAAAATGTTGGCAACATTGTGTGAGGTCACATGGGAACGTCCTCTGTGTCGAGAGTGTGTGAGGGCCGTGCTGGCCGGGGGACCACAGCCGGAGTCCCTTCCTGACAGAGCAGCAGAGTGTGGAGATCCCACAGTTGCCACAGCTCAGGCGTCCCTGAAGACTGGCGCTGGCAGCCAGCAGAGACGGAGGGAGACAGCAGACAGGCGGCCGGGGCCCCGGACCCCAGCTCTCCCCTGGGCCGGCCCCTGGGTTCCGGAAAATGCTGCAAGTCCATCCTCCCTCGTTCTCGGAAGCAGCGTCGAGCTGTGCTGTCACTTCCGTCCCCGCCCGGAGACCCTGAAGGGGGAGAGCGGGCCCCAGCACAGGGTCCCAGGGAAGGGTCCCGGCTCCACCCTCCTGACCAGGGTGGCGCCGCCGGGGAGGGTGGGGTTGCCCAGCTGGCGCCGTCCTCGCCACCCAGGACCTTACATTGTCCGGGCCTGGGCGGCCGCGTTCCACCCACCGACCAGACCCCGAAATGCCCCGCTGCCTCAGGTTGCCCCAGACACAGAGACAGCGACCCTTCGTGACGGGGCACAGGGGTCACCGTGACACTTGTGGGAGCAGGCAGACCCACCGTGCCTCTCTCAAAACATAGTTCTCAAAGCCAAGCCTGTGGTTCGGTCTCGCCTGATTTTTTTTTTTTAAGTTTTATTTTATTGTTTGTTTTGAGAGAGAGAGAAAGAGAGAGAAAGAATCCCAAGCCAGCTCCGCACTCAGTGCAGAGCCTGACTCGGGCTTCGAACCCACAGAACTGTGAGATCATGACCTGACCCGAAATCGAATCAGATGCTTAACTGACAGCCCCCCGGGCACCCCGGCCTCGCCTGATTTAAGTGAATCGTCAAAAACCTTTGTGTTTGAGCTTCTCTCCAGCAGCTAACTGAGGGGAGTGCAGTGACCGGGGTCTTCCTGAGGGACCCTTCCCAGTCCACAACCCACACACCCTTCTGCTTGGCTATTTTGAAAATGGCCACCCGTCACACGCCCTGCACACACATGTGCACACACATGTGCACACACAACACACACTCAATTCTCGGCCAAATAATTTAGTATCCAAGCTGTGACAATTTAGGGACCGAAAGGGGCCACTCTGGCCATTCATGCCATGTCCACAGGTGCCCACAGGACTGTCCCGGGAGTGCGTCATCCAAGAGGGTCCTTCATGCTCGGGTTCCTGCTTTTCTCTCAAGACATGTTTTCACCCCTCCCTCTCTCGTTCCAGCCACACCAACCTTTGCCTGCTGCCTCAGAGCCTTTGCGGGTGCTCTTCCTGTGACCCGAGCCACCCTCTCCTCCCCAGGCTCATTTGTACTTGTGCTTTAGGCCTCCACTGAAACGTCGCTGCCTGGGAAGCGTGTTCACAGCCTCTCCGTGTCCACCCTTCCCTTTTACGCTTCCTTGAGGGGCTCGCCTGATTCCCGCTCTAGCACACATCGCAATTCGTAATGACGTATTTGTTTACTGGGATGATTTGTTCAGTGTGGAACTCCTGTGGACCATGAGCTCCATGCGGGCAGGGGCACTGGTGTCCAGCACAGCATGACCACTGGACGTTCAGTATTTGAATGACTTCGTTACGACACCTTTGCTTAACGGGGGGAGAAACCGAGGCCAGAGAGAAGGAGATCAAGCCCCTGCAGTCTGATCAGGTCACATCCTAAGGATCGACAAGACTCTCTCCTTTGACCCAAAGATCGCTGTGGATCTTCCTGCCTCCGCTTGGACCCCTCACGGACTGTGCAAGAGTCCAGGCTCCTTCCCTGGAGAGCAGTAAATCCGCCCTGACTTGGGCAGAGCAGCCCCACGCATCACCCTCTGCCCTCTACTGGGCGTGTGTGCAGGGGGTAGGAAACGTGGTCTCTACCTCCACAGGAGAGCTGCGAGACAGAAGACTCTCACCGAGGCCTGGCTCTGGTGATGAGATTTGGGGCTCAGTCCCAGCCCGCGTGCTGGGTGGGAGGCATGTTCTAGTCCCTGGAGGACTGGCATTAATGCCAGCACCGAGCTCCGATTCAGTGCCCTCAATCCCCCAGGGCTCCTAAACTGCAGGACATCCCATCCAATAAGCCCAGAATAGCAGGGGGGTTAATGAGCCTGCGAATGAGTTTATCTTGGCAGAAAACACAAGTGCAGAATAATGGCAGTGCTGAAAAGACCATTAGTGGGAACATGGAGAGAAGAAACTAAAATCAACACAGACTCCCCTGCGAAATCCCCCGGAACCCGCCTGACCGCTGGTCCCGCAGGAGGCACACAGGTGGCCCAGAGGGCACCGGGCCAGATCGTCAGTTGGCAACAGCAGCAGTGACCCACTTTGGGCAAGAAGCGATTTCTCTTTCCATCAACCACATCGAATCTGTCAGTTTGAAACAGTGAACGTTTTTTCCTGCCATTTGCTGTGTTTTTGCTAATTCTTTCCTTTTTCTGGTAAGTGTACTAGCTCAGGCCTAGTTCAGAAGCAGTGACAGAATTCTCACTCACACTGGGTTAAGTGAGAGATAAAGCCTGCAGACAGAGGGCTTACTGTAGACCACAGCAGTGTCTGGGTGTCCTGTTTTCTGTCTCGTCTCTGCTTGTCTCCTCTGAGCCGGGATTTCCTTGCAGGGCCGGGAGCCAGGGAGGGAGATGTTTAGTTGCGGCCTTGCCTGTGACAACAAAGCCTGCCGGCCTCTCCTGCTGGCCCTGCCCGCAGAGGTGTTGGCGGCCTCCGGCCCCAAGGAGCCCCACATGATTTCACGTGGGCAAAACTGCCTCTTGATAAATTCTGCACAAAGTGTCCTGCTGGCCTGGGAGGGGAACATGGCTTTCGTGGTGCCGATGAGTCCTGTGTGGAGAGAAGTCTGTAGACGCGTGAACTCAGATCTAATTTCCCAACCACGCGCCCTGACCTGGGCTTTCGGTAACCTGCTAAAATGAACGCGTTTTCCTTGATTTGCAAATTAGTGTGCTAGGATGAGTCAGGGAAGAAGCTGTTGGGAACGGTTGTTAGAAGTGCTATTTCAAAACATGGTGACATCAGACAAGGCTCCCGCTCACTGCACAGTTTGTTTATAAATGCTGGAGAGCGGCGCCCCCGCCCCCAGGATGCCTCAGAGACCCCCTACTTCCCTCCATGGACCAGACTTGGCACCCCAAATTTTGTGATCATGGAACGCCTCAGGTCGTTCCCTCCGGGGGCTCCAGCAATTTCTCATCCACATATGGAAACACCCAGATGGTGTCCCATGGCCTGCGGGGCCCTACGTGGCGTAGCCCCTGCCTCTGCCGTCGGTGCCCGTCACCCCCCTGCTAATTCTGCCTCAGCCCTTCTGACCTTCCTGCTGTTCCTTGAGCATGCCAAGCTCGCTTCTGCCTCAGGGCCTTTGCTTTTGCTATTTCACTTGCCTAAACACTGTTCCCGCAAACCCCACCCTTCCAGTTTCAACTCAGGTGTCACCTCCTCAGAGAGGCCTTCCCTGACCACCTGTCTGATGCATCCTCCTTCACTAAGTCACACTCACATCGCCCTTTATCGTTTTCTTCAGCATACCTGACGCTCTCGGAAATTATGTGCCTGTTTGTTTAGACTATAGTTTCTGAGTCCACTGATTCTGGAACCGTTTGCCCTCTCTGAATGTCAGTAGCACCACTTCCTATGTGGCCTTGGAAAAACAGCTTGGCTTCGCGGTGGCTTCCTCAGTTTTTCATTCATCCGTTGGGGATAATGAGAACATCTGCCTCGGGTGTTGATGGCACCAGTTGAGTGATTTAACCCAAGCGAGGGGTTTAGAACAGTGTCTGGTGCATATAAATGCTATGTAAGTGTTTATTGTACGATTACTTCATCTGTGGCTTCCCCTGCCGCCGTTCCCGCTACCACCGCCGCCACCGTCCCCACCATTATCGGCACCACCGTCACCGTCACCGCCACCGTCCCCACCACCATTATCGGCACCACCGTCGTCACCACCACCACCATCATCGTCACCACCGTCGTCACTGTTTCCTCCCAAGAACGTAAACCCGGGGACAGCACTCTGCCAGGGTCTGGGACGGCGGCTGGCGCGTGGCAGGCAGGGAAGTATTTACGGACTGGACGTGTAGTTACCGAATGTACACTTGCAAGTAGCCCGTTGCAGTGGGGCTCGGCCGCAGCGCCAGCTTTACACGGAGCGCGCTGCCGACTGCCAGAGCCTGGATGTTACGGGATCAAGAACACAAACCAGCCTTCTGCCCACGCTGGATGCGTTTCCAGCTTTGCCTGCGCTCCTGGCTCCTCTGAGTCATACGGGCTCCGTGTTGCCTCATTGACTAAGTGTCCAGGCAGATTAAACGATGGCTTACGCATCAATACCGTCGTGCCCTGGGAGAGGCCTGGGCAGGAGAGCTCTCTAAATAAAGACCTCTAATGATGAGTGTGTGACCCTGGGCAAAGGGAGGTGGGGGAGAGAGCTTCCTTTTCGTTAGCTGAGGCCAGGAGACGCCAGGCGGGAGGTGTGGGGCTGGAGCCTGCGCTGTGCTGTGAGTCACAGAAGCCTGGCTCGCCACGCCGCCCGCGGGCTCTGCTGGGAAGAGGCTTTTTGAGTGGATTTGGGAGAGTAGTCCTAAGGCCACCCAGAGCTGAAAAGGAGGCTGAGAGGCTCAGCCCCTGACTTTGAGCGCCTGCCCGGAGGGTGCGAGGGAGAAGGCGCTTGGGAGGGGCTCCGGGGGCCCCCTTGCCGTGCCTGCAAAGGGAGGAGATCCGATGATCTGCTCATGACGTGCAGCACGCCGGGTCGCAGTGGGAATTCGGGTTCTGTAATGGGAATCGTAGTCTACTAATCCAGAAGAAAGAAAATAAGAGAAACAGCTCTCTTTCCTGTTGCCATCAAAATCCATCATTTATGAAATGGTCCTTTTTGTCCAGATACTTAGCTTGTTAAGTTGCTGATGCTCATGCACCTCTTATGTACCAAAAACCGAGGTGGCTCTTTCCTCGGACAGATCTTCCATAAATTGGAAATCACATGTGCTCTCCAGGATGTCATGCGTCCTCAGGGAGACGGTCTCCTCGGGCGCAAAGTTCTCTTCGGCACACACAGATCTCCCAGCCGCTCTCTCTGTTTCGGTTTGCCCAGGAAGGTCCAGAGTTGGGGCTCAGTCTTAGCCCCATTTTCCATGAAAGAAAGGGACGGAGGGAGGGAGGGGCTCGCCCAAGATCCCCCAGCATGTTCCTGCCTGGTCGATCCTGCTAATCATCAGAAATGCCCCCGCTCACCCTCTGATGAATTAACCCACGTGGCCTTTCTTCCTTCACCCCACCAGCACTGACTTTGCAACTTTTCAGGGAAGAGTTGGTTCTGGGGAATAATTGAGTCCCACATTTTGCGTTTGACTTTGAGAGACTCACAGTTCAGATTTGGAGGACTATTTGATTAGTCTCACGCAGTTTTTGCCATCTCTGAATTCGCTAAAATCGGGCAGTCTGGATGGTGGCAAGACCAGGTTTGGGCAGCACGGCAACCCTGGTAAACAAGGTGGGACGGTCCGGGAGTGCAGGGGCCTTGGGGCATGGGAGGTGGGAGGTCTCCCCGTGTCCCCCACGCGTGCAGAGCGGGGCTGTGCCATGAAGAAGCTGCACGGAGCCCTCCACCCGCGCTCCCTGAGGGCTGGCGACCCTAAGGGGTCCGAGGCTGGAGGAGGCAGGGGAATGCCTGTGTGGGCATCGTACGCAAGGTGGCGAGTCTGCAGCGTTACGTGTATGGCCCGGTGGCCAAGGCGATCACAGAGCAGTGGGACCTTGATGTTCATGAACACGTGGACGCAGCATCAGGCTCCACCCCACCCACCCTCACGTGTTTGCTCCGCACAGACCCCCGGCTTGAGGACGACGCTTCGGAGGGAGACCACGTGACCAGGTGGACTGGCCACACAGCCTCACTGCCCTCCCACCTGGTGGCCCGATCCGGGACTGTATCCGCAACGACCCCTGACGGTCCACTGCCTGCCCTGGGCTCCCCACCTCTTCCCTGGCCCCTGGGTCTGCGGGCGGGGACGGCTTTCTGCCCTTGGCAAGTCCCTGGTGTGTCAGTGCCCCTGGCACTGTGCCAGTCCCTGTGCCCTGTCCACAGCCCCGAGGACAGCCTCTCTCTCAAACGGTGCCCGCGAACTGCCTGCGCTGATTCTCTGCCCTCAGGACCCCGACTGGAGCCCCAGAGAAAGTCCGAACCATTGGAGATGAGGCTTCTCGCCCTGGAGGAGCCGGGGCTCACGGCGGGGCTCACGGCGGACAGAGTTCCTCCGTGCACCTGACAGGTGGCCTGGGCTCACACCCAGCCAGCTCCCCTCCCCTCCTCCCCTAGAAGGGGGCTCGCAGTCACCCGAGAAGTAAAGCTGTAGCTGCCAGATGCTCGCAGTGTGAGAGGACACACTTGGGAGGGGGTGAGCCGACGCGAAGAAGCATCTACAGGGACGGCGGGGACTCGAGTCTCCGCAGTGCCGAAGCTTGGAGGACTTCAGCTCCCGGTGACACCGTGGAAAGTATTAAACATGGAGCAGAGATTTGGGGACAAAAGTCTGCATTGACCCCGCCAAGCTGTGTCTGCAGGCCACACCAGGAGACACGGGTCCCTGGCTTATGTGGGGACGCAGCCTGCGACCGAGCGCGGGGAGGTCGTCAGGGTGGCAGGGCAGAGCCCTCGCCAGCGGCCGGTCATCAGCCGGGTTGGTAGGAGATGCGTGTCCTTGGGGGATGTGCGTGTCTGTTGGTAAACGTCCTGCGAATTTGCAAGTGGGGAGGACGGTCAGCATCACAGTAATTTTCCTCACCCCCTCGTGTTAGCTCGGAGCGTTAAATAGCCTTGTAAAGTCATAGCTATTTTTAGGAAGGACAGTGTCCTTGCACAAATACAAGGATGCTTAAGAGTCAGAGCAAAACATGATCTACAGGGGACGGCGGCCTGTGCTTCCTCTCTGCCATTAAATTACTTGGCCTGACAGCACGTCCAAGTATTGAATACAGAGGTGTTGGCACCGTGTGAGCGCAGTTCCTGTAAGCCCAGTGTTGGGAAGAAAGGTCACAGAGGAAACTCTCCGTAGAAAGATGAAAGGAAACCCGGAAAGAGACCCAAATGTCCTGGCACAGCGGGGGGGGGGGAGAAGGCAGAGGAGGGAGAACATCCCCAGAGATGTGGAAGACGCGGCAGGGCAGAGAAGGCCAGTCCCCAGGACTCGGTGGGGCTTTTGCCAGGTTGGACTTGGGTTCTCACCAGGAGGTTTGCGGACGAGGGGCCACTGCTCATGGCAGGAAGTGCACACACGCCTGCCCCAGAGAGTGAGTTCTGAGTTTGCCGCGGCCACACGACCCCAGGGAGAGGCGTCGGATTCAAACATCGCTGCGTCCACCCTGACCGGGACGTCTCCCTAGCCTGCGGCCCTGTCTACGCTGACTGGGGATGTTCTCATTCCCCAGGTGTGTCTACAGTTGCCTGGGATTATTTCCTCATCACCCCCTGTGCTTTACACTGATCTGGGATGTTTCCATGGTCCTGCTGGTGTGTCCACACGGGCCTGGATTATCTCCTGACTCCCCCACTCTGCCCTCACTGGCCTAGGATGTCTCCCTAATTCTCCGGATGTATCTACACTGAACAGGGATGTTTCCTTACTCTCCCAGTGTGTGTACATTGACAAGGTTCTCGTCTCTAGTTACCTTGGTGGGACTACACTGACCTGGTGGTCTCCGCACCTCTCCTGCTGAGCCTACACGGAGCCTGCGGTGGCTCCCCAGCCCCCCGGGCCTGCACGGGCCACATGAGCTCCGTCAAGGTTTGCTGGCAAACCAGCCTGGAGCCGGTGCTCAGGGCCCCTCCCCGCCCAGCCCACAGCTCTCAGCCAGGGGCACTGGCTCCAGTCTGGAGGCGTCAGTCCGGGACCCTTTCCCGGCCTGGGAATCTGTTTCACACAAACTCTTATGTCAGCAAGTTAACAAGCCCCCGCCCCCGGGCAGGTGCCGCCTCCTGCCCTCCCCCCAGCTGGACCGCCCAGCGCGGGGCCGCCTGGGCCGGAGCCGGAGCCACAGAGCAGGGGCCCAGTGGCTGGGAGAGAAGGGCTGGCTTCCTCCACCCCGAGGACCGGCCCCGTGTCCCAGGAGGGAGCGGCGGTGCCCGTGGCCCGTGACCCAGGCACCGAGCCCGACGGAAGGGAGGTGAGGTGGGGTCAGCGGTCGAAGCGGGAGGCCTGCCTGTCCCTGAATTTCAGGCCGCAGCCCCGAGGGTTCGGGCCCCTTCCCCAGTCGGGGCCTCTGACAGCCCCCTTGAGGCCCCCCCAGATGAGGCCCCCTAAGTGTGGACCGCCCGCCCTAGTTATGGACCCCTGGGTGAGGATCCCTCGGTGTGGACCCCCCTAGATACGGACCCCAGGTAAGGTTTCCCCAGATGTGGGCTCCCAGGTGAGGCCCCTTGAGAAGCCCCTACAGGTGAGGGCCCAGAGAGCTGCCTTCGGGGGTCTGAGCTCATGGACTTGACGGGGACCAGGCCTGGCCACGCACGGGGTCTTCTGGGAGGGAGGCCCAAGCGTCCCCTGCATTCACCCTCAGGCCTGTCTCTGGGAACGGGGCTGCGCGTCTCTAGACAGTGGGGTTGGCACCAGCAGTCGGGACGCCTGGGTCCCCACGGTTCCCTGGCCTCTGTGCCCCCTGGGGAACTCAGGGCGGGTTCCGTGCATCGCCCACACCTGCCTGAGTCCCCAGGTGAGTGGCTTTGCAGCAAATGCCCGAGCGTGGGTGGGAGGGAGGGAGCCCTGCCAGGGGCGGCCCTGCGCCCTGCTGGGTGTCACCTGCAGCTCAGCCCAGGGATGAAGGGCAGGTGTGTTTGCTGTGCTCCGTGGCCTTAACTGCAGGTGTGAGCAGCAGCAGCAGGAGGAGGAGGAGGAGGAGGAGGAGGAGGGTGTGTGTCAGGAAGGAGTAAGGAGCTCCTCTGTAGGGAGAGGCTCCGGGTTTCCAGATGTGGAGCCGGCGTCCTGCCTCGGGGCCCAGCCCTCGACTGGATCACAAGGGGACCTGCGTCCTAGACCTCAGGCCGCGGGGCCGCGTTCGGGGGCAGCAGAGCCCGGCTCCAGGGCGAGGACGTCGGCCTTGCGTGATGAACGTGGGTGCAGGTTAGAAGCCGCGCCCGGGCAGAAAGCAAGCGGGCCGTGCGGCAGGACCCCCCGAGCCCCAACGGTTCCCTCTGAGCCGTCACGTGGAGCCCTGGCTGGTGCCTGTGTGGGCGCTGGGGGGTTTGCTCTGCCCCTGAGGCTGCAGGAGGGAAGGGTCTGTGGGGAGCAGGGGTCCTGGGCACCTGCCTGCTCTGGGACCTGAGGGGCTGTGGGGGCGGCTGGGAGCAGGGGTGACGGGGCAGGGGCCCCGCCGGAGAAGACCCGACTCAGGAGAGCAGGAGGTGGGGGTGCAGGATGGAGCGGTGCTGTCTGCAGGGCTGGGCCAGCAGGGAGGGGTTTCCCACCGTCCCGTGGGAGGCTGCCCGACGGGTGGTGAGCCCCCCCGTCACCGGGAGGATTCGAGCACACATGGGTGATTGGGGCTCTCCTGGCCCCGGGCTCTGAGACAGGAGCCCTGGGGGGGTGGCTGGCTGGAACGTCCCGTCTGTGGAGAGGAGCCCTGGTCGGGGATGACCCGGCCTGGAAGGCACTGGCAGGAGGCAGGACTGGGAGAAGTCTGGCCCCCAGCCCACGGCGGGGTCCCTCGGGAGGGGTCTTCCTGCGGGACAGCTCAGGATGTGCTGAGTCACCCCCTCCCTGAGCAGTTGTGTTTGGTGAATTGGGGAGGCTCGTTTCTGATTCAGGACCTGGTCCCCCCCAGCCCCCCTGTCCCTCTGTCACAGGTGGGGGAAGGGGAAGGAGGAAGCCAGGGAGCCCTGTCCCCGTGGCAGCCCCCCTTGGCATCGCCCCTGTGTTAGGCCAGGGTCCTGGTGTCTGGGAGGGCAGGTGGCCAGGGCAGGGTGTGGTCTCAGGCATGGCAGGGGATGCCACGCAGAGTGGGGGGGGCAGGCGGGGTGCTCAGGATGCTGACTGCTCCCCGTGCTAGGCAGGTGGACAGATGCAGAGATGGCAGGACACAGTGCAGCCCCAGGAAGGGCCCCCAGCCAGCCTGCAGGCCCTGCCTGGAGCGGAACCTGTTCCCTCTGGGACAGTCCCTGCACCTGGGGCCACGGCAAGGAGGGACCCCCAGATTCCCACGGGAAGTGATCCCAGCGCCAGGTGCTCGTGGTGTCGCCAGCGGGGCACGGTGGTCGGGACGGCCCGTGGGCTCTGTTGACCCCGCCAGGGTTTGTCCTGCTTGTTCGAGTCCCCGCGGGGGTGGGAGGGGGGGCCGGGGCAGGGTCATCAGGCGAGGTTCGAACACCCCTGGGTACCTGACTGAGCCCCGGGCAGGCGGTGCCTGCAGCCCTCAGGGTCACCTTGGCTTTGTGCCCCAGGAGCTGATTCTCCCAGGGGCTGGGAGCGTCTCTCCCCACTGCCTCCTGCCCAGGGCTGCCCTGACAGCCTCCGCCCAGCTGAGGGGGCCGGCGGGGGGGCTGCACCTGTGTTTGCACAGAATGACCCGAAGTGGCTGGGTATTTTAATTTAAATAGTTCAGCAGGAAGCATGGAAATCAAGCTGGGCATATTTCTGCTTAAGGACAACATATTTTAAATACTTATGGATTATTTATTCCCTTAATTCTCCTGAAATGCAACTGTAATTCCTTATTATTAGATTTTTGACGAATATTAACTTCTCAAATGAAAGTCAAGGTTCTGCTCTTCTCGGAGAGGCCGAGGGAGGGGGCAGAGTGCATCTGTCAGGCTCCGGAGGCCCCGACTCCGAGGGCAGGTCCTGGTACCCGGAGCCCCCGGGGCAGGCCCACCAGCCGCGTGGGTCTGGGGTCTTTACAGGAAGGAGCAGCGCCTCCCCTGCCCCTGAGGAGGAGAGGGAGGCAGGACTGAGGCGAGGGCACGGTGGCAGAGATGTCCCCACCCATCACGGTTCCATGGAGCAGGTCTGCTCAAGCAGAAGTTTCGGGTCTGAGCCTTAGGGGCCCGTCCGGGCCTCAGGGTGCGGCTCGCTGGGTGCAGGTCCCCGAGATCAGGTGTGAGCCCGGCCCGCTGGAGGGCCGGTGGGGCCTGAGCGGGTGCGTTGCGGGGTCAGGGGCTCCGGGGGAGCTCGGTGGGCGGCCAGCTCCGTCCTCCAGCAGCCGGCTCAGAACTGCAGTGGTCCTCGTGAGTCCCAGCCGGTACTCCCGGGCCCTCGACACTTAGCTCCGGGCAGCGCCTGTCCCACAGTCCGGCTGGGCTGTTCACCCTGGAGAGCCGTGGGCCGTGTCCTGCAGTCTCGTCCTGTAATTATCAGCCACTCAGGGACGAGGACCGGGCAGTAACCACGTGCCTCCCTCCTGAGGGGGGGGTCTCCTGTCCCGCAGCATCCTCAGCAAGGCCTGATTGGTTCCCTGGGAGAGGCCACCCTGGGGGTGCTGACCGAGCCTGCCTTGGCCTCCAGGACATGGGTCTGAGGCTCCGGGTGGCTCCGGTGGGGGCTTGGGGCTGCCCAGGGAGCTGGGCGGGTGGTCCCCGTGCAGGGGGAGCCTGGTCCCCTAGCCGGGCAGGCAGCCCCAGGTCACCAGCGAGGCCGCTGAGGCACAGGTCGGGGCCCTGGGCTCTGGCCAGGCTGCCTGGGCTTAACCCCGGGGCCGCCACCCCCTGGAGGTGAGGTTGAGGCATCCTTGATGGAGCCTGTCTGCACCTGCGGGTTCCCGCCCGCAAATGGGGGTGATGATAAACGCGTCCCCAGTTGAGACAAGGAAGTGCTCTGAGCGTGGCCTGGTGCAAGGTGAGCTCATTCAAACCCAGGGTCAAAGCCCAAAGGAGGCTCAGGCCCCGGATCCCACATCCTGTGTGCTCAGCAGGCAGTGGAGTTTCTGACTGTAACTAACACCCCCCGCCATGGGAAGTCAGGCACCGCCCACCCTGACCAGGTGCTTGTGGGGTGGAGGTTTTTTAGGGCCCTTTAAGTGCAGCCCAGCACCCCACCAGGACAGGAGTTGTTAGCCACCGGGGCTCCCCAGAGCTCCTCGGACATCCTCTTTCAAAGCCACTGCCATGTGGGGGTCACCTGGGGAGTTTCCTGGAATAGAGGCTCTGAATCAGGCGGGGTGGAGGAGGGGGGTCCTCAGATTTTACATTTCTGCAGAGCCCTTCCCCTCCTGCCGCCTGAGTTCTTCTGAGGGTCCCCCCGCCCCTGGCAAACCCCCTGCAGAGTCCCTGCTGAGCACGTGGAGGGTCACCCTGAACTTGGCCAGTCTGGCTCCAAGCTTGTGTCACCAGACAGGCTGTGGCAGTTCTCTTCAGCCAGTAGCCAGGAGGCCAGGGAGAGGCTGGTGTTGAGGATCCTGATTAGCCTTTTCTCCAGACTTCCCCGAAGTGACTTCTGGTGGCACAGGACAAGGACACCCACTCTGACAAAGTTTCCTGTTCAATTACCCTTCAGTCTCCTGATTAAGTAGCAGCCGCCCCTGGGGGCTGGCTTGACCCGACCCCTCTTTGACCCTTGCCGATCTTCAGGCGAGGTCGGGCCTCTGGCCGGTGGTGGTGTTCGGCTGGCTTTTAAATAACCTGGCTGTTTGGAGGTGTTTCATGTATCATTTCCAAGGAAGAAGAAATGAGTCATTGTTTTAAAATAACTCCTTTTCTACGGAGCAGGTTTAGGTCTACGACACAGCTGAGAGGAAGGTCCAGACATTTCCCTCACACGCAGCCTCCCCGTTACTAACGTCCACAGGACGGGATGTTTGTTACAACCGAACCTACACCACACGCCGTGACTTATCTTACCGCTCGTTGGCTCTCGGTGCTGGACAGTCTGTGGGCTCGGACGGATGTGTGACAAAATGTATCCGTCACGGCGGTGTCACACAGAGTACATCCACTGCCCTAGAAATCCTCTGTGTATCCTCCGCTCACACCTGCCCCACCGGCTGCTGCCACTGATCTTTTACTGTCTCCTTGGTTTTGCCTTGTCCAGATGTCATGCAGTTGGAATCATGCAGCCCGTGGCCTTTCCAGGGCGGCTGCTCTCTCTTAGTGATACGTGTCCAAGGTTCCTCTGCATCTCTTTGGGCCTTGATGGCTCACTTTCTTTTCTTTTCTTTTCTTCCTTTTTGAGCTTTATTGTTATAATTGACATAAAAACATTTGTGTGAACTTAAAGTGTACCATATGTTGATTTGAAACACTCAGGGGACGCCTGCATGGCTGAGTCAGTTGAGCTTCTGACTTCGGCTCAGGTCATGATCTCACAGTTTGTGGGTTCGAGCCCCCGCATCGGGCTTTATGCTGACAGCTCGGAGCCTGAAACCTGCTTCGGATTCTGTGTCTCCCTCTCTCTCTCTGCCCCTACCCCCATTTGCACTCTGTCTCTCTCTCAAAAATAAATAAAACATTAAAAAATTATTAAAAAAAGGAAACACTAAGATAATAGAAAAGCTAACAGATCCATCATATCACATAATTATCATTTCTTTTTTGTGGTGAGAACATTGAAGATCTGTTTTAACAATTTTCAAGTATGTAAAAAAGTAGTATTAACCATAATCCCCACACACAAGACTCCCAGAATTTGTCTGTCTTGTGACTGGATAAGCATTAACTCCCCATATCTCCTGCCACTGAGGCCCTGGTAAACATCCCGTGTTTCTATGACTTCGGATTTTTTAGATCCCACATACATACTTCCCTTTCTTTGTTTCGCTGTTGCACTTAGCATAATGCCCTCCATCCATGTTGTTGCAAATATCAGGACTTCTTTCTTGTGCCAGAATAACGTCCCGTTACACACGCGCCACATTTTCTCTATCCCTTCGTCTGTTGATGGACACGTAGGTTGTTTCCAGACCTTGGCTGTTGTCAATAATCTTGCAGTGAACACGGGAATGCAGATATCCCTGTGGTAATCCATTTCATTTCATTTGGAAATACCCCCCAAAGTAGAGCTGCTGGGGCGTAGGGGGGTTCTAGTTTTAACTTTTAGAGGCACGTCTGCTGTTTTCCAGAGCAGCTGCACCAGTGCGCGTTCCCACCAGCAGCGCCTTCTACACATCTCTACTGATACCTGCTGTCGTTTGTGCTTTTGTCCAAGGCCTTGCTAACAGGTGTGAGGTGGTGTCTCGTGGGTTTGGTCTCACGGCCCCGACGATGAGTGAGGCTGAGCGTCTTCTCATGCGTCTGCTGGCTGTCTGTGTCCTCCTTGGAGAAATGTCCATTCGGGTTCTCTGCCTGTGTTTTAACCAGGTTGTTTATGTGGTTGTTGTTATTTATCGAGTTGTATGCTCTTTATGTGTATTTTGGATATTTAACCCCATATCCAGTACATGGTTTGCAAATATTTTCTCTCATTCTGTGAATTGGCTTGTCAGTTTGTTGCTGGGTTTCTTCTGATGCACAGGAACTTTTTAGTTGGATGTAGACACCCTTGTTTATCTTGGGTTTTGTTGCTTGTGCTCTTGGTGTCATATCCATGAGATCATCACCAAGGCCCATGTCAAGGAGCATCTCCCTAGGATTTCTTCTAGGAGCTTTAGGGCTTCATGACTTATGGTAAAGTCTTTAATCCATTTCAAGTTAATTTTTCTGAGTGGTGGAAGATAGGGGTCCAATTTCAGAAACTGGTCCTGTCAGTGTTCAGGACTTTGGCCCTTCTAATGCATAGTGGTGTCTCATGGTGATTTCCCTTTCCCTGATGGCGTGTGATGTGGGGCATCTTCTCATGCACTTACCTGCCAGCTGTATCTCTCCTTTGGTGAGGTGTCTGTTAAGATCTTTGGCCCATTTTTTGAAAATTTTTTATTTATTTTTGAGAGAGAGAGTGTGAGTGGGGGAGGGGCAGAGAGAGAAGGAGGCACAGAGTCTGAAGCAGCTCCAGGCTCCGAGTGTCAGCACAGAGCCCGATGTGGGGCTCGAACTCACGAACCGTGAGATCATGAACTGAGCCAAGGTCGGATGTTTAACCAACTGAGCCACCCAGGTGGCTCTTTGGCCCATTTTTAAATTGGGTTGTTTGTTCTGTCATTAGTGTGTTTTAAGAGTGTTTATTTATGTTTTGGGTAATAGCGTTCTATCGGACGTGGTTTGTCTTCCCAATCTCTTGACAGTGACCTTCACAGAACACAGGTTTCTAACTTTAATCAAGTGCAGCTTATCAGTCTTTTCCTTCATGGGGCGTGTCTTCAGCGTCACTGCTGAAAATTCGTCATCTTGCCCAGGGCCGCCTGGGTTTTCTCCTGAGTTCTCTTCTAGAAACTTCAGAGTTTCGTGCTTTAGGCCTGTGATGCATCTTGAGTTGAGTCTTGTGAAACGTGTGCGGTCTGTGTCTGGACTCGGTTGGTGTTTCTGTGAGGACGTCCAGCTGTTCGAGTGCCGTGGGCTCTCCTGCCAGAAGTCGGTGACTGTGTTATTGGGTCTGTCTCTGGGCTCCACCCCACTGAGCCAGGTGTCTGTTCTCACCAACCCCACACTGTCCACACTGGAGCTGGAAGTCAGGGGCCAGTGGTCCTGCTGTTTTCTTCTTTTCCATTAACATCATGTTGACTATTCTGGGTGTTTCCGTCTCTCTATAATGCTTAGAATCAGCTTGCTCACATTCGCAGAATAACTTGCTGGGATTTCGCTGGGATGGTGTTGAATCCATACATCACTTTGGGAAAAACCGACATCTTGGCGATGTTGAGTCTCCCTGTTTGTGGCCTGGAATATCTATCTAGTTCTGTGATTTCATGTATCAGTTTTACAGTTTTGGTCATATAGATCTTGTCAAGTTTTCTAAGATTTGTACCTAAATATTCCACTTTTTGGTCGCTAATGTGAATGGTGCTGTGTTTCAATTCCCTTTGTTAAAGGTGAGCCATTGTAATGAAAAATGTAAAAAGAAAGTTAGCACAAGCCATCAGTGGGTGTGGTGTGCAGTGTGAGGGAGGGTTTGACTTGGAGGGTGATGCACACGTGGGGATCTGCTCGTCCCGACCACAGCCACCGTCTGGTGCGCTGGCCACACGGAGGTCAGCACATCCCTAACAGTTCCCCACCTTACCGTCGGCCTCCTCCTGATCCCACACTCCCAGCTCTTCCTCAAGGCCCACACTCTGCCGGTTCTGGTTCTGGCTCCTGCACCCTCCTCCTCCCCCCCCTCCCCTCCCCTCCCTCCCTTCCCCTCCTCCCTCTTACTCCCTCCCCCTCCTTGTCCCCTCCTCCCCTCCTCTTCATCCTCACCCCTCCTCCTCCTCCTCCCTCTCCCTGCTGTAACTCCAGGCCATCTTTGACGCACACCATTGTTGCTGGCTTTCCCCCTCTGCCTCTTGCCCATGCGAAGACATCCACTGGCATAGGTAAGACACCACCGACCAGTGGACCAGCAAGAGGAGGGAGGGAGGAGGAGGAAGGAGGAGGGAGGAGGGAGAGAATGGTGGGAGCGGCCTCTGAAAGGAAGAAGTGACACACATAACTCCCTCCCACACTTACTTGGCCATAGCAGGGTCGCTGGGGCGCGCCTGAGTCCGGCAGGATTGGGACCCATAACCCTGTCCCAAGGAGGAGATGCCGATAAAAACAGTGGGACCCGTCCCAGTCCCTTTCCTAAAAGAGAGCGTCCCCGATCGTCTCCGGGAATGACCCGTCTGTCTTCCTTCTACTGAAGTTTACATCACAACTCCCAAGTGCACGACACAGCAGATTTTCACAGTGAGCACCGGGTGTGACCTGCACTCGGGTCAGAAACCAGGCAGGGGGCCGTCGGGACACAGGACGGGGCAGCCAGGCGGGGCGGTGGGGACCAGAGCTTGCACCCCCCTACCCCCACCACCCCCCCGAGGGGACCCTGGTGGTTGCCCGGTGGACGGAGTCCAGCGTTGACGAGCCCGCGACCGTTCAAGAGCGTCCAGGTGTGGCACCCTCAGGTGAGAGCTCGGGTGTGTCCAGGTGGCTCTCGTGCAGCACACCCTCTGTCGCCCCGGATCCATTGTCCCCCGTGTTCACCCCTCTCCCTCCCCGTGCCTTGACCTGCGGGCCGTGTGGCCGGGGCTCCCACCTCCTGCCTTGTGGTCAGGCCCCACCCGCGGGAGCCCCCAGAGCTGCGGGTGGGGAGAGAGGCTGGGTCATCCCTGCTGGCTGTGCCAGGGGCAGGAGCTCTGGTCAACCGCCCAGGGCCACCGAGCCTGTGAGCCCTGCCACCTCTCCCGAGCTTGCAGCGCTGTCCCTTCCCTGCCTCTCAGGCCCAGGGAAACAGCTCCCAGGGGCTCCTCTCTGGTTTCCCAACGTCTCTGCTGGATCCTCCGAAAGGAGCCCCTTCTGTCACATGTCTTGTGTCTTCCTCTGAACCTCCGGGTGCTGTATGTCCTGCTGGGACAGGGACAGACAGCGCCTGGATTAAACAAAACAAAGAGATGCCTCATGAATCCCTCCCCCGTCTGACAAAGAAATCAACCTCCCCCTCCAGTAAAGGGAACCATCTGTGCGTCTGTGTCTGGACTTTGCCCCCGAACTAGCATTCGGGACCGGATCACAAGGTCAGACAGTGCCCGCCTCCCACGCCATTGTGGCCATGATGTGGCCCTTGTGCGGGCCTTTCCTGCAGGCTGGCCGAGGTCAGCTGAGGCCGGCGGGGCACAGAAGGGGAGGACGGGGCGTCTGGCCCAGGAATTCCTGAGAGGCGCATCCTGGGGCCGCGTGGGAGGTACGTGAGCCATCGGGTGGCCCCCAAAGACAATGGAGGCTCTATGTGGCCACCTGTTCCACTAACTTGGGGCTTCCAGCTAGGCCACAGCCTGGGAGCTGGACACGGCAGCCGTGTGTGCGTGGCCGGGACCTGCTGCCACACCAGCTGCCACTTGTGGCCTCCTGAGCAGATGTGGCCCTCCCAGCACAAGAAGTCCTGGGCAGCTCCTGGCTCCGTGGGGCCCTGTGAGCCCCTGGGGGGCACCTCCTGGGCTTGTCCTCCCAGGGTGGCCCCGGGGACGCTGAGCCAGGCAGGGTCTGCTGTACAGGCAGGGGGGCTTCAACCCCCCACCTAGAACCCACGCATGGCTTTGCTGCGTGTCACAGGCACGGACTCCCCTCGATGGAAAACGTAAATGACACGAAAGTGCATGGAGGAAGATGGGGGGCCTGTGCCCTCAGACCCCACCCATGGGTGGGCTGCCGATTCTTTTCCAGTGTTTTGAATCTTTTGCCTATAAATGTCACACGTGTCGAGGGCACAAAAGTGGGCCACGATACACAGAAAGTTCTTAGTTTAATTTAACTCTGTTCCACGAGCAGCGTCCCGGTGAATATAGGTCCACACCCTGTTTTAAAAAGCATTAGAGTATTTCATCGTGCGCACACCCCCAGGGGTGAAGTCACCACTGCTGTCTTGTTGGAGTCTGAGATGTCGTCAGTGGGCTTCCCTCCTGGGGTGCCCTCGGTGTGGACCCTGGGCGCCACCTGGGCGCGACCTCGCGGGGAAGATACCTGCAGCTGGAAGGACACCCAGAGCAGCTGTGATGTTGTCAGCAAACCGCGTGTGTCCTGTCATCACACTCCTGGACGCGTCACCGTGCCTCCTAACAGAAGCTGTCTGCCCCAGCACGCTTTGTCACAGTTCATTAACAGAATTCCTCAGTCGAATGTAATGCTAGCGCACGTGCAGATCCCGTTCTAAACTGTAATTTAATAGTGGGTTCATTTGAACCGAGGTCCAGACAGACTATGTGTCATGTATGAACACCGCGTCCCCCGAGTCCCTCCAGATCTGGTCGCGGTCCCTCCCTCTCCCACATCATGGGTTTCCACCCCCCAGGTCGACTAGCGGATGAAATCATGCGGGGGCGGGGGTCTCTGTTCCAGCGCCCCGTGTTCTCATTTTAGGCTCCCACACTCCTGCAGCTTGAAATGAACTCTAACAGCCGCGTCGACTCAGGTTGGTTTGTCTCTGTGACTACTTCACAGGCGAAGGTGGCGTCGGTCGTGTCGGGAGGCGCGTCCCGGCTGTCCACCTCGCTTCCTAGGATTCTGAGGCCGCTCGGTGATTCAGGTGGTAACAGTCTGCCCCCAGGTAGGTTTCACGGAACCTTCCACCTGAGGGTTTTAACATCCGCTGAAATGATCAGAACTGATTTTTCAGTAGGGTTTTGAAACTTGCAGTTCTCTCATTTCCTCTGATATTATTTGACTTCTTCTCTTTATTTTTTAAAGTGGGCTTTATACCCAGCGTGGATCCCAGAGCAGGACTTGAAGTCATGACCCTGAGATCAAGACCTGAGCTAAGGTCGAGAGTCAGGTGCCTAACCGACCGAGCCACCCAGGGTTCCCAGATTTGCACACTCTGGACATTTCATATGAAGGTAATCGTACGGTACGTGACTTTTTGTTTCTGACTTCTTTCAGTCAGGATAACGTTTTCGGGTTTCACCCATGTTGTAGCATTATTAGCACTCATTCACTTGCGTGGCTGAACAGTATCCCATCGTGTGGGTAGACCACTTGTTAATCCATTCATGGGTGACAGATATTTGGATGGCCTTCAAACGTCGGCTGCTAAGTGTAGCGTTGGCAAGAATACTCACGTGCAAGTATCAGAGTGGAACTGGTAGTCCCACACTTAACTCTTTGAGGAAATGCTCAGCTGTTTTCCACACTGGCTGCACCGTTTTACGTTCCCGTCAGCAATGTTTGAGGTTTCCGCTTTCTTCACGCCTTTGCCGACACTTGTTACTTTCTGTTTTCAAAAATTATCACTACAGCCCTCCTACTGGCTGTAAACTGGAATCTCGCTGTTGTTTTGATTTGCTTTTCCCGGTGGCTGCCGTGCTGAGCATCCTTTCTCGGCCATTTGTGTATCTTCTTTGGCGAAATGTCTGTTCAACTCATTTGCCCAATTTTTAATTGGGTTGTTTGTCTTTTGTTGTTGAGATGTAAGAGTTCTTGGTATATTCCAGATACTCCACCCGTATCAGATTTATGATTTGCACACGCTGCCTCCATCATACAGGCTGTCTTCCCATTCATGATAGTGTCTTTGTTGTTGTTGTTTGAGACAGAGTGCGCGAGTGAGGGAGAGGGGAAGAGGGAGAGAGAATCCCAAGCAGGCTCCGTGCTCAGCGCAGCGCCCGACGCAGAGCTCGAACTCCCGAAACCATGAGATCATGAGCTGAGCCGAAACCAAGAGCCGGACGCTTAACCAACTGAGCCACGCAGGCACCCCAATAGTGTCTTTTATTTTTTTTTTTATTATTTTTTTTAACGTTTATTTATTTTTGGGACAGAGAGAGACAGAGCATGAATGGGGGAGGGGCAGAGAGAGAGGGAGACACAGAATCGGAAACAGGCTCCAGGCTCTGAGCCATCAGCCCAGAGCCTGACGCGGGGCTCGAACTCACGGACCGCGAGATCGTGACCTGGCTGAAGTCGGATGCTTAACCGACTGCGCCACCCAGGCGCCCCCCCAATAGTGTCTTTTAATGCACAAGAGTTTTAGATTTTGTTGAAGGCCAGTTTAGTTTTTTCTTTTGTCATCTGTGCTTTTGGTGTCCTATCTAAGGATTCATTTTCAAATCAGGCCATGAGGTTTTCTCCAGAGAAATACATGGTTTTAGCTCTTAAATTTGGATATTTGATCCATTTTGGGTAATCTTTGTATGTGGAGTGAGATAGAGTTCCACCTTTTCTTGTGCATGGGTTACCCAGTTGTCCCCGCACCATTTGTTAAAGGGATTGTTGTTTTCCCATAGAATGGACTTGGAATCTTTGTCAAAAACCTCCTGACCCCTGATGATACGGGTTTCTTTCTGGACTCTCATCCCATTTGTCCATCATTGTGCTGATTGTGCACTTTTTTTGATTACCACGGCTCTGTAGAAGCTTCAAAACAGGGAAATGTCAGTCCTACAACTTGGTTATTTTTCAAGATTGTCTTAGCTATTTGGGATAACTTGCAATGCTGTGTGCATTTTAGGGTCTGGTTTCCCATTTTTGCCAAAAAAGGCTTTGGGGACGTTAGCAGACAATGCATTGAATCTGTAGATTGCTTTGGATAGTTTTTTTTTTTTTTTTTCAACGTTTATTTATTTTTTTTGCGACAGAGAGAGACAGAACATGAACGGGGGAGGGGCAGAGAGAGAGGGAGACACAGAATCGGAAACAAGGCTCCAGGCTCTGAGCCATCAGCCCAGAGCCCGACGCGGGGCTCGAACTCACGGACCGCGAGATCGTGACCTGGCTGAAGTCGGACGCTTAACCGACTGCGCCACCCAGGCGCCCCAAGGATAGTTTTGACTTAACAATATTAAATCTTCAGTGAACACAGGATGTATTTCCATTTATTTAGGTCTTTTGAAATTTCTTTCAGCTGGTTTGCATTTTCAGCATTCAAATCTTACACCTCCTTGATGAAATTTATTCCCATGGGTTTTATTATCTTGATGCAATAGTAAATGGAATAATTTTCTTAATTTTTTAAATATTTATTTTTGAGAGAGAGAGAGCATATAAGAATGGGGGAGGGGCACAGAGAGAGGGAAACAGAGGATCCAAAGTGGGTTCTGCGCTGACAGCAGAGAGCCCGATGGGGAGCTTGAACCCACAAATTGTAAGATCACGAGCTGAGCCAAAGTCGGATGCCCAGCTGAAGGAGCCCCCAGGCACCCTAATTTTTAAATAACTTCTGACTAGTGTGTGAATGTGCAGCTGATGGTGGTGGTTTGGTCTTGTGTCCTGTGAGTTCTAAATTCTTTCACTGACCCTGGCAGTGTGTGTGTGTGTGTGTGTGTGTGTGTGGATTCTTTAGGGTTTTCCGGATACAAGATCAAGTCCTCTGCAAGTAGGAGAGACTTTTCTTCTTCATTTCCAATGTGTATGTTTTATTTCTTTTTCTTCTGTTTTTTTTTTCCTGATTAGCAATACCAGAATGCTGAATAGAAGTGGCATAAGCAGGCATCCTTGTCCTGTTCCTGAACTCTAAGAGTTTCATCTTTAAGCGTTGAGTATGATATCGAGTATGATGTTATGCAAAGCTTTTTAAAAAATCATTGATTTTTTTATTGTGGTAAAATACACATACTGTAAAATTTACTGTCTTAATAATTTTAAGTGTACAATTCAGTGATATTAAGTACATTCATATTGTTATTACCAGCATCTGTCTTCAGACCTTTTTTTTTTTTTAAATATTTATTTTTGAGAGAGAGAGAGAGAATGTGAGCTGGGGAAAGGCAGAGAAAGGGAGACAGAGAATCCCAAGCAGGCTCCACACTGTCAGCACAGAGCCCAACATGGGGATCGAACTCATGAACTGAGAGATCACGATCTGAGCTGAAATCAAGAGCCGGGCGCCTAACCGACTGAGCCCCTCCCCCGCCCAAGAGCCCCTGATGTCTTTTTATATTGTGGATCTGTTAAGATATTATTGTAGCTGTAACTGTTTATAACACTTCTGTCCTTCAACTTTCATACCCCAGTGGTTAGCACACAGTGCCATACTGTATTTATTTCTAGAGTTTTCTGAACTTGACTGTGTACTTGCCTTTACCAGCGTGCTGTTTATTTTCACATTTCTCCCGTTGCCGGTTAGCGTCCTTTTGTCCCATGTGACAGGCGTCCTTCAGCAGGTCTCGTAGGCAGGCCTGGTGTTGATGCAGTCCTGAAGCTGTCGTTTGCATGGCAAAGCCCGTCTGGCCTTTATTTCTGAAGGACAGTGTTGCTGAGAAAAGTGTCCTGTTTCTGAGCTCACTGAATTTTCTTCTGCTCGGTCTAGATGATTCTGAAGCTTCTCTCTTAAATTCTTCACACCAGTCATTGAAATCTGCAGCTCCAAGATTTGTTTGGTTCTTTTTTTATATATATAATTTATCTTTTAAATTTACACCCAAGTTAGCATATAGTGGGACAGTGATTTCAGGAGTAGATTCCTTAGTGCCTTTTGCCCATTTAGCCCATGCCCCCTCCCACCACCCCTCCAGTAACCCTCAGTTTGTTCTCCATATTTAAGAGCCTCTTCTGTTTTGTCCCCCTCCCTGTTTTTATATTATTTTTCCTTCCCTTCCCTTATGTTCATCTGTCTTGTATCTTAAAGTCCTCCTAAGAGTGAAGTCATAAGGTATTTGTCTTTCTCAGACTAATTTCGCTTAGCATAATACCCTCTCGTTCCATCCACATAGTTGCAAATTGTTTGGTTCTTTTTTTATGTTTTCTGTTTCTTTTTTGACCACCTTCTTGTGACCTTGTACCGTTTTCCAGATTTCATTAAATTATTTGTATTCACTTGTAGCTCTCTGAGCATCTTTAGAACAGCTACTCTGAATTGTCAGGCAGCTTCTGGGTCTCTGTTTCTTAAGGGCAAGTTACTGAAGGTTTAAACGCATTCCTTTGGTGAAGCCACATTTCCCGATTCCTCCTGATCCGTGTAGCCTTACGTGGTGTGTGTGCATTTGAAGCAGCAGTCACCGTGGTAGACTTTGTGGACGGACTTCAGGGAGGAAAGACCTTCCCTGGCAGATGGTTTTGGGGTGGTGAGGTCCAGAGCTGATGGCCAGGAAGTTGTGCCGTGACCCTGGGCCTAGGTGGGCAGGGTGCCTGGTACGGAAGCGTGTGGTGGCACCGACTCCAGGATGGTCTGGTGACTCATTTGTTGATGTCACTGGGGCCCACAGCGCTGATGACTGCGTGGTCCTTGGTGAGTGTTGTCCCGGGGCCACAGATGCCGCGAGGGCTGCTAAGTCCCCAGTGGAGCCTCCAGGGCTGGCAGCAGCGACCTCTGGGGCCAGGGGTCTGTGCACACTCGGCTGCAGGCACGGCTGGAAGGGTGTGCACAGCGGCGGGAAGCAGTCGCAAAGACGCCCCAGAGTCACTGGGCGCGGTGGGGCGGGGGCGGGGGGGGAGGGAACCAAAGTGCACAGCAGGTCCAGGAATTACCGTGGGCACGCTGGTGGCTGCAGGGGCCCCGGCCGTCAGTGTGCCCTTCCGCGGCCGCACGGTCTGCCCCTGGGCACACGCACCGCGGTGGAGCCGGTGAAGGGCGTCAGGCTGGCGGGCGCAGGTGCAGACGCTGGTGCTGAGCGCGCACACGGTGGCGGCCACCAGCCACGGGCTCTAGGAGGGGGTCGTGCCCCTTCAGTCAGTCACAGAGCCTGTGATGGCGTCTGGCGCTGGTCCTGGGGCTTTGGTTGGGCGGGGCCCCTCGGGGCAGGGGGGAGGGGCAGGGGCAGGGACTCAGGCAGCTGGAGTCAGACGTGCAAGTACTTGTGTGGCAAAAGCTGGCGGAAGCTGCTGGGTCATCTGCGAAGCAGGTCAGTGGGCACCGCGCTGGCTTTTAAGATGTGGCATGTTCCCCCCCACCGTGGAGCCAGCTGGTCCTGGGCTTCTCTCTTTTCAGAGCTTTTTCTCTTCTTTTTCTTTTTTTAATTTTGTTTATTTTTGAGAGAGACAGAAAGGGAGGGAGGGAGGGAGGGAGAGAGGCAGAGAGAGAGGGAGACACAGAATCCGAAGCAGGCTCCAGGCTCTGAGCTGTCAGCACAGAGCCCAACGTGGGCCTTGAACCCACTGACCGCGAGATCGTGACCTGAGCTGAAGTTGGACACCTCGAAGTTGGCTCAACCGACCGAGCCACCCAGGCGCCCCCTGAGATTTTTCATTACTGATTCACTTTCTTTGTCATAGGTCTCATCAGATTTTCTGTTTCCTCTTGAGTCAGCTGTGGTAGTTTGTGTGTTCTAGAAACTTGTGCACTTCACGTCGGGCATCTATCTGTTAGTGTGCAGCTGTCCACAGTATTCCCACAGGGTCCTTTTGTCTCTGTAAATAGTAATAGGTAAACAGTAATTTGCAGTCATTCCTGATTTTTAGGCCGGGATTTTTATATGCCCAATGACTTTTGATCCGTTACAACAGCCGTTGTTCTTTTTGATGTTTGAATGAACTCACCCCTGCCCAGCAGGATCCATCGTGCAGCTCCTGAGTCCTGCTGACACAGTTCCCTGACCCTTCGTGGAGGCCTTGCCTTATGAAACCTCAAGATGCCCCAGGCTGGTCACACACACTCCCTGCCTCGACCCGGGATCAGTTCTTCAGAGCCAGACCCCACACGTGCACGGTCCCTCTACCTGCATCGCCCTGTGGTTCGGCTGTTTAATCTTTAGGTCTTGACGCCTTCGCGGCACCCCCAGACGTGGCCAGGCTTCTCCTTCAGTACTTGGTCTTTGTGGTATTTAGCACGAGGTGGCTGGCGATGGCCTGTTAAGGTCTGGGCCTGCTGCTCCCGGGGATGATCCGAGTCCGGGCCTCGGTGACGCTCGTGAGGCCGGACACCAGCTGCAGTGACGGAGGTAGACGGGGCACCTGGGGGGCTCAGTCGGCTGGGCGTCCGACTTCGGCTGAGGTCGTGATCTTGCGGTTCGTGAGTTCGAGCCCCACGTTGGGCTCGCTGCTGCCCGCGAAGAGTCCGCTTCGGGTCCTCTGCCCCTCTCTCTGCCCCTTCCCCACTGGCGCTCTCTCAAAAATGAATAAACATTAAGAAGGAGGCAGGGCCTGGGGTCGTTGTGATGCTACTGAGCCCCAACCGCAGCTGTGTTTGCTGTCAGTACTCGGCCTTTTCAAGTACACAGTGAAAGAAGAGTAACAAAGAGCCCTGTTTTCTTAAGTCAGCAAGAATCAGGTTGAAGTCTTGCAGCTAAGAGTCCAAACTTAAAAAATGATCTTCTCCAAGCTTTTCAGGATTTTTGTCCCCGACACCTGTTACCATGACAACCATACATATTGTGATGAGTTAGTGCCACGAATCCAGGAGGTGAAGAGGAAGCTTATGGGATTTGTCTCCCCCAAGCTTATGCGTTTCAGTGTTTTGAGATTAGATCTCCCAGCCATTATAAAGTTCCGGATGTTTCCCCGAGCAAGGGCAGCCTTGGGGCGGGGGGGGGGAGGGGTTAAACCCCGTATGTGCAGGCAGCAGTGCAGGAAGAATCCAAACAAGTGTGTCTACACTGGCCTGGGATATCTTCCTAACTTCTGGGTGTGTTTACTCTGCTTTGGGATTTTCCCCTCGTTCATGACCAGGGATGTCTCTCTAATTCCATGGGTCCGTCTACACTGGCCCTGCAGATCTCCCTCATTCCCAGGAGTTGCTATACTGAACTGGTATGTTGCTGTAATGCCCCAAAGGTTTCTTTCCTGATTTGGGCTACCTTACTAATTCCCCACTTTGCCTAAACTAACCAGTGATACCCCCTAATTCCCTAGAGGTGTCTGCTCTGAACAGGTTGCGCTCCATAATACGCAGGCATGTCTCCCCTCGCCCAGGCTGTCACCCCATCCCCCCGTGTGGATCCACCTGTACTCGGGACGGCTCCCTAATTAGTCCCTGATTAGTCCACCCTGCTGTGATGTGTCTCTATTGCTCCGATATGGGTTGTCTAATCCCCAGGTGTGTCTGTGCTCACTGGGGATGTTGGGGATGTTTCAGTAACCCCCTGTATGTGTACACTCTTCCCGAATGTTTTCCTAGCTCTCTGGTCTGCCTATCCTGACCTGCTCTGGCCGCCTAATTCCCCAGTGTGTCTACTTTGACCTGATGTCTTCCTGGTTCTCTAGGTGTGTGTCCCTGACCTTGGAAGCCCCCATAATATTCCAAGTGTCTACACTGACCTGAGTTGTTTCCTTAATTAGCAAACGTGTCTACTGTGGCATGGGTTTTCTCCCTAATTCCCCATTTTTACACACTGACCCGGGACATGTTTCTAGCTGTCGAGATGTGTCTCCACTGGCCAGGGACGCGTTCCTAATACCCCAGCTTTGTATACTGTGTTCTGGGATCTTTCTCATATTACTCAGTTTTGTCCCCCTTGAGTTGGGACAGCTCATTAGGACCCCCGTTCTGGCTACTCTGTCCCTACTTCCAGTGGATGTCTGACCTGCCCTGGTGTGTAACAGACATCTCCAGGTGTGCCGTGACCCCTCACGGCTCTCTTACCTTTATTATGTGCACACTGCTTTCTGATCTCTTTCTCATTACCTAGTTGTGCTATCCTGACCCGGGACATATCCTCATTTCCTCAGATTTGTCTGGTGCACACATTGTACGTGACGTCCCTAGAACGACAGGTGTGTCCTCTCTGCCTCCCTGATTCTGTAGGTGTGTCTACTCCAATCTGGAATGTCTCTTACTCCAGCGTGTATCTGCCTTAAAGCTGGATGTCTCCCCAATTCACTGTGTCCACACTGACCAGGGAGATCTCCCTCATTGCCCAGCTGTGTCAACTCTGAGGATGTCTCCCTCATTTCCTAGGTGGGTCCACAATAGCCTGAGATGTCTCCCTAATTCCTCCTGTGTGTAAACAGGTCTTGGGATGTTCTGTTAAATCCCAAGGTATGTGTCCTGACCTGGGATCCCAATTCCATAGATGTGTCAACAAGGACTCGGGATATCTCCTTAATTCTTCTGTGTGTCTACTCTGACAAGGGTTATTTACCTAATTCTTCGGTTTTGTCTGCAATGAACTAGATGCCTTCCTAACTGCCTGTGTGTTTACACTGACCTGTGACACATCTCGAATTTCACAGGATTGTATACCCTGGCTTTGGATGCCTCCGTGACTACTCAGGTAAGTCTACTCAGACCCGAGAGGCCAGTCTAATAACCCAGGTGTGTCTCCACTGATCTGGGATGTTGGTGTAAATCCCAAATTGTGTCTACCGTGACCTGGGATGTCTCCCTAGTTCCCAGGGTGTGAATTCTAACCAGTGGTGTTTCCCTAATTTCTCATGTGTGTATCCGTGACCCGGGATGTCTCCAGAATTCTCCTTATGTGTCTACCATGATGGGAGATGTCAAGCTGTTCCTTAACTTTGTCTTTGACCTCAGATAGCTCCCTAATTTTGCCCAGGTGTGCCTACCCGAACACGGATGTCTACCTGATTACCCAGACGTGTCAACTCTTACCATGGATAATTGCATAATTCTCCAGTTGTATCTACACTAACCTAGGCTGTTTCTCTTTCCCCACGTGTGTCCAACACAGTTTGGTTGTCTGCTCAATTCCCTGGGCCTGTCCACACTGATGAAGGGTGTCTCTCTAATTCCTCAGGTTTGATCACTCTGAATTGGCTCGTATCCCTTCTTTCCCGTGTGTGTACCCTGCCCAGTGATGTCTCCCAAATTTGCACACGTGTCTACTGTGATGTGGAATGTCTCCCTAACTCCCCAGGTTTGTGTTCACTGACCTGACCTGGGAAGTCTCCCTAATTCCACAAATGTGTCTACACTGACCTGCAATACATCTCTAGTTATTCAGGAGTTTACCTTATCATAGGATGTCTGCCTAATTTCCCAGGAATTTCTACACAGAATGAGAATGACTCCCTAGAACCCCAGGTGTGTCTGTTATTACCTGGGGTGTTTCTCTTAATTCCTCAGTTGTGCTTACACTGACTCGGGAGATTTCCCAAATCCCCCAGGTGTGTCTACACTGACCTGCAATGTTTCCCTAATCCCCCAGGTTAATCTACTCTTATCAAGGATGTCTAATTCCTTCATTTCCACTTTGATCTTGGACGTCTCCCTAATTCCCTAGTATTTCCTACCTGACGTGGGATGTCTCCCTAACTCCCTATTTGTGTCTACTTTAATGTTAGCTGTCACTCTAAATTTCCGGGTATTTCTAATTACCTGGGTATCTCCCTCATTTCCCAGGTGTGTCTGGGATAGCTTCTCATTGTCCAAGGGATGTTTGTATTGACCTTTGATATCATCTTAATTCCCCAGGTGTGTCTACACTGAACTAGTAAGTCTATAGTTCCCTCAGGTATGTCTGTTTTATCTGAAAAGTCTCTCTAAATCCTTTGGAATATCTATACTGACCAGAAATGTTTCCTTAATTCCCAAGTTGTGACTACACTGAACTTGGATGACTAAATATCTCCAAGATATTCTCCAAGAATATCTATATTTACCTAAGATGTCCCTTGATATCTGCCTAAGATCTCAGGTTGCCTACCCTGGCCAGCTCTGTCTCCATGATGAACCCCATGTGTCTGTTCTGACCTGGAATCTAGTGCCCGGTTTGGTTTCCTCGGACTTGGGAATCTTCCTCGTTCCCCAGGTATGTTGACTCTGACATTGTATGTCTCCCCAAATTACTAGGTGCATCTTCCCTGACCTGGCATGACTTTCTAATTCCCAGTTTTCTACACTGACACGAGATGTCTCTCTTTTCCCTAAAATGTGTTTACTCTGACCCAAAATGTTGGAGCTGGTCACCAAGAGGATGTGACCACCAGCTGACGCATGAGCTACACCAGGCAACTGGAGACTCTTCACCCTCCCCACCCCCCACTCATTAGCATGTACCTTCTGCTCGCCTTCTCTGCTTTGTCCTCAGAAGGTGCCCCAGGGACATAGCCTTCGATGATCGTGATGTGGTGTTGAGACCATCTAGATGGTAATATGTGACTGAACCCAGTTAAGGTCTCTATTTAAACTTTCAGGGTTTGGCGAGTGGGTGAAGAGATCTACCCGTCAGCATCTACCCAAGACAAGCCTGGAATGTAAGTTCTCTTGCTTATTAAACCCGCCACCTACCAACCTGGAATGATCTGCCTCTTTGTCTCTGCCCTCCAGGTAGGAATGCTGGTCTCAGATTTCACCTGGGAAGCTCCCAAGGTTGCAACCCTGACTCTCCAGGTGCGTCTAACTCTGACCTTGGATGTCTCCCTAGTTTTCCAGTGAGTCTCCTGTGACGTACGGTATCTCTTAATTCCCCCTGGAGTGTGGACACTGATCTGGGTTGTGTCCATATCTCCCCAGCTGTGTCTACTCTAATGTGGGGCATCTACCTAGTTCCCCAGATGCGGCTCCTCTGGTGTGGGTGTGGCTCACATTCCCCTGATCTAGTCTCATTCCCTAAGAGTGTCTGCCTTGACTCGGGATGTCTCCCTAATTCCCCACGTGTGTCTATGCAGACCTGGGATATTGCTCTCAATCCCCAGGTGTGTCAGTTATGACTAAAGGTGTCTTATTCCCAGATGTGTCTACACTGCCCATAGGTGTGTCTACTCTGACCTGGTGTATCTTCATAGATCCACACGTGCTTTTATCCTGAGTTGGGGGTTTCTGTATTTCCCTAGGCATGTTTACACTGACTTAAGATGATTCTCTGACTTCTCAGGTGAGTCAACACTGACTGGGGTCTTGTGTGCCTTCTCTGACCTGGTGTATCTACGGAGAACCCCAGGTGTTTTTGCTTTAACCTTTTTTTTTTTTCCCCTCTCTCTGTAAAGATGTGTCTACCCTGATCTCTAACATCCAAGTATGTCCATCCTGGCCTGGAACGTCTACTTTTCAAGAGCGTCTACCCTGACCTGGCTATCCCGCTAGCTCTCCAGGTGTGTCTATACTTGACTCGGTTGTCTACACCACTTTGGGACGTCTCCCTAATCATCTGGGTATGTTTTCTCGAGAGCTAGCTCCTTAATTCTAGCGGCGTGTCTACTCAAACCTCACGTGCCTCCCTATCCCCTTGGATTTTCTGAAATATCTCCCCGATTTCAGGTGTGTCTGAACTGGTGGGGGATAGATCTAATTCTCAGAGGTGTTGACTCTGTAACAGTTCGCCTGAGTCTGCAGTAGTGTCTGTCCTGACCAGTGAGGTCTCTCCAGATCCTCATGTGTATCTACACTGACTTGGGGGGTCTTCTCTGACTCGGAGGTATCTCTGTGTGTTTGCCTTCTCTTATCTTGGATGTCTTATCACCAAGTGTCTCTGCCGTAATCTGGGATGTCCCCTAATTCAAGCATCCACCCTGATCTGGGATGTATCCCAAATTCCTCAGGTATGTCTACCCTGACCTGGGGCATTTCTCTAATTCCCCAGGAATGTCTACTCTGACCCAGGATATCTATTTCCTAGGTGGATCTAGACTTAACTGGGCTCCTCCCTAATCCCCCAGGTTTGTCTAGTGAACTTATGTCTCCCAAGTTCCCCAGGCAGGTCTACACCGACTTGGAATGTCTCCCTAATCCACAAGGTACTTCTCCTTTGGCCTGGGATTGTCTCTGTCACCAGGTGTGTCCTAGACTCGATTATCTCTTGTTCCCGGGTGTTTCTGTAGCAACCTTGGACAGCTCCCCAGTTCCTCAGGTTTGCCTAAACGGACTTGAGATGTTTCCTTAATACCCAAAGTGTGTCTGTCCTGGCTTGGGATGTCACTCTAGTTTTCAGGTACATCTTCGGTGACCTGGAACGACTCCCTATTTATCCCCTGATCTGGTTGTCTCTCTTCTCTGGCGTGTCAACACTCATCTGGGATGTTTAATTCCCTATTTGTATCTGTTCTGACCTAGAATGTCCCATTGATATCCCAGGTATGTCTACACTGACCTGAGAGGTCTAATTCTCCAGGTGTGTTTACCCTGAACCGGGACTTTTCACTAATTCCTCGGGTGTGTCTGTCCACCCAATTATGCTGGTGTGTCAGTGCTGATCTGTGTGGTCTTGTTTTCCAAGTGTGTCTTCGCTGACAAGGAACGTCTCCTCTGTTCCCCTGAAATGTCAACCAGGGATGTCACCCTGACTCCCAGCTGTAACCGTCCTGAGCCGGATTTCCTCCCTAATTCACAAAATGTGTCTACTCTTACCTGGCATCTATCTATATTTCCCCATATGCCTCTACTGACCTCATAGGTCTCCCTAAAACCCCAGGTGTGTCTACACTGACCTGGGAGGGCTTTTTTGGGTGTGTGTAGTCTGACCAGAGAGGTCTCCTGAGTCTACGCTGAATTGGCCTGTCTCCCTGGTTCCCAACGAATGTCTACATTGTCGCGGGAGGTCTCCCTTAGTCCCCGTGAGTTTCTCTGCTGACCTGGGATGTCTCGTTTCCCGGCTGGGTCTACTCTGACCGGCGAGGTCTTGTCAACCTGACTTGGGATGTCTCCCTAATTCCCCGTTTTGTCTACGTTGACCTGAGAGCTCCCTGGCTCTACCTACTTTGACCTTCGATGCCTTATTCCCCAGGCTTGTCACTTCTTGCCTGGGATGTCTGCCTAGGTCTCCAGGGTGTCCCCCTACTGTAGGATGCCTTCTCACCCCCCTGCTTCGTCTGGTGTATCTGCACCCACCTGGGATGTCGAGTTCTCTAGGTGAGTCTACTAGAAAACTAAAATCCAGAGCGCTTTACTTGAGCTGAGTATTTTACTGAGAAACCAGCATTTTGGAAATGGGGACACATTCAAACGGCAAGTGGCTACGAAGCGGCTCTCAGCTGTCACAGGCCCGTCTGTAAAGCAGGAATGTGCAAGTCCAACACTTTCCATTGTGACTGGAGTTGGTGACTGACATGGCTTTTCAGTGCATCAGCTTACTTGAATATAGCTGATTAGCTGGGAATCTGTAAAGTCATGCTGACTCGAAGAAAGCTCAAGTGTTGTTTAAAATTGGAGTTATTAGCATTTTTGGAATCAGGACAGTTTTAAAATCTGGTTAGGTGACTATGAGTCTGGTATGGGGGCATACCCAACCTGTGGTCTCCATTTGTTTTATTTTTTTTAATGTTTATTTTATTTTTGAGACAGAGACGGAGCATGAGCAGGGGAGGGGCAGAGAGAGAGGGAGACATGGAATCCGAAACAGGCTCCAGGCTCCGAGCTGTCAGCACAGAGGCCCCCAGCGGGGCTCAGACTCGTCAACTGCAAGATCGAGACCTGAGCCGGTTGGACACTCAACCTACTGAGCCACCCAGGCGCCCCTCGGTTTCATTGGTCTTTTAAGATTTTATTTTACTTTTGAGAGAAAGGGAGAGAGAGAATCCCAAGCAGGCTCCATGCTCAATGTGGATCCTGATGTGGGGCTCGATCCCACAACCCTGAGATCATGACCTGAGCCAAAATCAAGAATTGGACACTTAACCAACTGAGCCACTGGGCACCCCTCCATTACATTAAAAAAAAAAAAAAAATCCCTTCCAGGGCTCCTGGGTGGCTCAGTGGGTTGTGTCTGACTTTGGCCCAGGTCATGCTCTCATGGTTCATGAGTTTGAGCCCCGTGTCAGGCTCTCTGCTGTCAGTGTGGAGCCTGCTTCAGAGCCTCTGTCCTCCTCTCTCTCTGCACCTCTCAAAAATAAACATTAACATAAAAACCAGTCCCTTCCCGTCGATCACTCTCCCTGTTGAACGGAGAGCAGCTTAGCATCACGTGACCCTTCTTTGGACATTGAAGATCACGAACCAGAATCTCATTAGGTTCTTCAGCTCGCACGGAGATCACGATTAGTGTTTACTGAAGACTCTTGAAAAGATACACAGTAACGGGTATTAACACGAGAAACAGGAGGAGAATATCAAATGTCTGGAAAATACCCCAAATCCAAGATTCCCATTTGCCCAAGTTTAACCACCTGGAAAGATCAAATTGGTTATAATGAGATTGTTTTTACTTTTACAAGTCAATCTGCATTGTTTTTTATAATGTGCAATTGGGTTTTAATTTTTTCCTGAGTTATGTATGTAGGCACAACATGACGGGGTGCCTGGGTGGCTCAGCCTATTGAAAGTCTGACTCTGGATTTCAGCTTGGGTTATGATCCCAGGGTCGTGGGATCGAGCCCGGCGTTGGGCTCTGTGCTGACAGCATGGAGCCTGCTTGGGAGTCTCTCTGCCCGCCCCCCACCCTTGCCGCCCTACCTGTGTGCACACAAAATAAACATTAAAAACCCACAATGTAAAAGTGGTAACAGATTCTTATGTAACTGTAGGTATTCTTCAGTAGATAGACCCACCAAGGGAATCTTGGAGAAATACCTTATAAAGGTAGGCACTCCTAGGCAACCAGGTCAAAATCCCAGATTAGTATAGAAGCACTTTGGGAATTAGACATCCCATCAGTATAGACACACTGGGGGAATTAGGCAGATCCACGAGGTCAGAGTAGACACATCTGTGTTGCAGGGAGACATTACTGGTCAAGTAGACACATGAGGGGAGTAGGAGGAGTAATGTTGGGGCTTCGAGAGAAATTCTAGGTCAGAGGAGGCAGACCGGGGATGTAGGGACCATCCTGAGAAATACTTAACTCATCTTGAGAATTATGAAGACACCCCATGTGAGTGTGGACATAGCAGGGAATAAGGTTACAACAAAGGTCAGAAGAGCCACGTGGGAAATTAGGTAGACAACCTCAAGTGCAGACCCTCCTGGGTAGAGTTCAGATAAGAGCAGGGGAAAAGCTATGCAGGTACATGTACACACAGCTGATTATTAAAGAGGCATCGAGGTTCGGCTGACATACAGCAGGGTAAACAGGGAGACATTCCAGGTCAGAGTAGGCGGAGCCAGAGAATTGAAGACCTCTGAAGTGAGAGAACACACGTGGGGAAACTGGTTTCTCAGGTTAGTATAGAAATTCCTGAGGAATCAAGGTGACATCCCAAGTCATGTTATCTTCCCCTGGGGAAACGGGGCCATCTTAGGATAGACACAACCTGGGATACTAGGGAAACATCCCTGGTCAAAAGAGATGCACTTACTTTGTAAGAAAGTAGACGTGCCCCATCTGTGTAGACACATCTGAGTTATTAAACAGATATCCCGGTAAGGGTAGACACACCTGGGGAATTAAGGAGACATTCCAGGTTACGGTAGACATTCCACAAAGTAGAAACAGAGGGGAACTCAGGGGACATCACGTATCAGGGTAGACGCATCTGGGGACCTGGGGAGAGCCTGGATGGGAGAGAGATTCCAGATCAGGCTAGACACAGTGGGGGGGTGGGGGGTAGCAGTGTGACATCCTAAGTCAGGGAAGACCCTTCCCTAAGTTAGGGAGGGATCCCAAGTCAGGCTGACCTACCTGGTGCATTAAAGGGTCACTGTAATCAATGCAGACAGGCCTGGGGACTTAGAGACCTCACAGATCAGAACACCTGGAGAGATAGGGCGATACCTCAGGTCACTGTGAACACACTTGTGGAGTTCGGGAGACTTCACTGGTCAAGGTGGATGACCTGGGGGAAACAGCCCTTCGTGAACAATACAGACACACCTTGGTAACTAGGGAGACCTCCCAGGTGAGATTAGATGCAACTGGGAATAAGAGAAAGAGCCCGAGTCTGTGTCAACACACCTGAGGAACGAGACCTCCAGATTCGCAGTAGACACGGCGAAGGACAGAGGCATACGTCCCAGGATACGCTGGACAGTCCTGAAGAACGGAGACGTTCAAGGTCCAGAGAGAGAAATCTGGAGAACGAGACATCCCAGCTCAGAGAAGACACTCCTGTGGAGCCAAGGAGACCTCTTTGGTCGGAGTAGAAATATGTGGGGAAACGGGTCGTCCCAGATCATAGACTCACCGTGGAATTAGACACCTCGGTCACGTTAGGGTAACCGGGGAGATACACTGTGTCAAGGCGGACACTTACGACGAAGCAGGGAGACAACCCAGGTCAGAGGAGACACACTTGGGGGGTTAGGGAGACCACAGATCAGAGTAGACATGCCTGGGAGACCAGGGAGATCTCGTAGGTCAGCTGGACACGGGGAATGTGAGACATTCCGATGCAGGGAAGGCCTGCCTGAGGACTTAGGGAGAGATCCCCGCTCAGACATACACCACTGGGGTTTTATGTGAACGAAAAGGTCAGCGTAGACACTCCTGCAAAACCAGAGGGACACCACACCTCAGTATGGACACACCTTGAAAATTTGGGACACATCCCGGGTCAGGATAGACACAGCTGGGGTTTTAGGAAGCCATCCCTGTTCAGCGTGGACACATCTGTGGATTAGACATCCCAGGTATGAGTAGACACGTCTGAGTTTGACATCTCAGATTACGGCAGGCACAACTGGGGAACCAGGGAGGCTCCAGGGCAAAGTGGCCACACCTGAGGTGTTAGATGTTCCGGGTCAGAGTGGACATGCCTGAGATACTAGGGAGTCACAGCAGGTCAAGTGGAGACATCCAATGTCGAGGCAGACACAGCTGGGAATCTATGGAATCATACTAGGTTAGTGTTGACACACTTGGGGAATTAAGACCGCTCAGGTCAGTGTAGACATAACTGGTATATTACAATAAAATACCGCTTTTTGTAGACACATCTGAGGAACTAGTCAGCGGTCCAGGTGAGCTAACATCTCAGGAGTCGTGGAGACCCTGAAGGTCAGGGTAGGTGGACTTGGGGAAGTAAGCAGACGTGCTGCGTCAGAATACAACAGAGCAGAGAGGGGACTTCCAGAGTGGTACCAATAAACACGAGACCTCTCAAGTCAGTGGACACACGGAGGAGGAATTACACATCCCAGGTCAACACCTAAAGAGTTAGGGAGACATACCAGGTCACGACAGAAACATCTGGGATTAGAGATTCATCTTGCCCCTGTGGACACAACTGGGCTCTAAGGGGATGGACCAGGTCAGAGAAGATACAGGAATTTTCGGAGATAATACGAGTTTAGGGTAGACACACTTGGAGAACAAAGAAAACATTTCAGGTCAGGGTAGAAACACCTGGGGAGTTAGGGGGCTATACAATGTCACTGAAGACACACGTGGTGAATTAGGGACACATCCCAGGTCAGTCACAATTGATGATAAGGTATATCTCAGGTCAGAGAAGACACTTCTGGTTATTAAAAAGAGAGATAAAATCAGGGAGGGCACCCCTGGGTGATTGGGGGACACCACCTTTCAGGGTTCACACACAGGATTAGGGATACATCTCTGAGTGCGTACCAGAGTAGGCACACTCAGAGAATTAGAGAAACCCCACAGGTCTCTGTATTTCAAAGACCTCATTGATCAGGGTACACACAGAATAAGGGTCATCTCCCAGGTCAGAGTAGACATACCGAGAGATTTAGGGGAATATCCTTGATCAGTGTAGACCCACGGGAAAATTGGCAGACTTCCACGGTCAGGGCAGTCAAACCTGGAGAACTGGGAGACACCCACTGTCAGTATACACACCCTCGGTGACTAGGGACATATACTAGATCAGGTTAGACCTAACTGGGGAACTTTGGAGACATCCCAGCTCAGGTATACTTCCCAGAGGAACTTGAGCTACAATCCAGATTAGGGCCACCACGCTTAGGGAACTACTATGGATGTAGTTCACGTCAATGTCATTAAAGTAACCAGATTACGTCCAAAATGGAGTCACTAATGTTAAGCCCCGTGTCAGCAAACCAAACGTTTCTATGCTCTGCTCTCCCAGAAGAGGAAGGCCTAGGTCAGCCAATCAGCTCTCACCTGCTCCGAGACTTCCCTGGGGCCCATATAACAAGAGTAACCACGCTTACCCATCAGCAGATGCCCAGCGAATCTGCCCGTTCCTGCTCACGTGGTCTAAGAATCTCATGCGTCGTGCAGCTCTTTGGTGCTCCTTTCTATCGCTAGGTTGCATGCTGCCTGACTCATGAATCACTAAATAGAAGCCAGCTAGATCCATAAGTTGACTAGAAAACGTTTTCTCTGAGAGAGAGACACAGACTCCGAAGCAGGCTCCAGGCTCTGAGCTGTCAGCACAGAGCCCGACGTGGGGCTCGAACCCACGAATGGGGAGATCATGACCTGAAGTCAGATGCTTAACTGAGTCACCCAGGCGTCCCCAAAATTTCTGTTAACAGTGTTGATGACAAGGATGGGATTCAAAGACTGCTAATGGCTTTGGGGATGACAAGAAATGTGGGCATGGGTGCCTGCTGAGCCCTTTTGAGTTCTTGGTCTTTCTCATGTTTCCACAGCCGCGGGGAAGTTCCTCTTGGATCTGAGCTCTACTCTGTTTGCGTTTGAGCTCCCAGGTCTGATGGGCTTTTCCTGGCCAGGATTTAGTGGGCCAGCTGGAGCTGGCAGGTGGTTCTACGTGGACCCGAAGCCCCTAAGCCCTGTGTTATCCACAGTCTTGACGTGTTGGGTTCTGCTGGTGGGCCCACCATTCCACTTGGGGAACTACTGGCGGTCTTGGTGTGACCCTAAGGTAAGAGTGACAGATCTGCCAGACAGACACCGAGGAGACATGAGGCCTAAAGTTCTAGAGAGCTGAGAGCTCCATATTCTTGTGCCCCAGCTCTTTATATGGGAAGTGGGGTTCCAGAGCGCATACACAGTGGCAGAAATGGCAGCGTCTAAGGGCAGCCCTGAATCACAGCGGCCGTGGTCGGAAACCTGTGACCTAGACCAGCTTGTCCAGTTACAAGTTCTCAGCCAAGAACGCACTAGAAAGGGCAGAGGGAAAATTAATTTTTCCTCGTCTACAGTCTCTGGTGACCCAGACGAGACCCCCTGGGACACCGCACCCGCTCCGGAGCCTATACACAGGACCCTGAGGAAGCGGAGAGGCCGGCAGAGAGAGTGGGGTCAAGTTTCATGTTGTCTCTTCCCTTTCAAATCCAGACTGTTGTGAATTTGGTTTGGGGATCCCCTCTGGTCACTGACCCTCTCCCTCCCAGGGACAGCTCCTGCTTTCCTATTTGTCTTGCTGTGTGTCCCGGGACCCTGGCTTGGCTTTCTGCCTGCCTGGGGCTTGCAGGCTGTGCATTCTTGTAAGTGCAAGGTCAGGGGCCCTGAGAATATGGCTGGCCTGAGATACGGGTTGCACCCCATTTGTGGCTACCATCCTACTGACTGTTGCCAGCTCTCAGGGGAACTTTCTCGATCTTGCCCATCTTTGGGAGTAGTTCTGGATCTTGGGAAGACTAAATCTTTTGCACCCTCCTAGGACATACATCTCGAGTCCGTGGATATGTCATAAAAGGCTTATTAGGTTTTGCTTGAGTAACCTGATCTACCTTTGGTTTAAAAGAAGCCAAAAAAAAAAAAAAAAGTGTACTATTGCCAGGCATATTTACTGTTTATCTCCGCTAAAACCTACAAATAAGATATTTGGAAGGATTTTTATAATGAGCTCCAAGGTCAGAAGTTGGCCAAATTGGAAGCTGATATTAAAATCCCAATGAAGGAGGACACAGCAATCAGACAAGACAAAGGAATAAAAGGCGTCCAAATTGGCAAGGAAGAAGTGGAACTTTCACTACGCAGACGACACGATACTACATAGAGAAAACACTACAGACTCCACAGGAAAACTTAGAACTGGTAAGTGAATCCAGTAAGGGTACAAGATACAAAATCAGTGTCCAGAGTGACACCGGCATCATGGCAGCATAAGGTACCTCCTTTAACAACCGGGGCGCCTGAGTGGGTCAGCTGGTTCGGCGTCCGAATTCGGCTCAGGTCACGAGCCGAAATCTGAGTTCCTTGGGGTTCTAATGAGACATCCCATGTCAGTGCATCCCATTCCCATGGGGAATAAGAAGCATTCCACTTGACCGTTGGCACATTTGGAGAATTATCTTCTGACTCTGAAGATAAAGGCAGACGTAGCTGAAGAATGCACAGACTACGTCACTGTAGATACAACTGGGGAATTAGAGTGACATCCCTTTTCGGTGTCCACGCACCTTGAGAATTAGGGAGACACACCTGGGTTATTAGGGACACCAGTGATGTCAGGGTGTCTATACCCAGGGAACTGGGTAACGTCTCAGGTCAGGTAGACTCACCTGGGGAACTTGCAGGACATCCCAGGTCAGGGTAGAACTCTGGGTTACTTTGAGCCATCGGAAGTCAGAGTATTCATATCTGGGGATTAGGGAGACACTCAGGTCAGAGTAGAAGCATCTGGGTAATTAGAGAAACATCCTAAGTCATGGTAAACACATGGGGGAATTAGTAAGAAATCCCAAGACAGAAAACACATCCATGGAATAAGAGAAACGTCTCAGGTCAGGGTCAACACCTATGGAATTCGGCAGACAGATCAGTGTGTGCACTCGGGAAGTAAGAGAGAGCCCAGGTGTGAGCACGTACACGTGGGGACTAGGGAGACATCCCGGTAAGGGAAAGCCAACCTGGAGAATAAGGAACATATCCTAGGTCAGAGGAAAAACACCTGGGAATCGGTGGCAACATTTCATGTCTGGGTAGATAAACCTGGGGCATTAGAAATCTAGTTCGGTGAAGACACAAAAAGGGAATTGGGGAGACATCCAGGTCAAGTTAGACACATAATGCAGAATTAAGGAAACATCAAGATCAAAACAGACTCCGCTATGGAAATAGGGAGACATCCCAGTTCAGAGCAGACACACTCGAGTCAGGCACACATCCCACGTCTGGGCGGACAGATCGACGGAAGTAAAGAGATGTCCCGGGTCAGGGGACACGTACCTGGGAAATTGGAATCAGGCTGTGGCACACACCTGGGGAAGTAGGGCGGCCCCCCGGGTCCCTCAATATATGCCTGGAGAGTTAGGGTGTCCCAGGTAGAGCAGGCACCTGGCTAGAAGGGAGACATCCCAGTTCAATGGAGATGCACCTGGACAATTACAGAGACACCCAGGGTTGCCAGAGAAAACACACTGGGATTTAAGGAGACATCCTAACGGCGTGTAGACCTACTTGGGGTATTAGGGCGACATCTTATGTAAAGATAGGCACGTCTGCATTATCAGCAGGTCACAGATTAGATAAACCCAGGGAGCTAGGCGGTTTCCCCTTGGGGTAAATAAGCTCGGAGAGAGAGGTATCCAGGGCAGAGGAGACACACCTGGGAAATTAGGGAAACGTGCCGTGTCAGTGTGTGGACCTCAGGTCGCCGTAGATACGCCCGGAGGACAACAAATCACTTCTACTCAGAGGGGACGCCCTAGGTTCACGGAGACCTACCTGTACACTTAGCAAGACTCTGTGTGTCCAAGCAGACACATCTGGGGAATTAAACACTGCTGTTCGGGGCAAGAGCACCTCGAGTGCTGGGGAAATATTCCCGGTTGGACACACACCTGGGGAGAGCGGTCCACTTCCCAGAAGAGGCACTGAGTTAGGGAGGCTGCCTGCCATGCGAGGGCGGACACACCTGGGGAGTCGGAGCCCGCAGATTAGTATGGACACGCTTGGGGCATAAGGGAGACTTCCGGCTCAGATATACGTACCTGGGAATTAAAGAGCCCGGTTCAAATTGCTTTTTCCAACTTTGAGACGTAACTGACACATTACATCTAAGTTTAAGGCATACAGTGACGATGTGAAGCCCATATATATCGCAGAATGATTAGCGCGAGCTTAATTAGCGTCCATCAGAGTGACGACAGCATCGCGGCAGCTGTCGATAAGCTCCTTTAACAACTGGGGCGCCTAGATGGCTCGGTCGGTTAAGCGTCCGACTTCGACTCAGGTCATGATCTCACGGTTTGTGAGCTCGAGCCCCGCGTCGGGCTCTGTGCTGACGGCTCGGAGCCTGGAGCCTGCTTCGGATTCTGTGTCTCCCTCTCTCTGCCCCTCCCCCACTTGCACTCCAGGTCTCTAAAAAATAAATACACATAAAAAAAGGTATTTCCTTCAACAACTAAAATTCAGCTTCCATCTCCAAACTTACGTGCGTCCGTGGGAGCCGTGTGATCCAGCACCTGACGCAGGTTGCCTGGGAGGGTCTCACCACCATGCTTTGGGCGATGGGCAGGCAGACCGCGGTACAGGCTTTGTCACTGGCGGGACCCTGTGAGCCGGCTCTGGTCCCTCTCGGCTGCAGTCTGGGGGCGGCTGGATAATGCTGACGTGGGCAGACCACCCATGGGCGAGATAGCCTTTGTAGCAACCCAGGTTTCTAGAGGAGAAGTTCCAGCATTCTGTTGGAAAGAAAACGTTACAGCAGCACCCCTCCCCCAAGGCGGCAGAGCTCAGAGACACGGGCGGCATCTCTCCTGCAGGGGAAAGGGCCAGTGGTGACGGCCTCGCTTCCCCCGCTGTGCAGGAGGCTGCTAAAGAAATGCATTTTTCTCTTGCAATGCCCAGGGCGTTAAAGGGGCTTCGTGATTGGGGGAAGGAGATCAGGGATGAGGTCATAGTATCAGAGAGCCTTAAAGGGATGCCGTTTCTGTTGACTGCATTCTGGACTCCAACACGGAGTCTGTCACAGCCCCTGGGAAAACCTCATCTTCGGAGCCCTCCACTGGACTGTAGGCACCCTCAACACCTGAGTGTCAAAACTCACACCACCCACCCCACCCTGTGTGCACTCCCGGGGCAGCAGGAGACAAGCTCGGGTGGACGGGGAGCACCCACGGAAAACAGGCCAGCGCGTGGGGGAAAGTGCAGTCCTGAGCTGTAACACCACCTTCAATAAAGCAAAAGAGAGGTTTCTAACAGTTGGTCTGGTGTGTTGTAAGATCAGAATTCCTACAAGCTTAGGAATTCTGCCACAAGAGGGATCAGGAAGCATGGAGCGGGTGTATCCATGGGAGGTTGGAGAAAGCCACAGAATCTGTATAGCAGGGCCATCAAAAAGTGCCCCCCAACTGAAGGCAGCTGGTAAAGATCGGAGGGGTGACTGCTACATCAATGTGAAAGGAGCAACACAAAACTCAAAGGAACATAAAGAACCAAGGAAACATGATATCACCAAAAGATCCCTCATTTATCTTCCAGTAACTGATCCCAAAGACAGGGAGGACATCTGTGACTTACATGACAAAGAATTCAACATAGCTCTTTTGAGGAAGCTAATGAGCTACAAGTAAACACAAAGAAATTCAATGAAATCAGGAAAAGCACACATACACAGAAAGAGAAATTTAACAAAGAGAATCATGAGAACTAAACAAATTCTGGAGCTGAAGAAGTCAGTGAATGAAATGAGGGGTGAAAGAGAGGGTATTATCACCAGAACAGACCAGAAAGAAGAAAGCCATCAGTGAATATAGGACAGGAGCTTTGAAACAGCCCAGAGAACAAAGAAAAGAAGCTAAGAGCATATTGTCATCCGTGAAACACCATCAAAAGAGCCACCGGTATCGCTGGGGTTCCAGAAGGACAAGAGAGGAAGAAGGGGGATGGAGGTCTATTTGGAGATCTCATGCCTGAGAACTCCCCAGACCTGCAAAGAGACGTGGACATTCAAGTTCATGAAATTAACAGATCACCTCATTATTTCAAGCCAACGCAATCTGTCCCAAAACACATTATAATGAAGCTGTCAGAAATCGAAGGTAGAATCCTGAAAGCACAAGAGGAAAAGAGAGTAATCTACAAAGGAACCCACACTGGAGATCTGTGGATTTCTCAGCAGAAACCTTACTGACCAGGAGAGGGTGGATGACACATTCACAGTGCTGAAAGAAAAAAAAGGCCAGCCAAGAATACACTATCCAGTGAAGCTGTCCTTCGGAAATGATGGCAAAAAAATAAAATAAAATAAAAAGTTCCCAGACAAACAAAAGCTGGAAGAGTTCATCACACTGGACCTCCTTACGAGAAATGCTGAAAGGAATTCTTGCAGCCGAGGTGAAGGGATGCTCATCAGTGACACAAAAACATACAAACATATGGAACACACTGGAAATGGTAAATATACAGTCGGATGAAGAAAACTAATTCTGTAATTGGATAGTGTGTTAATAAAAGCTAAAGGATGAAAGTATCAAAAATAATTACACCTACTGTAATTTGTTAATTAATACACAATACACAAAGAAGTAAACGGGGCATCTGGGTGACTCGGTTGAGCATCCGATTCCTGGTTTCGGCTCAGGTCATGATGCCAGGGTTATGGGACTGAGCCCCGCGCGAGCCTGCTTAGGATTCTCTCTCTCCCCCTCTGCCCCTCCCCCTGCTCACATGCTATCTCTAAAACAAAAAGAGGTAAACCATGACATTAATGTAAAAAAATGTGACAGTAATATAAAAAGAGGGAGCAAAAGGGCAGAGGTGTCACTACCGGTGTAAGTTGACCAGTTTATCTACTAGGTGTTTTATGTAAGCCTCGTGTAATCATAAAGCAAAAACCTAGTGGAGATTCACAAAGATAAAGACAAGGGAACCCCACCATGGAGTATCCCCAATCCACAAAGGTGGGGAAGAAGACAGGAAGAAAAGGAACTGTGGAACCACAAACAGCCGGAAAACAATAAGATGGCACAGGAAAATCCTTACCTGTCGAAGGTTATTCAAAATGTAAATGGGTTGAATTCTTCAATGAATTGGCACAGGGTGGCTGAATTAAAAACAAACAAGACCCAACTACATGCTACCCACAAGAGACTCGCTCCTGCCTTAAGGACACACAGAGGCTCGAAGTGAAGGAAAGAGGAGGCTCTTCCACGAAGTGGACGCCACAAGACGAGAGGGTAGCTCGACTGACGTCAGATGAAATAAACTTTAAGCCCCCAACAGTAAAACACAACAAAACTCATTACATAAGGATAAGGGGATCAACTCATCAAGAGGACGTAACAATTATATATATGCACTTATTACTGGAGCACCTACATGTATTAAATGCTAACAGATCTGAAAGGGAAAAAAAGACAACACAATAGTAATAGACTCTAATAGCCCACTTTCGGCCATGGATATAGATCATCCAGACAGAAAATCAACAAGGAGACACTGGACTTGAACCATACATTAGACCAAATGGACCTAATAGACATTTATAGAACATTCTAGCTACAGCAGCAGAATGCACATTTTTCTCAAATACACACAGAACATTCTCCAGGGCAGGTCACATGACAGGCTGCAAAACAAGTCTTAGCAAATTTAAGAAGACTGAAATCACACCAACTCTATTTTCCAACCACAGTGTTACAAAACTAGAAATCAGTAACAGGAGGGAAGGTGGAATATTTACAAACATGTGGAAACCAAACAAAACATTCCCGAACAACCAATGGGTCAAATAAGAAATCTAAACAAAAGGGGTGCCTGGGTGGCTCCGTTGGTTAAGTGTCCGACTCTTGATTTCGGCTCAGGTCATGATCTCATGGTTTGTTACTTTGAGCCCCGCTTTTGGGCTCTGCGCTGATAGCATGGAGCCTGACTGGGATATCCTCTCTCTCTCTGCCCCTTCCCCTCTCATGCTTTTTCTCTCTCAAATAAACATTAAAAAAAAAGAAACCAAAAAGTTTTTAAAATCTTGAAACAACTGGAAATGGATCATAATACACTAAAACCTTTGGGAAGCTGCAAAAGCAGTCCTGCAGGGAAGTTTTAGTGATAAATGCATGTATTTAAAAAAACAGATCTTGGGGCGTCTGGGTGGCTCAATCAGTTAAGCATCCAACTTGGGCTCGGGTCATGATCTTTGAGCCCTGTGTTGGGCTCTGTGCTGACAGCGCAGAGCCTGGAGCCTGCTTCAGGTTCTGTGTCTCCCTCTGTCTCTGCCTCTCCCTGTCTCGTGCTCGCTCTCAAAAATAAAACATTAAAAAATATGTAAAAAATAGATGTCAAATGACTAGCCTAATTTTATACCTGAAGGAATGAGGCAAAGAAGAAAAAGCTAGGCCAAGTCTATCATAAGGAAGGAAATAGCAGAAGACTGGAGTGGAGATAAATAGGTATCAGAAAAAATAAAACAGATCAATGAAACTAAGAGTTGGTGTTTTGAAAAGATAAAGTTGACAAAACTTGATCTAGACTCAGGAAGAAAATACTCAAAATCAGAAATAAGAGATATGACAACCCCCAGCACAGAAATACAAAGGATCGGGGGCGCCTGGGTAACTCCATTGGTTGGGCATCCAACTCTGGCTGAAGTCCTGATATCACAGTTCATGAGTTCAAGCCCCGCCTCGGGCTCTGTGCTGACAGGTCAGAGCCTAGAGCCTGCTTCGGATTCTGTGTCTCCCTCTCTGCTCCTCTCCTCTCTCTCCCTCTCTCTCTCTCAAAAATAAAGAAACTTAAAAAAAATACAAAGGATCATAACAAGCTAATATGAACAATTATACAACCAACAAACTGGATAACCCAGAAGAAACAGAAAATGTGAACAAACCAACGAGTGAGAAGATACGGTCAGTAGTCAAAAGCATCCCAACAAATAAAAGTCCAGGACCAGATGGCCAACTAGTTAATTCTACCAATCATTTAAAAAAGAATTAATGGCAGTACTTCTCAAACTCTTCCAAAAACCTGAAGCGGAGGGAACACTCCAGTTCTTTTTATGAGGCCAGCGTTCCCCTGATCCCAGACCCAGCTAAGACGCCACCAGAAATCTGCTGGCCAATATCTATGATGAATATAAATGCAAAGATTCTCGACCAAATATTCTCCAACTGAATTCCACATTACATTAAAATGGTGGTACACCATGATCAAGTGGGATTTATCCATGGGAGGCAAGGAAGATCCCACACACAAAAACATGACACACCATGTTAATAGAAGGACAGATCAATCACACCATTTCACTAGATTCAGAAAAAGTTTTGAAAAAAACACAACATCCTTTTATGATAAAAACTCTCAGCAAATTAGGTCTAAAAGGAACGTATATGAACCCAATAAAGGCCATATATGACAAGCCCACAGTTAACTGTGAAGGGTTGGGGACTTTTCCTCTATGCTCAGAGGAGGACAACAATGTCCACTCACACCACTCCTGTTCAACACAGCACTGGAAGTCCCAGCCAGAGCAATGAGACAAGACAAAGACACAAAAGACCTCCAAATCAGAAAGGAAGCACTGAATTATTTTTATTTCCAGATGATATGATCTTCTATAGAAAAAATCCTAAAGACTTCACTGAAAAACTGTCACAACTAAGCAGTAATTCTGTTACATTGCAGGATACAAAATCAACACACAGGAATCAGTTGCTTTTTCTATACGCAAAAAAAGGAAACTTTGGCGGGGGGCGGGGGTGGAGGGGGAATCCACTCACAATAGCACCAAAACCGATAAAATATTTGGGAATAAATCTAACCAAACAAGTGAAAAATCTGTATACCAAAAAGTATAAGACCTTGATGAAAGAAACTGAAGACACAAGTGGAAAGACATCCCATGCTCATGGATAAGAATTAATGTTTAAAATCTCCATACTACCCAAAGCCATCTACAGATTCAGTGCGGTTCCTATCAGAACTCCAATGGCGTTGTTCACAGAAACAGGAAAAAACAATCCTAAAATTTGTATGGAACCACAAAGGACCCTGGATAGCTAAAGCAGTAATGAGAAAGAAGAAAGCTGGAGGCATACTTCCTGATCTGAAGCTATGTTAAAATAGTAGTAACCAAAATGGTACTATACTAGCCTCAAAACAGATACCAGTAGAAGAGAATCGAAAGCCCAGAAATTAACCCATGCATAAAGGACTACACCAAACTAAAAACTTCTGCACAGTAAGAAGACACAACGAAATGAAAAGGCAACTACAAAATAGGACAACATGTGCAAACCATCTATCTTGTTAACTCATGCAACTCACTAGCAAAAAAAAAAAAAAAAAAAAATCCCCAAAAACCAAATAATTCGCTTTTTAAATAATGGTCAGAGGACCTGAATAGATGTTTTTCCAAAGAAGACATACAAATGGCCAACTTGTACACAGGTGAAAAGAGGCTTCACTTTGCTAATTAAGAAAATGCACACCGAAACCACAATGAGATACCGCCTCACACCTGTTAGAATGGCTGTCGGCCAAAAGACAAGAACGATGTGTGGGCGAGGATGTGGAGGAGGAGGAACCCTCGTGCACTGTCAGTGGGAATGCAAACTGGTGTGGCCACTGTGGAAAACAGTGCGGAGGTTCCCCAAAAAGTTAAAAATGGAAATAGCATACGATCCAGCAGTCCTCTGGGTATATAGTTAATGGAAATGAAATTAGGATCTCCATGTTCAATTCGTCATTACTCACACTAGGTAGGACACGGGAACGACACAAACATCCGTCCGTCCACAGAAGAAGGGACAAGGAAGTCGTGATACACACGCGCATGTGCGCACACACATACAAATGTTATTCAGCCACGAGAAAGGAGGAAATCCTGCCATTTGAGACAACATATGCTCAGTGAAATAAATCACACACAGAAAAGCAAACACTGCACGATCTCTCTTATGTGGAATCTGAAAAAGCCAAACCCAGAAACAGAGGGTAGAATGGCGGTGGCTGGGAGCCTGGGAGAACAAGAGACATTGGTCCAAGGGCACGAACTTCCAGTTCTGAGCTGAAGAAGTCCCGGGGATCTACCGTATGGCACGGTGAGCACAGGGAACGGTACTGCGCTGCCTGCTTGAAGGCTGCGGAGGGGAAGCCCTGAGTGGTACGAAAAGCCGCCAGTGATCATGGGACGTGATGACGGTGTCCACTAACTAGCCCAAGTGTCATCGTTCTGCAGCGTATGCTTGCTCCAAATAATCACCTTGTACACCTTGAACTCACATGACGTTCTGCCAATTATATGTCAAACCTGGGGGAAAAATCAGAACATCTGTGTATTTCCTTTAAGAAATATTCATTAAAAATGGAATAAAATGGATTTATGGTTGCACTCAAGGAGAAATTAAGGGAATAAAAACGCAAAGTCTTTAAGTGGGTTGTCCTTAAGCAGAAATAGGTCTGGTTTGATTTCCATGATTCCTACTGAATTACCTGAATTAATTTCACTGGGTTGTTAAGAAATATTCTTAGTTTTAACAATCCTAGCAACTTTTTTTTTTTTTTACATGTTTGCTTATTTTTGAGAGCGCGCGAGAGAGCGAGCGAACAGGAAGGAACAGCGAGAGAGGGAGACAGAGGATCTCAAGGAGGCCCCACTCTGTCAGCTCAGCATAGAGCCCAACGCGGGGCTCAGACTCACGAACCGTGAGATCATGACCTGAGCCGAAGTCGGATGCTTAACCAACTGAGCCACCCAGGTGGCCCTCTAGCAAACATTTTTTATTAACATTAAATTTTCGCACAAAATATAAGATTTTAATGTTCTGGGGTCACCTGGGTGACTCGGTTAAGCATCCGACTTCGGCTCAAGTCATGATTTCATGGTTTGTGAGTTCGAGCTCAGAGTCGGGCTCTGCGCTGACATTTCGGAGCCTGGAGCCAGCTTCAGATTCTCTCTCTCTCCCTCTCTCTCTGCCCCTTCCCCCTCTTGCACTCTCGCAAAAATAAACAAACTTAAAATACAAGAATTTAACATTCTGCTGAATGTTTAGTAAACTCTAAGCAAATCTCATTTTTTAGCAGCTTCTGAATGACTCAGCAAAGCTCTGACATAAATCACCAACTCTGACAGAGGGCAGAATGACAAATGTTTCCTCCCCAACTGAAGGGTCCCAGGGAAGTGCAGGTGTCCCGGCCCGGGAGGTCAGGGGGTTTCTGCGGGTTGTGTGGTTGGAGCACCCGGGGAGCTCTAGTAAAGTATCGGACGAGCTGTTTGTGGCCGAATCCTGGGTTTCTAATGGGGTCAGAGCAGACACCTGAGGTGCTCTGTGCAAACACAGGTGCAGACCCCCCCACCCCCCCACTGCCGGCCCCCTCACTTGGGCGGAGGCTGTCAGGGCAGCCCTGGGCAGGAGGCAGGTGGGGAGAGACGCTCCCACCCCCTGGAGAGTCAGCTCCTGGGGCACGAAGCCCAGGTCACCCTGAGGGCTGCAGGCACCGCCTGCCCGGGGCTCAGTCAGGTACCCAGGGTGTTCGAACCTCACCTGATGACCCTGCCCAGGCCCCCCCTCCCACCCCCGCGGGGACTCGAACAAGCAGGACAAACCCTGGCGGGGTCAACAGAGCCCACGGGCCGTCCCGACCACCGTGCCCCGCTGGCGACACCACGAGCACCTGGCACTGGGATCACTTCCCGTGGGAATCTGGGGGTCCCTCCTTGCCGTGGCCCCAGGTGCAGGGACTGTCCCAGAGGGAACAGGTTCCGCTCCAGGCAGGGCCTGCAGGCTGGACTGGGGGCCCTTCCTGGGGCTGCACTGTGTCCTGCCATCTCTGCATCTGTCCACCTGCCTAGCACGGGGAGCAGTCAGCATCCTGAGCACCCCGCCTGCCCCCCCCCAACCCTGCGTGGCATCCCCTGCCATGCCTGAGACCACACCCTGCCCTGGCCACCTGCCCCTCCCAGACACCAGGACCCTGGCCTAACACAGGGGCGATGCCAAGGGGGGCTGCCACGGGGACAGGGCTCCCTGGCTTCCTCCTTCCCCTTCCCCCACCTGTGACAGAGGGACAGGGGGGCTGGGGGGGACCAGGTCCTGAATCAGAAACGAGCCTCCCCAATTCACCAAACACAACTGCTCAGGGAGGGGGTGACTCAGCACATCCTGAGCTGTCCCGCAGGAAGACCCCTCCCGAGGGACCCCGCCGTGGGCTGGGGGCCAGACTTCTCCCAGTCCTGCCTCCTGCCAGTGCCTTCCAGGCCAGGTCATCCCCGACCAGGGCTCCTCTCCACAGACGGGACGTTCCAGCCAGCCACCCCCCCAGGGCTCCTGTCTCAGAGCCCGGGGCCAGGAGAGCCCCAATCACCCACGTGTGCTCGAATCCTCCCGGTGATGGGGGGCTCACCACCCGTCGGGCAGCCTCCCACGGGACGGTGGGAAACCCCTCCCTGCTGGCCCAGCCCTGCAGACAGCACCGCTCCATCCTGCACCCCCACCTCCTGCTCTCCTGAGTCGGGTCTTCTCCGGCGGGGCCCCTGCCCCCAGTCACCCCTGCTCCCAGCCGCCCCCACAGCCCCTCAGGTCCCAGAGCAGGCAGGTGCCCAGGACCCCTGCTCCCCACAGACCCTTCCCTCCTGCAGCCTCAGGGGCAGAGCAAACCCCCCAGCGCCCACACAGGCACCAGCCGGGGCTCCACGTGACGGCTCAGAGGGAACCGTTGGGGCTCGGGGGGTCCTGCCGCACGGCCCGCTTGCTTTCTGCCCGGGCGCGGCTTCTAACCTGCACCCACGTTCATCATGCAAGGCCGACGTCCTCGCCCTGGAGCCGGGCTCTGCTGCCCCCGAACGCGGCCCCGCGGCCTGAGGTCTAGGACGCAGGTCCCCTTGTGATCCAGTCGAGGGCTGGGCCCCGAGGCAGGACGCCGGCTCCACATCTGGAAACCCGGAGCCTCTCCCTACAGAGGAGCTCCTTACTCCTTCCTGACACACACCCTCCTCCTCCTCCTCCTCCTGCTGTTGCTGCTCACACCTGCAGTTAAGGCCACGGAGCACAGCAAACACACCTGCCCTTCATCCCTGGGCTGAGCTGCAGGTGACACCCAGCAGGGCGCAGGGCTCCCTCCCTCCCACCCACGCTCGGGCATTTGCTGCAAAGCCACTCACCTGGGGACTCAGGCAGGTGTGGGCGATGCACGGACCCCCGCCCTGAGTTCCCCAGGGGGCACAGAGGCCAGGGAACCATGGGGACCCAGGCGTCCCGACTGCTGGTGCCAACCCCACTGTCTAGAGACGCGCAGCCCCGTTCCCAGAGACCGGCCTGAGGGTGAGTGCAGGGGACGCATGGGCCTCCCTCCCAGAAGACCCCGTGCGTGGCCAGGCCTGGTCCCCGTCAAGTCCATGAGCTCAGACCCCCGAAGGCAGCTCTCTGGGTCCTCACCTGTAGGGGCTTCTCAAGGGGCCTCACCTGGGAGCCCACATCTGGGGGAACCTTACCTGGGGTCCGTATCTAGGGGGGTCCACACCGAGGGATCCTCACCCCAGGGTCCATAACTAGGGGGGGCAGTCCACACTTAGGGGGCCTCACCTGGGGGGGCCTCAAGGGGGCTGTCAGAGGCCCCGACTGGGGAAGGGGCCCGAACCCTCGGGGCTGCGGCCTGAGATGCAGGGACAGGTGTCTGAGACTCAGGCAGGCCTCCCGCTTCAACCGCTGACCCCACCTCACCTCCCTTCCGTCGGGCTCGGTGCCTGGGTCATGGGTGCGGGCACCACCGCTCCCTCCTAGGACACGGGGCCGGTCCTCGGGGTGGAGGAAGCCAGCCCTTCTCTCCCAGCCACTGGGCCCCTGCTCTGTGGCTCCGGCTCCGGCCCAGGCGGCCCCGCGCTGGGCGGTCCAGCTGGGGGGAGGGCAGGAGGCGGCACCTGCCCGGGGCGGGGGCTTGTTAACTTGCTGACATAAGAGTTTGTGTGAAACAGATTCCCAGGCCGGGAAAGGGTCCCGAACTGACGCCTCCAGACTGGAGCCGGTGCCCCTGGCTGAGAGCCGTGGGCTGGGCGGGGAGGGGCCCTGAGCACCGGCTCCAGGCTGGTTTGCCAGCAAACCTTGACGGAGCTCATGTGGCCCGTGCAGGCCCGGGGGGCTGGGGAGCCACCGCAGGCTCAGTGTAGGCTCAGCAGGAGAAGTGCGGAGACCACCAGGTCAGTATAAATAAAGAAGTGGGAGGGAGATAACCAGGGTGGGTGTAGACACAGGAGCAGAAGCAATGAGACATCCAAGGCAGTGTAACCCCAGCAGGAGTACTAAGGAGATCTGGAGAAATGGACAGACACAGAAAGGGAACTTCGGGGAAATCTGAGGTCTGTGTTCACACAGTAGAGGAACAAGAACACCTCTGGTCTGTGTCAGCACACAAGGGAGACCAGAGGGATATGCCAGGACAGTGTAGACAACACCTAAGAAAACAGGGAGCCATCCAGTGTGGACACATCAGAGTGGCCATACAGACATCTCCGCTCAGTGCAGAACCACCAAGAAACCAGGGAGACACCTCAGGTTGGTGTAGGCGTGTCAGGGAAACCGTGAAGACATTCTATTCACTGAATCACACAAGGGTGACAAGGAAGATGCTCCAGGCCAGTAGAGACCCACGTGGGGGACCAGGGAGACAGCCGGGCCACACCAGTGTAGACACACCTTGGGATGCAGGGCAGAAGCCCAGGTCATTGTCGACTTACCACGAAACCAGGGAGGCCTTGGTCATTGCAGACAGGGCAAGAATAGGGATGTGCTCCTGCTCCCTTCATTCCAACCTGGGGAAAGACACCCTAGGTCAGTATAACACATCAGGGGAATTAGAGAGATACCCCAGCAGAGACACGGCAGGGGAACTCGGAGATACCCAAGGTCAGTGCAGACACAGTACGGGAAATCGAGAGACATCCCTCATCAGTGTAGACACTGCAGGGAGTTAAGAGACATCTTGTCAGTGTAAACACAGCAGGGGAATTAGGGAGACACTAGGTGGCCCCCACTGTTGCACGTGTGACACAGAATGCAACTCCCCACACTGGGAGATGCCCGTGGCAAATCACAGATGAATCAAGGCATCAACGTGCCCGCAGGTGTCCTGGGGATAAGGAGGAATCAAAGATCAAACCTCCCGCGTCAGGTGGAGAAAGTAATTTCGACACGTCACCGCACGCTGTTAGGAGGACTCATTAAAGCTGAATCAGAATCCAAAGGTCACTGCCAGGAGGGCCACAGAGCACCTCCTGGAGAAGGGGTGTGCACAGGGTGACCCCGCGCCCCAGAGCTGTAGCTGACCAGTTGAGTGGGAGGGGATCCGGGTCCAGGGAGGAGATGACAGCCTTACCTGGGAGCTCCTCCCCGCTGGTGACACTCCAGGCCAGTCCCCCTGTGCCCCCTCTGAGTCGGTTATCTCTTCTTGCAGGACAGACCTTCCAATAGGGTTGTGGCTTCAAATGTCAGTGGTTCCTGACTCCCCACAGTCCTGGGGTCAGATTTCGGGCAGGGCCCCGCTGGTGGCTCTCTGCTCCACCTGGCCTGGCTGGGTCACTCCCTCAGCTGCTTCCAGCTGCTGGCCAGGCTGAGCTGGAAGGTTCTGGAAGGCAATTCTGCACCTGCCATGTTCTTCTCAGTGCCATTTAAAAGAGCCCAGGTAATCCACCCTCGAGGTGTTTCCATGGAGACGTGTCTCATCACCCAGAGGGAATTCTGGAGAAGAATCGAAAAAGGGAGTGAAGGCTGTCAGGTGTGGATCCCTTCACATCTGAGGGGGTTTCTGATTCACAGGGCTTGGGGCTGTTTCTCCTTGAAGTTCAGACAGCCAGGACTCCAAGTGAGGGATCATTCTGACCCTGAACTGGACACTAACCAGCCTTGTCAAATCTCTAGCCCTGGTTCCCTCCTTCCTTCACTGGTCTTGATCTCCGCTGGGAAAAAGGGGACTCCAGACATTCTGAAGGATAGTGTCTTGGATTCAGGAATTCCCTAGAAGAGCCAGAACCACTCCCCTTTGGGGAACGTAGGAAGCCGAAGCTTACTGTGCATCTGAGGAAGTGACAGGTCTCTCCCTGGGAGCGTCCAGACTGGCTGCCCAGGGCCCGCCCCTCCCCTGCGGCCCCGCCTGCTCTCCTGGATCCCCGTCAGCACTGAAACACGCAAACACGCGCCAGGCCTTTGCACGCCGAACACCCGGCTTCTCCGCCACACTCACCCCCGAACCGCGGGCTACGGCTTGTTCCCACACACTCAGAACCTTCCAGGGACACAGGAGCCGCAGGACCATGTTCTCATGGATCATCTGAGTGCTTTTCCCTCCCCCTGGCTCCTGTCACTCTGGGGTCACCCCCTCCCCACCCAGGTGGGCTGCGTTCGGGGGCTCAGGGAGCATCACCAGCGGTGGAGCCCGTCCACGTGCCCATCCCCTCCCAACAGACCCCACGTGTTTAGGAGCACACCGCATGGGACCCAGATAGAGGGAACTTTCTCCGTCCTTCATCCGAAATCAAACTATAACTGGCATCGCGTACCTCTCTCTACGAAACTAGCTGGGATGACGTGGGTGTGTCCCTATCCTGTCCCTCTGCAGTATCGGCTGCATGTTCGGATGTGCACCTGACCTGCCCATGGGGGGTGGCCCCTGTGGAGAAGAGGTCTCTGTGATGAGAACTGTCGCGCCCCACCTAGGGTCTCCTCGTGGCCCGCGGCGTCTGGCTGGCGGGTGTGTGGGACCCTCGGGTCTGTGGGAGAGGAGGTGGGGCCAGGGGCTCGTGGTCCCGTCCTTCCAGCACGCGCCTAGGGACATGTGGACCCGGCCCCACAGGGACGTGCAGCAGGGGCTTCCCTGAGCGTGCTGTGGGGGCCGCCACCTCCTGGTCTCCTGGGACAGTGGAGAGGGAGCCTGGGGAGGGCGAGCCTCGGAGGACGACGCGGGTTTGAACCACGGAGGTCCTGTACGCTTGGCCATAGGAGCACATGTCAGACTAGGAGTCTGGATTTCTCTCTCGTCCAGCAAGAGAGAAGACACAAAACTGAATATGAGAGAGGCTAATGTCTGGGAGGAGACAAGAGCCCTGAACAGGGTTTTCGTCTCCGTATTTACTGAACTCTCAAGAACTTACATACGTGGCGAACGTGAAGAAAACCATCAGAGAGTAAACGTTAACTTGTGTGTGAGAAGCAAATGGTCTGGGGGGCAAGAGGAGTGTTTGATCAAGGTACACTGGTGCCAGATGGAAAGTAATTTCCTGCAGGTGATGCAACAAGTTTCTCGTGATCCCAGTACAATATCTCACTAGCTCACCTTGGGCTTTTTCGCCCTGTTGTGGCAGCTTTCTGCTCTAAGCTTTAACCCGTTTACGTAAGCGTAGGAATTCCTGAACGTATTTCCCGACAAGCACGTGTGCCAATCAAGCGTTTGTAAAAATAAGTGTCCTAAACAGAATGAAAGCTAGAACACAGGGCCATCGACGTGTGTTTAAAGAATATGCCCACAAAACAGCAATGGGCATTTTGCAAGAGCACTTTCAAATAAAAAGATAGGCATAAGCCAGTTCAAGGATTTCCTAAGGATGAAATCTTAGGAGTCTCAAACACCCTCAAAACCATAACATAAAAATTCAATGAAAGTAAAAAGGATACTATTAAACACAGCTTTACGATTTCCCAAGGGCAAGAGTGAATGCGTAATTAGGAGTGGAATAGAGGCTGGTGGGGGGGGCATGGGGGGGGATGTGCCTGCAAGCAGCTGCTGCGCATGTGCGGAGGCAGCAGCGTGATTCCCCCGCCCCTTTCCCTTGAGGTCCAGCGAAGGAGATGCCAGGACAGAAGCTGGCAGACGCCGGAAGGCGGTCATCACTTTGCCTGTGCCATCCCCAGGGAAGGGCTGTGGGCCCCACCCTTCGGCCTGGCCCCTGACCAGCCTCCCCCTGTCTCCTCTAGCTCTGCCACGTGAGCCCCGCCCTTCTGCCCTAGCCCCACCCACCGCCTCTAACTCCCACCCTCATGTGGCCCCACCCCTCTGCTCCAGCCAACCCTCTGACCGGACCCCACCTTTTCCCTCTAGCCCCACCCTTGTCTGGCACTGTCCCTCCTCTCTAGCCCCGCCCGCTGGCCTGGCCCCGCCCCAGGCTTCCACCTGGGCTCATGACTTAGCCACATAGCACACCTGCCCAGAGTACACATCTGCCCGGACAGATGGTCTGGCGATGGCTTGATGGCCTTTTGTCTGTTGGGTGGAGCCCAGAAGCCCCCAGTGATGCAAACCCCAACCCTCCTCAGCTGGCGGGATGCCCGGCTCCGGGCCCCCCGGACATCTGGGCACTGTGGTTTCCTCTCCCTGTGGCCCGGTCTCCTGTCCACCTGTACGGAACCCCAGGAAGGGCAGCGTCCTCCTGTCCCCCCCTTCCTGGGGAGGAGCCTGCAGGGAGGGAGTCCCTGGAGTTCCCTCCCTGATGCGCCCTCACCCCTGCCCGGTCCTGGTGCGGGAAGCTTTCCTCAACATCAGGACATTGACATTCTGTGCACACAGACAAGTCTGTGGAAACAGTAATGATGACCGATGGGGGTTGAAGCTCTTTTGCCATCAGCAATTTTCTTCTGCATTTCTCATTTTGGCTTCATTTGGCCTCAAACAGGAAGAGTCAAGACAATGAGGCACCATCCGCAGAGGCAGCCTTGGAAGAAGGTCTGGGGCCAGCAGGTGCGACGCCGGACCGCAGGCGGTTCCCTCTCCCGGTTACCAGGACAGGGAGTGATCAGGCCTCTCGGAACCTCAGTTTCCCCTTCTGTGTAACGGGCTCTGGGTCTCCCATCCTAACCTGTATTGAAGGTGTCCACCTTGATCCACCTGCACGGCTGCGCCTTCCCAGCCACCCGCACCTTTGCCAGGTTAACTGCATCTCATCTCCTGGGCCTCCGCCCCGCCCCGCCCCGCCCTCTACATCACCAACACAGTCACTGCCTCGCCGCTGTGGTTCCCCCTGGCACCCAAGCCCCAAGCGCAGGGATGCCAGCATCTAGACAGAAAAGTGGAGCGATGCCAGCATCTAGACAGAAAAGCGGGACTTGGTCACGCTGATGGTGGCAGAGCTGGAGGGCAGAGGATGACCGAGGCCCATGCGGACTTGAGCGGCTGCAGCTGAGCCCCAGCAGAGGGAATGAGGGGTGTGAGCAGAGCCGGGGCACCCCGGGCGCTGGGCAGGGCAGGACCACCGCCAGCTGCCCTCGGCAGAAGGACCCTGTGTGGGGCAGGACCGTGGGGGCAGGGCACCCGGCCAGGGCTGGGAGCCCCGGAGGGGGCTCTGCAGGGAAGCTGTGAAGCTGGAGGGACACCCTCTCTTTCAGAGGCCCCGGCCCCCTGCGGTCCCCACCAGCACCCCTGCTGTCAGGACCTGGCAGGGTCCTGCTCTGGGAGCCCAGGAGCTTGTTTTACAGAGCAGAGGAGGGCGGGGGCTCTGAATCAACAGGAAGCCCCCGCCCCCTGCACCCATACACTCCTGCCCCTCTGCCTGCAAGCCCTCCCTGCCCTGGTCAGTGCCTCTTCACCCCTCGGTCTCTGCTCCAGCCCCTCCCCCAGAATCACTCTTATGTCCCCTGGTCACCTACCACGGGGCAGTCCCCTGCTTCGTCCCCTCAGCACAGCTGACAGGGGAACGTCAGGTCTAGACTCAAGTCCTTGTGCTCAAGGACCACCCATGCCCACTGCCTGGCACACACTAGGTGCTCATTAAGTGCTGGGTGAATGGGTGGCAGTTAATGGCATCTCAGAGCTGTCAGTGACCCCTGGGAGGGGGCAGCAGGCCCACTCACCCAGGGAGGCTTCCCGTAGTGAGAAGGGGATGCACAGAGGGCTGGGGCCCTGCCTTGGCATCCCAGAAGCAACCGGGAGCCTCGCCTAGAGCACCGCAGAGGCATCCAAACTCTCACAAGTCCCCCACAGCACCTGTGCCCAGCAGCTCACATGGACTCTGCCCTGGCAAGTGTGGAAGTGACATTTCCCTAGCTGGTGAGTCTGGGGCTGTCAGGGAAGGGGGGGGGGGAGGGTGTCGGGAGCTGGTGGCAGGAAGTGACTGGTCCCCTGAGGACAGAGTGGGGTCACCCACAAGGTGCGCTCCTTCACTCCGGCCGAGAGGAGACAGTGACGGGCCCAGAGGCCCTCTCCAGCCCCGTCCCATCTAGTCAGTGAGGTCTGGTCCACTGTTCCGGGTCCCCTGCTGTTATGCTGGTCCCTCCCACCTGGGCGACCTCAGTGGCCTTGCTACTCCTGTGTGAGATGTCACTCATCCACGCTGAAGTTTTGGATTCAGACGTGCACAAGAGGGAGGTACCAGGACACGTCAGGGGACACACGTGCTGGAGGCGATCCTGCCACCACAGTTCAGGGACAGCTGCTGGGACTCAGTGTGGATCTCTGTTCCCCCCACGCTATAAAGTCCTCCTTCCCACGTGGATTCAAACCTCACAGCGGGCTGTGTCCGGAGCTGGGCACAGGGGGACCTGCTCACAGCTCACAATGTGCCAGGCCCCCACAACACACAACACCCGTGGCTTTGCAAAATGCACGTGGAATAGAAGCAAACATATTGAGAATACAACACGTACACCGGGTCGAACTGTGTATAATAAATGGCATGTGCATTAAAGTGAGTTTCCTGCTCAGGGGGCGCCTGGGTGGCTCAGTCAATTAAGCGACTGGCTTCGGCTCAGGTCATGATCTTGTAGTTTGTGGGTTGGAGCCCCACACTGGGCTCTGTGCTGACAGCTCGGAGCCCAGAGCCTGCTTCTGATTCTGTGTCTCCCTCTCTCTCTCTGCCCCTCCCCTGCTCATGCTCTCTCTCAAAAGTAAATAAGTAAACGTTTAAAAAAAAAAAAAAAAGTGAGTTTCCTGTTCAGATTGAGTTACTTGTTTCCTGGCCACATGCGTGTGTTTGAATTTTTAAGAATTAAATGTGGGCAGTTGCTCAATCTCAGAAGAGCCTGCGGAGGACAGGCTCCACTCACCCCTGCAGGGCAGCCTGAGCCTTGGCAGGTGCATGGCCCCCCTCAGCCATGGGAGACAAGGAAGCGGTTCCCCGAGCTGGGGCTTAGGTGGAGAAAGCCCCAGGGCACTAGGGTGGCTGTGCCAGGCAGGACTGTAAATCCTCACCACCCCTGAGGCAGGTTTATCACTCCCCAAGGAGGAGGACGACAGGCTGAGTAGCCTGCCCCAGGTAACACAGCGAGTGAGAGGGGTAGGACTCAGGTCCCCAATGTCCCCACCTCCACGCAGTCCCCGACCAGACCCCCTTGCACGGTCTCTATCAGTAGTGCAACTCTTAATAAATACAGGCCTGAGCAGGGATGGATGGATGGAAGGACGGACAGACGGACGGATGGACCAACAAACACAAGCGAATCGTGGTGCCCTGAGGGGGTGCTTGTGAGCCAAGCTCCCCCTGCCTGGCCCTGGGTCCTCGAGAACATTCTCTGCTCAGAAAAAACTGTCCCCCGGGGTGTGTGGAAGCCTCTCAGCCAGAACCTCCTCTCTCGTTCATGGATCTCGAGTCTCAGAAACGGAAGGCACTGCAGGGACATCCCTGTGCTACAGTCACAGAATGGGTGGAGCACCCAGTCAGCCCCACCGGAGTTGACCTAGGCATCTCCTCTCCAGACTCGCTCCGCAAAGTCCCCAGCAGGCCATGCTGTGCAGGATGGCCGAGGCCCCGACCTTCTTCGAGACCTGGGCCGTCCCTGACCTGAGACCCCAGCATCCTGCCCACAGCTGCCCAATCCGCCGGGGCCTCTCCCCACTCTCCTGATACCTTCCAAATGGTGCCCGCTCCTCGGTGTCCCCACCCCCACCTGTGGTGTCCTTCCAACACTCATCCCTCTCCGGGAATACCGTCTAGGATTCCTGGATGCCGGCCTGTGGCTGAGGGGCCGGAGGTGCTGGCCTCTGAGAGGTTCCGGTCCATCCCGCTGACCTGGGTCCCAGGGGAACTCCTGTGTCATTTCAGGCTGACACGCTGACCTGAAGGCCCTGGGGGCAGCCAGGCCCCAGACAAGCAGAGATGCCGGTCAAGACTCAGCGCATCCCAGTGTGTCTGCTTACACCCATCTCTGCTCCCCTGACTGTCCGGGGGGCTCGCCCTGCCGAGTCCCCTGTGGTCGGCTGGCCAAGGGAGACAGGGGTGGGAGACAGGTGGACAGAGGGAGGGACATCTCCCTTCCGCCTCCTGTGGCCCAGCCATCTCCAGGGCTCCAGCACCCCAGGCTGTCGGCACCACCTCCCTCCCAGCCTCACCCCTGGGTCATTGTGGCCTCTCACTGTTGCTACTCTCTGGGTGACACTCTGACCCTGTTGGCCACACAGTGCCTCCGTGTCCTGTTCCTGAATCCCTGCGGTGAGGTCCCTGGCTGCTGAGAGCTGGGAGTGCCTGCTCTGTGCTGACTCACAGCCCAGAGGTCGGAGCCCGGCTCTGCACAGGCCTGGCTGGGGTGGGGAGGGGTTCACCGCGGCACCTGCTGGTTCATTCCACAGGTCAGTGCGGGCCACATGACAACTGTGACCACTGAGCCCAGAGTGAGGCTGGTCCAAGGTCACCTGGGGTGGGGTGGGGTCCCCTGGATGTGCAGGCCTGGGCTTTCCTTACTCATGGTTGTCTGCTCCGGCTGGGTCCGGCCAGGATTCAATACAGGTGCTGCCTCGCCAAGGTGTCTGCCTTGGGCCAGCGGAGGCCGCAGGGCCAGGCCCCAACCCGGGGGCTGTGCATACTTTCTCCCCACGTCTGGGCGGCACCTGGCCTTCCCGCAGAGCTCGGTGACATGTCCGAATTCCAGTTGGTAAGGCCAATCTATCCTCAGGGCAGCGCACCCCTCCCGGTACCCAGTCAGCCAGGCTTGAGCACAGGCGCGGGCGGGCGAGGCTGGGAGCTTTCCGGGCAAAGGTGATTCAGCAGAGGTGGGCATCACCTGGTCCCCATGAGGAGAGGAGGTCCCTGGGGTCCTGGGCCGGGAAGAGCCCATAGAGGGTTTGGTGCCTCTCCACAGGCTGGTCCTAATCTCATCTCAGAGCAAAAACCTCAGAACTCGCAGAAAGAGAACAACGTTCATTTCCCAGGAAATCAGGGCGATGTCTCTAGGACAGCTCAGAGCCCACGCTAAGGGAGAGTGAATATTAGTGCTTTTTCTTGCTAAATTTTAAAATTCAGATATCGTTCACAAATAATGTCATAGAATGTGCATGTCTTAGGTCAACAACCTCTTCAAAGCTGTTCTTAACTCTGGGACGATGACACAGCACACGAGGGTAAGGGAATGCTCCGTGCACCGGGTTAGAGCTCCCCTGTCCTGACGGTCTGGGAGCTGCAGGGGCCAATTACAGCAGTCAATTAGCTAAGGCTTCAGAGTCCCTCAGGAAAATAAATAAGGTACTTCGTGCAAGCTGTAAAAATAAATCCAAGTGAAACACTGCAGTGGAAACTAATGACTGGCTGCCAGCAGTTAGGCACTAAACCGTTAATAATGGCAATTCCATCCTAGTCCCCAGAAAACAGATCAACAAACTTAAACGAACAGACAGGGTCTTGGTGCAGCCGTCTTTCTCACGGGTGGCTTTTTTCGGGTGTAGACCCGTGTGTGGCTGGCTGCTGTGGTGAAAGACACTGACAGAACATTCCAGAAGGTTCCGGGGTCTGCACAGGGTTGGCTGTGTCTGCCTTCCCTTTTCTGGGCAGGGGTGGGTCCCAGCGAGGGGCACATGGCGGAGCTCCCCAGGGGGCATCCTGCTGTGTCTCAGGACAGGGTGAGGAGGGGGCAGGAGGGTCTGAGCGGGTCACCTCCAGAGGCCTCGTCCCCTCCCACCCACCTGCCATCAGAGCCACAGGCTGGAATGCTCTGAGATCCAGACCTGGAGGGGCAGACTTCCAGGAGTGACATGGAGAGAACGGCCCCTTCTGCAGGCTGTCTCCTCTGGGGCTTCTGTGGTCAGGACCACAGACTCCCAGCCTGGGGAATCCTGCCTCCGGGGCACGGGGCAGAAACTGAACATGAAAACTTGTCATTTCCTCCTGCACAGAATTACTTCACTTTTAGTTTTTGAAGTGTGGGCTCTGCTTGAAATAGACACCTAATTAGATCACCGGAAGAGGCGTCCCAAGCCACAGGATGGTAACAGTGGTTCCCATCTGTCCTTTCCTCCCATACCCTTTGTAATTTGGCAGCACGCTGTATTTACGGTGGCAGGCGAATCATGCTGCTGAACATTCCTGAGGGACCCAGGGCTCTGCCAGGAGCCTAGGAACCACGGACAAGAAAGGGGGCTCCTGCCTCCCAGGGGCCCAAGTGCAGCCGGAGGAGGGAGTCCACATCGGAGAGAGAAGGTGGGGAGCGGGCCCAGATGGGTGGGGGTCAGGTCAGGAAAGACTCGGGGCTCGGCAGAGAAGCTCTGGGGAGCGGTCTCCAGCTCGCAGGGGCAGCGGGCAACAGGACGCTATGGAGGCTTTGCCGGAAATGGGGTCCGGAAACACCAGTCCAACGGCATGCTAGCAAGGGGCTGCGATGGCCGCGTGCTCAGAACCCAACTCTCTGCAGTCCCCTAATTTCTCTGTTCCAAATATTCTCAGGCTCAGGAGACTGAAGCTGGGGTGGGAGGGACAGAGATGGGTCCTCAATTAGGACTCTGTCAGTGACAGAACCAATTTCTGGTTGTTGTTTTTTTAATTTTTAAAACAATTTAAAAATTTTTTCATTTATTTTTGACAGAGAGAGAGAGACAGAGCATGAGCAGGGAAGGAGCAGAGAGAGAGGGAGACACAGAATCTGAAGCAGGCTGTCAGCACAGAGCTCAACATGGGGCTCAAACCCACAGGCCATGAGATCAGGACCTGAGCTGAAGTCAGACACTCAACGGACTGAGACACCCAGGTAACCTCTAACTGGCTTTTGAAAGGGGGAGTGTTACTGGTCCTCTTAAGTGAAAAATACACAGCAATACCTTCAGGCATGGCTGGATCCAGGTGCCCAGGTGATCTCCTGTCTCCTTCACAATTACTGTCTATGTGTAAATAGGACTCCCCCTGAGAGCCACCTCTGGGGGATGAGGACAGGCATCTCCATCATGGAGGACAAGAGATCCCTCCCTGTCCTGCAAACAGACCTGCTCATAAACAGGGGAATATGAGCAGCAATGAGAATGTGATGACCCCAGAGCAGCTCAAGTCCCCAGCGGCCCCAAGCGGCAGAGCCCCTGACCATCTCCAGTCAGGTCCTCTGTCGACAGCTTCAGTGCTTGGGGTTGCGGGAGATGCGGACCAACTGGGTGTCAGGCAGCAGGAAGCAAGACTGAGCAAGCATTCATTCCCCACCATGGCAGAGCCCAGGAGAGCGTGCTCCTTCCTGGAAATGCAGGATCAGGACAGGTGTGGTCTGTGTGACCCTGGCCCAGAGGTCCCAGGTCCCAGAGGCTGAGCCAAGGGCACGGACATGGTCCCATCCCTCCCCTCACCTCCTGCAGCCTCTTTCTTTCACCAGACTTCCTTCTCTTCTCTTAGTCACTGACTGCCCAGCCTCTTCACCATGGAGCTGAACTAAAAGGGTTTTAAACCCACTTCTGGTGTAGATGTCTCCCAGCACACACCCAGCTGCAAAGGATGACCCTTCAGTGAGGCACAGTCCTGCACGTGGCCCTAACACAGAGTGCTTTGACCTAAAGGGGCCCCCCCACACGTACACGCACTCACGTACACACACTCACACACACACAATGCACAAACACATGGGTGCACCCACTTTGTATAAACACATGCACACTCTGTTTCTACACGCTCTATAAACAAATGGGCGGTGCACACACTTCGTATAAACAAATACACGGGCGCACACACACTTCCTGTAACAAATGCACGGTGCACACACTTGGTATAAACGAATACACAAGCACACACTTCCCATAAACAAATACACACACAAGCCCAGATGAACACACACACATATACACTCACAACTGTTTCTAAGACGCTTAGAAAAAAATCCCAACCCTTGTCTTTGAAAAACAGCAGAGTGTCTTATAATCTCCTAAAGAATTGGTGATTCTGAAACCCTCAATGACAAAGCAGCAGTTTGTAGAGTGCATCTGAAAACTACTATTTATGTAATGTGTTGGCTTTTATAACTTGTGGATCCTCCCAGCACTCCAAATCTCCTTTTCCTACTGAAGAGGCTGTCGTGCCCGTCTGCTGAGGCCCGTCTTCACCTGGCTGAAGTCACCTGGCTGCACTCTGCAGGGCACAGCGTAAGGCTCACGACCTCGATGATGGGTCCAGTTACAGTTACAAACAGGGCCTCTCTAATAAATTACTTCAGGTTCTAAGTGTATAATTACAGTGTTTTTACTAATCACATAATCAAGATGGGTAATTATGTCATTACGATATGACATTTCATCTGCCCTTGCAGCAGCTGTTTGTGGTCGGTCACGAACTTGAGGGCCTGGGGTGAGTAGGGGTTTGCCTGGGGAGACCTGAGACCCTAGCACTCCGGTCCTCATTTGGAACTGCCGGATGCTGTTGCCGTCCTGGGGAGGAGACATTCAAGGAGTTAATGACACAAACGCCCTTCCTCTTGGGACTATGAGGACAAACAACTCTTTTTACTCTAATAGCTTCAATCATCCAGTCAAAGCCTGGGTCATCTTGTCTGAGCACTGCAAACAGTGCCACCACACTGGCGGCCCTCGCACTGGGCCCCAGGCCCACCATGGTGGGATCTTCTGGGGGATTCTTCTCAGGAGGTGCCCATCCAGCCCTGTTTGCTAACCCAGCGCTAGTACTGAAGACCCGAAGGGGACGTGGGCTGGGGCCAGCTTCTCTGCAAGGGAGCCCCAGACCACACGCAGAGGGGCGCCCCTTTCGTGGTTCCTGATTTTTGCCACATCCCAACTCTGGCAGGAGACGGACGTGCCATTATGGTCCCTTCCTTGTCCTGGACACCAGCCAGCCTCTCCAAACTGGAGGTCCTCCCAGCTTTTTCCATTTAGCACACCTTGGAGGTGGGTGTCCCATTAGATCAACAGTACTGGGCTGGCACCCGCCCAGCAGTGACACTGGGGCTTGGGGGCCTGCTCCTCTCCTGCACACCCTGGGACCCATGCTCTGCCCACTCACCGTCATGGGCCAACAGCAGCCCTGCCTGGCACCCTTGATGGTTTGGGAAGCACAGGAAGCTTTAGGAGATTAATGTAATGCTGTGGGCTTGCACGGCCTTTCGTCCTGCATTTAACACAGTGACAATGTAATTACATCCTTCATGGGAAATCTCGCCCGTTTTAACAGCTGTCACCAGCCACAACATCACAGTTCCATGTGCTTGGCTGCACGTGTCTTTTCTGAATGCGTTTGCAGAAGAGCCCAGCACGGGTGTTAAGGCCCATTTCGCCTCAGCAACAGGACATGAAGAGGGAGGGACAAAAGGGCACCCCGACTCTCGTGAGATGGCAGCTCACAGAACCTGCGCCCACCTGCCCCCCCAGCAGCAGCCAGGTCTGGGCGGGGACCTGGGGCTGCATAGGTGATGATGGGATGAGGGGAAGTTACAGGCAGTTGACCTGCCCTATGAACAGGAGCACAGACGCAGGGAGGAAAGTTCCCATGGAGTCACGTTAACCATGAAGAAATGCAAGTAGCTTACGTACAAAAAAAAGAGTTTCCTCTAAGACTCGTCTATACCTGGGATTTCCCTTTTAATGACGACAGCAGATCATTACGTTGGTTCATTTCTGTCCAGGTTTCCCTTTAAGTCCACAGGGGTGTTACTTTCGGGGGCCTTGCCCGGCGGCCAGGGTTCAGGGACGACCTATGGGGTGAGCTACGTGGGCTGCCACACTGGCGATGCTGGTGCTGGAGGGGGTTTCGTGGGGGCAAAGGGGACAGATGGCCTTTGAGTCCAAGCTCCCGGACTAGCTGCCTTTGCTCTTCCCTGCTCCTCTGTCGCTCAGTGAGAATCGGGAACCTGACCGTGAATATTTGCCCAGGTCAAGCCATTGTAAAAACATAATTCTTGTGGGATGAAATGATTGCTACAAAGGGAATTAACCTATTCATGGGTAAGCAGAAACATCTGGGGATAATTCACTCGGAGACTTTCTGTCCATGCACGAAAACATATGGCAAACTAAAGTGTGTGCACGGACGAGACCACGGAAATTCCAGACACTGAAATTCACCGCGCGTGCAGATGACTTGTTCAGGATGAGTGCCGCCTGGGTTGTCTTCGCGGGTCTGCGGGGCCGGTGAGACACGTCAACGTGCATTTCACCACGACGGGGACATTCAGGGGCCATTCTCACCAAGACACGTGCCCAGGGACGAAGGGGCCAGCAGGCACAGCCAACTTCTCAGAGCTGCACAAGGAACGCGTATTGACGGCACCGCAGAGGAGCGCAGGCGAGGCAGGGGGTCCGAGAAGCAGTTCCACCATCGGAGACCCCTCACCCATAGCAATCAACGCCGCATCTCTTAATTTTACTTTGTCTTAGAAAAGGCACACAGGGGCGCCTGGGTGGCGCAGTCGGTTAAACGTCCGACTTCAGCCAGGTCACGATCTCGCGGTCCGTGAGTTCGAGCCCCGCGTCAGGCTCTGGGCTGATGGCTCAGAGCCTGGAGCCTGTTTCCGATTCTGTGTCTCCCTCTCTCTCTGCCCCTCCCCCGTTCATGCTCTGTCTCTCTCTGTCCCAAAAATAAATAAATAAACGTTGAAAAAAAAAATTTTTTTTAAAAAGAAAAAGGCACACATTCGGAAACTGCAACGGGACAGAGGGTCAGTACGGCCCTCGTTCAAGGACACGCAAATTCGTGACGCGTTCCATATGCTTACGTCACGGAGACGAAAAGCCCAGCGGAGGGCATACGCTCAAGAAGCCCGGAACAACGCCGTCTGGTGACAGCCGTGCCGACGCTTCCCACGGTGAGCGCCGGGTAGCGCGCAGAACTGCTGAATCACTACGTCGCCGCACACTTCGCTAACACAACACTGTGTCAATTCTGCTTCGGTCAAAAAAGAGCACACGCGTACCGCGTGGAATATATACACCCCTCCTCACACCTAAATGCAACCGTGTTATAAAGCACATTTCACCACCTGCCCCGTCACTCCACACCCAGCAGAGACCCCGGGTGTAAATAACACATCTGCACGACCAGCTAGTCTCTGCAGGGCCTGCCATCGAGCGCTGTCCCACAGTGCGCTGCACGCTCCCGCTTTTGGTCCTGCAGGACCCCAATGTTTTGAGATCACACGCTGAGATGTGTGAGTGACCCCAGGGCACACGCTCACCCTTCAGCGTGGCCCCGGCAGTGGATGTGCACCGTGCACAGGGACACCTATGGCCTTGTCTCCGGGCTGCACCGTTTCCATCATGGGGCCCAGAGAGGCTCTGGAAAGTTCCCTCTACACCTTCCCCGTCATGAACATCCTGACACAGAGGCTGGGCTGAGGAGGGAGTCAGGACCGGGGACCCGAGAAGGGTTCTCAGGCTGCAGGGTCGAGACCCCACGGTCCCGTCCCCACCCCCTACAGTTGTCCACTCTGCTCTCAGCAGGGGCAGAGCCGGGGCAGGGCAGGGGCAGGGAGGGTCCCCACCTTGGGCTCCAGCAGTGGACACGGCACCTCCTGCTGCCTGAGCGCCCACACTCCTGTTCAGGGTCACTGCTGCGGGTAGCTCCTGGGATTTTTTCGCAAAGCTCCCACTACACCCCCTGGAACGTTACTTGGATCTTGTCTGAATTCCCTTAGAAATTGCTAAATTACATTGTTCGCATCAGTCATAACATTGGCTCAAACATACAATGAGTCCGGTTATGGGAAATAGAGACATGTGCACCTGGGCACAATCGGGTCTGTGGACTGAATGTCCCGGCAGCCTGTGGTTCTTCTATCAACTGGGCCACTGTCTCCTTCCCTTGATCCTCCCCAGATTCGCTTCCCTGCTGGAGACCCCTGTGGGCCTGCACCCAGACACAGCCTGAAGCACCTGCCCCGGACGTCGGGTCGACGAAGGCAATTCTGTCCAAGGACAAGTGACATGAGGCCTTGTGTGCTGGCCGCTCAGGCCTGCTAATTTGGGGAGCAGACCCACTCGGTCCTCCTGCCGGATCCCCAGGGCCACCCCCGTCTGCCGACTGAGCACCCACGCTCACGTATTTGAGGACGCGGGAGTAGGGACGTCTTCTTCCCCAAACAACCTATGCGTATCACGCAGAACAATAAATTCTCACAGGAGTCACGTGTAGGGAGTGACAAGCTGGTCCTAAAATTCATATGAAAAGGCAAAGGAAGAGAACAATCAGAACAATTTTGAGGAAGAAAGAGTTGGAAGAATGCTCTAGCCAATCTTAGTAATTCATATAAAGTTACAGGAATCAAGAGAGTGAGGTATCCGCAAAGAGTAGAAATGTAATTGAGGGAGCAAAACATACAATCCAGAACCAGACCCGCAATACCATGGAAACTCACTCTTTACAAAGGTGAATAGTAATCCAATGGAGTAAGTATAGTCTGTGCAACTAATGGTGTCGGAAAGATTGGACGCTCATGTACAAATTGAGTACCAACCAGAAGCCTTGTACCTTTTACGAAAATACGGCAAAAGCAGACCACGGATCAAACGTTCCAGAATTGGATTGTGGCGGCACTCTGCAACTCTTTAAACTTACTAAAAATCCTTGAATGTGTGGTATGTACGTTATACCCCAAAAAGGTGTTTTAACATACCCTTGCGCACTTATTAGAACGGCCAACATCTCAGACCTGTGACAGAGTGCTGCTGAGGGTGTGAACCAACCAGAGGTCTCATGCCCTGCGAGTGATCCTGTGACATGGTACGATTCCAGAAAACAATATGGCGGCTGCTCAGACGGTCTCTCTCTCTCTCCCTCTCTCTCTCTCACACACACACACATACACACACGCACGTGCATGCGACCCAGCCAGTTCATTCTCACATTCTCACCCGGGAAACTGAGAGCAAATGCCTACAATAAAAACACCTCTACAGGGGCACCTGGGTCGGTTAAGGGTCCAACTTTGCGCTCAGGTCATGATCTCAGTTTGTGAGTTCAAGCCCCGCGTCTGGCTCTGTGCTGACGGCTCAGAGCCTGGAGCCTGCTTCAGATTCTGTCTCCCTCTCTCTCTGCCCTTCTCCCACTCATGCTCTCTCTCTCTTAAAAATAAATAAGCATTAAAAAAATATATTAAAAAAATAAAAAATAAGAAGCAAACACCTCTACAAACGAGCAGCTTTGTTTGTCATGAGCGAGACCGGAAATAACCGAACGTCCATCCCCAGCTCACTGGATCAACAAGCTGCGGTCCGTCCACACACGCACCTGCTCAGCACCAGAGGGGTGAGCCACAGATACACAACTCTATGGATGAGGTGAAAACCATTATTTTGAGGAAGAGAAGCCAAAGTGAGTACCAATGGCAGGACTCTGTTCACATGACGTTCTAGGAAGTCGAAGTACATCATGGCGACCGCACGCAGAGCACCTGCTGCTGGGCGGCCGGCGGGTGACAAAAGGGAACGAGGGAAGTTGAGGGGTGCTGAATGTGCTCATCACTTTGTGTGATGGTTTCACATGGACACACTTGCCCCAATTTATCAGCATACGCCTTCTCTTTTAGATGCGTGGTAACTCAGCAGAGTGGGTAGAAACAGAGAACAGAAGCAAAGTGGGAATTTCACGGCATTTCTCAAAAAAGCCAGGTGCCCACAGGTCCAGCCCGTGTGAACTGAACAAGTCCACGCCAGGCACGGTCATTCTGACCCGTGATTTCAAGGAAAGTGTTGGGGACAAAAGGGCCGAATTAGGGAGCACGGGGGCCTGCCCAAGCCCCTGGTTTCCCCGTGAGTGGTGTCAGAGGGCGCGGTGCTGCCCTCGGGAACAGGCTGTTGGGGGCACATACCCTGCTGTGCAGGTAGCCCAGAGAACCTGCTGTGCCTGAGCTTCGGGAAGCAGGGTGAGCAAACCCATCGTTCACAAACCTGATCTTAAAAATGTAGATTGTGGGGGCGCCTGGGTGGCTCAGTCAGTTAAGCATCCAACTTCGGCTCAGGTCATGATCTCACAGTCCGTGAGTTCGAGCCCCGCGTCGGGCTCTGTGCTGACAGCTCAGAGCCTGGAGCCTGCTTTGGATTCTGTGTCTCCCTCTCTCTCTGACCCTCCCCCATTCATGCTCTGTCTGTCTCTCTCAAAAATAAATAAACATTAAAAAAAAAAAATTACACTTAAAAAAAAAAAAAAGTGTAGATTGTGCTAAGTGCCCACCCTCAGGAGGAAAGCCTGTGGAAGGTGTTAGGATGTCCCTGGAAGGGGACAGCCATCTCACCAGCGCGCCGGAACGAACTGAAGGTCAACCAATCACTGAGCAACAGCACAACCTGGCACGAAAGAAAGACCCACCCGAACCTAAACCCGGAACTGCTGCAGCTTAAAAACCCTACCCCACCATACCCGGGCACGACTTCCCTGACTCCTCTCACTCCCTGAGTTACGGAACCTCGCCCGGAACCTTAGTTCTCAATAAAGCCTTAAACTGCAAAAATTCTTTTTGACTCTAACTCCTATCTTTACCCCGCCCAACGCCTGACACTAACATTTGGTGCCGAAACCCAGGAGAGGTAGTAGCTTGCCTCCCTTGGCTGAACTCCCCCCTCCTCACCAAGCCAGATGCCAACCACCCTACTCTCAAGAGCCTACAGGAGTCGGTAAGTAGGACAGACCCCTCCTTCCCCCCTCCAACTACGGCTGACACCCATGAGAGACATCTCACAAGTCAGTCTCCTTTCCTCCGCACGCCGAAAGGCCCACACGCCAATAGGCCCCTATTGCAAAGCGAGGCCTTGCCACACCAATGGGGAGTAACGAGTCTAAACCACCTTGATCTCTTACCCCACTCCAATGTCTGTTAAAACTTCCGGTTCCTGGGCTTACAAGGCGAACTTCGTCGTAACCGACTCATCCGCCTTTGCACTGTAGTCTGGCCTCAATACAAATTAGATAATGATCCTCAATGGCCACCCGAGGGGTCTTTACAATACCAAATCTTAACCGATCTGGACAATTTCTGCCATCGGCTGGGAAAATGGGGAGAAATACCCTACATTATGGCCTTTTGGGACCTCAGGTCTCGCCCCCACCTATGTTCCTCCTGCCCCTCTGCATACGTGCTCCTTGCCCGCTCACAACCCCCCAACAACCCCACCTCACCAACTTCCCCGATCTCAGACCTGTTAGAGGATCTAGCCACACCGCCCACCGGCCCTCACCCCCCTCCGTACTCCCAACCCCCAGCCGTCCCGCCCTCGCCTCCCATATCATCCCGAACTCGTGCTCAGGCCCCTCCCAGCGAACAGACCCCAGCGGCCATCTTACCTCTCCGTGAGGTGGCAGGACCTGAAGGCCTGGTTCGTGTTCACGTCCCCTTCTCCCTCCAAGACTCGTCTGCCATTGAGAAGCGACTAGGGTCATTCTCAGCAGACCCCACCCAATACATTAAGGAATTCCGATACCTCACCCAAGCCTACAGTCTCACATGGCATGACATCCATGGGATCCTCACCTCTACCCTCACCCCCGAGGAGAGGGAGCACATCCAGGCTGCAGCCAGGGAACATGCAGACCAAACCCACGTGACCGACCCCACTATGCCCATAGGGGCCGATGCTGTCCCAGCGGCCGACCCCCACTGGAACTACCAACATGCAGGCAATGGTCACCGGCACCGGGACCAGGTGATCCAATGCCTACTAGCAGGCATGAGGGCAACCTCAAACAAATCAGTAAATTTTAACAAACTTCAAGAAATAATACAAGACCCCCATGAAAACCCCGCAGCCTTCCTTAGCCGGCTCACAGAGGCACTTACCCAACATACCAGACTAGACCCTACCACCCCCGCCGGGGCCACGGTATTGGCCACCTATTTTATTTCCCAATCAGCCCCCGATATTCGAAAAAAACTAAAAAGGGCCGAAGATGGCCCTCAAACCCCTATGGCCGACCTGGTAAAGATGGCTTTTAAAGTTTTTAATGGCCGAGAGGAAGCTCAAGAACAACAGTGACAGGCCCGTCTCCAACAAAAGGTACAATTACAAACCCAAGCCTTGGTAACTGCCCTGAGGCCAGCCGCAGTAAAGCCCTCTGGACCACGGCCCCCTCCGGGGCCTTGTTTTAAATGTGGCCAAGAAGGCCACTGGTCTCGTCAATGTCCCCATCCCAAAAAGCCTACCAGTCCATGCCCATTGTGCCAGCAACTGGGCCACTGGAAATCCAACTGTCCTAACCCAAGGGACGACAGACTCGCAACGCCTCCACGTGGCGAGGCTTCACCCGGATTGGACTCTGCCTTCCAACTGCTGGAGATGGAGGATGACGACTGACGAGGCCCAGACTCCGTAACTCCGGTGACCCACGCTGAGCCCAGGGTAAAACTCCAGGTAGCGGGTAAGTCCATCTCCTTTCTGTTGGGCACAGGGGCCACCTATTCTGTCCTGCCGAGCTATTCCGGCCCCACCACACCGTCCTCCGTTTCGGTCATGGGCACAAATGGCACCCCCTCCATTCCCCCATGCACACCGGTACTCACCTGCTGCCTGGATGGCCTCCACTTCTCCCACTCCTTCCTAGTCATCCCCTCCTGCCCCGTCCCCCTGTTGGGCCGAGACATCCTCAGTAAATTAGGAGCCTCTATACATTTACCAGCTATCTGCTCCTCTCCCTCCCCCACTCATCTTCTACTGGCTGTTATCACGGACGACACAGACCACAGCCTCAACCCACACCCAGACCTCCCAGTAGACCCAATCATATGGGATACATCCACCCCAACAATCGCCACCCATCACCAACCTGTCCTCATTTAACTCAAAAATCCATCACAATTCCCGTCTAGACCCCAATACTCAATCTCTCACACCCACCGACTAGGGCTGAAGCCCATCATCGATCGCCTACTCAAGGAGGGCCTCCTAATCCCATGTCATTCCCCTGCAACACCCCGATCTTGACTGTAAAAAAGCCAAATGGCTCATATAGACTAGTTCAAGACCTCCGAATAATCAATGAAGCTGTAATTCCCATCCACCCAGTAGTGCCCAACCCATACACCCTCCTCTCCCAAATCCCCCCATCCACAACCCATTTTACAGTGCTTGATCTCAAAGATGGCTTTTTCACCATTCCCTTACATCCTGAGTCCCAATTCCTCTTCGCCTTCACATGGCAAGATCCAGTCACCTCTCTGGCCTGCCAACTCACACGGACGGTACTTCCCCAAGGATTTCGTGATAGTCCCCATCTCTTTGGGCAGGCCTTGGCCAGGGATCTCCTCAAAGCCCCACTCTCCAGTCACTGTACTCTACTACAGTACGTAGATGACCTTCTATTATGTGGAACCTCTTTCGACCACACCAAACAAGATACAGTCCAGATCCTAAAATTCCTGGCTAACCTGGGGTATCGAGTCTCCCCACACAAAGCCCAAATCTGTACTAATACAGTCACGTTTCTGGGAGTCTCACTCAGACCTACTACCAAGGCCCTAACCCAAGATCGTCTCCAAGCCCTCCAGACCCTGTCCCCACCTACCAATGCAGACGAAATCCTCTCCTTCCTGGGTCTAGTGGGCTTCTTCCGACACTGGATCCCTAACTTTGCTAACACAGCAAAGTTGTGTGTATAGCACAACTATATAAAGCAGCCAAAGAAACCCCCCAAGGCCCACTCTCCAGCCCGGGATCGGTCGCAAGGACCTTCCAACGGCTGGTCACATCTCTAGTCACTCAACCAGTCCTTTCCCTCCCTAATGTTTCAAAGCCTTTCCTCTTATACACAGATGAGAGGGCTGGAATTGCAACAGGGCTTCTAACCCAACCATGTGGCCCTAAGTTACAAGCTGTCGCCTACCTTTCTAAACAACCGGACCCTACCATCAGGGGGTGGCGACCCTGCCTCAGAGCACTTGCAGAAGCAGCCACCCTAACCCAAGAGGCACTCAAACACCCTACACTGCCCCATAACGGTACTGTCATCGCACCGTCTATCTGATCTCCTTACACATAAGGCCCTGGCACACCTCTCCCCATCACGCATACAATTGTTCCATCTGCCCTTTATTGAAAATCCTGAAATATCTCTCCAACTCTCCCCCAGACTCAATCCTGCCACGCTAGTTCCACAAATCAACCCCAAAGACACTTCACAGCCACCCTTCCACTCCTGCACTGAACTTATAGATATTCTCTCCAAACCTCCATCTAACTTAAAGGACCTTCCCCTCACTTCCCCTGATCTCACTCTGTTTGTAGACGGCAGCTCACTAGTCGACTGCAAGGGCCACCGACGAGCAGCGTACGCTGTAGTCACATTAAACCAAACTCTAGAGACCCAGACACTACCCACAGGAACCACATCCCAGAAGGCTGAACTCACAGCCCTCATGAGGGCTCTCCAATTGTCCAGAAACAAAAGGGTCACAATACACACAGACTCAAAATACGCTTTCCTTACTGCACATACACACTCCCACTTATGGGAAGAAAGAGGATTCCTCACAACGAAGGGTATCCCCATCATCAACGGGCCACTCATAGCGAAACTCCTTGAGGCTCTCAAACTCCCACAGGAAGTGGCCATTGTCCACTGCAAGGGCCACCAACCCCTAACCACAGAGATAGCTATAGGAAATCACAAGGCTGACAACACTGCCAGACAAACAGCTCTCTCTCTCAACCCAGTTCCTATGGGCATCCTCACCGAAGATACAACTCCCGATTGTACCCCAGATGAACAAAAACAATACATGGCCCATCCCGATGCCCACACCGACGCAGGCTAGATCATGCTGGGCCCCCGACTGGCCCTCCCAAATAGCCTAGTCCCTTCCCTACTAACAAAAATCCACAAAACCCTACACATTGGGCCGGAGGCCCCCTTCCACTTCCTTGAGCCCATTATGTACCACCCCCCACCTACGACAACTGATCGCCAAAACACACCAACAATGCACCACATGCGCCGCAGTCAGTTCCCAAGGGAGAATGAGACACCCAGGCCCCACTCCTCAGATGCGGGGCCATCTCCCAGGCGAAGACTGGCAAATAGATTTCACTCACATGCCAAAACACAAAAAATTACGGTATCTCCTTACTATAATTGACACCTTTACAGGGTGGAAAGAAAGAAGCCTTCCCCACCTCATCTGAAGGGGCCTCCACAGTGGCTGAGATCCTACTCAAGGACATCATTTCCCGTTTTGGTCTACCGAGAAGGATACAGTCTGACAACGGGCCCGCTTTCATCTCAGCAGTCACCCAACAGGCCTCCAAAGCTTTGGGTATTATTACTTGGAAACTCCACATACCATACCACCCCCAGTCCTCGGGTAGGGTGGAAAGGGCCAGTGGCCTCATAAGAGACCATCTCACTAAACTCTCCATAGAGACTCGGCTTTCTTGGCCTCAACTCCTACCTATAGCACTCACCCAACTCCAAGGCGCTCCCTGAGGACCCACAGGCCTCAGCCCATTTGAACTCTTATACGGGCGACCCTTCCTGTTACCCCAACCCCTACCAAAAGATCCTCCTCCTTTGGCTGCCTATCTCCCTTACCTCAGCCTGCTCCGACACCTGATTCGACAGTACGCTGACCTCACTCTACCGGCTCCCATCGATCTCTCCTCTCTCTATCTGTAAACCCAGGAGACTCAGCGCTCCTTCGAGTAAGACAAAAACCAACCCTTGCCCCCCAGTGGGAGGGTCCCTACACAGTCATACTCACAACCCCCATGGCTGCTAAATTATTGGGCCACACCCCGTGGGTTCACACCTCCGACCTCAAGCGGGCCCCCCCTTAACCCCCATACCAGAAGAGTCATGGACCTCCCAACCAACTGGCCCCCTCACCTTCAAACTAACCCGACAGGCCCCTTCATGACGGACCCTTCCCCTCGGTTTTCCACCTTCACACTCACAATATTACACGAGCTACAACTCTCCCACTCATCCGACCCCATCACCCTCATTTCTCTCCTGGGTCTCCGACTGTTGGCTTCAGGGAACTCTCTCTGATTTCTCCCCCGTCGAAATCTCCTCCTTTACCTTTTTGCTAACCATACTTATATATCATGATGATACTTCCCTTGTTACTCCTTGTTAACATCATCCCCCTTATGCCCTCACAACCCTCCTATAGGTGGGTTTTTTACCTATCTGAAACTTTTAATGGACACACCTCTGTCATACCCTCTACCCATTACCCCCTTGTTGGGTGCCAAAATCAAGTCACCTTTAAATTTCCCTCCTTCAACACCCTCCAAGCCTCTACGCGGATTACTCCCGCCATTTGCTTTTTATATGACCAGACCAACAAAATATGCTCCCAAACCTCCCCCGACCAATATGGAAGATGCCCCTATCACTATTGTAACATACACTGGCTCAACCTATACTGTTTCACAGGACCAAGAATGGGTCACTTCTGCTTAAAAAATGGCAACTTTACCCTTACTGTCCCTGATCCATGGGATACCCGCTGGCAAACCGGAATAAAGGGCAAACTGTATCAGAACGGCCATTTCTCTAACCCCATCTCCTCTTTAACCATCTATCGAACCTATGAGCCCTCCATGTCTCCTTCCCTCTCCAACCTTAAAGATGTTATCCAAGTAATCACAGACCAAGAAGACCAGCTCAACACACAACTACAGACACCCCCTGCACAACATCCCTCCTCATGGCTTACATTAATCAGACAAGGAGCGATCCTGCTTAACCACTCAGGCTTAACCAATCTGTCACACTGCTTTCTTTGCGCATCCCTTCAGTGGGATCCAGTAATAGCCTTCCCATTACCCACCCCCTTTCCCAACACCACTAACTCCATCAACCACCCCAGAAGTCAAATCTCCCTACAGGTTCCCGTCCTCACTGAGACCCCTCAAGGCAACACGTCTCACCCAATATGCTACTCCTCTCAGGCCTCCCCAACTTACCCCTCCCCCCTGCCTATGCCTAGCCACGACCCTCCCCCAGGGGGATTCTATTGGTGTAATGGCACAGCTTTTAAACAAATGCCCAAAAATGCTTTTATCTGTCTCCCAGTCACCATTATCCCCCAACTCATCCTATACGGACAGGAAGAACTCCATCAACTCCTCGAATTCTGTCTCCAAAAATGAGCCGTTTTCCTCCCACTAATGGTCGAACTATCCCTGGCCACTTCCGTATTGGCCGCCGGCGTTTGGACCGGCTCCCTCGCACACTCCATTACCTCCTCCAGGGACCTGTCAGACAGGCTCCAAATCGCAAAAGAAGCCTCAGCAACCTCCCTATCTGCCTTACAAAGGCAGATCAACTCCCTAGCATAGGTCACTCTACAAAACCGACGAGCCCTAGATCTCCTGACAGCAGAAAAAGGGGGAACATGACTGTTCCTGAGGGAAGAATGTTGCTACTACCTCAATGAGTCAGGCTTAGTTGAAACCAATATAGAACACCTAAAGGAAATCCAAAAAACTCTATCCGCCCACCCAGGATCCTCAGACCCCGTAACCTCCTGGTGGCAATCACCCCTCCTAACTTGGCTCCTCACCATAGTCACCCCACTAGTTGCTACCTGTATAATACTTATGCTCTTACCTTGTTTTCTCCGTTTCGTACGGAAACGAATTCATGAAGTTTCCCAGGTCGCATTTCATCAGCTGGTGGTCCGGCCCTATTCCCGCATTCCCACCTCAGACCCCACATACTATGGCATCGCCCTTACACCCGCAAGAAGCGGCCAGATCAGATCCATCACCCATTATCACCAATAAGAGGTTGGAATGTTAGGATGTCCCTGGAAGGGGACGACCATCTCACCAGCGCGCCGGAATGAACTGAAGGTCAACCAATCACTGAGCAACAGCACAACCTGCCACGAAAGAAAGACCCACCCGAACCTAAACCCAGAACTGCTGCAGCTTAAAAACCCTACCCCACCATACCCGGGCATGACCTCCCTGACTCCTCTCACTCCCTGAGTCACGGAACCTCACCCGGAACCTTAGTTCTCAATAAAGCCTTAAACTGCAAAAATTATTTTTGACTCTAACTCCTATCTTTACCCCACCCAACGCCTGACACTAACAGAAGGGAGACTGGTTTTATTGTATGTGGGAGGCTTAGTTTATCCGTGTCGTCATGCTGGAGAGCCGTCACTCAGGGCGTTCTCCCTGGCAGGGCAGCAGCTAGACCTGCTCTCAAAGGCCATTTCTGGTTCAGCCCAGACAGCTCATCAGCCTGAAGCCAGGCGCTCTGCACCAGGAGCAGGGGGCCCTCTGGGCAGTGCTGGCGGGGAAGATGTAGCTGGAGGGGCACAGGCTGGTGGTGCTCAGGGAGCACAGTGGGGCTCACCCAGGGAAGGGGGGGGTGGAAGCGGCTAAGCCAGGTGAGGCTCCTGCTGAGCCGCAGGCCTGGGGTCAGATCCTGTGACTCCTGTCCTCCTGGGTTAGGGGGCTGGCTGACAGGCTGTTCTCAGGGCTCACCACGGAGCACTTTTCTAACTGTGGTGGCATCCCTCTGCAACGGGCCCAAACACATCACGTGGCTGCACCCAATGTCAGGCCCATGCTTGTGGGAGCACGGACAGGGTACTTCTGAACGCTTCCCGAAAGTCCTGTAACGTCCTCCAGAACACAGCACGTGTGGGCCCGGGGCCTCCAGGCAGCTCTCCCAGCCCAGACCCGCCTGTGTCCTCGGCGGGCTGGGGGGTCCCGGTCCTCACTGCCCCATCACGGGGACTTGATGACGTGGTAGGCTGTGTTGCCGCCCTCCTAGGACGACTGGATAAGCACGAAGATTCTCACCAGGTCCGTACAACCTGCCGCAGGCTCTGCGGCCTCGGGGTCCCCACATCAGTCCAGCGCTGGCGAGGAGGGTTAGAAGTCTCTTCCCCAGGAACGGGGACGACTTCTCACCGCCTGACGTGTTACCTGCTTGATCGTCCACCCACTGGGGAGGGTTTTCATGGGGGAGGGTGGGGAGTCCTGCGTCTGAACATAAAAGCCCGTTGCGATCCGATCCCCTGCTGTGGATAAACATGCTGCACGTCACCATCCAGGAGGAGGCTTGGTTGGGGACAGTATTTTTTCGCACTAACTCCTGAGCAAAGATAGATCATTCCCATAATGCAGTCCTAAAACCTTCATAAGCAATAATTACGTGTTTATTACAGGAGGTGTAAATTGCCCGTTAAGCGTCTGGAAAGCAGTGGAGCCTGACAGCGCCTGGTATCCTCACTGATGCGGTAGGGAGGAGGCTCCCCCAACTTTTCCAGAGCTGCTGTCTCGGTGGGGTGAGGGGCCCAGGCACTTGTAGGACTGGGACGCCCACGTACTCCTGGCTGCCCGGACTGGAAGGGGACCCTGTCGGTCAGCTATTGCCACAGAGTACGGCATGACTCTCCCCGAAACAGGCCCTGAAACAGCAGCCGTCTGTCTTCACGGGCCTGCAGACCTGCTGACATCAGCTAACCCGGGCCTTCCTCGCGGGGGTTTCCAGTGGTCTGGTGGGACCCACTCACGGGTCAGCAGTGGGGCACCTCTGGCCTGGTCTGAACCCACACCACGTGCCTCGTCTCCCCAGGACCGGCGGGCTAGCCTAGGCCTGTCCTTCTCAGGACAAGAGCAGAGCTGTAAGAGGACCCAGGACACATCCAAGGCGTCTTCAGTCTCAGCGTGGAATCGGCCCCATCTCATCTGACTCGGTCCATCGGCCAAAGCGAGTCGCGTGTCCAAACCCAAAGTTCGGGACGAGTGAGGACGCGGGAGGGACGAAGACCCGGGAACAGCACACAACTGCCCACGTTCGACCCTAAACCGTCAACCTTCTCCTCAAATGAGCTTGAGTCTCAGTCACAGGGGACGTGGGCAGTACTGAAGGAGAGGAGGTTCAAAGTCCAGACGTGTAAAATCCCGCGCCATTCTGAGCTGTGCCGGCTACCCCACGCTGCTAGTGAGCGTGTGTGCACATGTGCGTGCAAGACGCCCGCAGTCTTCCTGACTTCATCGTACTCTTGAGGAGTGAGTGACTCTCAGGGGTCACTAAGGGAAGGAAAGAGTTTTTGGTTTTTCTGGCCTGCATGTAAGTCGTGAGAGCAACATTTTCCCTATAGACAACATCATCATGTTTACAAAAGTTTATAACATCCCCAGTCTGACACCCAGATTATATTCTAATTCTCCCAAACATTCTCAATAACCGTTTTCTGTGTCCGTGTGTTATAGGCAAGTCCTAGCCAGGACCACCGTTACTTTGTACACTGATGATTCCAGAGACGGGACTCAGCCACTCCTGCCTCCCAATGGCTCTGCTTCGCAGGAGAATGGCAGCCAACAGAGGTGGCAAACAGGTATGACCAGATGCCACTGTTTCACAGCCCTCAGGGGAGCTGAGTCACTGACCCCAGACGGTGTTTCAACTGGGGAGGAACCACCAGGTGAGATGTGGACGGACAGGACACTCACGTGTGCCCATTTTCCCTGACCCTGCGTTTCCTTCTGGCAGGGGTTCCCCTCCCCTTCTGCCCAGTCTGTGTCCCAATGGCAGCGGATCCCACGGCAACCTCCAGCCGCCCAGCCTGTCTGGGAAGGTCATTCTGATTCCCTCCTGTGACCGGTGGCCCCAGGCTGCATCTCCAGCCCGGTAGGCTTCCCAGACTCCGTTCGGGTCCCACCTCTTCCCAGCCCTGCCTTCTACCGCACCTGTTTCTCCTCCAAATTGGGTTGGGGGTATCGGTATTGTGACCAGGAAGCTCCCACGCCTGCTGGACGTGCTGGCCAGAGGCAGGAAGACACTGGGTGCTCAGGCGGGGTTCGGTCAGAGGCCACGCCCAGGCACGACCAAGGCTACTGTGCACGCTGGGTCCAAGTGCCCATTCCATTCTAGGCAATAAACACTGACTTTCGTCCTGGACACAAAACGACAGGATATAGGATCAATACCCAAGAGGGGGTATAGACACCCCAGATGAGGCATAGAAGGACCCTGCCCAGGTGTTGGCAGGAAATGAGGCGGCCAGAGCTCTGTCACCACCGAGTCAGAGCGGGAAGGAGCAGGTCCATCCTGGGGCTGGCGGAGCGTGGGACAGCGTGACCTCAGGGTCACACCTGTGACCTCGGCAGGAAACGGTCATCGTGGGGCCATGTCTGTGCCAGACTCCCACCTGAGCCGGCTCCTTCCATCCCAGGGGCCACCGCCGTCTTCTAGCCAAGGAGCCCCGAAAGGGCAAACTCGCCTTCGTAAAATTACAGACCCCCACGCTGGCAGCAGACCGGACTGCAGTCGCTTGTGTGAAGTTGTCTCCCTCATGAAATTCTGCTTACCAGGCGTCTCCCGAGGCCCAGCAATTTCTAGCACCGAGATCAGCAGCAAATCCACTGAAACCGGCGTGTATGGGATGTGGCAGGTGTGGTTTCCGGGCGCTAATCCCAAGTAAACCGACTCGAGCCCACAGAGCAGTCCAGCCTCCTCCACCTGCCGCAGGAAGGCCCCTCTGGCAGAAGCCTCCTTCTCAGCAGGCGCCTCCCCAAGATGCCCCCACTTTCTACCCCACCCCTGCCTGACCTGGAGACAAGCAGGGCCCCCAGAACAGGACCCAAGGACAGATACCACCCAGGTCTGAATACATTGAGTGCCCTGACCTCCAGGAACGAGGGCCCCGCAGGGGAGGGTGGACGGAAACGGGATGGCGCTGGGGCAGAGGGAGCTCCCACTGGTGACAGAGGCCTCCTTCAGGACCGTGTCCCACGGGAGGAGGAGACGGTTCCTGAGGGACGTGCCTCCTGCCTGACGGGACACCAGGTGTGTCTGCAGCCGAGCAAATGCTACACTGGAACCCTGGCCCTTTCTGACCTCAGGGAACATTCCAGCAGCCAGTGCCCGATTTCTCCCAGAATTGTAGAGACAGACGAAATCAGAACACTGATGACGAGCATTTGTTTCCTTCCTGTGTCCATGTGAGGCCAGCTCCCCAGCGACGTTCTCCAGGCGGCTCTCCCCACACGCCCGGCTCAGAGGCCCCGAGGGGAGCTGATCGCAGCCAGACTCATTCCCACCGTTAAGCAGGATGAACCTGAGCTCACCGAGCACCCGCTGGGACACGCGGGGACCTTGCAGGTACTTCAGGCTGGAGCCAGGAGGCAAGAGCTCGGGGGACGTTACCGAGAAAGAAACCAGCTCAGAGACCAGGCAAACAGGAGTGACGGGCACAGCCGATGGGCAGCCAGCAGTCAACACGTATTTACCGGGGCCCCGTGCGGATGCAGCTCCGAGTGAGAAACAGGACACAAAAATGCCGGATCCACACCCTCACTGGCCCTGCATTATGTCTATAGGGCTAGTTTATGCAACAATAACAAAAACTACCCGTATCTCTAGTCTAAAATAACAGAGACTCAGGGCACCTGAGTGGCTCAGTCGGTTAAGTGTCCAACTTCGGCTCAGGCTAGGATCTCACGGTCCGTGAGTTCGAGCCCCACGTCATTCTCTGTGCTGACAGCTCAGAGCCTAGAGCCTGCTTTGGATTCTGTGTCTCTTCCTCTCTCTGCCCCTCCCCCACTCTGTCTCTGTCTCTCAAAAATGAATAAACGTTAAAAAATATATAATAGGGGTGCCTGGGTGGCTCAGTCGGTTAAGCGTCCGACTTCGGCTCAGGTCACGATCTCACAGTTCGTGGGTTCGAGCCCCGCGTCGGGCTCTGTGCTGACAGCTCAGAGCCTGAAGCCTGCTTCGGATTCTGTGTCTCCCCCTCTCTCTGTCCCTCCCCTGCTTATGCTCTCTATCTCTCAAAAAATGAATGTTAAAAAAAATATTTTTTTAATATATATATAATAATATAAAATACCAGAGGCTTATTCCTCATGCTTCCTGTTCATTTTTTCTGGGATGTGGATTTGGTCCACATCACCACCACTCCACAACCCAGGCTCATGAGGCAGCTTCTACTTGGAACACTGCTGCTCACTGCACCGTCATAGACACTGTGGTGAATAGCACACTGGCTCCTACACCCTCTGTTCCAAGGGACACCCACCACTGACATTCCACCACTGGGAATCCAGAACAAGGTGGGGTGGGGGGCGGGGGGGACCTCCTGTGGACATGAAGCCAATGGTGTGAGGTCTGGAAACACTGCTGCAGCCCTGAGGGGGGCCTGAGAAGTGCAGATGAGCCCAAAGAAGAAATCAGACAGGGACCCGGAGAGAGAGGTCAGGCCCAACAGCGCTCCTGGGTCTGAATCCAGCCTTGGAGAGGCCATTCTCGCCCTGGACTGTGGAGTAGCTTGAATCTGAAATCCCCTATTTTGTGTAAAGCCAACTAGAGCTGGGTTTTCTGTCACTTGCAAACGAGTTCTAGCTGCACACAACACTTAGGGCTCTGCTTGGCCTGTCCGGACACAGGACAGGCAGGTGAAGGGTCCTCTGATACAAGGCAACCTCCTCACAGGCAAAAGGGTTAGGGGACAGCCCTGGATTCAGCTGGCCATGGGCGAAACCTGGCTTCTCCACTTGCCCACCTGCCAACCTCCCTTCACCTTCTCTGTCTAAATCAGAGACATAATAGAACGGACCTCACAGGGCTGCTATGGAGCTAAGGAGATCACGCAGGTAAACGGTGCCTGTAAGTGCTCAGGAAAGGCTGGCCAGGCTTGTCCCTGAGTGCCTAACACCCAGCCCAGGGCCCGGAGTGAGTGGTTTCTCAGGAAATGTGACAAGGGAGTGAGTGGAATCACTTATGAGCTATGACCCATGTGAGGAGGGGGACTCAGAGAACATGTGGGCGGGTCTCCTGGAAGAGGCAGATCAGGAGCTGATGACCAAGAAATAGTGGGATTCGGATGGAAAGAGGAGATGGGGCAGAGGCTTGTCCTGAGCAGGGATGAGGACAGGTGGGAAGGTGGGGTCATGGGTGACAGCCCCCATCACGAAGCACAGGTGGCAGGGTGACGGCCTGCAGTGTCATGACGTCATTCAGCGGAAGAAGCTGCCTATGAAATACCATGTGCTTACATAACGTGTTTTATGTATCTTTGCAGAAAAACAAAGGAGATCCATCTAAATACTACTGCTGAACATGAATTACTTGTCTTATTCCACAAAACAGTTTTAATTTCACAGTATCTGAATACGTACTTTGTAAGTATCTGAATAATGTATATATACTTGCAAAAAGTTGTTTTGTAGAGAAACAAGCCAAATCACAAGGAAAAATAATTCTTCCTTCTCAAAGACATCAGTGATACAAAGACGACCCTCGTTAATGGAAAAGGAAAACCACGACAATGGCTATGTTGAGTGTGATAATGGTGACGACAGTTCTAGTCCCATCACTCACCAGTGTGTCCCTTGGAGAAATGAACGAGCACTCTGTGCCTCAGTTTCCTCTTCTGCAAACGGAGAATAAACAATCCCCACCTCTCAGAAGGAGGATCTAGGGGGCCGGTCTTGTACTTAAAGTGCCCACAAGCACGGCCAGCAGTTAGCGTTGTTGAGGCTGGTTCCTCCCATCTCCACATTGGCCAGGGGAGACTGAGGGTCCTTCTCCCAGGGCTGGGGTCTCAGAGGGGACCACAGCAGGGGTCACCACTTCCCGGGCTGCCCAGGGCAGAGACCCGCTCCCAAGGAGGCTGGCTTTGCTCCTATGGCTGTCAGTGGGAAGCCCAGCTGGGTTCACACAGGCTGTTCTGATTCCATGTCCTAATCTTGCTACAGCAGGAAAACCATGTAAGTTTAGAGAGAGATTAGATTCTCTATAAGATAAAGGTATCTTTAGCAAGGAGATCAGACAGAGAGCTCCCTCTGTTCCCTCAGTTAAGAGGTGTCAGCACAGCCACCTTGTGGGGTAGGACAGGCTCTCTCTGCTTCGATCCCATTCGTTCAAACTCATAATCTCTCAGCTGTGCACACATCACATAACTCACATCAGAGCTGTGGGCTCCACAGACTAGCTGGGGCAGTGGATGCATGTCATACCGGAATGACGCCACAGCCACGCACTTTCTGTGGGCTGTGATGTGAGGACGCTGAGAGACCAGGAATCTCAAGTGATAGACGCCTCCTCCTTCTTCCCGACCCTGTGCCTTCAGGCCATCATCGGGGCCACTGCTGGACTAACAACAGGCTGTAGCAGACCTCCTAGAAAGATGCTCAGGGTGCTAGGATGGGTAAGTCTACCCAACTGGAGGACCACCGCCTGGATCCTCAGGACTGTGTTGCAGGTGGCTGTTGTCAGGAGGGGACACAGCAGTGCTGTGAGCTTCTGGGGAGAGACGCTAGGAGGAGCTTCACGGGGAGGTGAACCAGAGGGAGGCGGGAGGACGGGTGCGCTGAGAAAGGCCTGGGGGTATGGGGCGGCATTCTGCAGACAGCCATGGAGGACAACACCCTAGTGATTGGGTGATTGGGACCGGGGCTGTTTGTGGAGATGGGGGGGGGGGGGGGGGGGGGGTTGGTGGTGCAGTACAGAGCTGGCAGAGAGCAAGGACTTGGGGCCAGGATGCTGGGTGTGGGTCCAGGTTCTGCAGCTCACCACTTGTGCAACATGAGGGGAGCCTCTTCACCTCTCTGCTCCCCAGTTTCTCCCTTCAAATGGATGATGACAAAGAAATACTACACTGAAAGCCCTTAGAGCCGTGCCTAGGCCGGGGTGAGCACCAGTTCAGTGACGGCTGTGATGGTGCCGGTGACAATACTGATGATGGTGACTGTGATGTTGACAAAGATGGCAATGATAATGACAATAACAACGACAAAAGCACACTATCCAGGACAAATATCACATCCTTCCAGAATCACCTTCCAGGACAAACTCTGAGACTCCCAGAACTCCCAGAAATCCCTGATGGTGCTGCTCACTTCCAGATGCAACATGAGAAAAAAAAAAAAAAAAAACCACTCTCAATAAATAAGAAAAAAGGCCTTTATAAAAACAGCCATCCTCCTAAGAACAGCAGGAAATGTAGTTAAATAATCAAAATTCAATTTCTTTTGGTCTAGACATAAATAATGAAGTTTTACAGAATTATAATTTGAAGTACAATATACTATACAACGACTCTCTTAAATCTGATTTTCGTCCTTGTAATAGATTTGTGGGATAGACTTAACTGAGAATAATTATTTACCCTTATAAAACAAATAGTATTTCTGATTATGGACAGAAGCTAATGTTCCCACTAGCTCTGCGTCGGAACTCCCGGCAGAGGCACAAACAGCACAGCTTTATCACAAACCCAGGGTCAGGACACACGGCAGCCCACCCCGCCCTGAGGACAAATGTGCCCACTGCGAGCACACTGTGCCCGGGGTTCAGTGCTGGTCGCCACCAGCCCCAGCCAAAAAGCCATTAGCGTTTGATCCTTAGCGACGTGCGGCCAGTGGAGCTGAGCCCAGTGACCCTCCCCCTTCCCCCGAGGCAGGAACTAGGACATTCCACCCGGCCTGGGGCTGGGGCTGGGGCCGCTCCTTACAGTACCCTCCCCCCAACACCCCGCCCCGTGGACTTGTGGGTGTCCAACGTCAGTGCAAAGGTCGGACCAGGGGCATGAGGGGCGGAAGTCCGGCAGGCTCGGTTCGCTCAGCAGTTCCAGGGAGGCGGGGGGCCACGTCACCCCAGCCCGTGTCTCTGTAGCTCTGCCCGTGTGTGTAAGTGAGTGAATGTTCCTGGATTGGCGCGCCTGAGTCGTGTACGTGCTCGGGTCTAAGTGTGCGGGGGTGTGGCCCCCGGAGTCCAGCCGCAGGAGGGACGCACGCAGGGAACACCGGGTCCCTCTCCCCGGCGGGGTCCCGCCCGCGGCTCCTCCGTCATCAGGGTCTTACCTGTAGCGACAGGAGCGCCGACAGCGGGACCGGACACGGCGCAGGGCAGGTGCTCCCACAGGTCAAGGCGCACACGCGGCCCCTGCGCCTGGGGGACACGTGGCCTGGGACGCAGGCAGTGTGGGCGGGTCTGAGCCCGCGCATTTCAACTTGCCCCGGGGAGGTGGCCCTGGGCGGCCGCTGGGGACGTCGGGACGCTCCCGGGCCCGTCGTGGGCAGAGACTCGGGGGCCACATGCACAGGCTCCTCGACGGACCCCAGGCTGCCGTTCGGCCCCCGCCCGCCGGGGACACCGTCTCCTCAGGCGACGCCGCCTCACAGACCCCGGCGCCATCTTCCTCCCCGGCTCTCTTCCCGCGCGGAGGCTCACGGGAGGCTTCTGGTTGGCGGGTGCGGGTCACGTGGGGCAGGGCAGCTGCAAGGGACTTCGGGAGAGCGGCGTGGCTTCCACCCTGGACGTGTCCACGTGGGAAGGGAGTGCCGGGAGGCGCGCGGGCTCGTCCCCGTCCGCGCAGGCTTCTCCTCGAGCCCGAGCCCGGGGACGGGACCTGTGGGCCCCCCTCTGCGCCCACCACGCATGGTCCCCTCCCCGTCCTAGTGCACCAGGCCCGGCCCCACCTGCGTTTCTGGAACTCTCTCCCTACAGCCCCATCCAGGACTAGCTCCCGTGCCGCCCCCCCAGAGAGGCTCCCGCACGTCCCGTTCTGGCACCCGCACCCCCGCCATTGCCGCACACCACACCAGGCCCCGAGCGCTGACCACGCTGCACACGGGGTTCACCACGCCCTCCCTCTTCCAACGCAAGATCAAAACGGGGCACGTCCTCGCTCTCGCAGACGTCAGGACCCCAGCAGACGCCCACCACGGATGCTCCGGGGCAGCTTCCAAACAGACCAGGGCTCCTCCCAGCAGGGCTCCTCCCCAGGCTGGGCCTGGGGATACACCGACCCAGTATGCTCACAGATCTGCGGTGTGGGGGCCCTGAGTGTGCGGCTCCCTCGGCGGGCGTGGCTGAAGTGCCTTTCTCTCAGGGCTGGCCACACTTCTCCTTGACCCCAGCACGTAAGGGAGCCATGCTGAACCTCACGTGAGCATCGTCGTTAAAGGGCCCGACCTCCGGCCGACACCGACGACGATGATGATGGATGACGATGATGCTGAGGAGGTCCAGGATCAGGCCCTGTCTGTCACATGTCGGTCTGTCTCGGGTTAGACACCGAGAATGTGGGCTGGGTTCCGGATGAATACAGAGAGAGGTCTGCAGGAGGGTGAGGGAAAAGCCATCCTGCATGTCGCCAGCAGGTTGTGTCCCCAGGCTCCTGTCTGGAGCCCAGCTCTGCAGGGAGGCGGGCAGAGCCTGGCCCCTCAGCTGTAGCCTCCCCGTCTACAGAAGGGTACGACGGGCTGAGTCAGCCCAGACCGGTGTGAACCCGCCTTCACCATTGACGTACACTTTCTGAGGCCCACTCTGCCCTCTGCTGAAGCAAACAGGGCAGAGGAGGAAGAAGAGCCATGGGTGGTGATGGCAGCTGGGCCACTGGAGGCCATCGCCCTGGCCTCTCAGGACAGTGGAGCATTCTGGAGTCAGCCAGCGGAGCAAGTGATGCATCTGCTGGTTTGTCTCCAGGAAGGCTGGGGCAGGGAGGGGTGGGGCGTGGCTCTGGCAGCGTGGAGCCCACTCCCTCCCTCCTGTGGGATGAGGAGGGGACAGCAAGAAGAGAGGATGGAAACATGCCTGCACCCCGGGGCATTGGGAACACCTGGGCAGATTGAAACTTTTCACTGAGTTCAGCTACTTGCCCTGGAGAGCTCCAGAATGTTCTAATGGTCCCCGTTTCCCTCCTGAGCTCAGGTGCCAACACAGCATCATCCAATTTTTCATCCACTGGAGCCACCTGAGCTGAGCTGCAGTCACCCAAGGAGCTGTAATAAATGCACTCCTTGTAATAAATGCACCTCTTGGAGGGAGCCGTAGGAAGCCCAAGCACAGTGAGCACTTTGCTATAAATACTAATGCTTTCCACAGACCTTGTTTAGAGGAACAGATTTACAGCGCGGGGGGGGGGGGGGGGTCTGGGGTCTCCACCAAGAAAATAATAATCTGAATTTACAAAATAAACCTAAGGTGATTAGGTGATTACCTACATTGCCATCTGTGAGTGGTTGTGTTTACAGAATGTCTCCTCCACGCAGGTGTATTTAAGTTCTTGGGTTTGGAAACCATGGTGTCACTGTACAGAGGGGTCAGTCAGCAAACTTGGGGGTGGTTGGCCCGGCCCTCAAAACCGCTTCACTTGGACTCAACAGGGCCTGAACTTTTTGTAATTTACATGGCTTTCAGGTGGGTCAAGTACTGCCCCCCCACCACCACCTACTCTAGTACACCTAGCCCTTTCATAGGTGTCATGTGTCCTGTCTGGTCTCAGGGGACGTGCGGGCTCACAACCACTAGTCAAGAGTCCTCAGCCATTCAAACAGGGGAAGCAAAGAGCCCTTGTCTTCAGAACTACGCCCCATCCTGGTTATCACACAACTGTTAAGACAACTGTTGTAGGGATGCCTGGGTGACTCAGTTGAGCATCCGCCTCTTGACTCTGGCTCAGGTCATGATCTCATGGTTCATGGGATCAAACCCCACATCAGGCTCTGCACCGACAGCAAGGAGCCTACTTGGGATTCTCTCTCTCAAAAAAAATAATAAATAAACTTTAAAAAATGTTGTAGTCCCTTCCTTGTCAGGAGCACATTTATGGCAAAGGGAAAATTCATATTTTTTTTTGACTTTGCAATAATTGGGCAGCTTTTTCCTTTGCTCTATTTTTTTTTATTCAAGTATAATTAACATACAGTGTTACAAGTTTCAGGTGTACATTGATTCAACAATTCTATACATTACTCAGTGCGTACCACAATAAGTGTACTCTTAATCACCTTCCCCTATTTTCACATTTTAATAAAAGATATTAAAAAGTTCAGTAAGTAATACAGGATGAGACAGAGATGGTTTATCTACCAGCATCCATCTACCCCTTCCTTCTTGCCATGAGTCGCCCTTCCCAGTAGTGGCACCTCCTTCAGGATTCCCCCCCACCCCCCAGCTGCTCCTCGAAGTCCAATATCCCCCTCTTCCACCCTCCAAGGGACTTATGAAGCCATTCATGCCAAGAAAAGCAGAAATGAGGGGTGTATATTTCCACCTACACTTCATCATCAAAGAAATTCTATTTGCCAACTCAAAGCACAAAACACATGCTATCTTCAGGTACAGTGAGGACTGTGAAAATTAAACCTATCTAGAGAAAGCCAGAAGCAAGTAGCAAGTCTCTAGTGTCTGGTAGATGCCTTATGGTGAACGCAAGGTCTCCAGGTGGCATTACACAGCCCAACCTTCCAGCAGTACACAGAGCCTCACCGGGACTCCTCGGTGTGGACAACAACAAAGTTAAAGAAACAAATCAAGAGGGGTGCCTGGGTGGCTCAGTCCGTTGAGCATCCGACTTTGGCTCTGGTCATGAGCTCACCGTCTGGTCTTGGGAGTTCGAGCCCCGCATTGGGCTCTGTGCTGACAGCTCATTGGCTGGAGCCTGCTTCAGATTCTGTGTTTCCCTCTCACTCTGCCCCTCCCATGCTCACACACACACACACACACACACACACACTCTCTCTCTCTCATAAACATAAAAAAACAAAACAAAAAACAAGAGGTCTTTGCCGTTGTTGTCCAAGGGGACTCTCCTTCCACTCCTGCCCTCCCAGGGTGCCAAGAAGGATGAGGATAAAGACGGCCACCTACCCCCTTCTACCCCACCTATCTCTGCCTCCCCCACCTCCCCACTCCTATCCCACCTGCTCCTCCTATCTCCACCTCCCCCACCTGCCCCATATCCCCACCTGCCCCTCCTATCCCCGCCTCCCCATCCCGTCCCCCTGTACTCCACACACCTGCCCCCTATCCCCACCTGCCCCATTCCATCCCCACCTACCCCATCCTATCCCATAGTAGTAGAGATGCTTGCTGTCCTCTGAGCCAAAGACCTTGATCACCATGTTGTAGAGATGCAACCCTTCCACCAGCATCCAGGCAAAGGCACTCAGGAAGAAGTAGTGCAGGAGCACGGCCAGCACCTGGCAGGGGACCTGGGAGCGAAGACACACAAGCGGACATCTCTCTGGCGGTTCCTGCGTCCAACTCCGGAACACCTGCTGCTCACGTGCCCTCACTTCCCGGCGAGGCAGAGCAGGGCGGGGTCCTGGCTCCCTTTCTACCCTCCCCCCTTAGGGTCGGGGCGGGTGACTCCCGCACAGCGATTGGTTCAGGAGAGGGCGGGCGATCAGGCGCGGCCAATCAGCATAAACACGAGAGTTCGCAGCACGATTGGCTGGAGGCGGGCACGTGAGCAGACCGGCCAATGGGGTGGGCTCTGGGGAATGGGCGGAGCCATCCGGGAGCCAGCGCGCGAGCCTGGAGCTTGTCAGCCACGTGGGCCGGCGGCTGTGAGCAGGTACCCGAGCTGGACCAGCAACCCCGACCGGCTTAGGCCGCAGCGGGGGCGCCCCGATCCCATGCCCGTGTCCACAGAGGCCGGGAAGGGGGCGGAATGATGGGAGGGGGGATATAAATTTACATACTACCTTCAAATAATAAAAATAAGGAGAAAAAAGTAAGAGAATTGAAAACAGAAACGGCATGATTACGTCGGGCGGATTTCAGACACCAGGGGCCCTGGGGTCCCCTCCCGGGGTTATGGGAACCTAGAGCCCCTGCACATCTGCTTCCCCTCCCAGGGGAGGGACGGTTGCACAGGCAGGGCCCGCATCACCCAATGCCTGATCCAAATTTGGAATTCCAGGCCCCTCCCAGAGCTGCTGAACCAAAATCTGTCCTAAGAAAATCCTGTTTGCTGATGCATCCAGAGAATGAGGCTGGCACATACCTGGTCCCTCCACGGTACATGTGGTGCTTTTTAGATGCCCCCCCCCCCACACACACACCCCTAAACCTGCTAGGAAGGACTCTGCAGCACAGGAGGGTAGATCTCTCCCTAGGCAGCAGCCCCAGGACAGGCAGGTGGTGGCCGAGGATCCTGCTGGATCAATGTCACAGGTGTGCGCCCTCACAGATGGAGCCACAGGCAAGCAGAGGAGACACAGCCAGCTGTCCGGAGCTGGGCCAGCTCTCCTGGAGGCCTGTCTCTGTGGGAGATGCTCCCAGACCTCTACCTCACGGAAATCATGAAGCCTCAGCCCCACCCCCATTAGCCAGGAGCCCAAGCCCTTCCGACCCCCTCTTGCTGAGCACAGCTGGTCTTCCTCTGCTAATTGTGCTCTGAGCAATCCTCCAGAAGGAATGAGGCCATCCCACTGAGTTCCCTACATCTGCAATCCCATTAGTGAGAACATGAGGGCAGATGTGTGGCTGCAGAAATGATCCTTCATTTGTCTTTCAAGTTAACTCCTGAGCCCCTCGCTGAAGGTGATTTCAGGCAGCAGGACATTGCTCTTTTCCGGCTCAATGAATCTACATCGACCAGCAATTCAGCCTTTCTAGAAGCTTCCCTGACTTTCCCATTTAAAGACTTTCAAAACTGGCTCCTATCCTGGCTCTCTGTTCTCTTTGTTTTCCTCCCCCTCCTTCTGGATTTCCTTTAGGAGAAATGACCATTCTCCCAGGACACTGCCCAGAGGTGCTATCCCTCGTGTCCCTGCCGCAAGCCAAGAGGTGGGCAGTTGACTCAGGCTGTCACTCACTCACATTACTATTCATGAAATGTTCATTTTTAGCATGGATAACTTCAAACCATTTTCAAATCAACCTTTCCTAGCAATGAGTGGTTGTGATTTGCTCCCACAAAGACACCCACAGACTGTCTAAATCTGGTGTCTTCTACATTGAGTGGTGATAGATTTGGGGGAAAAGATATATTTAATCATAAATCCCTCTGTGACTTCGTTTTTTTTTTTTTTAAACTGATGTCCTGAGCTGCCTCCCTCCTCCCCTCTCCCACTCACAGACTCAACTTCCTGCTGAACATTCACCTGCCTACTCAGGCCCACCACCCAGCTGACCTCCCACGTCAGACAGAGACAGCTTGCACTTAATTATCCACACGAAAGGGACCCCGAGGAGGGAGCCCAGCTCGCAGGCCAGCCAGAGTCCTGGGTACTGTCACACAAGGACATAATGCTACCTGAGTGTTCAGGTGGTAAATGACAGCAGACACGAGGGACCCAGAACATTCTGCAATCACCAGCACTCCAGATGGGTAGCGGGAATGTTCCAGAATAACAGCTGCAGAACCTGAGCTGAAACTCAGTCTTTAGACACTGTGTTGGTGCTGGGTGGTCCCCCATACTCAGACCCAGGGCCAGAACTTCTTGGATGCTTGCACCTCACGAGGGACATGACAGAGAAGCCTCATACCTTTCCTAGAATGAGGCCCCGGAGGCTGGGCTCAGGTCACTATCAGAGTGGCCCCCTGTGCAGACTTGCCTGAGCCTTTCCCAGGCCTGGTTCCACCCATCCCCCAACAGCCTGGGAGAACATACCGTCACAGCGACTCAAGAGCATCTCTCTGATAGGTTCTGGTTGGGGCCTGCGCAGAAGCTCCCCTCAAGTCTGGGAAGGACGTCACTCAGAGGGACGCTCCGCCGCGACTCCTCGTGGGGACACGGACGCAGAGCATGTGTAGGGGAGGAGAGCTGAGCCCCAGAAAAGCAGAAGACAAGACCCGCTCCCACCATGTCCAGGGGCCCACTCTATCCTGTGTCCTGACCTGCCCTGCCAGTGAGCAAGGAGCCAAGACAGCCCCTCCCTGTGGCCATGGACCACTGCGGGAGCCACGGCCACCCCAGGAACGCTCAGCACAAGTGGGAGATGAGCACCGTTCCATGTGAGCCTGTGCACGCCTTTCTTCACACAGCCCACGAGGGCCCCGGGACCCCACATTCACCGGGTTACCCTTGTCCAAGGAAAGCCATGGGCAGAGCTCCCCTGCAGGGCCAGACAGGGTGGCACCCTGAGTCTTACTTGGGGTGCACTCATGCCTGTCTTTGCTCACGAATTCCTCCGGCTGCACTCTGGGGGGTTTCCCCCCATGGCCACCGCCGTGCTCAGACAGGGAAACAACTGAAAACAGCAACGACTGACCTCGGAACCCATGGGCCGTGTGTGTGCATGGGTGCGAGTCGGAGGTGCACTTCAGAGACAGCTGTCCTGCCCTCAGACCGTCAGGAGGTCCGCAGTCTCCCCCAGCACAGCCTGGAGGAGTGAAGAGGCAGTGCCATCCTTCCCTGATGGAGTGCCAGGGGGCGGCAGCCCCCGGGGACAAAGGGGCCCTTGCAGGAGGCACAGTCCGGAGGCTCCCCTCAGCCCTCCAGGGCTGTATGACCCTGGAACACAAGTTTCTCGGTCTTTCCACTGCCCCCTGGGACTCTGGGACCCTCCAGGAGGGTCTGAATTCTCAAGCGCGATCCTCCGTGGCTTCCCACACCCTGTCCCGTTAACCCCCCCGACTCCAGAGGAACAGCCTGAGGACCCGGGACCGTCGGGTTCCAGCTCACAGTCCGCCCGTCAGCCGGCTCGGCAGCGGAGGGAAACAGGCACAGGAATCGCTGGGATGTTCGGGGCCAAAACAGAGGAAAAATCTGGGAAGTCACACGGGGTCTGCAATTAGAACAGGCCCCTCAAAACAGCCCAACGTGTTTTCAAGTCACCCCCGCGCCCAGGTGACACCTAGTCCTGACGTTCTCAGTGGAAAAGGTGCCAACACGGCCAGCCGGCGGAGCAAACCAGAGGAGCCGAGAGGAGGCAGGAGCGAGGAGGGAGGGCGGCTGTGAGTCCATTTTTGTCTTGGGGCATGAGCTCCCCGGGGACAGCCGCGTCTCTGGATGTGCCCGAAAACCTTTCATGGCAGCCTCGACCTGCTCCTCCCTCTACCCAAAATAACCCCCTGGACCATCCTGAAGATACGGGACCTGTCCTTTCACGTGCAGTTGGCCACTCTGCCTGCTGCTCCTGGTGGTGCTGGGGTTGCTGGAAGCCAGGGAGAGGGGTGACTGTGAGGTGGCTAGGGGACACAGCGAGGGGACCTGCCAGAAGGAGAGAAACCTTGGGAGTTCTCAGTCAATGAGGAATCCTCCCCAAGGACAGACAGGGAGCATTTACCAGGGAGGCCTTACCCACCCTCACCTGGCCCCACCCCATCAAGTGCCCCACCCACTCTTGTTTGGCCCCGCCTCCTTTCATGGTGGTCTCTCTCTCTGTCAGTGAACCCTGACGCCCCTCAAGTCACATGACCCGACCACTCCAGTCTCTGCTCCTCCTGAAAGTGGTGCTTGTCCCTGCCCTGTCCACAGTCCCCTGCTCATGCTCAGGCCCACTCTGACCTCAGAGCTCCTCTGATGCTCCCACCCCCTCCGGCACCAAAGCCTGACTCCCCAGGAAGTCCCCATCCCAACTCACCATCACCCGTGCGGATTTCCATAGGAATTCTAGAATCAGCTCATCTATTTCTGCAAAAAGGCAGTTGGAAGTCTGATTGCCGTTGCATTGAATTTGTAGATTGCTTTGGAGACTGTCGCCGTCTTAACAACAGTAGATTCTGGAATGACATAGCCTTCTCTCTCTGGATACTAAGAGCAAAAAGAATATTCCAACAGCAGTGAGATGGCCTTCACTTATAATAAAGGATGGGCCTTTGGGGAGGCCCAGGGATTCATTTCCAGGAGAGAGTGCTTCATGCAGATGGCTAGGCATCTGACTCTGAAGAATCTGTGAATTAAGGGAAACTTTGGGATTTAAAATAGACACGGACTCGATCCACCCCACCCCCCATATTCCCCAATCTTTCCTGCACTATTCTCTGCAGAGACAATTGGTCAGGTCTACAGGGTGCTTAAGGGTGCGGAATCCTCGACTAGAAACTAGAAATCACGGGGGATTGGAGTGCAGAGAGGTGATGGGGGTGGGGAGGATTTCCCAGTTCTCTCTGCGCTAATGAGGTGGCTCCTATGGAGACAGTATCCAGGGGACACTGGACCATGAGCACAGGCCAATCAGGTCACCTCTCAAGAACCCAGCACAGACTGAACAGCATGTCCAGCTGGGTGTCTGTCCCTACGCTACAACCTGAGGCCACCCTGTTCATCCCTCCACTCCAGGAAGGTGGGTCAGGAGACAGAGGTATCCGGGGGAGTCCAGACCAAGCTCCCTGCCACCTGCAGGACTGGATGCCCGCTTTGAGTGAGGCAGGACAGGAGCCCAGGACTTGCTGTGTCTGTGCGGGGGGCTCAGAGGCTGCAGGCCGCCTCAAGGCTTCGAAGCCAGCACGTGTCCTGCTCCAGGACTGACTGACAGCACAGCCACAGGAAGCCACGTAGATGTGTCCCAAAGAGCTGACGGTGTAAGTTGGGGGAGTTCCTTTTTAATAGCCAATTGCTGCTTGTTGTAAAAGATGATTAGTTCTCACTGTTCATTATGTGTCTCCTTGAGGTTTGGGGAAGAACATCATTTTAGTTGCGTATAGTATGGGTTTGCTGGAGACCTGAAGACTGTTTTTAAGGTTAGCCTCTGGGGATAAATGTACAGCCTTGCCTACTGGCCCCTGGGTATACGGGGCTCCTTGTCCGGCTCTGGGTAAAGAAGAGAATGGGGAGAGCCCACGGGGAGCATCCCCCGCGCCCTAAGCTGCACCCAGGCTGCTGAGGGGCTCAGGCCGTGACGCCCGGACAATGCAGCAAGTGGTCAGAGCCCAACCCGACAGGTGGGGTCCCAAGCCTGGCGCTGACACAAGAGCTGTGTGGTCCTGGAGGGGTCCTCGCTGCCAAGGCCGTGGCCTCCTTTTTTGAAAAGCAGGAGAACGGCCCATTCTGGAGGGGTCATATTCAGCCATTCATCCAGCTCCTATAATAGACCCAGGAGGATCCTCCCTCCCGCAGTCTCAGACCACGTGGTCGCGGACTCTCCCCATGGGGGGGAGGCGGATCACTTGACAAGGTTCCAGCCAATCAGCGCCCTGCCCTCCCCAGGCACGTGATTGGCTCAGACACAGGGGTGTGGCTCCATCAGGGCCAATCAGGTGCCAAGACACTTGGCAGCAGGGTCCTGATCCGTCTGCCTCAGCCTGCTCCCCATCCTTCCCTCCCGCTCCCTTGTCCCTCATCTCAGCGAGGCCACCTCCACAGCATCGGAGCCAGACTGTCCCTGCCCTCCCCTCCTGGCCACCAGCCCTCCCCACAGCCACTCCAGCAATCCCACATCCACTTTGGCACAGTGACCCTCCAATTCGGGGAAGGTCCTGGATCCTTCTCTGCTCCCCTCCAACCCTTCCTGCCCCACTGCCTCCCCCCTTCCGCTGCCACAGCCTGGTTCCTGGTCTTGCACCCCCCCTGCCCATCATGGCCCTTAGGGTTCCCTTTGAATTTCCATCCCAGCGCAGTAAGAACCCGGGGCCCTGACGTTCTGTTCTCTCCTAAGTGGCAGTTGGACTCTCCCCATGACCCCGCAAGTGTACGTGCTGACCTGTCTCCACGCACAGGGAGTGTTCCAGACTGTGCTCACCTGGGTCTCCATCAGCTCTTCCCCGCTGCAGCCAGGCTCTGAACACCTGGGAGATCTCCTGAGGGCTGGAAGGGGTAGGCTCTGCTGGGGCCCAGGGGCGGGAAAGGAAAAGGAGCAGACAGAGCACTGGGAGACCTCACAGATGCCCTGGGATGGATGGGAGAGCCCCTGGGGAGGCCGCCTAGGGAGGGGAGTGCCCCCCACTCTAGTCAGGAGATGTGAGTTCCTGCCCCAGGGTCCATAGCACTCTCATTCTGCAGGCAAGGAAACTGAGGCACAGAGAGGTTAAATATCTCTCCTGAGGGCACCCAGCAAATGGGCAGAGTCAGGATTTGAACCCAGGGTGGTCGCTTCAAGGGTCTCACTCACCGTGTGCGGAGCTCACAGGCTAAGTGGGGGGCTACTCAGAATGGAAGGGGGGCGCCTGGGTGGCTCAGTCGGTTGGGCTTCTACTTTGGCTCAGGTCATGCCCTCAGGGTTTGTGGTTCGAGCCCCGCATCGGGCTCTGTGCTGACAGCTCAGAGCCTGGCACCTGCTTCGGATTCTGTGTCTCCCTCTCTCTGCCCCTCCCCTGCTTCTGCTCTGTCTCTCTCTCTCAAAAAATAAATAAACATTAAAAAAATTAAAAAAAAAAAAAAAAGAACGGGAGAGGGTAGGGTGCAGTCCAGAGGAGCAGGGATGGGGACTCTCTGCAGGAAGGGAGGTGGGAAAGAGGCTGTTACCGGGTAGCTGCACAAGTTCACTTCTGTGTGTAAGGAAGTGTCACTCTTCAGACATTTGCCGCGAGGAGGGGAGCAGTCACATGGAGACACTGAGGCCCGAGAGGTGCAGTGATGTGTTTCATGGACAGGTGGGCAAGTGGCCAAAGGGAGGTGGGGATGGGCGCAAAGATACCCGGGGCCCCCATCTGTGCTCGGCAACACTGAGCCCTGGTCACTAGGGACGATTAAATTGCTTAGATCAGGGGCGCCTGGGTGGCTCTGTTGGTTAAGTGTCCGTCTTTGGCTTAAGTCATGATCTCATGGTTCATGAGTTCAAGCCCTGCGTAGGGCTCTCTGCTGTCAGCACGGAGCCTGCTTCAGATCCTTTGTCTCCCTCTCTCTCTACCTGCATTCTCTCTCTCACACAAAAAGAAATAAAAAATAAATACTAAAAAAAAATAATTACAGAGGCACCTGACTGGCTGGCCCAGTCAGTTAAGTGTTGGACTTCGGCTGAGGTCATGATCTCACGGTTTGTGAGTTCAGGCCCCACATCAGGCTCTGTGCTGACAGCTCAGAGCCTGGAGCCTCCCTCAGATTCTGTGTCTCCCTCTCTCTGCCCCTCCCCCCTCTCTCTCGAAATTAAACATTAAAAAACATTTTTTTTTAATTACATTGAATGTTCCTCAGTTGCACTGCCACATTTTAATTTCTCCATAGCACCGTGCCTGTGGCTACATTTGTGGCAGCGTGTGGGACAGCACAGTTACGGACAGTAGGTGGAGGCCCTAGAGAGCCTGAGCAGGAGGACACGGCATGACATATGCTGGGAAGGGCGCCCTACGCGGCCACGCGGGGAGCTGCAGGGGTGTGCACAGAAGCGGGAGCTCACGGACCTTGTGCAGGAAGGATTCAAAACAAGGCATCAAGGCATGAGAGAACTCCAAGGTAAGATTATTATCATTTTAATTGGGTGTGATCAAATTTAATTTTTTAAATGTTTATTTACTTTTGAGAGAGGGAGAGAGCACGAGCAGGGGAGGGGCAGAGAGAGAGGGAGACGGAGCATCTGAAGCAGGCTCCGCTCTGACAGCACAGGGCCCGTTGTGGGGCTCCAACCCAGACACCGTGAGATCACGACCTGGCCAAAGTCAGAGGCTTAACCGACTGAGCCACCCAGGCACCCCTAGGGTTTTATTTTAATGATTTGCATTTGAGAATGAAATACCGATCTGTTGAGTCACCCATGACAGTAAACAGACCTCCCTGATGGAGACCTCCCTGCTGACCTGTGACCACCGGTGACTGATGAGCAGGGCTGGGAGGGATGTCACGACGACAGGCACCCTCTAATGGCAACTCCTTGTAACTAGCTCAGGGCTGAGGCACAGGTAGCTTTGCCCCCTGTGGTGCACACTCGCTGTCCCTGTAGGAGGCAGACATGAAGCAGAAAAGCAGGACCCCCCCCCTCCCGCCTCCAAGGGCCAAGCCACACCCCTCTGACCAACCTGGGAGGACTGGGTGATCTTTTTCAATAGTCGGGTCCTCATAGAGTAGGGATTTTGTCCCCTCAACCTCCCTCTTGTTGAGCTGGGTGGATGCATTCAAGGCTTTTCACTGTTGTTGGAATTATATAAATCTTGGCAGGCTAATGAGCTGGGGCGGGGTGGGGGTGGGGGTTCTAGGTGGTTTAGTTTTCAAAAGCAGTCAAACAAAATAGGTATATGTTATGCTTGGCCCAAGGCTAACTTTCTAATTAAAACAGACTGCAGGTGGAAAAAAAAAAAAAAAGCAAATAAATACAGCAACAATTATGCATGTGCACATGTGTTCGGAGAGGAGATGCAGGAGGTAGGATGAGGCCCAGCAGAGTGGTTGCCTGCCAGGAAATGAGCACTGGGCTGAGGGTGCAGGTCCCAGAAGCAATGAGGCTACAGGAAGTGGAGCTGCGTTAATGTTCCTGCCATGGCCCTCAGAAGGGCAGTGAAGAGGGGAGAGACGCCTGGAGTCTTGCAGGAGACAGGTGTTTGTCTGTCTCCAGAATTCTCTGCCCTATGTTGGGAGGTAATGTTTCTTCTCCTCTGTCCTTGTCAGGTAAAGATCGCTCAGTGCATATTTAGGTCCTGAAGGGCCTACCTATGAGGTGGCCACCAGGGGACAGGGGCAGTGACCGTGAAGAAATCTGCCCACACACGTGGAAGATCCCTGACCTCAGCCAAGTTGTGCCCTGGGTAATCAGGGATGAGCCCCCCAAAGTGTATGTTACATGAGGTTCCCAAGGTGGTGGCCTTCAGCCACTCCCCCCCCCAGAGCCCTCTCTGTCCTCCCAGAAGCCCCTCAAAAGTTCCCTCACTCACCTGCCGACTTCACCCCTGTCCCCCCCCCCGGTAGAATCACCCTCAGCAGTTCTGTCCAGAACCAAGTAGCTTTCAGGGCCAGGCTGGCCATTGGTGCTGTCCAGGGTGCTGAACGCCGCCGGGACACCAGGGTGGGGACAGTACCCTCAGCCCACAGGTGGACACGTGCGGGGATCCAATAGCAGAACTGACTACTGTTTTAGTGTTTCCTTCATGCCCTAAATCCAACCGGTAAGAGCTTGAAAATACAGGATGGAGAGATTTTCTGACTAAAATGATGCTTCTGAGCTGAAGCCTGGGGAGATAGTACTTTATGCTGAATGTCCTCAGAGACAGTGCAGATTCGGAGACACAGCACATCACCAGCTTCACTCAGAAGTCTGCAGGCTGAAGATCCGTGGCGGTGGGAACAATGCTGATGTGGTTATCAACCCGCTCAGGAAATGTTTATCCACTCCTCCCGATCATAACACTGTGCTGGGTGGACATTCAGGGGCTCGCAAAGAGACGTAAGGTGGGGTCTGAATCTGGAGGGTTAGAGACAATCGTGAGTCAACATTAAGTATAGAATACTAAAGATGAGGTGACACATATTACAATGCTGTCACCATCTAGCTGGTAAATTTAGGAAGTAACCAGCTTTGTCAGGAACTGGCGTCCTGGGAGCTCGCTGCGGAGTCTGGGGTTGAGAAATGTTAACAGGACACCTTCATGTTACGCCTAGTTTCCTATCACGATCCCACATCTCCATGAAGGTTAACCTAAGACTTATTGTTGTTACTGGAGCTTTGGAAGAGGGTCATCCATGAACAGTATTAGCCTCAAGGAAAGGAGAAAAATGTGTTAGTACTTAGTCATAGTGTCAGATAGCAACCATGTTTCTCTGCATGTGTGTCTCTCTCTCTCTCTGCCACATGCATGCAATCTTCTGCTTCTTTCTATGTGCAAATGTCGATATTCTGTACCTCACACTGGCTCTCCCCCATGGACTCCAGGCACTGACTTCTGTAGAGATTCACACTTCCAACATAATGCACGAGTACATAATAGGTAATGTCCTTCCCTCTTGGTTCGAGTCTAGAGTTCTCCATTTGGTGCAGTGATGTCAGCAGTCTGGCCCAGGCCAATTACCACAGTGAGGAGAAGGCTCTGTTGAGAGGGTTGCAATTACGTGGTTGGGAGACGCCTCTTCCGTGGTGTCTGTTCTGGGGACACTGGATGATAAACAGTGGCTGCACGAGTGAGACATTACCGAGCACCTGCACGTGCCCCTGACCCAGCGTTTTTACGAGTGAGATCCCGTTTCGTTCTTAAAACATCACTGCGAAGTGCCTCAATTTTACAAGTGATTGATATTCAGAGAGAAAAAGTTAATTTTCCATGCTGATTCGCCCGCTAGGTGGTGGGACTGAGATTCTCATCCAGCTCTTTCTTTTAGTGCCATCTGCCTCCTATGCGGCCAGTGACAACAAGCACAGTTATTAAGCCTCTGCTTTTAATGGTCTTCCTAGGACACTTGCAAGTTGTTCTTTTCCATAATGGCACTCACAGGTCTCCTTTGTGATTTTTCATCTGCTTTCTTGTGTACATGGATGGCTTGCTTGAAACCCTTTTACATATTTTCATGGGCTACAGAGGGGTAAACAGTGTCAACCACCTCTATGACAGCATGTTTCTGTCATAAGGCGAGCCAAAGTGTGTGACCCCTGACCTTTGGGAGGAAAGATGAGCAACACACACATGCACACTCACACACAAACACACATACAAATACACATACAAACACACACCCGTGCACACTCACATATACACATTCATACACATATGCACACACATACACACAAACAAACACCCATGCACAGGTACACACACTCACACAAACACACATGTGCATGCTCACGCACATACAAACACACATGCACACACAGCACAATACACATACACACACCCAGGCACACTCACACATACACATTCATACACATATGCACGCACATACACAAACCACCTGTGCACACACACTCACACAAATATACACATGCACACACACAAACACACATGCACGCATAAGCACATATACACATACAAACACATATCCCTGGGCACACTCACACACACATACACATACAAACACAAATGCACACAAGAACACAAACACATCCACTCACATGTACACTCATGCAAATGCACATGCACATTCACATAAACACCCATGCATGCACACTCACACATACACATTCATACACATATGCACGCACATACACACAAACACCCATGCACATGTACACACACGTTCACACATATACATACAAACACACACCCCTGGGCACACAGGCACACTCATGCACACATACACATAAATGCACAAATACAAATGCACACAAGCACACTCACACAAAAACATGCACATTCATAAATACACACCCACACAAACACCCATGCACACACACACATACACACTACATGCACACTCATGCAAATACCCATGCACACACACTCACACACATCCCCACTCACACAAACACCCATGCATGCACACTTACACACATGCACACACATGCACACTCACACAAGCACACCGTCAACTTCGAGGAGTCACCTCAATATCTTTGGTTCCCCTTCCTTTTGAACATGCGTCTTCCTCTTCCCGTGTCTCAGGCAGCCTGGGCTCGGGCACTGTGTCACGTTTTTCCCGGAGGAAAGGAGCCAACGGGCTCCTGCACCCTGAGCTGGGCGTGGCTGCATGGTTTATCATAAAACCCAAACAAGTCAACGCTTAGCTCATAAGAATGGCTCTCTAAGGGCTGAAGGCTACTAGATAGAGGAAAACAAGACACTACTGGTCAGGAGCTGGGTCTTCTTCTGCCCAGCACCACCCAAACTGGCGATAACTATGTGCCCTGTCCAGGGCTGGTCCTGCGTACCTGATGACACCTTAAAAGCAGCATGGCATCCATGTACATAATATGAGTGGAGGAAGTTCCAAGTTCTGTCAGGGCCCAGATTTTCAGGACCAGGGGGTGGCCACTGCTGAGTTAGTGCTATGGCACCGTCACACCATCACACCATCACACCATCCATCCACCCATCCATCCATCCATCCACCCATCCATCCATCCATCCACCCATCCATCCATCCATCCATCCATCTTAATCAAGCTCCCACTGTGTGCAAGGAAATGCTCCGTCCTGCTGTGCAAACAAGAGGAAAAGAACTAAAGCTGTGGTGGTCAGAAGAGGCCAGATGGCTACAGGAATGACAGGTCTGTGGCTTATTCATCGCTCGTGAGACATGCCATCAGGGTCACGTGCAGGGGGCAGCACCATGTTGAATGTTGCCAGCTGCTGCGCCAGCAGGAAAGACAGTCCTTGGGGGGGGGGTCTTGCATTGGCAATTAAATGCTATGATTAGACATGGCACGTGTCATTTCCACTCGAAACTCCTTGACCAGAACCGGTCACTGTCCCCGCCCAACCACAAGGGACGTGGAGCGCAGTCCTTCCATGCAGAAGGTGAGAACCAGGCACACCTGGCCAACATCACCACGACGCCCCCTGGGGGAAGTGGGCTCTTCCATCACGGCTTCTCCCCTGTGCTTTCCAAGGCTTGCACCTCACTCAGACCTGGAGTCTGGGGGCTGGGGCACCTTTTTCTGCCAATAGTTTGGTCCTAGGAGCCCTCTCTGTGGAGGATGGGGCCTGACATTGGTCCTTCTCTGTATCCACACTCCTGTAAGGACCAGACATGAGTCCATACGGGGCACTCACTGCGACAAAGGCTTTGGCAACTCCCCACCCGCAGTCCTGTGCTGTACAAACTCCCGAGCTGCCCATGAGCGACTTTCTCCCTGGGGCACACGAGTGGTGTCAGGCGACTAGGGTGGACGTATGGAAAGATCTTGCAAGGACCGTGGATTTTCCTGAGGCAGGCAGCCCATCTGCAGTGAGACTTACATGTGTAAGCCCGAAGACTCTGCAGGCTTCACCCTTAATCCGCATCCTAACACTTGGTGTCATGTTTCTCTGGAACGCTAGATTGAAATGTGTCACTTACTCTTTCACCAAAGAGGAGGCCGGCTTGTGATTGAATATCATGGGACCACCTTTCTGTCCTAATTCTCTCCAATATTTTGGTGGAGGTTCAGTGTGGGGTCTCCTCCTGGGGTGGGGGTGGTGGCACAGGAGCTGCTAAGCCCATTACCTCTAGAAGATGTATGTTTTCTCTCGGCTGCACAGTGCCCTTGGCCGATCTTGTACAGGATTAGGTATGCAAAAAGCACCAGCCACCTAAGAGAACTCTGTTTAGGGGTAATTATTTTATTTTATTCTCAACACCCATTTATTTTCCACGAGTGCCGTCAGTAACTCACACTATTCACTTCCTTGTACACTGTGTGTGTGTGGGGGGGGGGGTGGTGTAGAACCGTGGCCCGGATGGCCGACACCCCATCTCACTTGCCTCAAGCCTTGGCCAAACGTCTCACACCTCTTGAGACTCAGGGACCTCCTCTGCTCAGTGACCTCAAAACACATGGCTCTCGGGGCCGCGATGAGGGTTAGAGACGGTGTGAGCTGATCCACGTTGGGTAGATTTCCATCTGTCTTCCCCATGGCTCTGGCCGGAGAGTTATGGCGGCTGGGGCAGCTCACAGGTAATCCAGGACATCTCTTCAGTTAACTTTCCCAAGAGATAAGGTCTTCTTCACCTTCTTTACGTGACCAGAGTTATGAACATAGGGAGGATGCTTGGGCAACAGCTCTGGTTGACTTCATCCCAATGTCCGTGTAATCTGTTCAGGAATTGGATATATCATTTTCAAAACCTTTCAAGGCACTGACCAGGAACACTAACCAGGGTCTTATAAGCTTGCAACATGCAGACAACTTGTAGAAACTCATTTTCTGTCATATTCATGAGAAGGATCGGAAGCTGTCCCACTGAAGTCAAGAACCTAGTAAAGATGGCTGATATCACTGGCATGAACGATATTGCATGGGATTCTGGATAACACAAGGACAAGAAAAAATGTGTAAATATTGAGAAAAGAGAGACATGATTATCCCTATTGACAGAGTGTACGATTGTCTACATAGGAAACACAATTAGTCAATACCACAAATGGTTAGGACTTAAAGGAAAATTCAAAATTCAAAAATGAAAGCTGTCTTCGTGATCAGCCATAACCCATGAGAAGATCCTACAGAAAAAGCAAGTTTCCCTTTCTACTAGCAGCGAGACCTTTAAGGTATGTGACTCAGCCTGGTGAACAGGTGAGGGTTTACAAAGGTGCCGTAAAATATCCCTGACAAAAGGAAGCGGACATTTGCTGTTTCTAAGCAGAGAGCCTCAAAATTATATCGTTCAACGTCAACACCGTTTCATGGACATTGACAGATGGATTCCAAGTTCATCTTGAAGAGAAAATCCGAGAACAGTAAAGACAAGAAAGGAAGAAGAGAAAAGGAAGGCAGTGACTCCCTCCCCGTGTCAAATATATAACCAATATGTCATATGTACAATAACTGTAGTTGAAATAAATAGAACAGATGTATCAATAGAACATAATGAAAAGTCCAGAAACAGACAGAAGCATGTAAGAAACTAATAGCCAAGAAAGGAGGTATTTCCCATCCATAAGGGATTGATGGCAATAAATGGGGTGGAGACACTTGTCTGGCATTGTGGGAAAATAGAATAAAATTAATCTTCAGCCTCACGTCATTTCCAAAAATAATCTTTAACATGGATTTAAGACCTACCTATAAAACAAAACTATAAAAAAATGGGACAAAAATATAAGAAGATGTAACTTGCAGAGACAAAAGATCCTGGACAAGAAAAAAAATGCAAAAAGGTAAAATAAAAAACACAGAAGCCTGACTACTGCAAAATTTAACATTTCTATAGGACTAGAGATACAGGCAGGAGATTACTCACAGGCTAGGAGAAAATATTCATACAGCACGGAGCGAGGGGTCCACGTGGACCGCGTGAAATCACCCTCATAGAGTAATCTGAGAGGGATAAGCAACCCAACAGAAATTCAGACAAAGAATTCAAACACACACTTCACGGGAAAGAGATTACAGGCAGCCAACAAACATTTTAAATGGTCAGCTCAGCAGGAATGAGGGAAAACAAGTTAAAACAAGGGTTTTTCCCACCTGTTTGGCAAAAATGAGAAGTATTACATGGAGTATTAGCAAAGATGTGTGAAAACAGGATTCTTACGTTCTGTGGGTGAGCATGTTTAACTTTGAATAGCTTTTGTGGAGAGCAATCTGGGTGTCTCCATTAGAGCAGAAACCACACATGCCCTGTGGTTCGTCAATCCTGCTTCTCAGAATCGACCCTGGAGGAGGGTTCACACGTGGGCGGGGGAGGTGAGAATTAGGATATTCCCAATAATGTGGACGGAAATAGGAACAGCCTGGAGGGCAAAAATGGAATTGAATGTCATGACAGGGTTAAATTACAGCATTTGGTTAAAGGATGATGAGTCTGCTTAGTTCTGGCTCACCTGCTGGGACCGGACAGCCTCGGCCCCTCTGTGGGTGGAATAGTGTGATCTCGGGGCAGGGGCATGGAGGAAGCTGCCCCACCTCACGGTGACGCCCCGAGGCTGGGTCCGGGTGGGTGAGTCCTTCGAGAGGGTTTCTGCCGGGTGGACGGTTGAATCCCGGGAAAGGACTGTGTGTCCTCCCCGGCTCAGCCAGAGCAGCGCAGCGGGCAGAATTGGAGCTCAGGGTTCTCCCCTCAGGGGAGATGAGCTGACGTTTGTGGGGGTGAGTGGAGAAATGCCAGGGGTCCAGCCCGTGGGACATGGCAGCCTTGGTCAGTGTGGCCCTGACCCGCCCATGCCATCGGCGCACTGAAGACACACGGTCCTCTGCCCGGAGTGCCACAGGGGTCCTCAGCCCTCACATCGGGGCTCAGTGCCTTCACACGCCCACGCTGGGACTCAGATCCGTTCCCCCCGAAGTCTGAGGCAGAGAGACTGGCGAGGATTATGGGTTCCTGTGTCGGAGCACATTTGAAATTGTAATGAGCAGGCTTGGTGATGCGTTGAATGTGTTTGATATCGACAGGAGAAATTACCCCTTTTCGAAGCCAGCTCTGTGCTTTCATAACACGCGTCAGATCAATGTCTAGAAAACAAACACAGTCACCAGGCGACTCGGCAATGCATCCTCAGGGGGAGCCCACCACAGGAAATGCTGCACGAATTAGCTGGGGGAACCACGCAGGTCTGTCCTCAGGGGTCAGCCAGAAGGCTTTGCAGAACGGACCCCGAGCGCTGATGAGCTACAGGACCAAATAGGAACCTCCCACGGGCCCCAGCAGGTGGCCCCCACGGGGAAAGAACACAGGGATGTTTGAGCCCCTAAAGCTTTGCTACTCAGACCGGGGTCTGTGGACCCGGAGCACCAGCTCACCAGGAACTTAGAAATGAAGACTCAGGCCTCTTCCCTCCACATCTGCCCCTTCGGGGAATTAGAGCCCCTCCTGGGATCAGGGCACGTGGTCGACCAGAACAAAGGCTCCATTTCCCAGCCTCCACTGCAGCCTCAGGTGGCCATGTGACCAGGTCCTGGCCAACGCACTGTGAGCAGAGGTCATGGGAGGAACTTCCAGGTCATGCCCTGAAAGGATGGAGGTGAGCCCTCCCTCCCATTCTTCCACTCCCCTAGCCACATGAGGCCAGTCAGCCTGGGGTCACCACTACTCTTCTTGGCCCAGGAGAACCAAACAGATGGGGGATTTTGTAGGGTTTGGAGCAATGTAATTGTTTATCATGTGGTGACCACTTAACTCCCTGTGCCTGGGCTTCTTCAGTCGTGAAACACAGATAATAGTGATGGTGATGGTGACGGTGATGTGACAATGATGGTGATGATGGTGATGATGATGATGGTGATGATGATGATGGTGGGTGATGATGATGATGGTGGGTGATGATGATGATGGTGAGTGATGATGATGATGGTGATGGTGATGATGATGATGATGATGGTGATGATGATGATGATGATGGTGATGATGGTGATGATGATGGTGGTGATGGTGATGATGATGATGGTGGTGATGATGATGATGATGATGGGTGATGATGATGGTGGTAGGTGATGATGATGATGATGATGATGGTGGGTGATGATGATGGTGGTGGGTGATGATGATGATGGTGATGATGATGATGGTGATGGTGATGATGATGATGGTGATGATGATGATGATGATGATGGTGATGATGATGGTGGTGATGATGATGATGATGGTGATGATGATGGTGGTGATGATGATGATGGTGGTGGGTGATGATGATGATGGTGATGATGATGATGGTGATGATGGTGATGATGATGATGATGATGGTGATGATGGTGATGATGATGATGGTGATGATGATGGTGGTGGTGATGATGATGATGATGGTGATGATGATGATGGTGATGAAGATGATGATGGTGATGATGATGATGGTGATGGTGATGATGGTGATGATGGTGATGGTGATGATGATGATGGTGATGATGATGATGGTGGGTGATGATGATGATGGTGAGTGATGATGATGGTGATGATGATGGTGATGGTAATGATGATGATGATGATGGTGATGATGGTGATGATGATGGTGGTGATGATGATGATGGTGATGATGATGGTGATGATGATGGTGGTGATGATGATGATGGTGATGATGATGATGATGGTGGTGATGATGATGATGATGGTGATGATGATGATGATGATGGTGATGATGATGATGGTGGGTGATGATGATGATGGTGGGTGATGATGATGATGGTGAGTGATGATGATGGTGATGGTGATGATGGTGATGATGATGGTGGTGATGGTGATGATGATGATGGTGGTGATGATGATGATGGGTGATGATGATGGTGGTAGGTGATGATGATGATGATGATGATGGTGGGTGATGATGATGGTGGTGGGTGATGATGATGATGGTGATGATGATGATGGTGATGGTGATGATGATGATGGTGATGATGATGATGATGATGATGGTGATGATGATGGTGGTGATGATGATGATGATGGTGATGATGATGGTGGTGATGATGATGATGGTGGTGGGTGATGATGATGATGGTGATGATGATGATGGTGATGATGGTGATGATGATGATGATGGTGATGATGGTGATGATGATGATGGTGATGATGATGGTGGTGGTGATGATGATGATGGTGATGATGATGATGGTGATGAAGATGATGATGGTGATGATGATGATGGTGATGGTGATGATGGTGATGATGGTGATGGTGATGATGATGATGGTGATGATGATGATGGTGGGTGATGATGATGGTGAGTGATGATGATGGTGATGATGATGGTGATGGTAATGATGATGATGATGGTGATGATGGTGATGATGATGGTGGTGATGATGATGATGGTGATGATGATGGTGATGATGATGGTGGTGATGATGATGATGGTGATGATGATGATGATGGTGGTGATGATGATGATGATGGTGATGATGATAATGATGATGGTGATGATGATGATGGTGATGATGGTGATGATGGTGATGATGATGGTGGTGATGGTGATGATGTTGATCATGAGGGGGATGATGAGGCCTCCTGCTAGAGAGAGGAGGAGAAGTGATGGAGTTGTGGGAGGATATGGAACATAAGGTGTACCTATTACTACTACCATCATTATTATTAATATCTCACACTCCTAGTGACATGGAGCTTTCCCTCACCCAGCAGCCATCCCTCTTGTCCTGGACACATCTTTATAAGACAGGAGCTGAGCTCTCTTCCCACCTTCTCCTCAGCAGGAGTCCACCACAGGGGGCATGAACATCCGCTAGGCAAGGAGGGGACACTGTGGGTCCCCTGACCCTGTACTGCAGGCCCGACTGGTCCAGCATCCTGAGAAGACTCATTAACCACGGACCCAGTTTCCTGCAGTAGCCCCAGGACCGGTGGTATTCACACTGCACTTGACTAAGGGCAGTCAGGAATAGACATCAGAGGGCAGGTGCTGAATCGCTTCGTTACTGAGCCACTGACGTGCCCACCTCCTGGGAAGTTTGTGGCTGCCACTGCAAGGGCGGTGGGGCTGGAGTCCCAAGCTGCTGTCTGCACTGCAGGCACCTAAGTGTGGATGGGGAGGGCAGAGAGGGCAGAGCCTGCTGATTATTAAGAAGGCAGGGCACCTTTTCTTGCGTTCAGTTGCATTCTGTCATCTTCCACGAGTGCCTGCTACCTACGCTTGCAGACTTTTCCGGCAGGTTCTCCCTGTGCGTGGGGTTGGGTGTGGGGGCTCCGCAGACAGCGCACGTCCCTCACCTTGTCTGGTAAAATGCCAAGCAAGTGTCACTGCTGACCTGCCCGTTGCCTTTTCACTTCTCTGTGCTGTTTCCACACTTGGTTTGCAGTCCACCCAAGGCTCTGAAACTCGCTTTCTCTCCCGCGTGTCTGCTCTGCTCCCTCCAGCAACCAGTGGAGATTTCTCTACTAAATTGAGCTCGGGACAAAGCTTTGTAAAACCAGAGACTCAGCAGGAGAAAGAAAGTCTAAATAAATTAATGTTCCTGGAAGAATCTCCATTTTCACACATTGCCCAGGATGGAGTCAAGCTGGAGAGATCTGTAACCAGCCTATTGATTTTTGCCCAGAGGTGGGGGGGGGGCATCGCTGCTGGGGGGCAGGGGCATTGGAGCACCTTCCAGTGTGCACAAGGGGTGGGGGTGGGGGTCCGAAGAACCCACAGGGCACAGCGGGCACTCTGCAGGTCAGAGATGTGGCACTTAGTGGGGGCAGCACAGAGGAAGGTGGGCGGGGCCTCTGCTCACCTGCCCCCCCTCCACCCCCCCGAGCCCCTACAGGGGGCCCCCATCCAGGTCTGGGCAGGGCAGCCCTGCACTGGGGGATCTTCCCTCCCCACAGCCTGGACCCCTGTCCTGGTCCCAGGACGGCACATTCCTCCAGAGCCGGTGTGACTGAAGGCAGAGCATGTGTCCTGGTCAGTGAGGGGCATTTGCGCCCCACTCGTCCGTCAGCCCTGACAGAGCCCCAGGGAGCTGGGCTCCTATCCCTGGTCAGCCCACTCCCGGAGGGCCTGCTCTGCGGGCTCTGCAGGGGCCCCTGTAGGTCGTTGGGGGAAAGCTCTTCGGTTTGGGGCTGATTGGAGCCCCGGGGAGGCGAAGGGGTCTGAGGATGGGGGTGACTGGAGGCTCTTGGAACATGGGGCGGGGACATCCCAGGACACTTCCAGCACCTACTCCTGTGCTGAGGCCTCCAAGGGGCCCCAGGCCTGCCAGCTGTGGACACGGTTCCCACAGGACGTCGGGCAGGGGGGAGGGGTAGGCCCTAGGAGTCCCCTGACCAGGCTGCCCCTCCCCTGGCCGAGGGCATTCCCCCTTCCCGGCAGCCCTCGGGAGCTCTGAGCCCAGGTCTGTGGTGACAGGTGAGCAGAGAAGCTGGGAGCCTCTCTGCCCGGGATGGCACCCCCCTGCCCCCCCTCTGTCTTGGGGGCCGCTCAGGCACAAGTGGGAATAGTCCCCACGGTTTTCTCGGGAGGGCACCCTCCCCCACTCTCCTACCAATCACACGCTATTTGAAAACAAATTCATGAATTAAAACCTTCAGACAGGCTGGAGTCACGCATGTGGCGCCCAACGAATTAAAACAGAAACGTGAAAAATGTCCCCTTATTTCATCCTGTGTCACAGAAATGAATGTGTTGCTCTCAGGCTCATAAATTTTGGGGAGGAGTTTTTGTGAAAATACTGCAAGCCTCAGAGACGCTCTGTGCCCGCACAGCCGGACACGGAGTCACAGCCGTCCTCAGACCCAGAGACACAGGGACCTTCACCCTGTGCGTCTGAGTGGGGCCCCTGGGGCTGGCACCAGGACGCGTGGCATCCGGGAGCCTCCCCGGGACCCCGCATTCACAGAGGAGCTCGTCCCTGCGGGGAGAGGCCTCAGGAGAAATGGAGAACTTGGGGTTTTGGTGGGTGACAGAGGGGTGCCACAACCTGGAGAAGCCGACCAGAGAGGGTCATGGTGGGGGGCTTTCCCCACCTCTCTGCATCCTGCCCACCCCTGAGACACTCAGGCCATCCCCTGATTGGATGAGGCCCACCCACATCAGGGAGGGCAACCCGCTTTACTGATACATCACAGCCAGCCTCATCCAGAAACCCCCTCACAGAAACATCGACCCTGGATCTGGGCACCACAGCCCAGCTGGCTCGACACACGAATTCCCCACCACAGACCCTGGCTCAGGTCCTCACTGGCCACCGTGTCCCGTCACTCTGCTGGGGCATCCGTTTCCAATGTAAAGCACGGGACAGGGCCCAAGGGATGCGGGAGGCAGGACTGTCCCCGGCGGAGTCATGTCCTGGAGGTCCCTGGGAGGGGCAGAGGAGAAACCAGGCCCCGGGAGGACGACCTGGAGCCGATGTGGGCTGGGCTCGTGGTGGGGGGCCACGTGGACGTCTGCCCCTCCACTGGCCCAGCGCAGGGACCCCGTCCAGGGGTCGTTCTCTGGCCCTGCTCTCAGCTCAGGGCGGGCTTGGCCCCCCCTGTCCACTCAGGCCCGTGTGAGTCAGGTGTGAGCACCGCAGGGGCTCATCCACCACCGAGGATGGCTCCTGGCGTGGGCAGGGCACCCATCGGAGCCCATCAGATTCAGGCACTGCCACCCGGGACCCGGGGACCCTGGAGGGCTCCAGTCCCCACTCGAGACCCTGGGACGATGTGGGCATCGCCTCACCACCTCCAGGATTTTCCAGACCCACGAGTTTAGGACAAGTAAGTTCCGTTTTCTTTTCTGAGATGGTAAGTATGAGCTCTTCAGAGCCTGTTCTCAGGCTGGACCAGAGACGATGTCCGTGGGGGGTGACGGTTCAGAAGCTCCTGAAACAAGCAGACGGACAAGCAAGTGTCGTCATGATTTAAGCATCACGAGGTCCTGACATCATTGCCCGTTTCCTGCTGCTGCCGTTCACGTTTCAGGGAAGACGTCCCCAAAACTGGCTGCAGAAGGGACCCCTGCAGCCTCCGCCTGAGAATTTACTGTGCCATTATCACAAGTGCTCACACACAATGAGCTGCACACGGTGTGAGCACGAGAGCCTTTGTGTGCCCTCATTCCAGCGCGGTGTGTCGGCTAAATGTAACGAGCCAGCTCCGCATCGCTCGCTTGGGGGAAATTTTAATAACGTTTATGTTGGCAAAACGAGGGAGGAAATGAGACATCCCGCTTCCCGCCCCCTCCCCCTGTGCTGCCCCAAGCAGCCCCATTCTTCACAATGACGTCAGTAGATCTGGATACACTGAGAATGAAATCCTAACTCCTCCTCGGGACCTGTGACTCAGGACACGCCTCCTGTCCCACCTCCTGCTGTCCTCATCCCCCACTGGGTCTTGCCATGCTGGCCACTTGTGTCCCTGAGACACCTGTCTCTCTGCCTCAGAGCCTTTGCACCTGCCATTCGATCTGCCTGGAGCACAATTCCTGCCTGTGGGCAGGTGGCTTCTCTTCACCAGGCAGGTCTCAGTCCCAGGAGCCTCCCAGACGACGCTGGATGGAGACCTCACCCGGTGCCCCCCAGTTACTCACTACACAGCGACGTCTTTTCATCTCTTCATAGCCCTGAACACTTTGGATTTGCCTCATGTCTCTGTGTGATCACTTCTCCGCTGTCTCCTGGTTGTCCTGGGAGGGGAGCTCCAGCCTGGAACAGCCCCTGCCCAGAGTAGGAGCCACGCCAGTGATTATTGAATGAATGAATGAATGAGTGAATGAACGAATGAACCAATGAGGGAGCTGCACAAGTGATTGTTGAATGAATGAGTGAGTGAATGAATGAGTGAGTGAATGAATGAATGAATGAACGAGGGAGCTGCAGTGAGTGATTGTTGAATGAATGAATGTGAATGAATGAATGAACAAAGGAGGGAGCTGCAGCCACTGATTGTTGAATGAATGAATGAATGAGTGAAGGAACGAGGGAGCCACAGCCAGGGATTTTGAATGAATGAATGGAGTGAATGAACGAAGGAGGGAGCTGCCACAAGTGATTGTTGAATGAATGAATGAGTGAATGAATGAACAAACCAACGAAGGAGGGAGCTTCTGCCAGTGATTGTTGAATGAACGAATGAATGAATGAATGAGGGAGATGCAGCAAGTGATCATTGAATGAATGAATGAATGAACGAACTAAAGAGGGAGCTTCTGCCAGTGATTGTTGAATGAGTGAGTGAGCGAATGAATGAATGAAGGAGCCCCGTGGCAAGTGATTGTTGGATGAATGAATGAATGAATGGATGAATGAATGAATGAACGAACAAAGGAGGGAGCTGTGCCAGTGATTGTTGAATGAATGAAGGAAGGAGTGAGTGAATGAACGAATGAACCAATGAGAGAGCTGCAGTGAGTGATTGTTGAATGAATGAAAGAGTGAATGAATGAATGAATGAGGGAGTTGCAGCAAGTGATCATTGAATGAATGAACTAACTAAAGAGGGAGCTTCTGCCAGTGATTGTTGAATGAGTGAGTGAGTGAGCGAATGAATGAATGAAGGAGCCCTGTGGCAAGTGATTGTTGAATGAATGAACGAACGAATGAATGAACAAAGGAGGGAGCTTCTGCCAGTGATTGTTGAATGAATGAATGAACGAACGAAGGAATGAACGAATGAAGGAGGGAGCTTCTGCCAGTGATTGTTGAATGAATGAATGGATGAATGAATGAATGAACGAACAAAGGAGGGAGCTGTGCCAGTGATTGTTGAATGAATGAAGGAGTGAGTGAATGAACGAATGAATGAACAAGGGAGCTGTGGAGTGATTGTTGAATGAATGAATGAGTGAATGAATGAACAAGGGAGCTGCAGCAGTGATCGTTGGATGAATGAATGAATGAACGAACGAACGAAGGAACGGAGGAGCGAACGACCGAAGGAGGCAGCCAGCGCGTGTGGTCGCCCTTTCAGGCAGCTGCGGGCTGTGGGAGGCCGTGGGGTACACAGCCGGTCACCCCGTGGGGACAGCCGGGCCCCAGAGCCAGGAGCGATCCCGGACCCGCCGGTTCCCACCGCGCTCAGGAGGACGGCGTCGCCCAGGCAGGACGGGCAGGTCCGTCCGAAGTGTGTCCGACTGAACCGCCCTCTGGGCAAAGCCAGAGAAGCAGCCGCCGTGGCCACACGTCCTCCTGAACTGAGTTTGCAGGCGGGACCCGGGAGCCAGCGACAGATGAGCTCAGCCCACGTCGCGGTGACCCCGCCCTGCTCCCCCCGCCTCCGCGCCCCTTCCGGCAGGGGCTCCGAGTGCGCACACAGGCCGCCGCGGCGCCACGGCCTTCCCGGGACCCACTGTTCCACGCACCCGCGTGGGCTCGGGAACCGGATCCGTGTCCTCCTGGAGGCGGCTGTGAAAACCCTGCCTGGAGGGCGTGGCCCCGCGCGCCCACCTGCCTCTGCTCCCCTGCGGCCCCTCCCCTCCCCAAGCCCTCCCGCATCTGATTGGCCCCGGCTGGTCGGGGTGTGTGGGGGGTCCCCCCTGGGGGCTCTGGCTCCAGCCTCAGGCTCCACTCCCCGGGCGGGGAGGGGACATCTTGTTCTCCAGGCACCTTCCAGCCGCCCCCTGCAGGAGAGCTGCGTCCTTCAGATAAGCACCCTGGGCCTGAAACCACCCGTGTCCTCGATTTCCTCAGCAGACGCTTCGAAACCAAGACCCCCTCCATCCAGAGCAAACGTCCGGGTCAACTGGTGCCTGAGCCCCGGAGAGGCGACCATCACCAGGGGCAGCACTCGGGGTACAGGGCTGCAGGAGCCCCTGACAGGTGTGCCTGGCTGGCACAGGTGTGTTGGTGTAACCTGAAGGTCACTGCCCTGAGGGGACGGGCCCTGTCCAGGTCTCCACTGTCCCCGACCTTCCCCGTGACTCACCTCCAGCACCTGCTGTCCCCACGTTCCTGTCTGCGGTAAGAACAGCCGAGTTCATGGCCCATCCTGAGTCTGCGTGGGGGCCGAGATGTGCGGTGCCCTGGTTAGGAGCTGTCTGAGGGGGGCAGAGCTGCCTGGAAGTGACAGTCGCAACTCTGGGTCATCCTGGCAGGACCCCCCTCTTCCCACTGCTGTGAGCCCAGGAGGTGGCCTTGGGCAAATTACAGGTAGGCCCTTCCTCAGACATGTTACTGCCATCTGCTGGGAAACCATCCCTGTGAAGGTGGGACTCTAGCATGACTGATGGGGACTGTACTGCCAGACTTGGGCAGTGCACAACCTGGCCAACCGCACCTGGCAGCCCTGCCTCCCCCTCCTCCTCCGACCCGGAGCTCCAGTCACCAGCTGACACTGTGTTTTCTTAAATAAAGTTCCCATCCCTTGAATATAACCTCCAGGAGAGATGGGAGTTTGGTGTGTTTTACTCAAGGTTGTGATTCAGTGTGTGAAATGCAGTGTGGCTCAAGCTAGGGATTCACCAAATATGAGTTGAACAAAGGAATGAATGATTGAAGGGATGATTTCTGCTTCCATCTTCCCCTCTGCCCGGTCCCGGTCCCAGTCACCAGCAGAGCCCGGGGGGGTGTCCCTGGTTCATGGGCTGCCCCGACCAGACCCAGGGCTCTCGCGCTTGGTCCGGGGGAGACGCTTGGCGGCTTCGGTTTGGCAGCTCCGTGCGTGGGAAGCCGCGTGCGGGCTGAGCTGCCGGGGGCTCAGTCCCACTCGAGCGCAGCCCTGAGAAAACGAGCCCAATGGTCTCATCACCCAGTGTTCGAACAACCGCACGGGCTCCGAAGAGTGAAGATTCGAGCTTAGAAAACAGGCCTCTGCAAAATTCAGTGTTTGCCCCGAGCAGTGACTTTCCGAGCAGGCGTGGCCGGTCTGAGGCCAGAGACCGTTTCTCATCAGCCACAGGAGCGCGGGTCCCAGCGGTGGGAGCAGGTCCCGACCCCCGGATTTCCACGGGGCCCTGGGGACTCAGCCTGGGCTGGTGCAGGGAGGGCCGGCCCCACCCTGTCCTCTGGGAGCAAGGCTCTGAGGGGGTGACTGCGGGGCACGGCTCATTCTCCCCAACCAGATGGGAGCTGGGGCGGGAGCCGAGCTTCCAGCACCTTCCAGACCCAGCCCCTCCTGCCCTTCCCCATCGTCTGCCTGGGGAGAGTCACACAGGGCCTCCTGTCCAGGAAGGACCTTGAGCAGTGCCGGGGCCGGTCCTGGGGGAGGGAGCGAGTGGGCCCTGCCCTGGGGGCCGGCCGGGGGGAGGTAGGAGCCTGGCTGTCCCTGGACAGGGATCGGGGACGCAGCAGCTCCCGCATCCCGCGTGGCTGGTGGCTGACGTGGGGCCGGTGACTCCCCTCGAGAGTCACCTCGGACTCGGCCGCTGGGCTCTGGAGCCATGGTGACCGTGCCATAGCAACCCCCACATGTGTCCCCGTGGAGCAGGTGGCATTAGTGAGTTCAGGCTGATTTAGTAGCAAAACCACCTGGAGAGTGAGGGTCTAAGGCCACCTCCAACGCTGGGACCTGAGGCTCCCGGACGGGTCACGGTGGGACCGGGAAGGAGCCCGGGCCCCGAGCTCTGCGCCACCCCCCCCGCCCCCCGTGCGGTCACTGCGGCCTCCGTGGCCGTGGGCAGGTGCACGGGACACTCACATGGCCCGGATCTCAGCCTGGCGGGTCGGCAGGGGCCCCTCCCCCACGGAACAGGCTCCCCGGTCTGTGCCCCTGTCCCCCACCCCCGCTTATTCGTGCCCGAGCACCCGGCCTGCGTCCTGGACACACGGTCTGTCGTGGTCGGTGTCTGCGGCTGCGTGAGGTCCCCACCGCCCCGGCCCTCCTGGGACGTGCTCTCCGCGTCCTGGGCGTCACCTGCGCCCGAGCGCACGGATCACGCGCGCCACACTCACTTCTCCACTGCACACGCTCGTCCGTCTGCTCCGTGCGCGATGCCTCCGTGAACACTGGAGCAGGTCTGCCCGTCTGTCCATCCGCGTGTCCATCTTCTGTCCCTCTGCTGGCACAGCGCCCGGTGAGCAAGAGCCACGTGAGTGTGCGGCGTCGTCACGCCCCCTGCAGGATCGACGGAAGCGCCTGACCCGGCACGTAAGCTCACGCTCACGCTCACTCCCACGTGCGCCCCGCACACAGCCGGACTCCATCCACACAGGGCCGGAGGGCACGAGAGTGAGGCCCCGCCTGTGCCGGTGGCTCTGACCTGTGACGGGCCCCGCGGGGCCACGGATCCCAGGCCCGGGCGGCCAGGCCCTCCGTGCAGACGGGGCGCAGGGCTGTGGGGCCTGCTGGGGGGCGGGGCGGGGAGCTGGGCAGAGCCTGCCTGGATGACAGGGAGTTGATCAGCTGCTGGCCCGGGTCCCCGGACGTGACAGAGTCACAGGCCCCAAGCTGTGCCCTTCCGGGGCACCCGAGGGCTCGTGGAGACACATGGGCACCCCTCAGCCCACAGGGGCCTCGGGGTGGGTCAAGGACACATGCCCGCCAGGCTGGAGACCGAAGCTGGGTGGTCCCTCAGCCTCTGAAAACCCACAGATGCACACACGCCGCTCCGAGGTGAGGCCAGCCTCCCACTGTGTCTTCAGACCCTCCGTGGACTCCGGCTCCGGGAGCCGTGGTCCCTGCCCGTCCCGGTGGGTGCACAGGCACTGTTGGCACAAAGCTGCAGGGGTGGTCTGCGTGTGAGCCCACATCCCGACGGACAGGTGCCACCGCTCGAGCCGAGTTGGCCACGTGGCACACGGTAGACACGTGTCACGGATGAGCCACTCGTGTCTCCCAGCCCGGGGTGTGAATGTCCCCAGGCGTGGGACCCTCAGGCCTGATCCAAGCTGACCAGATGACCGGGCCTTCAGGTGTTCTGGATCCAGACTGGAGAAGCCAGTGCAGAGCCCTGAAGCAGGAAGGAGGGGCCCCCGGGAGGAGCAAGACCCTCGAGGTGGGGGTGGGGGGTGAACACCCACCCTAGGGAGCACTCCCAACGTCCGCACTGCTTCCGGAGTTACCCACGGAATCGGCCACGTAAATATGAGACTGTCAACAACTCAGCGCTGCCACCTGAGGACTGTCCCCGGGGGCGCAGGCGGGTAAACCCAGAGCCCCGACTGGTGGCCTCATTGCCCCACGTCACAGGGCCGCCAGCCTCGAGCCTCACCCATCCCCTCCTCCTGCCCCAGAGACATCCCCCCGCGTCCCCAGGAGGCCTGGCTTTGGGGGCCTCGGGGGGCTCTCTCCCTCTGCCCCCAGCGCACGGACCCCGTGCAGACTCCTGACGTGGGCGCGGGGTGGCTCTGGGCCACGAGGGAGGCAGCTCAGCCTGACCCCGGGCGGGACACTGCAGCGGCCACAGCACAGGAGACAGGGCCTGTCGCGGCCACCGCGCGGGGACCTGGGTCCTGAGTGAGGGACACACGGAAGCTTCGCGGGAACCTGGCTTCCGGAGCCGACTCTCCAGCCCCCAAGTCCTCCCGCCCCGAAACCCCCGACGTGTCCCGGGTACGAAGGGGACCGGGGCTCCCACCTCCTCCCACAGGGGCTAACGCTCCTTGGCCGCTGTTCACAGGCTCCGGGCTGGGGTGGGGTGGGGGGGCGTGTCTGATGGGCCCAGAGAGGGCGTGGAGGGGGGAAGGCCGCCCAGCGGGTCCCTGAACGCCCTGCGGCCTTCAGGAAAGCTCATTCTCCACACCTGGCATCTGAGGTTTTCCTTTCCTGCACTCCTGTCCCTTCTAGTGACACCCCTGTCCCTTCAGTGACACCCCTGTCCTTTCTAGTGATGCCCCTGTCCCTTCTAGTGGCACCCCTGTCCCTTCAGTGACATCCCTGTCCCTTGTAGTAGCACTCCTGTCCCTTGTAGTGGCACTCCTGTCCCTTCCAGTGACACCCCAGTCCCTTCTAGTGGCACTCCTGTCCCTTCAGTGATGGCCTTCCATTTGGGGTTGACCCCTCCCTGTCAGTCACCCTAGTCTGTGTAGGGCCCAGGCCTTTTTCTACATGCGAACTGTGTGCCCTGGGTCGCGTAATAATGCGCAGCGTCCCCGGCCACAGCGTTGGTTGGGTTTGGGCCTGTGACCTAGTGTGGCCCAGGGTCCTATCAGGGCGACTGCAGGAGCTGTTGGAGAAGTCAGCGTCTTTCCTGAGAGCACGTGAGGTCACGGGTTCCGCGGTACTGCTGAGGTCACAGCCGGAGGGGACCGTGGGCTGTCAGGGACCCCGTGCCTGCAGGGCCCGAGGTCGAGGCCCACACGGAGGAGGGCGGAGCTAAAGGCGAGAGAGGGAAAGTGTCCCGATGCCACCTCCAGAGACCCGAATGCCGCCCACCCGGGCCCCTGGCAGATTCCTTCGCCACGTGCGGCCCGGGGGGCCAGCAGCCGCTCGCCACACTGTCACCACACTAGGAGCCCACCGCTGGCCTCAGGGTGGGGGCGCTCCTGCAGCCGGCTCTGCCTCCCGCCCCCACGAGGCGCCAAGAACACCTACTCCAGCAAATCCCCTCAGAAGTTCCCAAAGTTACACCTTGCGATTTACAAATCATGGCTTGTGAATCCCCACACCGGGTATCAACAGCGGGAGCCGGGAGCCGGGCCTGCTGCGGCCCGACCCCTGCGAGCGGGTCTGCAGACGCCCGGCCCCCCCCCCCCCGCAGACGCCCGCCCCCCCCCCCGCAGACGCCCGGCCCCCCCCCCCAGACGCCCGGCCCCCTCCCCCCAGACGCCCGGCCCCCTCCCCCCAGACGCCCGGCCCCCCCCCCCCGCAGACGCCCTGCCCCCCCCCCCCGCAGACGCCCGGCCCCCCCCTCCCCGCAGACGCCCGGCCCCCCCCCCCCGGCAGACGCCGGCCCCCCCCCCGCAGACGCCCGGCCCCCCCCCCCCCCCGGAGACGCCCGGCCCCCCCCCCGGAGACGCCCGGCCCCCTCCCCCCAGACGCCCGGCCCCCTCCCCGCAGACGCCCTGCCCCCTCCCTGCCCACCTGTCGGGGTCAGCAGTGCCAGTGGGCGGAGGGCGGCTCAGCCACACTGTAAGTTCTGGGCGGAGCTGTCGGTGAGAAGTTTCTTCCGTGAAGGGGCGGGTCTTCCCTGGGAGGATCCCGTGCCCTGTCCCGCTGGCACTGGGGAGGTGGCCAGGACAAGAATGTGACCACTGGGGCCGCAGGAGCTGGGTGGGGGGTGGGGAGTGACGATAACAGCACAGCCAGCAGGGGGCTGTGGTCCCAAGCCCTCCCTGCAAGTAGAGGCACACCCGCTCTAGTCGGCCCATGCCTGTTTCTGGCGCTTTCCACGGAGGAAGGAAGCCAGCACACCTGGGCTTAATCACCGGGAGAGGAGACTCACGGCCCCCGCAGGGCTCCCATGCAGGACCGGTGAGAGGGCCCCAGGGTCGCTGGGGGAGAACAGCAAGCAGGCACAGTGAAGTCCTCTGATTTTAATCAAACACAGCGAGCCACATCTCTTGACGAGGGTCACTCAGAAGGGAGTCTCCTCTCTCCCTAGGAAGGAGCACAGAGTCCCCTCCCCCCCTCCCCCCCCCACACAGGTCCTTTCCGCACAGTGAGCACAGAAGCCACGTTCGCTGACAGTGCACGTCACATAGAGCCTGAAATGTGCCCACCAGGAGAGATATTTATCCATGATCAAGGAAATGTCACAGAAAAATCTGTTCAATTGCAGAAAACGGCTCCGTCCCTGGCCCTGACCCCAGACGGCAGGCAGGAGGTGGACGGGCCCAGAGTAACGAAGCCCTTGGGGTCTCCATCCTGCTCACTGGACATGCGATGCCTCCTTCCCTGCTCTGAAGGCCTGTCCTCAGGGGACACGCTTCCTCCCATCTGGATGGCGTCCCTGCCAAGCAATGGAAGAGAGACCCGGTTTGGGAGATGTGACCCCAATCCTGATGTGCCCCCGTCCCGGAAGACGGGCACGTGGGCCCTGGCCTGCCTCAGCAGCCCTGCGGAGGACCGAGCACAGACCGGGCGGGCGTCCTCTGGAGGCACCTGCCAGGTAAGGGCTGGGGGCCATCTGGGGACGGGTGTTTGGGGAGAGGGAAAAGACACACCTCTGGGTCTGTCCAGTGATGGAGCCACTCAGGAAGAGGCCCGATGTCCTTCCCAAGAAAGCTCCTCTCCGGGGCGTGCTTGTGACACCCAGAGCCGAGATTATGCTGGAATTGTCCACGGCTCATGGTGAGCTGGCCAACTCGATCTCCCCGTGTCCAGAAGCCGTGAGGCAGATGTCGCTGGGAGCCCACAGTTAGGGGACACGTAGGGGCACCTTGCAGGAGGGGGGTGCTGCAGGTCTCCCAGGACCACAGCGTGGCCCCTGGGGGCTGACATGGCCAGAGGGGACAGGAGGAGAGTGGGGACGCAGAGCCTAGACCCCAGGAGGTGACAGGGAATGAGGAAAGCCCGGGAGGGAACTTGTGGGAGGGAGAAGTCCCACCCCAAATTCGGACTGTGAGGTCTAATGCACATCTGATCGTCTATATCTGATTTGTCTTCCATTTTAGCCCCCACAGCAGGTGGCTCTCAGGGTCCCAGGTCCTCCCTGCATTGCCCTGTGGCCTCATACCCACAAGCCCGCTCACAGGGGATGGAGGGGGCTTGGCCTCAGTCTCTCTGACCCTAAAGTCGGCGAGGGGCCACTTCCCTCCCAGGGCAGGAAGGAGGGACTAGGCTTGTGCGTCTATCAGTCTAGGAGGGCCAGCGGCCGGGGCTCCTAGAGAGATGGCTAATTCTGGGGCTGGGGCGGGAAACACAGAAGGTGAGTGCGGAGTATTGGGTGGGGCCTGAGAGTAAGGAAGTGTGAACACACACACGCACGTGTGCACACTGAGGCACACACGTGCCTGTACATACAGGTGCACATGTGTGCACACACAGGCATATACATGTGAGCACACACGTGCACACACACAGATGTGTACATACAGGCACACGTGTGCGTGCACGCCGATGCACATGCACACACTGATGTGTGCAGGCACACGTACACACAGATACACACACACACACTGACGCACACACACGGCTATACATACAGGTGCACACACAGGCACACACGTATGCACACACACACACATCTGCACACACAAGGACAAACAGGCCACCTAAAAGAGCCCCCATGGCCAGAGGGGAACAATTTGAACAGCAAAATGAATGAAATCACATTGCCTTGTAACTCTAAGTGTGAAAGAAACCGCCGTGAATTTGTATGGCATTGAATACCCAGATAAGTGAGGGTGCAATCGGTGAGGGGGATCAGAGGGACAACCTTCCACTGGCTGAGTAAGTCAGTCACAGGGACGGGACGCAAGCACGGGGGATACAGTTAACCATACGGTACCCGTGTTGCATGTGATGCGGTAGGAAGGCACGTCACCTCCGTAAGCCCG